>NC_140448.1:17023502-17726002 GCF_963576455.1 Neolamprologus multifasciatus
GCGCCGCTGACTCGGGGACATGGATGAGCTGCTGCCCCAAGTGAAGGAGTTTAAGTATCCTGTGTTTTTTGTTCACGGGTGGGGGAAGAGTGGATTGGGATATTCACAGATGGATCTGCAGTGATGAAGAAAGCGCTGAGTGTGAAAGTGAAATTGCTGATTTACTGTTCAATCCACATTTCTACCCTCACCCAGAGCCATGAGCTGTGGGTAGAGACCAAAAAGAAGGAGAGTGAAGATAAAAGTGAAAGAAATGACCTTGCAGCAAAGGGTGGCAGGGCTCTCCATTAGAAATTTAAAATAGATTCTGAATATATCTGCTTCTCCTTCAAATCAAAAACAGACAGTTAAGGTGGTTCAGACATCTTGCTAAGATCCCTCCTGAGTGGCCGTTAGGTGAGCAGCAAACTGTCCACGATACAAAGTAACAGAAACAAACACTAGTCACAAGGATGTTTCATCGGTTTTCTGATAATTAACAAGTAAAAACTCCAAGAAGTGAATTTTTGGTGAAATTTAAACAGTCTTCTGTGTCCAAATTAGTTGTGAGCATCACACTAATTAATACTAAATAACTAAGAAGTCCTGAGGATTTATACCTAGCACAGGTGATGGAGTCACAGTGAAGTTTTAGGTTTTAACCTGCTGTAAAACAGGAACTTTAAATCCACTTTCTTCTCCCAGGGCTTTTGATGTGGAGCTCTTGTATATTGCCCAGTGTTTTAAAATCCCCATAGCTGAGGTGGCAGTCAACTGGACTGAAATAGAAGGTACAACTTTTTCTTTCTCTATGAAATATGTCTCTTCCCACCATGCCACCTATCTGCAGGGCTGTAAATATCTCTGTAGGGTGTGTTTGGAAGTCTGTTTGTGGTTGATTGCATTTATTTTTAGACCTTTTTGTAATAATTGAAAATTGTAGGCATTTGTAGAAGTTGATCTTTGTGTGTGAGCGTCATATAAGCTGGCCTAGCACCTCTGCAATAAAGTATTTCTTTTTATTGCACAGGCATATTTCCAGTATTTGTCTTATGAAAGCACAACTTGAAGCTGAAGCGCCTCTGGGTTTGTTCTAACAGGGTCCAAGCTGGTACCATTTTGGAGCTGGCTGCAGATGGGACGAGACCTGGTTTTCATTCGCCTGCGCTACATCACCGGAGCCTGGAAACTGCAGTCATCGCATAAGACTGATTAGCCAATCAGACGAGCCCTTGTATCATAGAGACGGCCTATGATACGGCCACCGAGCCTTTGGGTGGTTTGGGGGGGGGAAGCGTTACAGCTGTGTCCATCATTCACTGTAATCAGACGCAAAGCACGGTGTATCAATACTTCTCCTTTCCAGGCATCACTGGATGTGAAGTAATGACACAGTTGTGGTTTCCTCATGATCCTGCCTTTATTTTTACTTGATTATTGTTTGTTATGGCTTATGTTAAAAAAAAAAAATTCTGTTGCCATGGGTTACAGAACATCTCTGTGGCTCGTCCTTGAACTAAGTTACATCATGTTGTGCCCAGTCAGCCGCGAGAAGGACTTTTAGTGGTGTTATGTGGAGGACCTGCTGATGTGAGGGACTAATTTTATTTTGTAGGGTTGATGGGCTGAATGACATGAACAAGAATAATAAAAAAGTCAGTGATTTATGACTCTATAATTGTTAGTAACTAAAGCTGCAACAATAGGTTGAGCTACAGAAATGTAACTGACAACTGTTGTTAACTCAAAAAAATATGAGCATTTGATTGATTTTGAGTTGTCAGAATTTGCTGATTTTCTTTGTTTCTTGTCCCCCCCCCAATTTGCACTGCTGTCAAATAGAATCAATGAATGACTGATGGTATGAAAACAACAACATGCTTTACAGTATGTAATCAGATTGGTGAATGGGAGGAAAAACATCCATTAATCCAATCCTTTAACTGCTTTTCTCACCTTAGTTGCAGTTGGGCTGCAGCCTATTCCAGCTGATACCGAGTGACAGGCAGGATTTATCCTGAGCAGAAAGAGAAAAAAATTGATAGAAATGTGCAGTAAACAAACTCATTTTACACGGTCGGCCACATACAGCCCACTTTGATCTTTGGCCGTAGCAATGAAACTGCCCTTTCTGTCAGTGTAAAGATGTTTAACTACACAGTTAATCCCATTTAGTATAAAAAGAAGTCCAATTGCAATGGTCCAGCTCTTTATCAGCAGGAAATGCTATGAAACCTATGAATTCAAATCCAAAATCAATGCCCTCCTTCACATTTTATATTTTCTAAATTTGAGCAGTGGGCCAAATTGAGTTCTTTGCCAGACCAATTCTGGCCCCCAGGCCTCGTGTTTGACACCTCTGACGTAGAGATTAAAGAACCATCAGTGATGACATAGTTTCATACAATACAGAGAAACTTAAACTACTCTGCTGTGTTTGTAACAATGCTTACTACAGCTACAGCATTTGGTAAAGACATGACATCTCTTTGTTAATACTGAAGCTAAAGGAGTTTCTAGTAGTAGGGCCGAGGATCTTTAATGGGTCTTAAAACTTGACTAATTGTGATTGATGTTCCCAAACATGCAGTGAGGCACCTTTCAGGCTTCTTACAGAGAGTACCAGGGTCAGGAAAGTACCTTTGAAATATTATTACTAGATGTCTGCAGGCTCTAACTCCACTAAATGTTTAATTTGGTATAAATCATGTTTAACTGATTGAGTTATCTGGGGTCAGCTCTAGGAAATGTTCAGCACAGTAGGCAGTGTGATCTGGCCTTTCCTCAACATGAAAGAAAGTAGGAAACCCTGGACTGTGGTATTTATCTCAATATTCATCCTTTTGTTTGTCTCCCAGGCCTAGTGTGGACATCTTGGAAGGAGTCCAGCAAGCGTTTTTGTGGTCTGAGTAAATGAACTTTAATAGTGCTGTTTTCTTATGCAAGCCTGAGGTCTGGGCTTTGCGCTCATGCGGATGTCTCTGAGGGCCTCCCGGAGCCCCAGGGAGCGCATCCTGTTTGTGCCCCGCTCGTCTGGCTGTGTCTGCCCTACCACACAAGACACAGAAGTGGGGAATCGCAAGCTGCACATTTCTAGTTTCCTGCCTCCAGATTTGGCACTGCAGTAAATTAGGGTGCCATATTTAAAGATTTACAAAAGTATTCGATTGGCACCAATTAGCTCCATGATATGAAATGAAATTTAATTTCAAGAAACCAAATGTAATGCTCCACAAAATAGGCCCTGTGTTTCTAATGGGCGATTAAAATCCTTCCAGGCTGTTGTGCTCGCATCTAAAACGGTGATCAAACAGGTTGCACAGCCCACTGCTCTCGGTCCTGCTCTGAAACCTTCCCGCGGCTTCTTTGGCGGTCCCCGAACCAAACCTTGGACCCTTAGTCCCCCACCTTTTTAGGCGCACACCGGCCGATTGATTTAGTGGTGTGTCCTGATGGTTTACCTGGTGGTTAAGATGGGGGAAAAAAATTTTTTTTATGAGATATCCAAAGTAGTTTCACTTCGCGTTGGGAGTGTTGTTACATCCCGCAGCAGTTGCTGTAAACTCTGAAAATGTCAAACTTGTAGACTCACTGTCGCCAGCCGGGCTTGCGTCATTAACTGGACCAGTCACGGCACTCCCAATAAAGGATCGTATCCATCCGCAATGAGAAAGACCTTAGCGCTCCCAACAATGGATAACAAAACAAACTTGGATTTTTAAGACGAAGAAAAACTAATATATATATTTATATAAATAAATATGATTTCACCGCATGTGTGGAATCATGCCTGAAGACTGAGTACTAAACCGGAAGATGTTTTACTTGATCTTTTCTTTTTTAAGCCTACAGGTGCAGCATGTGCGTGCACGTGCGCGCGGCCACAGGAAAGTAACAGTGTGAGGTGGTTGGATATGATGGCAGATTTGATCTTGCTCGAGCTGGACTTTATATATAACTTAAAAGTTAATATATAGAAGCAGATTTAGTCTTATACTCGGTACATTGCACCTATAGCCTGGCCTGTGCCCAACAGGTGCTCGTTGCTGTAAAGGAAGAAGATGACAGCAAACAGACCCTCACAGGCAGAGAGATGGGTGTAACAGAAACTCGCTGATAAACACTTTAAATACAATAATTATTAGAGTTTTATCAGGTAAAATCTGTGAAATCTTCTGCAATGCTAGAACAGGTGTGATTTGGGGATTTTTATTTCTCTATTTTTCTTTTCCTTTATATCGTGATTAGGTGATTGGGAGCTCAGGTGCTCCAACACAAACGCTCGTGCGTGCTGCCGCGAGCGCTGACTCTGAAATCCCTGAAATCCTGAGAAAGTTCCAGGAGAGGGTGGGGGGGGAGGCGGAGGGATCTAGCATGCAGGCGCTGCGGTTCCAGCCAGGCTGACGCCGCCGAGGCTGTGTGGCGCTCGGCTGGGGCTGCTGGAGGAGTGGAGCCTCCAAGCTTCACAAACCTGCGTCAAAGCGACCGCAACGAACAACGCCGGAAATAACTAAGACTGAGCCTTCATAATAAACGCGGAAGTTCACACTATGTGCGATGTCCTCTACAAGATTAAAAAAGCAAACAAAACAAAACATTTTTTTATGTTTTTATTTATTTATTTTCATGTAGACTTACTTTACAACCTCCTTTCTAACACTTACCTGTAGAAATTACTGATAATAATTTCACTTAGAAGATGTTATTTTATTAAAGTTAATGATTTGTAATGCCAAGTGTTTGTTTTTTTCACTCACCTTTTCCACTTTCTTGGTGCTTACCGCACCATTTAATCATTAGTTGTTAATTATGTCTGTCTCTCTTCCACAACGGACAAAAGTAGTTTTGTACTTCACTTTTAAAAGTAGAATTTTCAAATATTGATTGAAGATAGACAAAAATGTATAAACATATAGGAACTTTTTTCTCATTTTTTTTAAATCTGGCTTTTGTCAAACTGAGCCTGTGGCTATATTCGTTTATAAACTAGCATCTTAAATTGAGTTGGCGATGCTTTTATTTAGAAGTCACCAGCAGGGCGCAAAGTGTTATTGAGGCCAACTTGACCCTTCTACACACGCTCACAGACTCAATCACACACACATACAAACAGGCACACACCTTCGCAGCCAGTGTGCTGGCCTGACTTACTACAAACAGGAAAGCCTCGCGCACTCACACGGCTGTCTGCACTGCACTTGTTACAGAGGTGAGAAATTAAACTAACTGGCTCGTTTTTCCTTTAAATATTTTAAATGCATATTTGTTTTTTTTTATGTCACGCGAATTCGAATTACTGTTAAGAGAGAAATAGTATCAAAATTAAATGATACCCTCTTGCACTGTCGGCAAACTTTAAGGGGGGGTTCATTTGTTCAGAGTTGTCAACTACATGCTGAGTTCAGTATAAAGTTGCAAAGCTGAGCTGAATTAAGAATTCAAGATGTATTTAAAAATAATAACTGCAGTTTTCTTTGCTTCTACACGTGTTTGATTTGCTGGAGGTTTTTGTCTGTAGTAGCATGCCTTCATCACACAAGAATGAGCCGAGCGACTTCAATGTCATTGCTCCTAATCGCATATTTGCAGTGAAGGTGTGGAGGTTAGGTCCGAGCCTGGATTTTGTAGCTGCAGAATGACTCGCAGTTGAGTTGTAGTAAAAAGGAAGCTGGCGTGTTTACTTTTTTGGGAAGGGGTGTCCTGGTGATAAAGCATTAGGTAATTAGCCTATCTGAGCCTGCAGACTGAGTGACGCCAGGCTTCATAAAAGCAGCAGCAGCGGTGGACTGATGCCGCATTGAGCCCTGTGCGCTTTTTGCTGTCATTGTAAACCCCAGCTGTCTGTGTGTCTGTCTGCGGGAAACCGGCGCTGGCCATGAGCACACGAGGGGGGAAAAAAAAGTGAACATACAGATACACATAACTCATCACCTGTGTTTAGTTTGACAAAAAAAAAAAAACAGAAATTCGGAAGAAAGTCTAAAGTGGTTCTGTTTCTTTTACAGGAAAGGGGGGAAAGCTGAGCTTCCACTTCACTTTTATAAACTCTTGTCTGCCAAAAGATTCATATTTTTTTCCCCTTTCGGCATCAGATGCGCACAAACATGTGGAAAAGCGTTCTGGCATGCAAGGATGATTTGCAAAGAGCTGATAGTACAAGATGTAAAACTATGCGTTTTACACAAAAGGTCGGGCATGATGCTACAGAAAGACTCACAAACAGGAGACTAATAAAATTACGTGTTTATTTTAATGAATATCTGGGAATTTCTTTGAGTAGAAAGATGCTGCCGAACCCACGAACCCTACCTAAATAATAGAACTTTAATCTGATACTTTATCTACACCTTATTCTTGGCATTCATATAATAATATATAATGTTCAGTAGATTTAGATGGACAGAGAGGCAAACAGAGGGAGAGAGCTCTCTGTCTGTCGCCCTCCCTCTCCCCCTCCTGCCCTGTGATGTGTTCTGGCCAGACAGTATGGCTCCTGGGCGTCAGTGGCATGATCATAGAAACAGAGGCCAGAAAGGACATTCCTCATTGTTGGTGAATCTAGAAATGAGCTTGGCCATCTTGCCCTGCACTTTCTGCAGCAGTTTTGTGAAGTGTTTCATTTTCTCCATAGAGAATAATAACACTGCTGTTCAGCATGTGGGGAGATCACTTTCATGCGGGTGTGCTTTCTGTAACAGCACCCTGCTGATACGGCCCTCCTTATCATGGAAATCCACCTTCGATGCCCACTTCATTAAATATGAGTCGTTTTTGGTTATGAGGTGTTTTCTCTGGCTGTTCTCATCACTCCGCACCAGCTTATCACCTTAGTTACTCTGTCTTAATTCTGCTTTTCCAATAAAACCTGAGGTCTCTTTTTTTTTTTCTTCCTAACCTCCAAACTTTTTTTCTTTTCTTTTTTGTTTTTTGGCTGAATTATCTGTTAATACAATCTCTTGCTTCTCCTGCCAGATGATTGAAACTTGACCTGGATTTCTGGCTGTGTAAAGAATAACCTTCCCTGCTGGAGGCTTCGACTCCAGAGCTGCCGGATCCCAACACAGAGAGGGGATTTAGGGGGTTTGCGCTGCACTGGCAGGAGTCCAGCACCTCTACTAGAGCTGCTCGGAAGTAACAGTGGAATACAAAAAAGAAAAAACGGCACCTGTTTACACAGACTCATCACGCCACGTCTTTCATCCTCACCTCTTCTGTTTCCTCTTCTGGCTGCTCATTATTTGCATCTTCACTCTTATCCACAAGGGAACTTTTATCCCTTTAACAGGACCCATCAGCTCGTCTTGCCACCCATTTATCCACCTCATAATGAACTCCTCTACCTCCATTACATCCTTATTCTCCTTCACCAGCCCGGCAGTGAAGCGCCTGCTCGGCTGGAAACAAGGGGACGAGGAGGAGAAGTGGGCGGAAAAGGCTGTAGACTCTCTAGTGAAGAAACTGAAAAAGAAAAAGGGGGCAATGGAAGAGCTGGAGAGAGCGCTCAGCTGCCCCGGGCAGCCTAGTGAGTATCACAGTGTCCAATATAGAAGTTTAGTCTAGCGGTTCTAATTGTAGAGGTCAAAATAAACATGAAGATTATTTAGACAGGACGATGTTTAAGCCACATTAGTTGCAACATACACACATACATGCAATGTTGTAATCTGGTTCTTTCTTTCTTTTTTTTTAACATGGTTAAAAATATCCAGAAGAATTTAAAAATGTAAATTAAATATACAATAAATAAAATGAAAACAGAGTTTCTCATAATGCTTTAGTATTTCAGTCAGTGGTACAAAAACATTTAATGTTAATGTGCATACAGCACATTTAATTTGGTAGAGTTCTGTTTTTATTAAGAGCTATTTCATGTGAATCCTCCAGGTAAGTGTGTGACCATTCCTCGGTCGCTGGACGGGAGGTTGCAGGTGTCCCACAGGAAGGGTCTGCCCCATGTTATCTACTGCAGGGTGTGGCGCTGGCCTGACTTGCAGTCCCACCATGAGCTGAAAGCCCTCGAGTGCTGCGAGTTCGCCTTCGGCTCCAAGCAGAAGGACATCTGCGTGAACCCCTACCACTACAGACGGGTGGAGACGCCAGGTACTTTTAAATTTGCTGTAAAAATATGGCCTTTATTGAATTTTAGCCATAGAGAAAGGGCGCCTGATCAAATAGTGTTCCCAAGCCAAAAGCACTTGCCGTAATATGATCTTTTAAAGCTCCATCTGGCTCTCACCCCCACCCTTTTTTGCCCCCCTCCCCCAAGTGCTGCCACCAGTCCTTGTTCCACGCCACAGCGAGTTCAACCCTCAACACAGTTTACTGGCAAAGTTTAGGAACGCCTCCCTTCACAACGAGCCGCTGATGCCCCAGAACGCCATCTACCCAGACTCCTTCCCTGCCCTTCCCTGCTCCTCCTTCACCTCCTCCTCCCCTCCATCGTCCCTCGCCCAGTCTCCCAGCTCGCAAAGTTACCCCAACTCCCCCAACAGCTCTGCAGAACCTGGTAGTCCATATCACATCACAGGTAAGAATCACAGTATGCAAGCTAATACCTTCACTTTGAATCGTCACACAACAGTACATAATTTATTCTCTTCTGTCATTCAAAACATTGTTTTCCAGCTGAGACTCCACCACCTCCGTACAGCATGATGGAGACAAATCCCCAAGAGGACGTGAAGCCAAGCAACTCCACAGAGACCCCTAAACTCACATTTTCTGCTCCACACAGAGGTATCCTTTCACAACACAAAGATATACAAGTGTTAGAAACAGCAGACTCTATGTGGAAGATGGTGTTAGCCACTGTGACATCACCCACCTGTCCTGCTGTAAAACCTCAAGGTGCATGATTTGAAAGTGGATGTGATGACTGACTGAGAAAGTGAAGTTTAATATATATAAGTTTAATACTTGGCTTTACTTTTCAGAGCTGGAAGCTGCATCCATCTTTTATATACAGTCTGTGTTAGAATACATAAAATTGATGCAAAACTTGCTTTAGTTTTATCAGGTTGGATTCATATGTATTTGCATTGGGTTTAAAATTTAAAATGGATAAATAGGATAAAATGTTTTATCCCTAACACCCACCTCTCGAGCATTTGTTGTTCCTGTTCAGATTTAAGGCCCGTTTGCTACGAGGAACCTGAGTACTGGTGCTCCATAGCTTACTATGAGCTCAACAACCGGGTGGGGGAGACTTTCCATGCCTCATCACGCAGCGTCCTGGTGGACGGCTTCACAGACCCGTCCAATAACAAGAACCGCTTCTGCCTCGGCCTACTTTCCAACGTCAACCGCAACTCAACCATCGAGCACACGCGCAGGCACATAGGCAAAGGTAGGCTGGATGGCTTTTGGGGGTGTTTTTTTTTTTTTTTTGCATTTGGTGAGAGCAAGAGCTTTTAAAGGAAGGTTGTTTAAAAAGTTAATCTGCTCACTATTGGTTTCATCACTGCCTTTGGTGTGCATGTGCTAGTCTTTGTAAAACATTGTCATGCTTTAAACTCAGCTTGTCATTTTGCAATAAATCCTTTGGGCCAAATAATGTTTGATTTTTTTTTTCCCCCTCATGCTCAGTGTTTACAAAGCCTGCCTTTGTTGGATCGACATCAAGCATTTTAGTGGCTTCCAATAAACTGTGCAGTGTGAGGATGTGTGTGGTTCTAAATGACAGAGATGGGACAGAGGCTTGAGGATAGTTGGTCCCCAGTTCACAAACAGTACCAACACCACTCAGCGTTTCCTTGTTTGCGGACATAAAAGCCTCTGTGGTTTTTCTTCCAAGGGAATATGAGAAAAATCCATCAATATCAGTTAATTTTCAGTGAAGTAATGAAATATTGTGGTTAGCTCATTAATTATGTCTTTCTTGTAGCTTTTTTTATATTCTTTAGATCTGCTATGCTAAATTGTAAATATTGCATTTGCACCACATTTAAAGCACCAAACATTCAGCAACTTTAGTATTTTTATTTTATTTTTTTAAATCATCTCCCTTTAATTTCAGGTTTGCACCTGTACTACGTGGGTGGCGAAGTGTATGCAGAGTGTCTGAGTGACAGCAGCATCTTTGTCCAGAGTCGCAACTGTAATTTCCAGCACGGCTTCCACACCACCACCGTGTGCAAGATTCCCAGCGGCTGCAGCCTCAAGATCTTTAACAACCAGCTGTTTGCTCAGCTTCTCGCCCAGTCCGTTAACCACGGCTTCGAGGTCGTCTATGAGCTCACCAAGATGTGCACCATCCGCATGAGCTTCGTAAAGGTACTGACTGAGCTTTCTTATGAAAGAGGATGTTGATTATTTTATAGCAATTTTTGTGCCCATTGTGGTAATTCTCAGTTTTGTTTGCTTAGATGTATAGAAACGGAGGTCGGTACAGGTTGGAAACCGTGAAATTCACTTCTGTAGTGCATATGAATGCTTTTATTCATGCTCGGTCAAAATCAAATGAGAAGGGTTGGATATACACTCAGTTTCTCAGGGTAACTTAAAATTCCCATGCTTAGTGCTGCCAGTCATGTCAGATCCTCCCATACACAAGGTGGGATTACTTGTTTTCTTTGCATTAAATATTTTATAGTTAACTGAAGAGCCAATATTACCAGCTGACCAGTTGTTGCATCTTTTCCTTTAGGGCTGGGGAGCTGAATACCACCGTCAAGATGTGACCAGCACCCCCTGCTGGATTGAAGTGCATCTGCATGGGCCGCTGCAGTGGCTGGATAAAGTCCTTACACAGATGGGTTCCCCACACAACCCAATTTCTTCAGTGTCGTAACATGAACACAGACACACACCTTTTGTGTGTGTGCGCGCGCTCTCATTCCTGACAGGTAGTCACAGATTCTGTACATTTTTCTGTCCTACATTTGACATCTCATGCAAAGTTACAAAGATGCGTTACCTTTGTCACACGGCTAAAGCAGACGTGAAGATGAATTTTATTTAGCTGAATTTACACTAAGCGTTCCGAATTTCAGTATAACGCAGTTAGCCTCCTCTGTTTCCTCTGGGATGCTTTAACTGCACAGGAAAAGTGGGATATATTTGTAGGTACTTAAACTGTTATACGTCCAAAGTGTTATTGGCGTGGTATGTACTGTATTTGTGTCAACCAATGTTTGACTTCATGTTCTGGTTGCTTTTTACTTGTTACATTAAGTTTTTCTGTGATTCCAGTTTTCCAAGGTTTGAATTTCTGGTGTTTTTTTTTCTCATTAAAAAAAAAAACAAAACTCATATTGCATCTTTTTTAATTGTCATATACTCATCAGGGACAAACACTACAACTTAAACACAGAGGGATCATGCAGTAACAGAGTTTCATTTGTAAAGTATATCCCTCCTCCTTCTCTTCTGTATTCAGTTATCACTGAAGGTTTGTGCAACAGTTCAGGGAGAATAGACAAAGTTGTCAACCTGCAGGAAACCACATGCACCACACAAATGATTGTCACAACAATAGCATTTCAAGTTAAATCTCACACACACACTAAGGATTTATAACTCAATTTTATTTTATTAATACTGCACCAAATCACAACATTTCCTATAAGGCGCAATTCTTCCAGAGAAAACAGTCTGAACTGGAGTTTCAACAACTAAACAAAACAGGACACAATGTTTTTAAAATGAACAAAAAGTGAAAACAAATATTGGCTTAAATTTAGGACAAAATGTACCAAAAACAGCACCAGTCGTGGTTTAAATACAGGGTCAGTATGTGATTTGAAGAAATCTTCACTCTCTGGGAGTTGAATCAGTTTAGTCTTCCATTCTCAGCACAACTTCAAAATGTCCTTTTATTCTCTCTCTGCATGACGGAAGAAATCCATGCCTTCAGTGTACGCTTAAGATTCATTTACGCATCAGATGCCAGTGTATTTCTTTAGTGCGCTTTATGCATCACAAAAACTAATGCCCGCCACCCACCGTCAGCAGCTCTGGAACTGCTGCTGTGACTGGCTACGGCTCTGTGTAGCTAGAAGCTGCTGCTGTTGCTGCAGGAAGCTGATCACCTCTGGACTCCTGAGAAGTGACTGGAAGACAAATACATTGGAAAACATAAGATATTTCACTACAAAGCTGCAGTACAAGACAATCAACATTACTCTGCTTTCACTAATAAAATATGTGTCATAACTGTTCTATGAACCGGATGCTTTAATGGTACCACTAGGTGTTTTCCCATGATTCCCGGGAATCTTCGAGTTCTATGAACTTGAACATTGTTGACTTTTAAAATATTTCAGTATTTGGGTTTGCGTGTATGCCTGTTTTTTATGTAAGTTTTCTTTTTTGTTTTTTTAGTCCAGCTGAAAGAAAGTTTCCTAATTCTGGGATCATTGGAAGAAAATACATCAGTGTAACCCAAAAACAAAAAACTGTAAAGTAAAAAAAAGGAGATATTAAAGGGGCTCCTTTGAGAAAACAAAAGATGTGAAACTAAGAATAAGAACACTTACACTCACTGGCCACATCATTAGGTGGCCCTGTTCAACTGCATTAAAAAGCAAACGGCAGCTCAACTTGAGCATTAAGGCAGACATGGTGAAAACCTGAAATTCAGGATAAGCATCAGAGTAGTTGTTGGTGCCAGTCTGGCTGCTCCATTTCAGAATCTGTTGCTCTACTGGGATTTTCCCACACAACCACCTCCAAGGTTTACAGTGAATGGTCCAAAAACAGACAAAATACCCCATGAGCAACAATTCTCTGGGTGAAGATGCCTTGTTGATGCCAGAAGTCAGAGTATAATGGCTGAACTGTGTTGAACTGAAATAAACAACCATTTGCTAAAACCAAACTATTCTGAAAACACAACATGTCAAACCTTGAAGCAGCTGGGCAACAGCAACAGAAGAACACACCAAATGCTGCTGCTGTTAGCTAAGAAAAGGAAACTAAGACTACAGTCAGTATGGCTCATCAAAATTGGACATTCAGGTGGTAGGTTCAGAATCTAGGCAAACAACATGAAAGCATAGATTCATCAAATTTTCTATCAATGTTTCAGGCTGTTGGCGATGCTATACTGATGAGGACAATATATTCTTGTCACACTTTGTTTCCCTCAGTACCAAATGAACATTGTTTAAATGCCACAGCATACCTGAGTATTGCTGCTGACTCTGTCCATTCCTGTATAACCACAGTGTACCCATCTTCTCATCACTGCTTTCAGCAGGACAAAACACTATGTTACAAAGCTCAAATTATTTCAAACTGGTTTCCCAAACATGAAAGTGAGTTCCCTGCACTCAAATGACCTCCACAGTCACCAGATCTCAATCCAGTAGACACCTTAGGGATGTGGTGGCACAGGAGAGTCATATCGTGGATGTGCAGCCAATAAATCTGCAGCAAATGTGCGATTTCATGCAAATATGTCACATTTCATGTCCATTTAACCCTTGAAGCCGGGTGCCACAGAATAATATGCTTGTCATTTGTCTGCATGTCCATCACGGAACAATCAACCAGTCTTACCAGTCTTTTCTGGTTGAGGACCTGCTCTATCAGAGAAGGTCTGGCTGGACGGTCCCCCATGGCACCTAGACGCTGTTTGTTCACAGACACAGGACGTTCTTCAGAGTTTTCCTACAGACAGAAAAACGCATTTAAATGTGCAGGTTTTGTTTGTGGCTTGGCTCTAAAGTGTGGAAATCAGACCTCCACATCATGGTAAATGCTTCTAGCACTGAGAGTATTTAACTTACATCAAGTTTCCCACTGGACATGGCCTTATCATTCTTCTTCTTCTTGTACTTGTCTTTGTACATTTTGTTGCGGTGTTTTTTGCACATCCATGGCTTTCTCTGCTTGGCCACCTGCGTTGTTGTCTCCGTGCACCCCTCGTAGGTACACTGTTTGGGGGCGTTGTCGCCCTCGGAGGTCTCTTCGTCGTTGAGCTCCTCCGGGCTAGCTGCGCCGTCTCTGGGATCTGAGGCGTCCAGAACGTCGCTCTCTTCGTCCGGATCGTCCATGTCGTAGGAGGCGTTGTTCTCCGGTTCGTGCGGCGTTATCACATTTCTACTGTCCACAACTCCGCTTTTATTTACATAGTACCTATGTCCGTCTTTAGTAAGCAGAAGAGTGGAGTCTTTGTCCTTACTTGATGATACAGAAGCGTCTTCTTCGCTCATGATAGCGGCAAACAAACAAACGACGCTATAGCGACCTAGCTAGTAGCCCCACGTTGGTTAGCTAACACAGCTACTCGCTTACATTTACTGGTCCATTTTTCCAGTATTAGACGTTAAATTAATTTCTAAATAAAAGGTCATAAATATTCCAGTATTTCAGAAGCAAATGTCATAGTTTTTACTTCGATTGGTTTAGCCTGTCACCGGTCAGGAAACATGAAAATCTTCTTCTTCTTCTCTGCTTTGGTTTCATGTGTTAAAGCGACACCTAGTGGTCAAAATAACACATGCACGCCAGTTACGGGCAACTACGACCAACTTGTGAGATGTTTACGATAACACTGTTGCCTGCTGAAAGGGCAATGCCCCTACAATCCTACTTATAGATTCACCCATTCCTAATCATAGTGGATGCTTATGTTCACAATATTCCTGTCACATGGACACATTAGAGTTCTACTATGTGTAAAAATAGACTAAAATAGACACCTTTCTTTAAAAAGTCTTGATGGAAGAGGGGTATGCTGGGAAGCATATTACTTGGATATTCTGGCCTTGCTCCCGCAGTCAGTATGAATTTAAATTCATACTTTCAACACATTCATCTTTAATTTACAGTTTATGTTCGCAGAAGGTTTTCAAATAACCTCTCTGCACACTTTCTACTCAAATCCAGACAGGATCCATAACAGAGCCAAGTACCACCAATCATTCAAAAGTTAATAATAAGCAGAGGGCCTGTGTGGAATAAGTCTCATTATTTCATAGAAAACAAAACTGACGTCTGTATGGATAAAAAGTTAAGCCAAGGACTGAATTGTGTATTTGGTGCAGACCAGTAATGAAACAAAAGTCCTATAAACAGGAGCTAAACACAAAACAAAAGACTCAAATAGTTTGATTTTAAACATATTTTAATTATTACTATAGTCATAGACCATTGTTGAACAGAGGTACAGGTATTGGTATTGCAATGGACTGTAATACAGTGGGTCAGCTGTGAGAGCACTTTGGTAAACCACGTGTCCGTGCGCTGGAGAGCACAAGTTCATACTGATCTGGTCAATATGGCAGCACATTACCGCATATGTGCAATGATGAGAATAAATACAGAGAGTCTGACTGGTGTGACGACTGCAAGGAGATCATCTGCAAAAAAACAAACAAACAAAAAAACCTAACACTTCTCTGTATTTCTCTCACTCATCTGTCTTCTCATCTCTTATCTCACATCAGTTTAAGGGAAACCATATTACTGGCTGCTTTTCTGAAGAAAAGAAGTGACATCATTCCCAGTAGGAGGCAAAGTTGATGATCTCTTCTTCATATCCACTACAGATCCATCCAACCCACCCATGCTTAACGCTTCACGTCAACCTGATGATCTCCTCTAGTTTATTATTTTTTTCTTCGCTGACTGACTGATACGCATGTATGACTGATTTTGTTGTATTTTTTTGTATTATTATTGTACAATTCTCATAGACTGACTACTAGTAAAGAAATATACTGTATTGTGAACTATCAAAATAAATAAAATTGTTATTTACACAACATATAAACAATACTTCATCACTAAACTGTTTCTTTTATAAGAATAGGCTACTGTATGTCTGTCATGCTTTCATCTGAAGAAATGAAGCCATGAATGAGGTTGTACAGAGCTGAAATAAATTCTCCTCCACCCTTTTTCGCTGTACTGCTGGTTCTCTGGCATCCATACTGTCATTCTCTTGATCATGTCTCACTGCACCTAGACTGCAGTGCAAATGTGCAAATAGGCACCTCTTGTGAACTGTTAACTGTGCGCCTTCTCCATCTGAAAACGTGTCTGATTAACCATATACTTGAGCTGCACCAACCATAGCTTGAACATGTTGATGAAACATGTGTCTAGTGTTCATAAAATATAAAAAGAATTAGTGTGATGATCACTGTGAAAATGTGTGGCTTGAGGACAAATGGGTTCAGATGTCGAGTTTGCTACACAAGCACCAGGATGCTGCTGAGTTTTGTGTATCAAGATGTCGTGAACCGAGCAGGTAACAAAACCAGAAGGAGCAGTCAAATGCACCATTGTCATCTTAGAATAGCAGTCTGTGTAAAATGTAAACTGTATGACTGCGATTCAACGTTATGGGGGAAGGCAGCGCCGATGCTGTGTTGAGCACAGCGTCACAGCACAATTTCATCTTTTTTTTTTCATCAAAGCCATTTTTAAAACACATTTTGCAACTGAAAAAAACCATAAAATCCTTCCCCAACGTGTTTTAGCTCGCTTTCCAACGTTGTGTTTTCATCACGTCTGCTGTCACCTACTTAAACGTTTCTGCACTCTACTTCTAAGCACTTTGCCATTATTTTAAATCCACCAAGCTCTAAGGAGAAGTCAATAAAAACATTGTTTTTTTTCTATGAAAAAGAGAAATACATATCAAAAAATGCTGTGAATTAAAGTATGAATAAATAAGGTTCAATAAAACATGAACATTGGTCCATATTCTCATATTGCCTTGTAGAGCTGTTCCGCCTTGAGGAAGTTTCCATGTTGAGCCCGGATCATCACTGAAGGGTAAAGCCCTTTCTTGCTCCTTGAGCTCTACAACATGTGCTCAGATGAGAAAATGTTAAAAAGAAATCAACAAAAGTCTTTCACCTCACTCTGGTTTTTCCCTCTTCCTCTCGATCCCTGTTTTTTGTTGCCTCTTGAATCTTTCTCCCAACCTCTCTAACGTCTTCTTATCCACCCCTTGGTCCATCTTTCCTCCAGGTTTGGAAAGTTGGATTCAGGGAAGTGTGAAGTTCTCTGTTGATATTTTTATTTCTTTTTTTCAGAGATACTGGGAGAAAGGGGTTGACACCTCTTCCTCCTCCTCCTCCACATGCAGAGGGAGGAGCTGGATGAGGATTTTCCCTCACCGCCTCCTCCTTTGCACACCTTCCTCCTCTTCCTCCCCCTACTCCCCTTCGCCTGCTCTCTAGAAGGGCGAGCTGGGGGAGCAGGCGGTGCTGGCTGAGCTGATGGAGATGTCATCAGAGTCGGATGGGAGTCTGGGGTCTGGGGAGGGGTCAGAGCAAGTGTCAGGGGTCAGAGAGGGAGGGGCCGTGGGCAGGCCAGGGAGGCAACTGGGGGGCTCCGCCCGTAGTGTTTTTGTTGTTGTTGTTACTGAATTCACAGTTGGCATCATCTGCAGCAGCAGGGGCTTCACATCCGGGTGGCATCCTCGTCCGAGAACCTGCCTCTCCTTATCAAGAGGGGTGGCCTGAAAAAGAGAGAAAAAGGAGGAAAAGATGAGGATCAGATCTGTTTGCTGCACAGTGGATTATCCAGGAAGGAGGACCAGAAGAACTTTGCACATGTTCATTAAGCTACTAATGAATATTTAATTGGACAGTAACAAGGAAGTGAAAAACCATGGACACTGACAATTGTTTCTTCTTTTCTGAAATGTTATGTTTAGCTGTGCATCTGAGGAACAGTCTATCTAAAAGTCCACTAATTTTCCACAATAAATCTCTCGGATAAAGGCAGGTTCAACATTCTTGGTTAATTTTTCAGGCACAGTAAATGTTATAAAGAGGAGATTCTGGATATCACTTTTTAATCACAACACAAATCAGAAACATCTGCACAAGTTCAGGTCCATCATGTTCAGGATTTCTAATCAGTCAAACTAAACTCTGTCGTGCTGGAAAACTGGGAATCTCAACCCAAATAATTCATAAATTAAGTCACTGTTAATTTTTTCCAGCCTATTTTTAATTCCTCTAGTCAGTGTCCATGTTACTTTAAGTTCTGTGACCTTTATAACAATGGACTTTGTGGTCCTCCATAAATCAGGGGACACAGTCACACAAGAGGAGTCAGGTAATGTGAGCTCAGTAACAAGCCCTGGTGTTTGAGGAGGTAACCAGGTGAGGGAGCATCACATCACACAAAAACATCACAGCAAATCACTCAGACAAGCAACATCGCAGGGTTATTTTCTTTGGAAAGGGTTCATTCACAAATGAACTGTGCAAACGAGATGTGCAGGAGAATCATCAGCAAGGGTGATTCTAATTGGGCACGTCGTTACTCACACACACTAAAGAAAAGCAGGGGACACCGATAAAAAGGTGACACAACACAGAGGACAAGGCTTTAACCGGTGATGCACAATAACGACGCAGGTGATGCAGGAATGAAATCTGTGTTTACAGCGAGGGATGAAAGGAGAGAAGCAAAAAGCCGAGCACAGAAAGTACAACATGAGGCTGTCAAAGCAGCACAGCAGCAGCCAGTCAGCGGGGCAGCACGCAAAGGAGGGGGAGACATCAATTTTAGAGACACTGTTTTGGTCTGTTTTGATTTCTCGCTGATTTGTGACCCAGTCGTGTCTCTATGGAAACCTGGCGTACCTTATCCAGTACATGGCCGGGTGCTGGTAGAAATCCAACGACCCAGATCTCTGCATAGAAAAGCTGTCATCCAACTGAACAACAAAAGAGAAATCGGCACAATCAATCTAAACGCCACGTGAAAAACTTGCTGATTTCTCTACAAACTGATGCAACTCAGTGTAATAGCTACATCTTTCGATGGTTGCTAATGGTTACTTACAGAAATGACTGACACTCCTGCAGTGGTGTCAGTGCCTTTTGGGCTGGTGTTGAAGTGCTTCTTTATCTTTCCTGCTACCGACAGCTGGTGTTCATTCTCGCACAGACCCTCGTCCTGGATTAGACAAATGAGGAGAAAGGAAGTAAATTCAGTGTTTTGGTGAAAACAAAGCAAATGAACAGATTTACTGACACTGTACTTACAGTGACCCAGGGGTGCTCCAGCACCTGGAGGGCAGTGTATCTCTTATCGACCTCCACCTCCAGCATGGATCGAATCAGCTCCTACACCCCCCCAAAAAAGCAAAAAGCGGTTAGTTTTTTTACTCTGGATTTTCTATAACATGTGGATCCATCCACACCAATCAGACATACAGTAGATATTTACCATAGCGGTCTCTGACACATTGTCCCAGTAGGGCAGAGGAAATTCTAGCTGTCCCATTAGTATCTGATCAAAAAGCACTTCTTGATCGTCACTGCTCCTGCAAAAAAAAAAAAAGTTCACATGAATGGGTGTATTAGCCAAATATTAATTATCGAGTCAACGAATAAAGGTGCAATACTACTACTGACCAGTAGAGGGTCCTGCATAACACACTTTCAAGAAAGGAGCTAAAGCAGAGTGAGAAATGTAGGGTAGGGCTTGCTGTTAACTTACCCCCGAAAGGGTGGGAAACCACACAGGAGGATATAGGTGATGACTCCAGCTGCCCAGATGTCAACCTTAAGACCATACCTGAAAAAAAAACCCAGAGAGGTTAAATCAAAGCAAACATAGAGAAAACATGCAGAGCATGACCTTTAAGGCAAATATCTACTACTGTAAATGGATTAAGACACGACAGATATGTTGGCCGTCATAGTGATCATACTTTGATCTTAAAGGTGCCTGCTAAATGCAGCTGCAGCTCTCACCCTGTTTCTGCAATGATTTCAGGTGCTACATATGTTGGGGTCCCGCAGACAGTGTAGAGGGGTCCGTCCACCACGGTCGCCAAACCAAAGTCTCCCAGTTTGAGGCTCTTGCTGCCATCTGCATGTTCGTACACCTAAACACACAGGAATGCAAACATGCAAAATTGTTTTTAAAAAAAAGAAGCAGGATCATAATGTACAGCATTATTATGAGGGCAACAAACAACAAACAAACTTAAAACACATTATGTGATGGGGGTTGCTATTAATAATTTCACCACTCAGTGTGTTGTTTAACAGCTCACAGCTGTAGCTACTCTATCTGCCCTACGCCTACAGACACAGACGAAGCGAGCGACCAGCTTTTTAACGCAGCAAAGCATTTATGTGGCCAAAAATAAAACTAATGTTAGTGTTGCTGGGTGTCTGCTACATGGATGGGGTAATCTGCATGTCATTACCTTCAAAAAGTTACACGAATAGAAGGCCACTGATTTTTTTTAACCATTCAAGACTTTCTTATTTCGTTGGAGAGAAAAAGCAAAACAGGAAATCGTCTGACTAGGTTTAAATGTGGCCACTAAAAAACTGAATTCTGAAGTCTGACTCCTGCCCAGACAATCTCTAGTAGGGGGGCAAAGAGCGGTATATGAAGTTAAGCAAGGACAATGGGGAGTTTGACAGAAGGGAGAAGGAGGGAAGGAAAGAACAAACGAGGGAGGCTGGAGAAGGAGCGTGCAGAAGGTGTGAGGGCAGCAGGGATGAGTCATCTCTCTGCTCTGGGAGGGCCCCGTAGTGAGTGATATTACTTCACTGATCATTCAGAAAGGCGGCGGGAAAGGAGAGGAGGTGCACCAGTGCCGCACCAAGTTACATGTATGCAATCTGCGTGACGTCCACTCACCAGCAGGTTTTCTGGTTTGATGTCTCTGTGGACAATGTTGAGGCTGTGGAGGTATTTGATGGCGCTGGCCAGATTGTGGAGCATGCCACTGGCATCTCTCTCTGTGTATCTATTGGCAGAGGTGATGGCATCGAACAGATCTCCCCCCTGTGGACAAGACATGATGGGCGGGTCAGTATTAGGAGATGTCACAAGAGTTTGGTTGGTGTTTTTTGCACCAGCAGAACAGATTCACTTGCAAATTTTCACAGCTGCTTGTCTTTTTTTTCTGAAAAGAGGCTAAAAACTTAATTTAACCACAAGACTTTTTGTCTGCTCAGCAGCAGCAAGGAGGTGGGGGTAAATCCTAAGTCTTCACCTTGCTTGAAAGACGACCCCCCCCCTCCCCGCGTTAATATTTCTTTTCATTTTTGTCATTTTTTAGGCTTTTCTCAGTCTCTTTTCTCTGATTTTTCATCCTGTCCGAATCTCCCTCTCATCCCCTCTGCATTTCTCTCATTGAGTGGACTAAGTGGAACAGAGGCTTAAAATAGTGCTGAATCTCCCTCTATCCTCGAACAGCACAGCACACTGTAAGGCTTCGACCTGCTCGTTGGCAGCTGTTTCAATATGAGAGTTGTCAAATGCCAGCTCAGGCTTTAGCTAATACATTTCACTCATTTTTCTCTGCCTCTGCAATCGGAGGCCCAAAAGTACACAAACATGAATATACTGCTGTAAATTTGGGGGCATTCTGCAAAGTTTTGGGACGTGGCTGCTGAGGTTAGTCAATGAGAAATAAAGCCAAAAGATGGGATTTACATCAGTCCTTTGTAAATCCTCTCCTCACTGTTTTTAATGGGTATCATTTCCACTTGTAAAAACAGGAATGAGCCTTCCCTGGAATTGCAACACAATTTTGTCTGATCACATTATTGCCTCTTAGGCTTTTCCGCAGTTTAAACTAAAGGACTTGAACTGAGCAGGACCAGGCAAAAGAACACTCATTTTCTCTCTCTTTCGTTCTCTGCGCCTATCCTTTGCCTCTACTTTCAATTCATCTATCTCTCTCTTTCTCTCGGCCCCTGTCATTTTAGCAGTGACTCTTTTCACCCCATTCATCCACAGCCTCCTCTTGATCCTCCTACTTTGGACATGCTCACAAGTACACACACTTCTTCCACAGATTGCCTCTCATCTATATTCTGTAGTACTCCACATCACAGCACGAACAGATGGATCACATTCCTGGCTCCTGAATTATGCACAAACATTTCTTGACTCAGAGAGCGAGAGAGAATGAAGAACGCGAGCGCACGAGCACTCGGGGCCACTGGCGGATTCACTCTAGTCCCGAATTGTGTGACTGGTTGGAAAAATTCATCATTTGCTTCACAGGCTGAATGCCGCTCCTCTGTCTCTGTCACTATTACTGCCTCCCTGCTCCTCTAAGTCGTAGATTTGAGATAATGATGATCACCCTTGTATTGTAAGAGAATACACCCATCCGTTATCTCAGCTCGGCAAAATGTCCCTGCACGTTCCTAACTGGAGCAGATGGTGCACAAACTCATAAAGTAACAGTGTACAAACATGGCCACACACCTTGACCAACTCCATGACCAGGTAGAGCTCGTTGTAAGTGTCAAACTCCTCGATGAGTAAGACGATATTTGGATGTTTGACCCGGCGAAGTATTGCCACCTCGTTCTGGATCATGTGCTCCTGGTAAAAAGAAGTTCAGGTGTTCAGCCAAGTGGAAGACATTCAGTAAAGGAACCAAGAATAGCCTGACATTTAGAAGATTGTCATTTTATGTATGTCACACCTTTGTTGGTGCCTCTCTACAGCAACTCAGTAGCACCCTGGAGTACATTTCTACATCCTTCCCATAAAGGTTGCACATTAACCCGAAGATATCAGCGGGTCTTTAAGCGAAACAGGGATATTACTCTAAAAATGGAAAATATTATTTTATGGGTGGAAAAAAAATGAGCTATCAAAACTGAATTTCAATTCAATTCAGTTTTTTCAAATGATGCCAAATCACAACAATAGTTAAAGGCCCTTTTAACTGTAAGGTAAAGACTCCACAACAGTCCAAAGAAAATAGAGAAAACGCCAACAATCACATGACCTCCTTTGAGCAAACGTGTTGGTGACAGTGGGAAGGAAAAACTCCCTTTTAACAGGAAGAAAGCTCCAGGCTCAAGAAGGGGCGGCCATCTGCCTCGCCCGGATGGGGTGAAGGGAGGAAGAATTTATCCTCTGAAGTTAGGATTATGTGGAGCTTTAGTTTTCTTGACGTGTCAGTACAATTTTTGCCTTTTTTGGGTCGTATTCGGTGGATGTTTGTTTACCTTGCCTCTGCATTTGCCCTTGTTGATGATCTTCAGAGCGTACTCTCGTCCTGTGGAGTGCTCCGTGCATTCCCGGACGACTGCAAAATTCCCATCTCCTAACATTCGCCCCACCTTGTAACGGTCTGATATGTAGGACGGCACAGCTGGAACCTCATTGACTAGAACTTCAGCTGTGGGGAAGAAGCACTGGTTTTTAGAGGGAAAATAAACTGGTTTACACAGTTTAGCACCCTAGAATATACACAGATATATGCTGAGGAAGCTATGATGTCTGATTATCAACTGTTGTCTAACCAGTCTCTTCAAGACATAAAGGTAGATTTAAAAACCTTCACAATAAAACAAACTGTAATATGATTGCAGACTTGAAATGTACAAACAAGCAAATAGCAGAAACCTTTTAAATCTAAAAGATTCATATTTTTACAGCCAATGAGGTCTGCAATTACATCACACAGAAGACTTTTTTGTTTATAAATCAAGATGCAAATATGATTTGTCGATGCTCAGCTAAGTGTTAATGAGTCTCATGAATCTGTTTAAAAGATCTATAAGGGGGGGGGGGGGGGGGAAGGTTCTCTGGATACTTTTTTAAAAAAATAAATAAAATCAAAGATGAAAATGTCACATATGAGACCAAAAATCCTCCACCCTTTCAAAGCAGTGTCACAGAGAGGTGAGTAAGACAGCATAAGAGCGGAAAGTTGCCAAAAGCATCGCGTACTAATCATGCTATGCAGGCAAGGGACGCGTCAAAGGTCACGCGCATGATTCAGACATGCATGATATTTGCAAGCACAAAGCAAGCTTTTCTTCCTCACCTTCAGGAACGAGTCCATCACCGTCTTCCACTGGGCTCGAACCTTTAGTGGAAGACAGAGAGGTGGAAGAACCCTGGGACCCCTGCAGAGAAAGGAACAGGGTAGAGAGCAGGACGGAAAGGGCTTTATTACTAATCTGCGGCATTACTCAAAATAGTTTGCAATCCATAATCACGATAAAAAAAAACCCAGACAAACACAATCACAGTCCCTTCTGCTACAGTCCTAGCCAAAACAAATATGTATGTTCAAAAATAGACAAAGGAACACTGTGTAACCCGCCTTATCCTCACAACAGCCCTACTGCTGTGGCTGTGTTTGCGCATCTTTCTGATGTAATGCCCTGTGCTGTGACTATACTGTGCTCATGAAAAAAAAATCTGAAAACGAGTCCGAACAGACTTACTTGATCTGCATATAAGCCAGCAACCCCCCTATGTGTGTCTATATCATAGAGATGATTGCATCCAAATAAGCTCCTTTCCATTCACCTCACAATTGGAAGTAATTCTTCCCTGTTTTCTCACTCCTTACAATTACCTTTAATAAATCATAAAAACATGGGCTCCGGTGACACTAAATAAAGGCAGATACCTTTCATCTGGATAGTAAGTGGGGGGTCATTAAAGTGAAAAGACAGGATGAGAAGAGGCGTCTGTATCTATCTATCTAAAGACAAAAACTCATTATGCCCTCCACCTTGTAACCTTCTGTCTGGTTGTCATGGAAGCAACAAGGATGGAGAGTATCTAGTCGGGACTGTAAATGAGAATCTACCCCTCTTGGATTTCTGTGTCTGTTCCACTCCTGTGCACCTTTCTCTTCTCCTCGCTGCCAAACTCTGTTGTTTTGCTTCAGTCTTTTACTGCACTAGAAGACTTTCATCCTGTTTCGTTTGGAAGGTGGCGTTTTTCACGTGTTCGGTGGATTTTACTACCTTCCTTACTCTTTACTAATCTCTCCTCTGCTCAAATCCGTTCTCGTGGCTTACAGTCAGTCTTCGGGGTTGGGGCGTTTCCAGTGCTTGAATAAATCCACTAGCTGCAGCTGGAAGACGCAGGCTGGCCAGTGATGGCAACACGCACCATTGCAGTTCCTCTAAAATATAAGTGGAGCAACGTTGCCACTGTGCATTATTAACAAGTGCAGTTTGCTCAGTAAATGGTCTGTGTCTGTGAGCGTCATGCATGACTCAACTACATAATTATGGACGACCTCTCCAGGACATGACACATTTTTCCCATTACATGTGTAGCCAGATGTATTTTGATGCTTTCCGTTGTATAACAATCGCTCATCAACAATCCCTTTCACCGCAATAGACTGCTGCCTGCTAAGCTTCACATTTGCTCTTTCAAGTCACTGAGCTGGATCTGCTGTCTGTGATTTTGTTTGATAATTAATATTGGACTTGGACCCTATTGTTCAAACACAGTGACTTCTGGCTCCAAAAATTGACAACATGACAATATCCTTAAAATCAAAACTGAGTCTTAAAGATATGTTTAAACTCTGTGGGTGTCACAGTGTTTAATTCCATCTTTTACATACAGTCTGTGAATAAAAGCTCGGAAAAGAACATTTGTGTGTGATCTTGAATGTCTTTTTTTTTTTAAGTGAAAGAGAAATGTCCTGAACATTTGTAAAACCCGGGGAGCTTGCTGTCCTGGCAGACTGGGATAAAAGCCATGCCTGTAATGACTTGGATCTGAAAACTATTTGCAGAGCTGATCTGCCCTGTATCTCTGCCACAGTAGCTGTCTGCTCTTTTACTCATCTCAGCTGCTGTGACCTGAAAACCACGTAGGTAAATGTAGCTGTGAGTCAGGCTCAGTTTGGTTTATGTAATGTTGTTGTTGGCTGGGCACTCATCCCGGAACAAGAAAACCCACTTAATACCCATAAAGCCAATGACCCTCCTGTGCTTTATCTCAAAAAACATCCTTATTCTGTTCTTTTATTTTCTCATCCCAACTCAGATATTTACCTCTCCTGTGCTATTATCGCACATCCAGTGCTCGCTTTCTCATTTTGAACTCCTTTCGCTCTCTCTCTCTCGCTTCCTGCCACTGAGGGAAACAAAATACTGTTGCTATGGAAACTGCTCACAGACAGGAGAACAGCAGCTTCCAGTGTAGAGACGGTAGCCTATATATGGGCACTTCCTGTCTGCGGGCTGAGAGATAGGTTCAGCCTTCTATGAAATTTGAGTCTCTCGTTTCTGTGTGGAAAACGATGAGACAGATGGGGTGACAGACAGAGTGGGAAACACAGAGAAAGACAGAGAGAGGGAGAGAGGTGGAGTGATGAAGCAGCAGAGAAATGTATGGAGTCTGGTCTGGCTGATATTGATCATGAGATTTGGCAGGAACTGTCTTGTTATTGTTAGACACTCCAGCTTTCTCCCTGTTGCACAATACACTATTCCTAGCTCTACATCTCTATACCTTTTCTGTAACTATGACTCACAACGACACTGACAAACCTTTTACATCATGACTGGAGCCACTGCTCTTCAGACCTGCGAGGGCAACACTCAGCAACTGCATACTGATCAGCTCATAAATAGGAATTAAACAGGATGTCCACAGTTGACCTTAAATGTGGAGCATCATCTCAGAAGTAGGTTTGCAGCAGAAAGAAAGAATCATTCATTCCGCGGCTGGAAAGAAAATCTGTCAACTGTAGAGCCGAGCATTAAAAATGCACCACACATTTACATAACCAACTTAAGTGTAATGCCAGCTTTGTCCTTCATGCCTCTGTTTGAATCTGATTACAGCACACATAGCGAGGCTTTCTTGGTCTCTGTCCCTCAGGCTGCCAGAGCCAGACCTCTTATTTTTGCTTTCCCTGTCAGGCAATATCCAGCAGAAGCAAGATTTATTAGTGTTTACTTTGGTGGTAAAAATCTAATAAGATTTGATGCTAATGGGACTTTTTTTCTTCTTGTTGTTCCTCAAGAACACAGGGTACGGGAGACGGACAGAAAACATAATCTACTTGACTTTCATGAAAAGATCAAAACCATTTGGGGGATTCTGTCTTTCTGCTCTGCCAGTTGGACACAGTGAAGGTTCCTAATCACAATCCGTATGGACTCCAATCCCAGGAAATCACAGAAATGTGATTAAATACTTCAGGGAAAATTAAAGAAGGGAAGAAGGGGAGATTTAGGCTGCCCCGCCTATATATATGAAATTGAGAGTAAAAGCAGTGAGCAATGAAAGATAACTGCTCCTCTGAGACTGTTTGTGTTGTAATAGCTGTTCTGCTCTGCTGAATGCCCACAGCAGGCAGGTTTAACAAAGGAGAAGCACTGATAAATGTGCTACAGAAGAAAATCGCCATCCCCACGGCTGTACTGATGGAACATGAGGAACATGAGTGACGGTGTCGAGTTAAGAGAATAAAGACCACGAAATGAAAATGAAATGACAATGAATTTAATGAGGACGTCAACAAATGAAAATGAACACATTTAGCAAACAAAAACAAAAATGAGCCAAAAAGAGAGAGCAGCATCGCACGATGGAACCACGACAACATGTCGATAATTGACATGTTTACAAAAATCAGCGTTAATGGAAAGAGCCAAAATTATCATCAAGCCTTTTTAGATGTGAGTGATATTTGAATCATTAGTGAATAATTTGGATAACTGATGTTTTTCTGTGGTTGTTGTTTTTGTGCGTGTGACAAACAAACAAAAGACAAAAAATTATTCTAAAAAAAAGGCAAAAAACACTCTTCCGGGTCAGTCCACCGTGTGATGCGGCCGGTCTCTTTGACAGTCACAGAAACAAGCCAGCTAATGACATCAAACACAACATATAATAAGAAATATATTACAACCAAAAATAACAAATACAATCTTCAGCAACAATACACTCGTGGGAATGAGATGAGACATTTATAAGAAGTTCACGATGCGCACTTTCTGCTTCAGTCGGCACTCTTCCTTTCACACATACTCGCACACAAATAATTTAAAAATGAATCACCCGACACATAACATGAATGCTGAGAATGAGAGACGGAGCATGCAATTCAACAGATTACGGATGTGAATGGGTGAACGGTGAGAGGAGGATGAAGGTGATACTACAGATAACAATTAGCACTCTGTTTCTCTTAGACTCTCCTAAATGCATCACAGCTGCTGCGACACAGACCTTCTGTTAGTGTTGCCTTCGATCTGTCACTCTCTCCTCTTAATGCATTGTCTTTTTTTGTATGTTTATTTGTTTTGACACCAAATGGAGCGGACAGACTGCGAAGAGCGCTGACCTCGGTGGCACATTGAATTATGCCTCAGAGCTGATATTGACAGAAAACACTGTTGTGGGCGTGTGCCTGTGTGGAATAATGTGTCTATGGGTCTTATATGAAAATAAAACTAATATGGAAATTTAGGATGCTCTCAGTGCTTTCATTGAGGCAAGCAGCCTTGAAAAGCTCATAAGAAGTGCAAAGTGGAAGGGCGGGGGGACGGCAGGCGGGGGGACGGTTTTGTGAATGTAGACCAGACTTTCATGCGTCGCTTGACAATTAGTAAAAATGGGTCACAGAGAGCATCAAATTTGCAAAAAAAAAAACAAAAAAAAACACCACACAAAATGTGTAAGTGTGCATGAAGCTGCTGTGCACAAATTTTCTGTACAAAAGTGTTCCACTGAGATGTGCACGAACATGAAAGTTACTCTGCATGCACCTTCCTCTGAAGATGTGTGCATACAATGGTGCAATGCTATGTTTGTAGTCTCTGCTTGGGGAAATAGGTTGTGATGGTCCTAGATGTGCTAGCAACCTACTTCAAGCAGCAAAGTGCCTCTAAGTGTTTAAATGCATGGTCGAGCGAGGTGAACTGTTAAATACAGCACTCGCAGTAGGTCACTGAGCCTCTGTGGCTGCTTAGGAAATAGATTTGTCATTCTTTTATTTGTTATATTTAACTTGCATTTTACCACCTAAACCTCACATCTGTGTTATTTTAGCCACTCTAAGCCTCAGATTGCTCTTCAGGGTTGGTAATGTTACTTGCTAGTTTTAAAGGGGTGCAGAGTTGTAATTATTCGTGCGGGTTTACACGCAAATCACAAAGAAGGAGAGGAGGAAATGTGCAAATTAGGGTCTTGGACTTATTGCCTCCTTCTCAAAGAAGCTTAAATAACATCTATAAGAGAGATTATGGAGTATAATTTCTCCCCATGAGGTTAATACCCTTTGATATGGGGAGGCGAGAGGGAGGGGGTGGGTGTGAGAATGACTGGGAAACGACAGTAAAAGAGAAATTAGAAGGTGTCGGGGAGGGAAGGGACAGGGAGGAAATCTGTAACAGGAACGATAGAAGAAGTAAGAAGTGGAGAGGAGAATTACATCGTAATATGGCTGAAGAGCGTGGAGCTGCAGAGTGGAAGGAAGAGATAATGGCCCGTGAGGCTTCTTCCCCTCCTTACAGCAGTCAAGCCATCGCGGGCTTGCTGTAGAGGCTGGAATAATCCCTCTTTGAGAAACAGACACTCAACTAGAATGTAACTGCTGCAACAGTGAGGTCTGAAATGGGCTAGAAAAGAAGGTTACGAAAACCAAAGGAACGGTGGTGTGTTTGCGTTTATAGCACTGGATTTTCATATTGTGGAAGAGGCAGAAAGTGGGCGGGGTCATTTTCTACAATGACTGCCCCACATTTATTTAACCAGAGCAAAGAACATAGAAAGGGAGGTAGAGCTTATAAATGTGCGCACGAGCCAGAACATCTCCTCTCAACACTGTAAACTATAATGACCCAGTTCCATAATTCAGATGAATGTGGAAGCCCTGTTATAGCTACAGCTCATAGCTGATCTGTTATCGTCATCCTGGGTTCAGATAGCATCAATATAACTTCTCACTGATGGATTCAGACTCTCTGCCATTCATCTATGTTTTCGGATTCACGGAAAATAGCACAGGAAAATCCAAGGAATGGATTCTTTAACCTACGCTGACTGAGGATACGGTCATGCACGCACACACACACACACACACACACACACACACACACACACACACACACACACACACACACACACACACTTATATAAAAGGTAGTGACCCCCTCTGCTTTCCTCCCATAAAATCCGGCTGTGTAAATAAATAGTTGCAACATACATCATAGCTGCATCCCTGCAGTCGGGCAGAACGTGCAGTGAGTTTCAATCAGTGCGCATTAGAAACACGTGAAACCTGCGAGTAGAAGCCTATGTGGATACACATCTATCTGTATTTCGGTATTCTAGAGGCTGAGGTGAACTGTTAACTAGCGAGTGTTTGTTTAGGAGGGAGAAGACACTAAAACAGCAGTCGGCTTAAGCGCAAATTTAAGAGATGCTGTGAGAAAGCTGAGTGATTGGGATTGGAGCTGTTCTTAAAAGCTCACCCACATCACTGTCAAGGACTGGATTAACAAATACTTTGATATAAGCATCTACACACACGCGCGCGCGCACAGTGTACATGAAGTCGAGATATTTAATTAGAAGTTTTCCCTTTGAGTTGCATGCTCCTGCTCTGTACAGCCGTAATTTTATTTGTTAGCTACAGAAAACAGACTGCTATTAAGGTACTTTAACAGGCATACATGACAAAAAAGGGGAGAGGGGTGGCTTAAATAATCAAATAGACTAGTATAAAATGTATTTCTACATCATTTACACAACTCGACATGTACAAAATAATGTGACTTGATTAAAAAAAACAAAAGAAATTCTATATCAGAAGTGTGTACTGATTGCATCTTTTTGCTGAAAGATGGTAAAATGCAATGCAATGCCCAGCAGGTGAAGAAGGATGCAATCCAATTTCTGGAAATTAAAAACACACTGCAGACTGGGGCAGACTGCCAATCAGCCAGTCTCATCTTTATATCAGATACTGCACAATTTACCGACTGACAGATCAGGTGATCTCAACAAGTCGGCGTTAACGTTATTCAGTGCTGAGCCACCAAAGGCAGACAGAGTTCTTTATGAGGGACAGAATATGTGCTATAATATCCAAATGAAATGAACATTTGCCTTGCTGGAAGCCCAGAGCAGCACTGGGTGAGGTCTGAAATACTAAAGATGCTGGGAAGTTGTGCTTTCTTCATAATCTAGTGATTCTAAGATGTAGTCGGCCTATGCTCAGTCCCGGCTTTGTCCTTTTCCTGAGGAAATAGAATAATTGTGTTATAAGTTTTGTGATTTGGAGTCACTAAATGCTACGGGCTGACTCTTAGTGCGTGCTTTGCGAGCGTGCTCGTGTATTCCCGTTCTTACCCTGCGTCGGCTAAGGCTGCCTGGACTGGTTGGGGAGGGGCTGGGTGATTTTCCCGAATGAGGAGTTGACAGCTGACTGGCCGGCGTCCCGTTCACTGGAGGGAGAAAAGAAAGGAGAGAAAAAACGGAGCAGGATGGATGAGAGTGGAGCGACCACTTTAAAAAAACAAAACAAAAAAAAACAACATAAATATTGTAATAGATGACTCCTTAAATGCAAATGCCTATTTTTTTTAGAACAGCTATATTAGTGTCTAGCAACAGCCTACACTTCCGCCCTCAGCATCTCTCCATTAACATGAATGAGGCAGAGGAAGAGGAGAGCAAGGGAGAGAGTGAGGGAGAAAGATAAAGAAGAGCACCGAAGTCCACACTAGTTTTTTTTTTTTTTTTTCAGTCTAACAAAACAAACCCAGCAACAGCATCTCATTAAACAAGAACATACATCAATCAACCTCGCACACCAATCCTGTGTGCAGTTTGGCAGGGGGAGAAAAAGAAAAATCCAGGAGCATCATTAACCGGCAAAAAACCCACCAGCCTGTATTTCATCTTACTGAAAACATGACTTATTGTTTCTTGGCAACAAGAGGCTGCTTGGAGAATACAAAAATGGTCAGAGAAGCAACTGAGTTCAGCTGAAGGCATATGTCAAATCATCCTGAAGAGATTCAGAGCAGAATTCAGAAAACACTACAAGACTTAATACAAAACCCCCTTTTTTAAAAATGCAGTTTAATTTCCTTTCTATGGCTGCCAGCACTGAGCTCTGTTTATACTGGCATTGAGATATAAAGAATTCCAGCATGTAAAGAGTTCCTATTATTTGTAACGTTCACCTAAATACAATTTCAGCCCAGCTCACAAGTCTGTGTATTTCCTGCTGAGATCAAAGAACTTTCTGAATTATTCCAGACAAAGGAGGAAAGCACAAAAGAGACTAAGATATAACATCTGCCGCTGTATCACACGTATCATCGCCATCCTCATCATCATCATTATCATCATTAAAACATAAAAAAATAAAGAAACCCTTCTCCTAAAGCTCTTCATTGATGAAATTCAACATCATGGCGTTACGCACACAGGCAGACACTCCTCCTGGTTACACAACAAAAGCATTAACATTTTAACGGCAGCTCTCACTGACCTCTTACCAGAAAAATCCCTACATGACACTTTACAAAGTCAGCAGCTTGGCATGTGCTGCGGTGACACGGCGGACACAATCAGAGGTGTCCAAAAATGATCCGATCCAGGGACAATTAAAGTTTTACATTACCCGGGGAAATGGTATTATAAAAGCTGCATGCATTACAGGGGTTTATTTCCTGGATGGGGCGGTTTCCTACCTTCCACTTCCAGCATGATGAAAAGCACAGTGATAATCCAAAATGGGATAAAGAGAGGAGGAGGAAGAACAGCACCTTTGTACTCGCTCCGTCCGAGTGTGATAATAAACTGTGGTGAATGGGAGAGATGGAGCAGGGCTGTAGTGTACTACAAAGAGAGGCGGAGAGGCTGCTTGCGCAAACTCTGACGCGCACCAGTGAGCAGAGACAGAGAGAGAGAGAGAGAGAGAGAGAGAGAGAGAGAGAGAGGAGGAGGGGGGGTGTAGTACAAAAAAAAAACATCTATATTTTAAATATCTAGCCACTGGCCTCCTTGCTTATATGAGACAAGCTGAGAAAGGGGCGGATTAGAACTGATAATATAACTAATGCAGTAGATATAGATCCATCCAAGGAGGCTGTAATGCTCAGGAACAACCTGTCCTACTTTAAGAGCTTTACACTTCCTCATGGAAACATCCTCAGGAAAAATCAAGAACAATAATTCTTCTATTTATTAGAAGTCTCACCCAAAGCAGCAGCCATTGCACCAGTGTTCTCTGCATGTCTTTAGGTTTTATCATTCCTCAAGTTACCTGGTACTGCAAACAAGATTCACCCAGACATACTGGAGCTATTTTCTAATTTTGGCTGTAAATGAAAAAAATAAAATCTAATCTTTCAGGAAGCATTTGGATTTACTCTCTAGCCCAGACTGGTTGAGGAGTTACAGCAAGGTGACACACAGATGATGAAATCTCTTTCTATCAGTGTTCAGCTAGCAGTGCCTTATGAATGCCTTGTGCTACTATGATACATTAAATATCTCCGTAAAGCTCGTCTTATCTACTTTCAGAAACCGTTTGAGTTTTGTCTCAACAATAACAGGATTATGGTAATTTAAAAAGTGCTTGTAAAATGGGCCCACCTTAGCCTAAATGTTGAAACAACTCCACCACAAAAGCTTTGGAAGACTTTGTGACCAGTTAATGGAGAAGTTTGTGGCTGTGATACACAGGCAGGTTTTTTCCTGGACAAGTATCAAAGCAGGATTTTCTCCCAGTATGTGTCGCCAGGTTGTAAAGCGAACGGTTCCAAATGAATTCAGTGTAACTTGTTTTCTTTCTAGGTTCATTTTTCCAGCGTGACTCAACATTCACACATGAGGAGATCCACTGTTGGAGTAAGGACACCAATTTGGCCACAATGCAGCCACAAAAAGACGCTGTTTTTCAGCTTCTTTCACACCTACTGTGTTAAATGCAGCAAGTGTTATGCTTAGAAAAAAAAAAAAAACCCCAACAACAATAATAATAATATTAATGACAAGTGAGCTGGGCTAGTATCAGAGATTGAAAAGCACCTCGTGTGCTCCTGTCTCCTGCTGAGTGATGCCCTGATTGAGCAGCACTGGCTGCATATTATGTAAGAAAAAATAAATAAAAACACAGCCTCAGAGTGAATGTGAAGTATATCCAGGAGATCTGTCACTGCTATTGACGAGCAGTGTGACAGTACAATGTTTGTTGTTTAAATAACCCATTACACGGAGCCGACGTAAAGCCTGCGAGTTAATTAAAGTGTTTTTCGGTTCCTAAGTAGAAAACAAGACAGCACCGTTCTTCATCTGGGAACTGTAAATTTCTGTGACAGAGCGGACCAAGTATAGACCAACACTGCCTTTCCTCAAGTCGAGACATTAATGTGTCTAAAAATTCAATTTAATCAACACAAGCAAAAAATAATGCCCGCTCAATTATGGTACCCAGCAGCAACACATTCAGCTATTACAAGCTGTATGGGTAAACAAGCACAGTGATTTAAAACTGTTATTTAATAATGTCAGTATAAGAGAAAAATGTGTGATCTTGATTTTCTACATTGTCATCGGCTCACATCCTCCTCCATATGAGGAATTTGTAAGTTTGTGTGTATCCAGCCTTTATTCTTAGATCCAAATATGCACACTCTGTTCTAAAAAATTGAACATTTTCAGCATATTTGAGCAAATTCTATAGATAAAATCATGCATGAAGGCAGTGAAACATTACAAATTCTCATATGACTCAATTCTCAATTCTCAAATGACATAAGAGAAGTCAATAAAAGCACCAGAGCAGCTCTGTTTCATAACACCAAAGCTGCCTGAAAGGATGTGTCCTTATGCATTTAGTGCTGTTGTTTTGTATTTGTTACATCCCCTCTGCTCAAAGTACATTCGGGCCTTTCATGATTGGATTTTTCCGAGCAAGAGATGCGTTGAAGGCTGCAGACATCATGTGTTCACAGTTCAGAAGCTGCCGCTGCCAGCAGGGAATCCTCTCGAGACACCCTGCATTTATTTTTGGGTCAGCTGCCCCAAACACTTCAGCGTGAAGTCTCTCCATTCACGAGGAGCCGCTTATGACGGAAAGCGCGAGGTGAGACGCCGAGGCAGCGAGAGAGCGATTCTTCCTGACTACATCTGTACTTCTCAGTTAATTTTAGCTGACATGAGGCATCCGAGGAGAGCCGGGGGACAGATGGTGAAATGGAGGGGAGGGGAAGGAGAAACTATGTATGAGTGCAAAATGTTTTCTCACTTTATTTTGGGTTTGTGTGTTTGTGACATCATCTCAGAGCGCCGCTCGAGTGATGACAATGTCAGCCTGAGAAGCAACAACCTGCCCACACGCCGACACACAACCAAAAGACTAATGCTAAATACGACCACCGTCAATACGAAAGGGGAACAAGGCAGCATCCAAGCGACGCATTAAAATTGCAAGGTTGAATAATTTTAAATGGAATTTGTAACATTAATTTAATTTTAATCATTAAACTTTGATGCTCGTTAATTTCAAATTATTCTATTTCTGTGCAATTATGATTCATCGGCGAGACAGAGCATGATTCACCTAACAAACATTCAGCACACAAGTCTCTGAGCTTTGATGTTCTTCGGTACGTACAAGGACGGAGAGTTAAACTTCATCTGTGCTGGGAAGCGGGACGAGAAGTTGTTTGTTCTGCATTGATTCAGCATATTTCTCAGAAGGCTTTCTGTTCATGAAAGAGACCAAAGACAACGTGTTTTCCTAGTCTGATAAAGGAACGCAAAGGTTGCACCATCCTTTTTTTGCTCCATCACATATCCAATATAAATCCGATACTCGACAGAGATGCTTTTACATATATTCCATTCACTTTTGTGTGTTGCAGTTTATATGGAGTATAAGCTCACTGCGAGCAATACACAACTGTGACTGCTTTGTTGATCACTATACAAGCGATAAACCGCTGTTTATCACAAATCCTTAGCGTGAACTTTTTAGATCTAATGCTTATTAAAAATAGAATGATTTTTTTTTTTGAATAGCTGCTTTCTTCTGAAAACACAGTAAAATTGTTAAAAAGTTAGGGCTTAGTTAAGAAAGCATTTTTTCAGAGTGAACCAGATTCGTGGTAAATGGACTGATTCTTATATAGAGCTTCTCTACTCTACCGGAGCATTTAAAGTATTTTATACAACATGCCTCATTCACATAAACACTTTCTTCTATGCTTAAGTTCTTTCTTTCTAACATTCACACACATTCATACTCATAGCAACTTGGGGTTCGTATCTTGCATATTTGGCATGCAGACTGGAGCAGCCAGGGGTTCTTATCAGTAGATGACCTGCTCCACATACTGCACAGCGGGTCTGTAGAGTAGCTCTACCTAATCATTCCCACCACACAAGTCACATAACTTCTCCATCCATCCATTACCTTCTGATTATCTAAAGTTGATAAGATGACAAGACAAACCAGATGAGGTATATAATCTCTGCAGTGAGTTTTGTGTGTCCTCCCAGTGAGGGGTGCCTGGAAAACCTCTAATGGGAATTGCCCAGGAGGCATCCTAACCACCTCCTTTCAGCATGGAAGAGCACCCTAGAGTTTACTCTGTAGGGTGGCTACAGAGTAAACTCATCTTGGCCTCTGAGAACCATGGCCTTAGACTTGGAGGTGCTTACTCTGAACTGGCTACATAAGTTATGAATAAAGGCATTTTCACGCCTATAGCTTGTTTACTCTGGTCCGAATAATTTGATGATTTGTAAACTTGGAGCTTTTCCCCGTGTTTTTTTTTGTTTGGTTGTTTTTTTTTACACAGTCTCCTTAATGCCCAGATGTGTCTGGGATTCAAGGAACAAAAGTAAATACAGGAAAAAGGTGCTGTGTCCTGGACTATTGGAGTACACTGAACATTTGCATTTGTTTCACAGTTAGCTGTTAGCTCGTGTAGACTTTTGCACATCTATAGTATCTTGCCGTGTCTCAGAATGCAAAGCACACAGGGTTATAGTTTTTTTTAGCTCAAACTTACAACATACACCTGGTAGCTGGTTGGGATCCTGATTGGATGAGGTTCACACCAAAAACTAACCACTCTGGAGTTCATTTAGAAACGCAACGAGACCAACTCCTCCAAAGGTCTTGCGATCACTGCACCTGCACAAGCGAACCGCACAAAGTCAGAAAACAAACCAGAGTTTGATTTAAACAGACTAAACACCACACCTGTACCTTATGAAGGTGGTGGATACATTTTAAAAGCTCTGATTTCAGTTTGATTCTCCCAATCGCATTCTTTGTCTCCGTATGAGTGTGCAGTTGTCTATAGCTCGCTTGTTTTGCTTTTCTGTACCTCTTTAGTGGTGTCCAGGTCTACACTGCAAACGTGCACAATGAGGAGCAGCCAGACACACACAAAGAACACCAGGTGGTGCTTAGCAGCACACGTGTTGTGTTACGTGTACTCACTATCTGGCTTTCACTACCTTGCAGATAATTCTCACCTCACATCTGCTCTGTGCAGCTCCTCAGGTCCAGCTTATTATATGTGATCAAGAATTTTATGTCTGTGTTGGCTGAAGGGAAAATTAATGTGGGAATTCAAGGCTGCTTTTTCAGCACACCCAAAGACCCGGAGCAAGGTTAAAAACTATAGGAGATCGTCATCATGCACTGACATCATGGATGAAAAATAACACTTCTACTGTCTGCCAAGAGTCTTTCTGATGTCAAAGTCTTATTTCCACTGTGAAGATGTCCATCCATAACTAACAGCAATATGATCACACAGTGATTTTTGAGTAATTTGTTGCATTTTAAGGATTTATTCAACTTTAACTAATACGTAGGTGCACACAGGACTACAATGGAGAAAATTAGCCTTGGCTTTCAAGTGAATGTAACTGCCCAAAATGTGATGTCTTTTCTGGTCCATATTGTTTATTTGAAAGACCTAACTCTAATTTGAGTCCTGATATCAGGAGGCTGTGAACTCAAAGCGGACTTAGAGACATAAGATTAAACATAACAGGAGAAAAAAATGCTGCGAGCTCAGGAATAGCAGGTTACCGCTCAAAATGTCTCTAGTTTGAGAAAATGTGTTGATGATGTAAGATCACATGCTCCCCAGATCTCAGTTTTTGTTATATTTATTCTAATTTAGGACTGAGAATAAGTTTCACGGGTAATTAATTTGTTAATTTCTCTCTTGATTTACTGATTAAATGCTTGTAGTCTATAATTACCCAAAATACTCCAAATTTCCAAAAATCCCAAGTTGACATCTGTAAATAGCAGTCCAATAACCATAACATGTCAGATCAGAATGATATAAAACAGAGTAAAGAAACACTTGTGATCAAATATTTCAGCAGTAGTAATACTTCTGACAAAGTACATTTCTTACAGGTGATCAAAATATTAGGCAAAACCCCAGATGACAATTCGTGTTTTAGTGATCTCTGTACATAAGTTTGCTGTTGACATTTAACCCATGCAGAGTGTTGGGACTGGAGAATTAACCCGTCATGTTTCTGATGTCAGGAGAAGACAACCTATGTGCAATTTAAACCTGCAAATTGCACATAGCAGGAGGAGATGGCACACACTGGGAAACTGCACCACTGAACTTGCCTTTAACACAACACTTTAGATGTAAATAAAGTTTGTAAATAAATACATTGTCTTTATTTTCATTACCAGTGATGAGACCTGATCACAGTAACGCCTATCAAATGTCATGGGACATTGACACAGTCCCCCATTTTCAGACGCTCAAAAGTAATTGAACAAACTAACATGATTTTAAATATAAAGACTGTTTTCAGTGCTTAGATGAAAATCTTGAGTGTCTGAAGTCTAGAAACCACAGATATCACCAAATGCTGTGTTTTCTTTAGACCTTTACATCATCTTCTGATGCGTGTTTGTGGGTCTCGCTGTCTTCAGTTTTTCTTCAGTAACTGAAAAGCATGCTCTCAAGTCTGAGCAGAGTACAGCCCTGTACGCCTTATCACAGTCCATTCTGCTATCATTTCTACCAGCAGTCACATCATCGACACACACTAGTAAACTGGTTTCACTGGCAGACATCCGTGCTCATGCCATAACACTGACTCCACCATGTTTGGCAGATACTGTGGATCAGATCATGAGCTGTTGTTCTCCTTCTCTTACTTTTCTCCTCCCCACATTCTGGTAAAAGTTCATTTTGGTTTCATCTGTCCAAAGAATTGGCTTCAGAAGTGTGCAGGCTGTTTTGGATGTTTTCTGGCAAAGCCTAACGTGGATGGATGTCTTGCTCTTGAGCCAAACCAGTAGTTTGCACAAGTGTCTGTTTATATTTTTGAAGGTGTCTTTTGATTGTTGACCTTGACGATGATACTCCTATCTCCCCAAGAGTGTTGGTCTTGACTTGGCTTGATGTTATGAAGTTGTTTTTCTTTGGGAACATATTCTCGGATCATCCACTTTAGTTCTCCTCTGTGATCTTTCTGGTCTTTCGGTGTTGCTGAGCTGGCCAGTTCATTCCTTCTTTTTAAGAATGGATCTTTAGACCTCATATTGAAAGGTCCAGTGAACAGCTTCCAAATTCAAATTTTAACACTTGGAATGAGCTCAAGGAATAACAGCAGAACAGGCCTCACATGGCCATTAAACTGCTTGTTAGACGAATGTCCAATTACTTTAGAGCCTCTAAAAATTGGGGACTGTGTATAAAAAAAGTGATTCCTAAAGAGTTAATGGAATACATTTGCTGAGCCCCTTGAATTAAAGCTGGAAGTCTGTGGTTCAGTCACGCAGTGATTGTTTGATTTAAAATCCACAGAAAACTACAATAATTGTCTTTGTCCAAAGAAAATATGAACCTAACTGTACATACATATTGATAAGTGAATGTGCTCCTGGTTCAGCAGTATCAGCTGTTGTTCACTACTATAACAGAACATGTTGTCCTCAAGGGGAGGGAACACGATGTGCTTTTAACATTTGAATAAAAGAGCAGCAGAAGGTTAGTCAGGGTCAGACAGAAGAGCCGATCAACAGATTTCCACCGCTATTTTGTTCCTGACCAACAATGTCTGAGGGAGTAAATACAAACAGAAAACAGTCAACGCCAGTCAGGGAATATTTGATGATGTTAAGCAGCGGAAGCAACACCAGAAGGTGAACATTTTGGCGACGTGAAAAAAACGCAGGGACGTTCTGAGTCAGGGCGAGGGCCGAACGTCAGTCAGCTCCTCTCCCCTCTGCAGGCCATTTCACAGGAAGTCCCTGCCATATATGGTTGTCACAGGCCATTGTGTCTGTAGCTACATGCTCCTACTGTGCTATGTTCCCATGGCAACCAAGACGAATCAGTCCCTCCCTCCGCCAGTCTCTTGTTTTCTCTTTCTCTCTCTCTCTCACACAGACACACACACACACACACACCAGGATACACCTTTATTCCAGACTTTGCTGCAGCCAGCGAGATCAGATGGTGGTGTATGACTCACTCTCATAACCTTTCCCCAAAGTTTTCAAGCCTTCAGCATCCAGAAGTTTCTCTCCTTACCCCAGCTGTTTACATCCTTCTTCCTATTCAGGTCAACAAAAAATCCAGCAGCAAATGTTCACTTTCGTTCTGCATGGTCACGTTACGGTTACGATTTAAGGGTAAAATAATAATAATAATAATAATAATAATAATAAAGAAATAAATGGTGCCTCTGGACTTCAGCAGCAGGTGGAACAAATTCTTCTTTAGTAGTTTCTGTGTGTTGCATCACCCACTCAATAACCCCCCTACCACAAAAAAAACCCCAATAGGTCTTTATACGCGTACAAATCATAAAATGATTACAGTGAGGAGGAAAAGTTAAGTGCACTGTTGCATAACCAGGCATATTACACACAACCAAAGCTCAAGCTGTGCAATCAGACAAAGAATGGCCTGACTTTGTTCAAAGCTCTAAACTAATCATCAAGTTCTCGCCAGCTCTGAGACAGACTGAATGAATGTTTGGCCTCTTAAACACACACACACACAGACACACACACAAACAGTTGTGGTACATTAATGAAAGCTGCATTCATCTATCAGAATGATTGTTTTTATGCACGTTTTGTCTGCTGTTATCTCAAAAGGACTTCTAGACAGACTCTCGGGCACAAACAATAAGAGCAGACACCAGTGCAAGCTTATTACATTTCATTAGTATGTCAGGTGAAGCACGGCTTGTTGGGAGCTGCAGGATTGAGTCACCAGCCCCGTTCATCTTTCCCTCTCATCTTCACTCCTTCCACCCTCCCTCTCTCTCTCTCTTTTTTGTTGTTGCTTTTTACCTCTCTCATCCCTGTTTGCCTTTTTCTCTCCTCCCTTGTGAAAACATTCATTTGAATTCACATTCAAGCAACAAGGCGCAGCTCACATATGTACACCGCGAGACACTCCACAGAGCTCAGATTTCATCGTGTTCATTCATACTGCACTGAGATGCAGATTAAGTGACGATCTAGAAAACACCAAGCAATCAAACGATGAGCTATTATTACACAAACAACTCCCGACCACGGCGAACGCATCTGAGGTGCTGCAGACATGCACAAGCTCAAAAAAAAGGGCAGGGGATGAGTTACAGGGTGTGTTAAACTACTTAAAGAGAGGACTAGAAGAAGACAGAAACTTTTGCTGTCTTACCAGATGCAGGCGACTTGCTGCGCAGCGATTGGACAACAGTTCTGGGGGAGCCTCGGTTCAAAGAGCCTGACATCCTCCCATAGATCAATGATTTCATCATACGACACTCTGCAAGCACAAAGAGAGGACAGATAGAGGTGTTCAGGGACTGTTTAGCAAATATTAATTCACTCACCTTTATGTATTCATCCAGTGCGCTGAAATCCAAAATGTATAAGCTGTAGAAATTCAAATCCTAAGGAGGTAGCAGCTTTTTTACCTTCTTGCAGCACTAAGGATTTCATGCTCAAATAAACTGACATTAGGTGTGCGACACTGTAACATGACACTGTGGTTTGTGGCACAGAAACAGCCTTAATATTACACCATCAGAGCACTCGAACAACACGACAGCTCTGTCAGACTGAAATGACAAGTTTATGGATTTTAAGCCAGCTACTGTTTTAATATTGTTTTTGAGTGAGTCTAACCTTTAGCCATGCAAGAGAACAGCAAACCACTAATGTATCGGCACACTTGTAATTGGTTTTACCTTCAGGTCCCCCTGCAAAAACGAGCCCTGACCTTCAGTGGGCTCGTTTTCCAAACGCAATTATTGTGGTGCTTCAGAAGTGACAGCTATGACTCACGGAGGTCTTACAGACACACACACACACACACAGTGCTAGTAAATGAGCCATGTGATGGTATTAAAACACACGCTCCGTGTCGGCTCCATCCCCAAAACTTTACTCCTCCACTGTTCATTAACCCAGCCCCATTATAGCTCATTGCCATTATAGACCAGTGGGAAAGAGAAATTGTACAGCTTGCCCCGCACATGTCTGTGTGCGTGTGTGTGTGCGTGTGTGTATGTGCTTTTGCCTGCGAGTGCATGCGTGCGTGCCTATGAGAGCCTGGCTGTGTGTCTGTCTGTATTTGCATTTGCTTGTGTGGCAGACGTTTGTGGCCCAGTGATTAATGTACAATACCGAGTGTTAACATGATGACAGTGTGCCAGAGCTGAGGCAGAGGCGATAATTATAGCGATGCTGAGAGGAGGCGAAGTTGTCTGCAGCTCTGACTCCAGATGTCTCTCTGTTACGCTGTCTGTTTCGTTTGTCGCTCTCCATTCCTGTCTGTCTATTTCTGCCTCTTGCTCTCCTCTTGCTGTCTGCCAGCGCATGATGAGGTGTCTATAAAACATTAGATATGGCTGTGTTTTAATCACTGTTTTTGGGGTGGAAATGTGGTTCAGACGAATTCTCTGGATAAAAATCGACCTATGTAGAAGAATCTGTGTAACGTTTTTAATGGTGTTGATTGTGCCCAAACTTTCATAAAGGACATTTGGGGTGTTTAGAGACCATTACCATACTACCCCTCAATGGTCACATGAGAGCATTTAATTGAGAAATTAAACAAAGGATCCTACGTGGGTAAAAGCTGAATGTATACTCTTATCTTTGGTATCTTTGGGGTAGATTTTCTTATAGTAATCTGATATTCACAGTATTTACATGAGGACCTTTCATACGAGACTAGTGGAAACATTTTGGATACGAAGAAGATGTTCCCTATAAATGTAAGAGATTGCACCCTTTAGCACTGTTTGGTTTTAATACAAGTTAAATGAAACTGAAGTTTAATAAATATTGGATGTAGTTGGGGATGGAGCAAGGAGTAGTCTGATTACAACAATTATCACAACAATCTGTTAGAATACAGATAATGTTACATCTGGCTATTTGCAACTAGAAGTGTTGCATTTAAATGCATTTGGCACACATTCTTGGGAAATACTGGGAGTGATCAGGGGACAGTTGATATACGGTACCATGTATTGAGCCATTACTAATTTGGTTTAGTTTTCCAGGCTTTCTCAAGGTCTTTCAAAGTTTTTCTTTGGACATTGGTTGCTTTATCACTGCTCATTTTCAGTCTAGTTCTTGTACCGGACCATTCTCACAGGAATGTTTTTATTCATTAACTATTAAGCCACTTAACACTGACCCATGAATCATTCAGGCTTAAAAAATGCACAAAACACAAGGAATGACCAGTGTTGTGTCCACACGTAACGGATAACACAGAATCTATTTTAAATAGTATCTTTAGCCACTTTGTTACTAAGAGCCAGAACAAAACACATTATTTGTTCCAATTTCTTTAGATGAGTCTATGAAAAATAATACAGATAACAGTTTGACAGACTTAAAATAGTATTTTTGTACCAACAACATCTGTCCCTTCAGTTAATAAATCTAATGTTCACTGAAGTCTCATCAGAAATGGTCTCAATGGAAGTGTACCTGTTAAGAAGCCATTCTCAAGGAAGATAAATAGAGAACAAAGACTTATGGATGCCAAATTACACAAGAACTGTACGGAAAATTAGTGACAACAGGTCTAATGCGAAAGATCCCAAACACACTCCCGCTGCCGTAAAGCACACCTGAATAGAAAAACACACAAACTCTATATCAATCATGGATTGGCCTCTCCAGAGCCTGAACCTTAATATTACTGAAGCAGCGTGACATCATCTTGACAGAAAACAGAAAAAAAGGAAGCTTTGAACATCCTTCAAGAAGCCTGGAGAACTATTCCTGAAGACTACTTAAAGCAAGATGGTTTGCCTAAGAGCATTCAGGCTGTGTACAAGAATAAAGATGGGAATACCAAACACTGACTTTCAGGCTCATTAGATTTATACAACCCCAGTTCTTGCCTGTTATAATGTATTTGCACAAAGGCATCTTTGGACCTATTTCACCCTTTTCTAGCAAAATATAAACATGGGTGCCTGAAAACTTTCCTGAATTACGATTACATTACCAGGCCTTTATGTCCTTCACACATTAAATAGTCAACACAAGGTCAGAAATCAATCTGACTTGAATAAATCTTGAAGTTTAAAGGCAGTTTTAGGTGAAAGTTAGAGATGTACAGGGTTGAGTTTGACATATCTGGATTCTTCAAACACGTGTTTTCATTGGGGAGCTGTCTGACTAGTCTTCACTCAGTAGCATGACAGCAGCCTACGATACAGGCAGAGACACAAGAACAAGCAGCCCTGCAACCACTTCTGTGGTCCCCACAGAGCCCTTATTTCAACATCATTGAGACAAACTGGGAATACATGAAAAGAAACAGGAAAACAGGCAGCTGAACTCCACAGATTTACAGTGTATCGAAGAGGACTGGAGCTCTTTTAACAGCAGCTCAAAAACGGATTTGGAGGAAGCTTTGAGGTGGAAATGGCCCTATTGTATTCTTCCAGCAAGAAAATACAGCAAATCCTGATGTACTAGAAAATGTACTAATGTACACTACGAACTCTAAGAGCAAGGACGACAGTGGGCATGCTTGCTGTGCTGTTAGTGTGTTTTTTGTTCACACACAGTTGTAGCAAGCGTGGGCAGATAATTAAATTTTCATCACATGGATAAGAGGTGCTTCTTAGCTATAAGTGATTGGTTTAAAATGCTTATGGAGACGATCGTCAGTAATTAATTAAACATAGTCGAATCACAGGCTTATAAACCTTGCCGCATGAAGGAGAAAGTTTTGTTGTTATCATTCTCAAGACAGAGGAAGGTTACCAAAGGAAGACATAGCTAATGAAAGCAGGAAGGCACAATGTGCTCCAAATGAAAGAACAGTGAGGAGGAGTGAGGGGAAAAGGGAGACAAAAGAGGGTAGGGGGTGGAGGTTTGCAACCCAGGTGGGATGGATACCTGGGAAACAAATAAATTGAATAAACCTTTCAACAAAACCCAGTGCACACTCATTCATGTAGGAGACAGGAAGAGAGATGAAAGGGTAAGAATACAGATGAGCACTAAATGGCAGGAGTGAAGGGAAGGGGGAGAGAGACGGGCAGCAGCACACACAGATGGGTAAAGTGAGGACAGAACACGTCCTCAGTGGATAGCGGTGGGGAGACAGGCAGAAAAGAGGGAGAGGAACAATGGTAAAATAGGTTATACGGTGGTTTAAGTGCAGTGGACCGAGAGGAGAGGATGAAGTAGACTGCCTACAGCTGGGGTGTCGAACATGAGGCCCGGTGGCCAGAATGGGCCTGGCAAAAACTCCAATTTGGCCCATGCAATGGCTTTGGAAAAAATGTATGAGGACATAAATGTCGGTTATTGAACTGCTTTTAGTTTTACAGCCTTTCCTACATTTGTACACCAGTAAAAAAGTAATAGAAAAACAATTAAATGACAGAAAAGATCTTGTTTATTTTAGTGAGACAAATCGTACTGTGAATTAGCAAAACACTTCTGTGTTACAATTATTTCTTGCAACTTTAGCCCAAAGTGTCAGCAGCATTTCTTCATCATGAAGAGAAACAGACAGTTTTTATATGAAGATATCTCCAGGGTGAAATGTGTACTTAAATTTCTTTTACACTGACAGAAATGGGACTTTCACTGGTCAAAGTGGGCTGTTTGTGGCCCAAAATGTAAAATGTGTTGGACATCAAGCACAGGGTTGAACCAGGAAGATTACCGGTAATGTTTTTTTTATTTTAGTCACTGAAATGTTTTATGATGATGTGCATGTACTTAGCCCTTTATCACCCAAGTATCATACAGGACCCTGGACTTATTTTGTAATTTTGGCTGTAAAATGTCAAAATAATTGTCATCGTTCAGGAATCCTTTGAATTTTCTCTCTAGCCTAAAGTGGTTGAGGAGTTATGCTAATGAAGGAAGAGCTGTGTTCAGAAAGCAGTACCTTATGACAGCTCTGTGCTACCATGATACACCAAATATCTTCTATTCTTTCCAAAAGTATTTTCCTTTTGTCTCTAGCACAAATAGTAACTGTCACGCCCAGCAGGATCAGCATCCAGCTGATCTGAGGTTTTTTCTATCTTTCTCTCCAACTTCCACTCTCTCCTCTTCTCTATCGCCAGGGCAGAACTCATTGTGGGTTCACGCCCTTGGTGGGAGGAAACACCTGAGCTTAATCAGGGCGGTCAGCATTTAAGCCAGGAGGTGACTGCTGTTCTTAGCTGGATCATTGTCTGCCACACGTTAGTGAAAGTCAAGTCTACAGCAAAGCTAAGTCAAGTGTTTAAAAGTGAACTGTGTAACTATTCCTCGTCTCCCCGTCTACAGACCTCCTGGATTCCCTCCCCGTGTGATTCTTTGTGTCGAGTGTGGAAGAGTGAACCTGTGGCCGTGAGTGTGGAGAGTTGGAGAACGCGTGACTACCCCCTTGGATTTCCCCGGAGCCCCGTCCCTCACTTAATTGTATATAGCACTGCCCTGCACTTCCTGTAAATAGACAAGGTGGATTCTGTAAATAAATTATTGTGTACAGCTGATTCTGGAGTCCTGCGCTTGAGTTCTCCCCGTCGAACCGTAACAATAACAAAGTTGGGGTCATTTAAAGAGTGCTTATAAAATGACTAATGGTTTAAAAAAAAGATTTGGTTAATTTGATAGAAAATAGAAAGTAAGAAAGGGAGGGAAGAATAAAATAGGAAACGTGAGGATAGAAATGTAAGAGAAGGTATTTCTCACCACTTTCATCCAGCATCAAGTCATCTTGATAGCGGAACTTCTCTGGTCCACAAGCCACAAAGATGTCCTCGTCACCAAAGAAGTCCTGCAGGCATGACACCTGAAAAGATGGAAGAGCTCAGTTTTTGTAAGGTTGGATAAAGGCTCAATGTTTTATTCAGGAAAATGAGATTTTCTGACAACAGCAATTTGCTAACATGTTGTCAAATTTAGTCACATAGTCTACTTTAGTTACTTCTAAGCTGCTGATAGTGTTTGTATGTATACATTGCAAACTGCGAGAGCCACTCACATACTCTGCATTGTGCATGCTCACAACACTGGCTTCCTCTGCCTGTGCTCGGGTGAAGGGGCACATTCACTGAGCCCCAGGACTGTGAAGAACACCAGAGGTGTGTGCGTGCTGGTTTTGTTTGGTTCATTTTGTGTGCTCGCCAAACCTCTTTATAGACAGTCCATGTTCCCGACAAGTCCCCAAGCAGCAGCACTGTGCTGCTTCTGCACCTAATCAGTCTATCAGTAACTATAATGGGACCTTGCTGACTCACTAATTTGCTGATGCACCGTAGCTCATGCACCGGACATCCAGAGAAGCAAGTGGGGTTAAATGAAGGCCAGTACCTTATAAATGGTGGTGAATAACAAAGAGAAGGATGGATGAGGTAGACGGACCTACAGATAAAAGGACTCTGAAGGCGTCGCTGTCATTATTTGATGAGCTCCCTAATGTGCAGTTAAAACCAAAACCACAGATTTGGTTAACACCACAGTTAGTGTTGGATTATTTTTTAAGGCTTTCTACATAATGGATACCATTTCATTAAGACATGCGTAATAAACACATTGTTCACAAATCTTCAGCTGCAGCACAAGACAGATGTTATGTGCCTTTTTAATTTGTAAGATCACTGGTTCTCTACCAGGAAGAAACCTCAGCAATGGGCTGTTTATGATGACAAACAGGATGAAAAGCACACCACCGTTCATTTTTTTCCTATTTGATTTAGTCAACAGCTAATTCCATATCTGATCTAAACGCTGCGTGACTTGCTCAAATAACTTTAATTACACCCCACAGGCCAACCATCACATTTCAATTCCAAGACATCAATATTCCAAATGATATTTCTCCACTGGAAACGGTACAGTCAGAAAGGGATTTACTGGAAGACAATAGTTCATTCATCTAGTATGACAAATCTCCTACCAAAAACCTATTAGGAGCTATTATAGTTTAGGCTGCATGCAAGTGTAACACCGCCTGAAGTTAGCACACAAACACAAAGCTTCAGTTATTGCATTTTCATGGCAATTAGCATCCAAGAATCCATTTAGATTCCCATTAGCCACCAATCAGTGCCCCAAAAGAAAGTCACAAATGATGTAACAGCATTATCAGCAAAATGCCAAATAAACAGCAAAGAGGCCACTCTGTGTGTGCGTCTGTGTGTGTCAAGAAGGGAGTTGTCCTGCTTTACCCCCCGTAGACCCACAGATGAGCCAGCGGGGAGATAGAAAACAAGTTTAATCTCAGACACAGGCTCTCTGTGGAGTATGGATCACTTTCATTTAACTTTTTAAATTAAGGCTTGTGTGTGTCTGCGTATGTGTGCGTGTGTTGCGTGTGTGTGTGTGTGTCTGCGTGTGGAAATGATATTACTCCAGTTTCATAACAGAGTGCATATTGCTTTGTTCCCTGATGTCCCCTGATAGAGCTGGTGATTATTTCAGGGGCGAGCGGCTCAACTTCCTAACAAGATGGTGTGATACAGATGCCGGAAACATTTCCCAAGTGCGTCAGCGCTGACGACTTGGCCACTTCTATAAAGGTAACGTTTTTTAATTCGAGTATTTTTTCAAAGTGATATCAGATTTTGTGCTTACAGTACACTGAACACAACTTCTACTTTGAAAGCACAGCGATTACTGAAAAGTTTGTCACTGATAATGTTATTGGCTGCTTCAGGCTCAGGCAAACTTTGGTCTCACATACACTCGTGTTTAGTTGCAGCAAGCTGAATCTGTCACCTGTGATGCTCCAATGAACACATCTCTCATTGTCTTTACACAGCCTACATTACATCAGTCACTCTCTAATGACGCATGCTGCTTGGTCAATTAATTAATGAGCTGACTGAAAGAAAATGAATTGCCAATTGTTTAGATAATCAAACACAATTGTGACCTTGTTTTTGAGAGAGAGATGAGAGATGTTGAGCTTCTGACTCCTGATGATATCTTTGCATTTTTGAACTACTGATCTGACAGGGTGAAACAAATGTCAAAGATGCTTTGCTATAAGCTGAAGCAACTGGATGTAATGGCTTTCTTATGATAAACAAGGACAGGCGAGGTGGTGAGAGTGCTCACTTTGATGGGAACCCTTCAGTAGGTGTGTCAAGGTTACCTGACTGGTGAAGACAAGGTTAGGGTTTACCTACAAGCTCTCATTAATCATAGCCGTCTTGAGCTGCTCTCAGCTGCTGTGGCAGTGTCCCCTATCAGTTGTATGGGCTCAGTGGTTAACTTCTTGCAGCATGTGTGGTCGCAGCAAGCACTCTGACCACTGATGTCTGCAGGAAACCACAGGAGCCAGTTTCCCAAGTCAGTTGAGAGAAATAACCTCTCCAGAGTATCCCGGGTCTGCTCTGCATCCCCCTCCCAGCAGGACATGCCTGAAACATCTCATCTAGGAGGTGAAAAGGAGGTCTCCTAGCCAGATGCCCAAAGCACCTCATCTAACTCCAAGAGGCCCGCCAGGCACAGCCCAAAAGCACGACATGGACTTGCCATCCTATGGGCTCACCATATGCTATATTGTGTATTTCTCATTTACGTCCCTAAAAACAGGAAAAAAGTGCAACCACACAGATTTTGTCTCCAGGCGTATAACAGACAGCATACCATAAACCAGCACATGTGGCTCTCTCCTTTTTGCAAAAACTGCCAAACTGTCCTCGCCCTCTACCTTTTGCCCTCTTGTACTGCATGCAATTATAGTAATTATCATGCTAAGTCTCAGCACCTTTGCACTTTTTTTAACACAGAAAAATTACTTTAAATAAATATTTCTTTTGATGATTTTAGTTTAGTACAGCCTTGCATTTGCACAACTGTTTATTAATCAATATGAACGACTATATTTTTGTGTGTTCATCCATACCAGAGACTGTAGAAATGACTCTTATATATGCATTTTTATGCACAAACCTATGATCTCTAAAAAAAGATTTTCATTTTATTTATCTTTATTAGAGCTATTCTAACAATGTTTATGTTGTATACACTATATAAAAGAAAATGAGCCAACAATGCTCTCTGATTTGAGGAGCTACAACTGCAAAATGTTGAGTGCAAATATTGATCCATTTCATCTCTAATGGAAAGATTTTTCTTTTGACATCTAAGACTCTTCGTTTGAGCCTCATCGATTTAAAGCTTGGACTCTTTTGAAATCTGTGATCTTTATTGGCATGATGCACATCCTGTTGTTCCAATCAATTTGTGCAGGACTGGAGCAGAGGGCTCTAAATATCTGTATACATCTGCTGCTCTGAAGCAGTTAGATTGAGTCCTTAAGCCAGGACTGCTGCTATTTAACAAAGACCCTTGTTTGAAATTAGGATATTTGAAGCATATCAACCTGAGAACAACAAAAATACTGGGCAAACATGGAGGGGAAAAAGCACGCAGAGTGTAATAAGATAAATAAGCGAAAGAATGAGGATTCAGGGAAGATAAGGACGGGAAATAAGGACAAGTTTCATCTGGGGCAGCTAATGAGCAACACACAAACACAAACTGTCTACTGAGACTGGTGAGTAAAAGTATAGCTGCCATGGTGATGATGCCCTTAAGGCACTGTTGCATGGTTGATGCATGCCACTGACTGCAACAATGCGTACATGGTGTTAAGAGAGCTCCATCATTAATAATTTATCTACTATGAGTATGATTTGCTTATAGTATGATATGATCTGCTTCATTCACACAAATGCAGAAACACGCCCTTGCGGCACATGACCTGGTTAATGGTGAAAAAAAAGACGTTGAGAGAGGAAGAAGTGCTTTTCTGAAACACTCAGGAAGACGGATCAACTGATGATGAGGAGATGAGTGAGCTGGTAAAGGTGAAGAGAGCAAAAGGAAAAGAAAAGGAAAAGAAAACAATCAAAAAGAAAATCAGAGAGAGATTAAACCAAATCATCAAATCCCCTGAGTTAGAGAGGAAGCAAATAGGGGGGGGGGGGGGGGGGGGGGGGCAGCGGAGAAGATCTATTCCTGACTGCTGCTCCGAGCCCTTATCCGAGCCCAATGACAAAACAAGCCACTTTGATGTTTCTGATGCTCCCTTCTCCCAGAGAACCAGCACAGTTACACAACATCTACTGCTGCTAAAACAAGGCCGGGGTGAGAGAAACGGAGCACCGGAGGAAAAGACTCATCTAAATCTAATCTAATCTAAAACAGTGAGAGGAGAGCAGAGGAGTATGGAGATTTCATAATCTTCCCATCAGCTCAGCACCAGTAAGGGAAAAAATGTCAGCTTATTCTTTGCTGGGCCTTATGGCCCTGACCCTGAACTTCTTCCTTTACTGTCCACTGCTATCACACTTAACAGGGCAGTTTAATAGGTATCACTGTGTTTTATATAACAATGGGGGCAAAGTTTTGTTTATTTTCCACAATGGAAAAAAACAGTTAGAGAAAACCTTACAGAATAAGCCTCCAACTCCTGGTCAACGTGCATAAAACAACCAACAGTCCATTATGAAGCTGTTTTATGTCGCCACTACGCCATCTAGTGTAGAATCACCTAACTCCATGACGTGTCTGTTCCTCGCTCTTTCTTCTATTTGCTTTTCATTTTGTCTTTCAGCACAAATATAAATCATATTTGGGGAAACCTGCAGGTTTTGGTCTTACACGGTGTCGCAGCTAATGCAATGTCCAGAACATCAGACCAAAGGTGGATGAGAAACTGACGCAGGGAAATAACTGCCACCACACGGTGGCGCTGTTTAATAATCACAGGAAGAGGACACAGCCAATACAAAATCCCACAAATGAAAAAAGAAATTGACTCAATTTACCTGGAATCAAGAGAACTGAAGCACATAAATATAATGACAAAAGAACAACCTACAATTGAAATTAAACATATGCAAAAGTATTCACCTACATTCGCCTACCTAAAGCTTAAGTAGGACATCTGGGACTCAAAAGAACTTAAAAAAACCACATGAAAACAGTTTAAGTATGCAGATTAATCTACAGTGAGTCATAGCATCTATCCTGCTTTTTATAAGATCACACATAACATATGGCATATACGGTGTTAATGCTTATTTGGCAAGGAAAAATGCACACACACACACACATTTAAATCAAAGCATCTGTCTGGCTCTCACTTTCCATCCGCTCTCGTGAATCATATGCTGGTAGCAAATGATCAGTGACAACACTTCTCGCTCTGCTCATTTGGATCGCCTATTTATGTCCCTCTGTCTGATTTCAGGAGCTGACAGGTGGAAGACACACCTGTCAGCTCCTGTCACATTTTAGTGGGAATTTCTGACAGCCAATCATAGATAGAGACGATTATGTGTAACTACGTGAGGCTGCATGCAATTGGATTTACTACTAGGTAACAGGAGGTTGAAATTTGCTTAAATTTCACTTAGTTCGTACTCTTTATTTCACATCACTAGTCACTCAGTTTATATTGTTGGCTTTTGAACACATCAGCATAGGTGGGAGTTTGTGATTTTGATCATTCAATGACTTTTATGAACCAAAAATAATTCCAATTAATTAAAACAAAAATACAAATGAGTCTGTACCCTTCCTGCACCTCATTTTTGGGTACTTTTTAAAATGTTTTTTCTTTCTCTGATAACAAACTTAGTCAAACATATGGCTACAAATCCAGAATTTAAAAAAAGAAACAAGAGCAGAAGCAGAAGAAAAGACGATTCAACCACTAATCTTTTGCACCACAATAGACGGTGAGGTCAACATAATCCAGCCCACGGAAATGCCACGTCTCAGACTGAGGAGGAGCTGTCTGTGGTGCTGAATTGACCATAGCGAGCCAACAGGGCCTTTCACGCTGCTCTGAAAAAAACTTTTCTTGTAGGATATTGAAGATGGGAGGATAGACAGATGGAACTGACACAAATGTGGATATACAGAAACAACAAAGGGTAAAGTGTTTGTTTCTATCATTCAGAGCCTCTGATGTGAAGAAAAAAACCATGACACTGACTGACAAAGCTTTAATATTTAAGCAGCAATACAGCATCACCAAAAACATTCTCACATGAAACAACTAAAGCTAATTTCCTTATTCTTCTAATCACCTCCTAATGTCCTCGTAGACCCAGAGGAGACGCAGAGAAGTGCAGAGCCACCTGACTAAAGGACAGAGAGACAGTGATCTAACAGAGATCAGGACACTGTCCGTACCCTGATGGTGAATTTACACGTGACCTTCCGCTGATTTAATCAGCACAACGCGAAGAGCCCAGTTTCACCAGAAACTGAATGTGAACTGACAGAGAGGAGCGGGGAACAAGGGATGGCAGGAAGAACCGGGGGGGAAAGCAAACAGAAGAAACAAAAACAGCATTGATGTGGGGCCAATTAACTGCAGCAGGCTGAAAAACGCTGGTGTTACTGCGTTCACCTCAAACCAGAGCAGCAGACTGCCTGCCTGCCTGGCTGGATGCTTTGTTGCATAACAGCTTATGTAACTGCTTCTGGCCTCCACAGGGGGAAAGCAAACTTTGTGAAGCTGTTTGATGCACATCTTTCTAAATTTGACAGCATCTTCCTGTCATTCATTTGTGTAAAGATGTTTTTCCTCCTTCTTTCTCTTTCAAGCTACTGGTTTCAGCCAATAGTCGGAAACCGGTGCGCGTGCAGGAGCACGTGTGTGCGATGCATAAAATACGAATGTATGCTGAATTAATGAGCTAAAACAGGTTTTTAGAGCCTAAGTAAGCGGGTGCCTTGGGATCAATTAAGTGAGCAGTGAGGAAGCAGTCTAACTAACTGCTAAGCAGAACAAACTTGAGGGCTGAGATGGAATACTCTTTTCATGGCTGATTCACCTGCTGATCACGCTCTCAATTAATCCATAAAATGTAAATTCCATCATAATTTTTTCTGACAAATGCTTTGAAATGTCTTATTTTGCTCAACTAACAGAAGACAATAAAACCTGTGGCAAGGATTCAAAATCAGGTTAATTATTATACAAAATGAGGCTGGATAAGGATGTGGTCCCAATATGCTACTTGCAATAAACATAAACAAACATTTACCAATAAATCAAGAACAAATAAGTCGTCAGTCCACGTCTGACTGACTCAACCACAGCTAAACAAATCTTCCAATATGGCTTCCAATGAAAATGTAAATTCAGCCTTTTTTAACTGCAATAATAGAGGAAAGACAAACATGCACTACTCTATAATGCGTATACTTAAAGATGCCAACATGCAGATTAAACTCTGACCTTTTGAAGTTGATGCTGATAGACAGAAATAAAGAACAATGAGCAATAGTGCAGGCTCTGATGATGGTTTAAAAAACATTCATGACACCATTAAAAAAATGCATAATAATAAGTGTAGTGAGTTGTGCTGACTAGCCACTACTGCATTAAATACAACTCTTGGTCATAAAGGATGCAAAGATTTTGCTTCTGAAGGTTTGGTTCTGTTAGCCACACATTAACATTTATTTTTTGCGATTTTAAAACTTCTGAGGTGTTTATTAACAAAGCACGGCATTTTTGCCTTCCAGCTGGCCTGGATGAGCTTTGTTCAAATGAAATATATCTTCTGTCACATTAGACAAAATCTAATCTGACAGATGATATGTGTCAGTCCGACTCTTTAAGCAGCCAAAAGCATGAAGCTGGAATCCAATCTTTCAAATGCAGATTCATTTGAGGCAGATTAGAGAACGAGTGACTCAGGAAGTGAATGAGTCAGACTGTATATGTATATGCATGTGCATGTGCGTGTGTGTGTGTGTGATAAAGTTGTGGTGTGACTAAGTCCTGAACAGTCTGCCAGGGCTGGAAACGTCTGCCATCGATCCTAATTTGGCAGCAGATCCTCTAACTACAATAGGCTCCCCAATCTGCTACAGTCACTCTTCACTGGTGGACCAAGACACACACACACACACAGACTGGCTTACCAAACCAGAAAGAAACAGACAGACAGCCTGACAAAACAGCCTGTTTACACACAAAAACAGCAGTATAGTCTTAGCATTTCTGCTTGGGAATGCAAAACTACACTCCACAGTAACAAATTGACTATGTACTAGCAACAAATACACATATCCACACTGTGCTGAGTAACTGTGACTCAGCAGAACAGCAGAAGCAGATGGGGGCTCTGCTTCCCACGATCCTCATATACAGAAAAGGTGACATCATCAACATTAAATACATCCCGCAGCGAATAACAAGATCTAATGCTTTGCATATGAGCATAACATAATCGCTGTCCTTGCGTTCTGTAAGTATCACTAATGTAGCACCTTGTCTATAGTCACTGAGCTGGATTCAGACTCAGAGGGAGAAAGGAGACAGGCACAATTAAAACAATGAAAAACAAAACAAATATGGAGTAATGTGCAAAAAAAAAAAAAAAAGGAGGGTGGGTAGGGAGGGTGGGGGGTGCAGAAAGAGCAATGCCATATGTTGCAGCCTCTTGGATTTGGGGATGCATGTCGAGTGTGCTAATTAAATGAAGACTAGACAGCCATGAAAAAAAGAAAACAGTGGAAGGCTGCCAGCAAAGTGACAGACATACTGAGAAAAGTAAGGAGTGAGGACATATAAGACCAGAAAACGTAAAGATGTGGGGATAGAAAACTGGGTAATGAGGATGAATAATATATGAAGATGCAAATAGAACAGATGCAGTCATGGGTGGAGAGAAAATTTCAAAAGGGGGCGTGGTGGAGAAAAAGGAGGTTGCAGAGGAAACAGAAGATGACGATAAAAGGATATAAGAGATTCTTTTGCCTTGCCAACAAGCAGAAGGACAAGCCAACAATGCAGTTAAAGAAGCAAGAGCTGCACTGCAGATAGTGAACAAGTAGTTCGTCACTCCTACAAATAACCTCTACCTCACCTTAAGAGACATTATTATGTTGTTTTTTAATACCAAATGTAAAAGAGGGTTGACATAAGAATATAATGGAAAAGGAGATGAACAGTGCATAACCTCTTTAAATTAAATCAAATTAAATGGCAGCAAACAGCAACTTACATGTAACAGTGTTGTGTTTTTTTTCTATAATTTAGCATAATTTCATCATTAAAGGGACGAACAAGTAGACACGCTGATGCCATTAACCCTGCAGCAACATGGCCACCATGGCATTAAACTTAATGATATGATATGATGCTTTAGGAGAAGTGTGGACTCAAGTAATTCTCCACCTTGTTCAGTTTAGAGAACAAAAATAGCATATCAGCCTATGCTGCTTAATTTACCAATGATTTCAAATATTTCTTGTTTTTTTTCTGTCTTCTAACTTTATGGAAGTTAATTGACTGTTTGCCAGCTCCTCTTCTTTAGCATTTTCTTCTCTTTGTTTTGCATATTTTTTCCATTTTAAAACCTTTTCTGTAAACATTTATGCCACTTTGGGTAAGTGTCCCCTTTTTTATGCGTGTCTTAGCATTAGCATTAGCATTAGCGCTTAATGTGAGAATGCTACTATTTGCCTGTGCTCAAGCCCCTGAGGTACAAACTACAGGGTCTGAGTAATGAGACTCTGAATAATAGAATGCAACCGACCTTAGAAATGAGTAATCAGCATCAATTGCCTGCAGTTAATGGTCAGTGATGCATGAGCAGAAATCTAGATGAATCCATTCAAAAAAGGGTGTGTGTCACTATCCATGCTTAAGTGGCCTCAGCAGGCTCAAGGCTGGCAGCTGGGGTCCTACATAATGTGTGTGTGTGTGTGTGTGCGTGTGTGTGTGTGTGTGTGTGTAAACACAGCTCAAAAGTATTAATAGGCCAGCCGTGTCCGTGTCCTAAGCCACTTATGGCTCGTCTCTGTTCTCCTAAGACCAACCAAGCTACACAATCCCACCGTGCTATGACATCACATCAGGTTTGCTGGTTCCTAAGCAACTAGATCAAATCTTCATAGAAACTGGCAGGGTTAAGAGTTTGCCGAGAAATAGGAGATTTGTGGTAACCCCAAAGGCGAAAGGATGGAACTAAAAATAACAGCTATCAGATACTAGGAGACCAGCATGTTAGCATCAATGTAGCAGTATAGTGGGGGTCGGAACTTGATCTAGATTCTTGCATTACAGTCGGAAATATGATATCCAAATGGACACGGTGGAATGAGCTCACGGAGAGAGTTCACAACTTGTCCAATCTCCATTGCATGCATTATTGCATACATGCATTACTGTAGATAAACACATAGGTATGCATGATTTAGAACATCCTAATGCTTTATTATCACTGACTAAAATGTACTGGCGGCACTAAGTGCAGAAATGTGTTACTTAATGCCTGTTCAAACTAAGAATCAGATCTAATTTATAGCTGTCAATGTGTATTATATGTATTATGTATTTCTTAATCGGGGTATGTTATTATAAGACTGTTTGAGATTACATAACATACTAACATAACAAGCACTGCAGAAATATCCCAGCGTTTCCCAAAGACCATTGCTTTCATTTCAACCAAAAGACCTGAAACACTGCACACAGTCAGGTACAATTTCATACATGCACCTGAACCTGCATATAGAAATGAGCAGGTGTAACCAAATGACTGACAGCTAAACACATTCCCTCAGCAGCATCTATATGCATGTTTTTCCTTGAACTGAACTTCTGAAGATCGTTTTTCGTGTACACGTAAACCCTTCCGCACTGACTCTGTCCTCATTACAGGGGTTAATGAAGGAAAGAAGCCCAAGCTCTGGTTTTCACAAGCTCTCTCTCTAGGCTCTGCAGCTCTGTTGGGACGCGACGCTACTGCCAGCAAAGCCCAGAAACCTACTTCTGCCGTAGGCTCAATGACTGATGCGGCTCAGCTGACGGCAGCAGGCCACACAGGCAAAACCATGCAAGGACGCAAGCATGCACCTGCGCGCACACTCTACTTAAACCTTAAAGTCCCATTATCCTTACACACACTCAGGGAATTACCTTTGGCACACTTCTGATGTGTCAAAAGGTACATTAGGTAACCCCTGCCATTATTTATCCAAAATGTTACTCCTATGCTTATTCAGACATAATAGTTCATTCATTGGTACTTAAAAAATGTTTGATTTTGTCACACTGCATCATGCTGAGGTTAAATTTCTTTAATGAGTTCCCCTTTTTGTAGCCATCAAGTTAAAATGGATTAACCACAGTTCACAGAGGGTTTAAATAAACAGGCTTATCTAGTATTTAGCAGACCTATGAAATAGAAACAAATACTGACACGCAAAAATGTTCTGAACCCTTTTGCTCGCTGCTTATTCACCATTAATTCCCACCTTACAAGTTGAATCCCACGTTCTCCCCTTTTTCTCCTCTCTTAATAGCATAATCGCAAACTCTCCCACAGGCATTAACCGACACCTACATACAAAATCAGACATAAAAATGCGAAGGAGCTGGATCTGCACTCAGCCCAGCCCAGCTAATTTGGCAGTGTGCGTGTTACCATGCCTACAGGCGCGATCAATACTTTAACTAAAAATAGCATAGCCGTAATACGCTTACTTCAAATTGCAGAAGGCTGAACGTGGCAGGAGCAGAATTTATTCTGTAATTTCCAACATAAGTGTAACCAGTGGCAGAGGAAGTGGGCACTGGGCAAAAGTGTGAGTTTAATCCCCAACAGGAGGTTTCTTAAGGCGATCCTAGGATTTTATTGGCTGGACCTGCGTTCAAACAGCAGGTCACTTCCTGCTGGGTTAGCGGTGGATCATTAAATAGACAGTGTGGCTTCAGAAATGGGATCATAAACCAGTGTGAACACATGCAGATCAATGTTTAGAGTTGGGATAGATGCTAGCGCAGTGTATCAAAATGCCTATTAAGCATGAAAATACCACAAGGCAAAGAGAATATTTGTTAAGACGAGTCAAACAGCGCCCTATTAGGAGATAGCTGTATGACACGAAGTAGCCAGACACCCTTTACATCCAGTACAATCTGTTTAACTGATGCTCCTGCTGGTGGTGCATTCAATAACTTACGACATGACCTAGAGAGAGGCAGAGAGAGAGACAGGGGGGAGCACGGACAGATGCACGGACAGATTCACAGACAGAAATGATGATGATGATGATGTGGGCTGGCGTGAGGGATGGAGTTGGGGACATGAAAGCAAACAGGAAGAGACTGGAGAGTTAAAGCATGTCAGAAGTATAAGCTAAAACTTGACATGCTGGCAGAGATGGCGTCTTTCTCTCTGCACCGTCCTCTTGTTGACACACAGGTGTGAGAAAGCTTGATCTCACACGGCTGCCACGCAGGTCAAGTCCAGTGCTGTTTCCACGCAGACATAAAGAGAGGAATATGTGTGATCCGCGTACACACACTACGTCTGCGTACACAACTGGTTTAAACCCTGTTCTTTTTATAGTGTCTGCCTCCCACCCACTGAGAGAGGAAGCGGGTTAGGTGGGTGGACTATCAAGGGGGGTATGACTCTGATTTCTGGCACACATCGCTGCAGCGTGGATGAGAACTCAGACTCCATTCATAGATTTCTTTTTTTTTACCTTCATTTGACCTCTTTCAGTCTCTGTGCCGCTCTTTCCCTACACAGCTCCGGCTGTGAACGGGGACAAAAATGTTTGTCATTCATAAAAGGCTCAGGATCGTGTTCATTAAATATTTACACCCTTTTTTTGATTCCTTTACCAGACCATGGATCTTCAGTTCCCTTCTCCAATCCAGTCTAAAACAGCCATATAATATCTCCCTCTTTTTCTGAGTGTGTCTCACAGTGGAGACACTCATCATGTGTGACACATCTCCCACTGGCTCCATTGTGAGATTTAGTTCGAATTTAATACAGGCTAACAGCCAATGTCATCCACAATAAAACCAATTCAAAGCCACGTCTAATGTTCTTTGATACCATGCAAACACTAACAGGCTGCTTATCTTCTGCAAGCGCAATTCTATTTACTCCATACAACTACAAATCAGTGAACCGTGTAAGCAATTCTCACCCGTTTGCCATCCACCGTGTAGATCTTCTTCACCACTCCAGAGTCGAGCTTTATGGCATCTGTGATGTCGGTCAGGACCTGTTCATAGGAATGGGCTGTTTTCTTGTTCAGAAGAATCCTCACTGCTTTCCGGGGCTTCACTCCGCTCCGCACCACCGTCACCAGCTTCGGACGGATGAAGTCCTTGCTTTCGCGGCCCTCTGAGGTGGTGGCCTTGGTGCTGCCCAGAGACGGAAGCCCGCGGGACGATGCTGCCGCAGCCTTGACGTTCACTGACCAGTTGGGGTTCACGTTCTTTGTGTAATCCAACTTTTTGTAGGCTTCGGTCGAACTGCAAACATAGCTTTCACCTGTTGGGATGGGGGGTTGGAAAAAAGAGAGGGTATCAAAGATGGATTATTTATTTAGAAAGGATTATTTAGAAAACAGCCAAACAAAAGAGATAATCTTTAGGCTTCTTTTGGCAAAAGAAATAGATTATAAAGAGTAAAAACTATATATTTGGGTGAGAATCTAAAGGTAAACTCTACTGAAGGGGTGAACACCATTCTTTAAAAAATATACACTCTTATTTGTTCTGCTATATTCAGATCTGTGCATATAAAGGATATGATTAACATTGGTTTCAGATCCCTCAAACCATTCAGTGACCCCTGGTGCCCTTTAAATCCTGGAGGAGGCCACTCCCGTCACAATAGAGATGTTTCATCACTGGATGAATGCGATTACTCGGATCAGCTTTGTATTGATCTGAAGCGACCTTTCCCTCTCAGGCGACAATTATGCCAGAGTCAGTGGACCCTATCAATGTTGAGGTCAAAGGTTCTTTTTTTCTTTTCTGTTTGCACATAATCAACAGTCCATATCATCTAAACCTGCTGCCAACAGCTTATAGCTCTTCCTCTTTCACCCCTCCTGACCTAATGATATTGGCTTGGAACTTTTAGAGAGTAAAACAGACCAAGATAACCTGAGCTGACACACCGGATATCTGAACCGCCATCTGGCCATCAAATGAGTTGCATAATCTTAAAGCAGTCATCTACAGTGTGCTCACTGGGTTAGGCTTTTTTATGTGAAGAAATGCCCCCTAAAAGTATCATGTACAGGCTGTTTCAAATTATCTATCATTGGGGCTTCTTACTTTACATTTACAGTCTTGTTTGTGACCTTACTCTATGGGGGGGAGAGCAGGGGAAGATCACATAACACCTCAGCTCACAGGTCAGGAAGTGTTTACTCTTTTAGAGAGTAGAAGACAGGCATCCTATTATGTTAGATAACCACAAACATGTTGATAAGGTCATGATGAGAGGAAGTGTGTCTCAGTGCTTTGAATTGTCACAGATATACATATGTATATATACTGACCTTCTACTAGCTGTTCAATATTGGTGATTTTCTTTGACCCATCCAGGGTGTATATGGTCCGGACGCCCTGAGGCAGGTTGACATTGTCGGATAGGGAACGGGTCAGGTCCGCCAGCAGGGCGTCAAAGGTCCGGAACCTGTCAGCAGAAATGGCGTACACAATCCCATTGAAGTACCGGTCTCCATTGCGGTAGAAGCGGACTTTCTTGGCTCTCTTCTCCGCACTCAGTGTCTTCAGGGTCCGGGTCCGGTACAGACTGCAGTGGGCGCTGTGTGTGGGACTCGGCACACCGTTCATCTTTGCACTAGAGCGGCTGTGCCTCTGACCTTTGTCCCGCTCGTCAAAATGCTCCATCTCCATTTCGCTACCGAGGCTCACAAGTACGGCAGTACTGTCTGGGAAACAACAAAGAGGAGGGGAGGTGAGGGAGAAGATAAAGTTTGAACTACCGAATAACAAACGAAAAGGAGGTGCCGAAAATGAATAGCCGACCCAGGAGAGGTTCGGAAGGCTGATATAACAGCCAGCCGGTATCCGTCGCTGGCGCACTGTCTCAAAATACCCCACTAATGACAGATTAAGTGCTCTTAAGCCGAGCAGTGGACAGTGCGCTTCTTGACGACCCACGCTGTGTGTGACAGTGCGCCCGAGCTACTGTGACGCGCAGATGGCTGGAGAGCCTCAGTCACGAATCGATAATAACCTATTATTTTGGCCCTATAAATATTCAGAAGAGCCGCAGCTGGACCAACATCCCTCCTGGGCCGGAGTTAAAACACAACATCGCGGTCCCGTTATAGATGCCCATCATTAAAATATGCCAGGTTATATTCTGCAGTCCCAAAAAGACTCGTTAAAAACATATAAAAGTATGTTTCAAGACTTTGCAGCAAACCACAAATAAAACAATTAATCACGCTGGTATGAGATGATAATAATAATTTTAAAAAGCAACTGCTCAGGCTTACCTACGCGAGCAATTAACGCTTCTGTGACGGTCACCTCCAGTCTGACTGACGCTTTAATTCCCAGCAGATGTGAGAAAGGAGTTCAGTGCGCTCGTCCCTGACACTGGACGCCGGTGATATGTGATGCTGTCCTGGCTGCAGTGTGTGAGCCCCCCCTGTGCGTCTCTTTGTTGTCCGGTTGATGTGCCCCACCACCAAACACCAGTGAATACGTGCGTGTGTGTGCTTGTGTGCGCGTTGTGAGAAAGCAAGCAGCAGAGGCTGGACTGGAAATGGACTTGGTAGCAGCTGCTTCCCCTCCCATTCTCTTTTCTGTTTTTTTTGTTTTTTTTTTACACCCACCCTTTCTCTCTCCTCCCCCACGTCACTCTGTCGTGATTTTCATTCGGCGCCCCCACCCCTCATTAGGATGCAACCACACGCTTCCCACCCGTGCTGGGGAGGATGTTGGTCCTGCACCCCACCCAGCCCCTCAAAAGCACGCGTCAACTGAGGTGGGTGGATGGGGGTGTCAACCCTGCTTTATGGCATTTTAAATCATCACTGTGGTCCTCAGTAAAGAGAGAAAACACAGATATTTTTCTTTGATAATTTTCCAGTTTAATTCCTTCCTCATATTTCACATAAATCATTATTTATAACTTAACTGATCGTAAATGCAGCATTGTGTTTAACCCACATTTGCACGTGGGTTGTTATGTAATACTTTCCCTCCATACACAAACCCACATGCTGGATTTCTTCTACAATGACGTACTGTTGTTGCTGTATGAAGACTTTTTTTTCTTGGGAATTAAATGTATGGATGAGCTCAAAAGAGGTTCAGTTACACTGAATTCCTTATCAACGCAGAGAACTGAGAGATGTAAATGATGCTTCTGTCTCGTTTCTTCCTACAAGCTCTGAAATTTGAGGTTAAGACAGGAACCAGTCTCACAGTGCAGGAAGAGATAAAGACCGCTGACCTACATCATAGACTCCAGAGACTACGAAAATCCCACTCCACCACTCACTAATGAACCACACACATGCATGTGCGTATTATCTAACATTTATATGTGCCAGTGATGATGATTAAAAAAAGAAGAACAAGAAGGTGTCGTCAATTTCTCACATCTTTGCCATTTGTTTATTTTATTTACAGCGTTATGTTTTGATGATGTCACTTTCATCAGTAATAATACAGAGTCTGTCTCTGTGTCTTTGTGTGTGATAATGATCAAATCTGGCTTTAGTGTAGTGAGAAGTAATGGTGTTGGGGATCTTTTCTTGGTACACTTTGGGTCTCTTAGAACAAGCAATGTTGAAACACCACAGCCTACCATGCTAGCCATGACCGTCCCTTTATGACCACAGTGCACCCATCTTCTCATGGCTGCTTCCATCAGAAGATGGGTCCTTCCAGCAGGATAACATACCATGTCCCAAAGCTCAGATCAACACAAACTGGTGTCTTGAACATGACAATGAGTTCAGTGCACTCAAATGTCCTCCACAGTCAGCAGATTTCAGTCCACTAAAGTTCCTTTGGGATGTAGTTTAAGGAGGTTATGATGGATGTGCAACCAATAAATCTGCAGCAACTGTGTGACACTATCCTGGTACAAACTAATATGGTACAAACTCTCAGAGGAACGTGTCCAGCACCTTGCTGAATTTGCGCCACAACAAAATAAGCATTGCTGAGAGCAATGTGTGTAAATGTGGGTCCAACCAAGTACTTGTACCTGATAAAGTGGCCTGTGAGTGCCCATGAATTCTTTACTGTGTGAGAGTGAAAGACAAATAAATACCTTTAAAATAAAATAATAAAAAAAAACACACCCACAATTTTTTTTTGAATTTTGGGGACTTGGTGTGCGTCACAAACAGAGAGGAGATGACACAGTCAGACATAATGTGATTTTCAAAAGCGAGTCAGACATGTCAGATTTATAAATTTCCACATTTTTTTCAAATAACAGATGAGAGCGCAGAGAAATGGATTTTGGTGTTGTGGTAGACTTAAAACAAACATATCTGATGTTAGAACTGACAAAATGTGAGGTACACTGTGAAAGCAGCTCTGTACGTCTTAGGATCATACAGTATCTTGCAGTTAGCAAGCAGCATTTCACAGTAATCAAGCATTTCAAACATATATTGCTTCCATCTACATTTGTGTCACCAGTGCCACTGACTAATTACAGACCGGGTGGAACAAAATCAGAATGAAATAGGCTTGGAAATACTGCATCCATACTAATTAGGTAAGTTCTTCATTTCTTCAATTTCTTCATAGAGGCCAACTCTTGAAGCGTAGCACAGCATGACTCGTAGCAGATATAAAGAGAAGCGTGTGTGGTTAAGACTTTTAAGCCTCCATGTAGGCATATATGATTGTATTTGTAAATTATGTATGTAAATGGACAGTTTTACAATCATAAAAACATATTTTTATGCCAAGCTCCTTTTCTCAGCAATGTGCATAACGGCCACGTTTTCATTCAAATGTTAGAAAAACACAAAAAGGCATGATGTAGAACACTTCTGCAAATACACCTCTGTGAGGTGTTCAATTGGATGGATTTATGGACTGATAACTGATATTGAACTCTCATCTGGAGTAATTAAAACCTGCTTTCAATTTCCAACCTGTGATTAATGTATTTTGATGCAATGCTTTCACACTACACAGAAGGGTGTGTGAACACGTGTACTACCACAAAAGTGTGCGAGCCAAATGAATTAGCATAGTAATGCAGCCGTATTGTGAATCATTGTGTTTTGAGAGTCGCTGTTGTGATTTGTCATTCTCTTTCACCTGTCAGGAGAAGACATTTGGGTAGTTCCTCTGTGGCTGTGTGATTCATCGGCAAGATGCATTGAGTTGTAATAAATAAAAAAAGCTTATACGTGAAATTGAGATGGCAGAAGACTAGTTAGAAGGAGAGAGTGGTACGCTGCAAATGTGCTCAGTGTTTCATGAGGCGATGTGAACTGGCTATGTCTAAATGAAGTCAGAATCTAAGATAAACAAGCTGTTGTGGATCGCACTTAGAAGCGTACACCAAGTCAGCCATATCAAAAAGTAAATACCAGCTCAATAAACAAATTCCTCCCGTGGAAATTGAAGCATTAGGACTCGAGCTCATCAGGCGATACTTATCAGAGGATTTACAGGGACAGGACAAAAAAATTAAACTATACAATTTATGCCTATGGCACCATGTTGTCCGCTTTGTGATTTTGTTTTAATTCAGTGTAATTCAGCAAGGCTGAGAAGAACTAAAACCATCCTACACGTTTCACAAATACAACTGAAGCAGTACTCCTGGTGTTTGTTTTTTGGGTTGTTTTTTTTTTTTCCTATTCACTACTTCATCTCATATCGATAGTTTTCTGACACCCACATTTGAAAAGGTGGTCAGTAGGTGGGACATGGGTGACTGTTTGCTCTGTGGAGAAACTACAAACAGCGAGAGCGGTGATGTGGTGCTGCATACGTAATGTGAATCGTAGGAGGTGTTAAAAAAAACTGCAGTGACACAAGAAATGTTCAACTTGGCAGGCTTGTAGCACACTAGACTCAAAGCCTTCAGCTTGTTTCCTGTCCTGAAATAAAGGCCTTAGCCACAAAAGTTTAAAAACCCATATTTGAAACATTTCTCTTTTTAAATAATTTATCTCCTTGTTCAAAGAAACACGTAAGAAAACACTAAGCACACTTTGTTGTGAATGTAGCCTTTTATAGCTTGACATCAGGTTAATACTGTGGTTACTTTATCAAATGAAAAAAAAAAATACAAAAATAAAAACACAATACCAACTGCAGCAAATGGACAGAAAAAAACGAAATACATTCACATTCATGTTATTAAGTACGCCAGCTGAACTGCTTGTTAACACAAATATTCAATCAGCCAATCACACAACAGCAATTCAAAGCATTTAGGCATGTGGACATGATCAAATTGATCTGCCAAAGTTCAAATTGAGCATCAGAATGGGGAATAAAGGTGGTTTCAGTGACTTTGAATGTGGCCTGGTTGTTTGTGCCAGAGAGTATTTCAGAAACTGCCGATCTACTGGGATCTTCCCACACAACCATCTTGAGAGTTTACAGAGAATGGTCAGAAAAAGAGAAAATATCCAATGAGTAGCAGTTCTCAGGTTGAAAATGTCTTGTTGATGCCAAAGGTCCGAGGAGAATGGACTTCTTCAAATTGAAGGCAACAGTAACTCAAATAACCAGAAGAGCATCTCTGAACACGCAACACGTTGAACCTTGAAGTAGACGAGCTACTGAAGTAGACGAGCTACTGAAGTAGACGAGCTACTGAAGTAGACGAGCTACTGAAGTAGACGAGCTACTGAAGTAGACGAGCTACTGAAGTAGACGAGCTACTGAAGTAGAATACCGCACCTCAGTATGCCATTACTTGCTATTTTTGGCCAGGATGTGTCCTTCAATATGCATATTAAACAAATATGTAGGACTGCTTCCTTGCATTTGCACAACATCTCTAAAATTAGAAACATCCTGTGTCAGAGTAATGCTGGAAAAACTAATTCTAGGCCGGACTACTGTAATTCATTATTATCAGGATGTCCTAAAAACTCCCTAAAAAGCCTTTGGCTGATCTAAAATGCTGCATCAAGAGTCCTGACAAGAGAAAGACAGTATTTCTCCCATTTTAGGTCCTCTTAATTGGCTCCATGTTAAATCCCGAATCAAATCTAAAGGTCCATCTCATATCAAAGACCTCATAATACCATATAGAGCACTCAGACTGCTATCTTACTTGCGGTTCTGATTTTGTTTTGGTGACAGACACCCTCTCTGCTTTTAAGATCAGGCTTTAAACTTTTTGAGGTGACCCTGAATCCTCCCACTGCAGCATTGCAATAGGCTTAGATTGCTGGGGGATTCCCATGATTCACTGAGCAATTCTCATTCATTCACCTGTTCTTGCTCATTATGTGTTTATCCACCACTTTACTTTTAATCATTAGTCATTATTAATCTCTGGCTCTTCTCCACACTGTGTCTTTTGTCCTGTCTCCCTCCCCTCACCCCCAACCAGCTGCTGCAGGTGGTTGCCCCTCCCTCAAAATTGGTTCTGATGGGGGTTCCTTCTGATTCTTTGGGTTTTCTCTGTATTACTGTGGGCTCTCAACCTTACAATATAAAGTGCCTTGTGATGACTGAGCACTATATAAATAAAATTTAACTGAATTGAAAAAGGGCTCACAAAAATTGGACAACAGAAGATAGGAAAAATGTCGTCTGGCAAAATGAGTCTTGCCACTGAAACATTTAGCTGGCAGCATCAGAATTTGGTATAAACAATTTGAAAGCATGGATCCATCATACCTTTTATCAGCAGTTCAGGCTGCTGGAGGAGGTGTAATGGTGTGGGAGATATTTTCTTGGCACACGTTGGGTCAATTAGTATCGGCGCTGTATTGTTTAAACACCACAGCCTGCCTGAGTGTTGTTGCTAATAATCTGTTTATGACCATCTATGTGTACCCATCTTCTGATGGCTGCTTGCAGCAAGACACTGCATCATGTCACAAAGCTCAAATCACCTCAAATTTTACTCAAATGTCTTCAACAATCACCAGATCTCAATCCAGTACAGCAACTTTGAGTTGTGGTGAAATGGGATATTTAGATCATGGATGTGCAGCCAACAAATGTACAGCCTCTGCATGATGCAAAAAGGACCAAAATCTGTGAGGAATTATTCTAGCATGTTGTTGAATCAATACCATAAAGAATTATGGCAGCTCTTAAAGAAAAAGGAGGTCCAGCTGAGTACTGGACAGTACAAAGTGTACCTAATTAAGTGGCTGGTTAGTGTAGAAACTGCAGTATTTCAACATAATCAGTTGCAATGTGAACTAAAGCATAACCAAAAGCAACATGACTAAGTTTGGGTTACAGATCGTGCTTCAGGTTGTGCTTAAGCGTGGGTAACCTGCTTTTCCTTTGTAATTTCTTCTCTTCTTTTCTCTCTGCTATTCTTCCACCATCACCTCCTCCTCTTTCTTTCACAAAGGCCTCGCCACCATCTTCTTCTCCTCCCTCTTTTCCTTTCTTAGAATCAGCCTCTGCCTTCCTGACAGTCTGCTTCCCTCTAAGCAACAGGAGATGAAAGGGAGAAAAGTACAATTTATATCTACCAAAATTGCTTTGATTAAAACAACAATGTCAGTGGCTTTATATAACAGTCATTATGTCAATAATAGCCTTAGAAAATGTCAGAATTTACTTATTTATTTACAGCATGAATTGTTTGTCAAGCATGAATACACAGTTAAGGAGTCGAGGGAAAATTGATTTCAGTGACACATGTATTGCTTCCTCCCAAATTAATAAGTGAAATCCGAATTAAGCCAAACACCATAAAAATAAAAACTTGAAGCTCATTCTGTATTCATTCTATAAAGCATGTTATTGCGCTGCAGTTTATGTTATTTTGTCCATAATTTGTGGGCCTTGTGCTTCACAGACCTCATTTGTTTGCTCTCTGGTGCCCTCTGTGGCTGTGCAAAGTACTGTCTTCTTTGAGGTTCATGGGTAGATGACAGCTGTAGGAGAAGATACCGATTAGTAATTCAAGTCCACTCTAGACCAGGAGTGTCAAACAAAAGGTCCGTGGGCAGGAATTGGCCCAGTAAAGTCTCAAATCTGGCTCACTGGAAGGCTTTGAAAAATTTGAAGAAGTGCATAGATTTTGAACTTTTAACTTTATTTTCATCAGTTTTACAGGTGGGCAGTCAATGAGCTACCAGAACCTTTTTCTGTAATGTTACACATTATTATGAAGAAAATCGTAAATGCACCATTAAACTGACATTTTTGTACATTAAAGACATCTCAGTGATTAAATCTTCAGTTAAATGTACTTTTCTGGTCTGGCCCACTTAAGATTAGAGTGTGCTATATGTGGCCCATGATGTAAAAGAGTTTGACATCCCTGCTGTAGACACATGATGTAAAGCTGCAGTAACTGCAGCTTTACATCTGTGTTTTAGAGACTGTGTCTCTAAAACACAGTGAACTCAGTTTCACTTCAGCTTGCGCTCTGCAGAAACCTGTTTTGTTGCAACATACAAAGAAAAGTCCTTGACTCCCTTTTTTGCCTGAGCAGACTGACCTGTTATATAACAGGAGAATAAATGAGAGCTGCATGAAAAAAGCAGAAACACAGCATGCAGAGTATGTCATTAGAAGTATAACACTTACTGTAACACTTACCAGAGCATGTGTTTAGCAGTCAAGGATTAGTCGTTAACGGGTATTTGCTTAAGATTGTGACTGCTTACCTTAGCAATTTCTGACAGGTATGCCCGCCTTTCATCATTGGTTTTATGAAAAGCCTGAAATTTGGAAAAAACAGCGAGATATACCGTCACAAATTTGTATTCATGAGCCACGCTTGTTCTATCAGGCAATAATCTATCTGCCCGTGGGTAAAATGTGTGTATGTTTGTGTGTGCACTTCTCAAGTCTTCAATGTTAATTAGCAACAGGGATTACTGACTGCACGTGCCGTTTGCTAAACCAGCATTCAGCGAATATCTCTCTCTTTGTTGAGCAGAACAATAAACAAAACCAAATCTTTCTCAATCCACTGCTAATGGTGGCTACTCACAAGTAAACTATTTATTACCTGGAAAAAACTAAAGCTGCTTGTCTAAGAAATTTAAAAAAACAAAAACAAAAGTAGAACAGCAGACGTTGTGGCCTCAAACAATCCCTCTCACTGTTCTATGTCAAAAGGGACAGCTAGGAGTCACACCTTTCCTTCTTGTTCAATTTGAAGATGACAATCCATTAGCTGACTCTGGAGGTCAGATTTCTCCCCGGTCAAGAGCTTCAGACGTTGTCTCAGTGTTTCCTGTGCCAAAGCGTTCCCGTTAATTAGAAACAAATCACAACAAAGAGGCCACAGAGGACGAGGGTGTCACGCTGCTGAATTACCAATCAATTTTTTCTTGAATTGCACTGTGCTGCCTCGCGGGATCAAACAATAACAGCATCGTTAATGCAGAAAACATGAGTACAAAAATGGACTGAGCTCATACATATTTTAATAACCATATAAACACATTAGCCCTCTGAAATGGTAAGATTTATAGCCCAGAAAAGACCAGTAAGACCTTTGCAATTTTCTAGGTTTGGAACAGTCTTTTCATTGTGCACCTGAGAGCAGAGTGTTTTAGGTTGCAATACTTGAAATCTATGAGTACCACTCTCTGAATATCAGTCTGATGTCTTTGGATCAGCCAAGTGTTCATTTCTACTTGGTTAGATCACATTTCTTTCTTCCTAATCATTAATTGTGTTAGAGTTGTATGGCACTAAGAGGATGCATTTGAGGCACTGAGATCACTAATCAGAAATATTCTTAGCCTCATTCTTTAGAGCTTTAGACATGGTAGCATGCTCTTGTATTGCTTACTTTACCAGAACACTTTCATTTACCTTCATATTAACAGTGTCGTGATAACATTCCTCTCACATGCTCACTCTCTCATACTGTCATGCTCAGTTTGTCTAAAGACTTCCAGTATGCAATATTGTTTCCTTGGTTACACTAATAAGCATCTGTTAGCACTGCTCTAAGAAATACACACATATTTAGACTGTATTGTGCAACCTTTGGTTTGCCTTAAAGTATTGTAATTAGTGTGTATTACTCTCCCATGGTTTGTAATCCTGTGATTACAGCGCTGTGATTAAACTCTGGCTTATTCATCCTGCATCAGCAGGAGAATAGAGAGCAGCTGGCCAAACAGTCCTGCCTGTGCTGTCCACTCTCTTTAACCGATTCTGTATCTCTGGCTCTATCTTGTGGCGCGTGCTTCTGTCTAACACTTGCAGCTCCCTCTCGCTTTGTCAAACTGTCCTTGGAAAAAAATATCAAATTTAACAAAATTGATAAAGACAAACCCTCAGTGGAAAATGAACATTTGCGCTCACCACTGGCATGTCCTCATACGACCGAATAGAAGCCAGTCGGTCTGCAAAAAAGACAAGAGCATTTGAGTATTATGTGTGCATGCATAATACTGAAAAAAGAAACTTCTCGAGATGGGTGGAAGTATTCCATCTTGTCTTATTTATTGCACTAAATGGAAAAAGAGAGTTTAATTGAAAAATTATGCATTTTAATCATTTAAAAGATGCAAAAAAATATTTTCCTTCCAAGTTGCCTATTTTACACGAGCATCATCATCACAAATGCTTCATGTATTGGAAATGTTGAGCTCATGTATTTAAAAGAGTTTTTGCAGATGACACTACTCTTGATCTGGAGAAAGATAACCACACTATCCACAGAGGTATAGTGTGGTTACTTACAAACACTTGTGAAAAAACTGCTACATAATGAACGTGCTTTCACTGTCAAGTTTTTTGAAAGCCTGAGAACTTACCCACAGGGTTTCCTCTTATGTCTTCCAGTCTCTCACGGATGAGTGAGCTCTGCCGTTCCAACTGCCCATTTAGCTCTACCTGTGTCTCATACCTTGTCCTCCACTCATTTCCTGATACATCAGCAGAAACATAGAAAACCATCATAATATAGTCCTTTTGAGGACTGAAGACATTACCAACAACAAAAAGAGAACCATGTCTGACCTTTTTTTTCTTTTTCTGGAGGTCCTAATGTAATGTCATGTGGTAAACAGTACTCAAGCTAACATACATTTAAACACATACACTCACTAGACAGTTTATTACACCTGTTCAAGCGCTCTTTAGCACGGATATTTAATCAACCAATTGACCAACCAATTCTACCAGTCACTTTAATTTTGCTTACCTTCCCCATCAACACTGTGCAGTCTTTCTTGTAGTTCACTCATGGTACTCCGCAGATCAGACACTGACTCTTCAAGCATTTCTCTACGACCAAGAACTAAATTATACTATTCTTGCAGTGTGTAAGTTAACATTTATTTAAACAAACAAAAAAGGTCTTTCTGTTGTTATTTCAGACTTACTTCATCCCCCTCTCCTTTTCCAGTTCTACCTGCAGCCGTGCCAAACCGTATTTACAGTCCTCGCTAGCTTTAGCCATGTTTCTGAAAAAAATCTAAGCTTTGTTTGGGTTTCTACGGAAACCGCCGTTTCCGGTGTTGTGCCAAAAAGTGATCGCGTGCCAAAAACTGATTTCCAATGTTTCCGTGTGTTTTTTTTATGTGGAATATCTTTACTTATCTTGGTAGAGAGACTTCCGTGAACAGGGTTTACAAAGGGGTTATATATCAAATTTTAAAATTAGATGTTTTTTTAAGTATCTTTATAACTCCCTCTATTGTACTTACATTATAACCAATCCGGTCCTTTTTGTCCACTTTAAGTATGTTTACAGAACTATTGTTGCAATATTTGCTATCCTCTTGGCCAGATTACTCTTAAAAACACATTTTTAATATCAACCAGATTTTTATAACTGTAAAAATAAAGGATATATAGAAGTCACTGCCAAAAACTGACCGCGGCTTCTACCTTGTTACACGAATGTTGTTTGTGGCTCAAGATGACTTGATATCCTCCACGAGGGATACATGTGACATATGTTTCACATGTTATAGACCAACAAGTTATTCATAGTTTAAATACGAGCAGTTTTTGGCAGACGACCTTTTTTTTTTTTCTTTTTTTTTGGCACAGCACCGGCTTATCAGGAAACGTCGATAAGGGCGCAGGAGTTTTTGGTTTGTTGCTTTTCTGTTTTCCTGACAGACATTTTATAAATTCATCTCATGCTTAAATGCGCCTAAAAATCATAAAAACCTTTAATCACATTAGTAAAAGAATACATACATTACAAGGCTGAAGACTATCTGTACATATAACATGAATATCTTAATATCTGTATACAAATGAAACAGACTTAAATAAGTTAAAATTGGAAGCAAAACTTCATTCAGTGTTAAATTAATTCTAGTATGTTCACATGGACATGACAAAATATGGCAAAGAACTGAAAGGTCTTTTTCATAAGATCCCTATCAAAGATAAAACATGCAGGAAGGCATTAAGACGCACTGGAAATCTATTTTTTCTTCTCTTCTTCCTTGTTCTTCTGTACATTTTTTGCCTCAGCCTCATCCTCTTGTACTTCCTTCTGCAACTTTTTCTCTTCACTTGATTTTCCAGCCAATTCCTTGGCCGTGCACTTGCCGGCCTTCTTGAAAAAGGCTTTGATGCCTACATTATCGATGTTGTTTGCAGTCACGCCAATGTTGATCACCGACTGGAGACCAGTGTTTGTGGCTTCGCCTGCATTGTTGCCATACCTTCACCACAATTAATGTGGTGAGGTTACAGAAATGGTGGTAGAGTTGTGTGATGGAAGAAAATTTAATGAGCATGTGAATTGAAATCTGGGGCAAGTTTGTTTACTACAGTCATTCACATAAAAAGACAAAAGAATTAGGAAAACACAGTCATATCATTATTTATAGCTGTTTATTAACAACAAACCATGGAAAATATCTACAGATAAATAGTATGAAGAGCATAAGCATCACCACCCAGCACAAGCTGACATGTAACAGTAACATGGACAGACCCAGAAAGACACCTGATATTTATATTGTGTCTATGCACAATAGACACAATATAAATATTGGGGCGATCGTGGCTCAAGAGTTGGGAGTTCGCCTTGTAAACCTTCCGATTACAAGGCGAACTCCCAACTCTTGAGCCCCGGCTCGGACAGTCGTTGTGTCCTTGGGCAAGACACTTCACCTACCGCCTACCGATGGCGCAGTATGGCAGCCTCGCCTCTGTCAGTCTGCCCCAGGGCAGCTGTAGCTACAACTGTAGCTTGCCTCCACCAGTGTGTGAATGGGTGGATGACTGGGTGTGTAAAGCGCTTTGGGGTCCCTAGGGGGGACTAGTAAAAGCGCTATACAAATACAGGCCATTTACCATTTACACAGAAGCCACAGCTCAAACAGAACATTAGCCCAGTAGCACCAACTCCAGGGATGTATTTGTCTACACAGGAGGTGTTCAGGCATATCACTGAGTGTAGGTCACCTATGTTTTCAAAGCCATTACTGTTCTTTGCATAACACACAGGGGGAATTAGACATGAAGCATAAAAAGCAGTGTTGCATTTATGGGGCTAGAGCAAAGGAAAAACCCAATCTGTTACGTATCCTGTTTAGGCAAGGTTTTAAATTACAAAGAGTCAAAACAGAAACCAAAACACATACTTTCTGTGTCTGACATGTATGACTAAGAAATGCCATAGTTCATAGGTCAATGCCAAAGTTAGTTCCGCATTATGTTGTGTTGTATTTATCTTGTTGACAGTTTACTGCTGTGTGCATTAAAGGGTTGAGCAGGTACACCTGTTAGTTTACAAGCCTTTTCCTTTAGTCCGCTGTGCAGTCATATGTTTCTGGACAAGTTTAAAAGATTCTCTAAGCCCCTAAATCTGAAAAGAAATAGGTGTGAAAAGCAGGTCAGAGCACCACCATACCAAGAAGAAAGAGGCAAAGTAGGTAAGAATCAGACTGGTTTCTGATCCAGCTTGGTACTGATGTTTAAAATGACCAAACAGGTTCAGAAACAAGATGGAAACAAAAGCTAACATTAATCCACTCATGATACTAAAGCATAAATGAATTAAAATATATGAACTTACTTGTAAGTGATAGTTGAGACCGTCTCTGCTGCCACACTTTTTCCAACAAGTTTTGCTCCAGTCTCCAGACTGGACCAAATGGTAGCCAAACCTAGTTCAAAATATCACCGATTTTAGAAACCTTATACTTTAGAACTTCAATGTGATAGAGTTAGTGCTAGTGATGATATGAGAATTGTATCAGTTTATGCACAATTTTTTAACTGATTAACATTTAGTGTCTTGAAGAAACATCTGCCCTCTCCTTGAGTTTTTGCATATTTGTCACACAGGTGTTGTTTCAGATCATCAATCAAATTTTAATATTGGACAAAGATAAGTAAATGCCCTCTAAACCTAATAACTGGTTGTGTTAGCTTTAAGTTCAGACTTTCACTATGGCACTTCAAGACATTTATTTGGTTTTTTTTTTTTAATCATTCAGACGTGGACTTGCTGGTGAGTTTCAGGTCACTGTCCTGCTGCATAACTCAAACACGGTTCTGCTTCAGGATGTGAACTGATGGCCTGATATTCTCCTTCAAGATTTTCTAATACAGGGCATAATTGATTTCCATCAAGTTCTCCAGGTCCTGAAGCATCAAACCAGCCTCCAGACCATCACACTACCACCACCATGTTTGACTAATAGTATGATCTTCTTTTTACTAATGCTATGTTAGCTTTATGGCAGACAAGGGGATTCAAACCTTCCAAAAAATTGTCTCATCAATTCACAGAATATTTTTCCATAAATCTTGAGAATCATCAGGATGGGATTTTTTTTGTAAATGTGAAACAAGTCTACTCATTTCAGTACTTTTTTTTACTGCACTGTAACCTTGTTGTGAACATCCTGAAGTCGTGTACATACCATGCACAGTGCTGACCGCTACAAACTTGGCTCCATCCATTTTGGAAGCTTGGCCGTCTTCTTTCTTCTTCAAAGCTTCTGGAACCAGTTTTGCACCATGTTTCTTCACATGAGGTGCCATCTTTTCTGCCAGTTTTTCTGCCACTGTGCCTACACCATTCACTAAAGATACAGAAAGGTGATCATTATTATTTTGGAAGTAGAGTTCAGAGATTCCATGAATTAAAAACATGTTGTCTTGGATTATTTCAAAGCAGTGCTCACCCAAGAACTGGCTGACTCGAACAGCACCCCCAGTGGCCTTTCTAGCCATCTCCAGCCGTTTGGTGGTACTGGGGCTGACCTCTGAAGGAGTCTCTTCAGGTGTGAGTTGGTCTCGAATCTTGGCTGCTCCTTTGTGAATGGCCCTACCAGTAGCTTCTGCTCCTTTTATCAGTGAATCACTCAACCGAAGCGCTCCTATGGAGATATATTTGAGATGGTGAATGTACAACAGCAAAGAAACTGTCATTTAAAAAATTTCTAATACAACTATATGAAAGCTATTTCAACAACATTTTCTTTGAAGCACTGAAGGGCATTACAAAGATAAACAACACCCACTAGTGGGCATTTTTTTTAATACAGAGGGATGTCTAATGTATAAGTATTCAATACAACACTTTGAAGGGATATATACAAGTTATTTTTCCCCTTCATTAGGACCCTTGCTTATAAACTCACCTGTCAAGATTCCTTGACCCATCTTCTCACTCCATCCAGGAAGTGGTAGTTTTTCTTGCTCTCCTGCTGATGTAGTCGGTTCTACTTGCTCTTTTGTGGGATTAAGGGGGACTTTCGTACTCAAGTTGATTACCTCTGACTCTGTGCCCTCTGGACCCTGTTAAGTTAAAGGACAAAAACGGTGGGTGGGTTGCTTTAAGAAAAGAAAAAAAAAGGTACGCCCAAACAGAGTTGGCATGGACTATTTTTTTACCTACAACATGACACAACCACTTCATTCCTCCTGTGTCAAAGAAGTGTCAAAGAAAAATGTGTTTCTAGTATATCTAGTGTAACAACTTAAACCAGCCACAACATGAGTTTTCAGTTTCCACAAAAAGGTTCAATTAATGCTTTTACTAAGACAACTCACTAAGACAGTGAGTTTGTTTTGCATTGTTTCCAGGTATTAAATCAGGGATTGTTTACATGCATGGACACAATATAACAAACTGCTTTGAATGTAGAGTTTCACAAGGCTTTTAATTCAGTTTGACAGTTTTGAGTAGTTTTACAGCTAACCTTTGTGATAGAGACAATAAGACAGGTAAAAATGGAGAGATCAAATCATTACACCCTCACATACCCAATGATCATTTTTGGGCACAAATAAATAGCAGGCCTCAAAAAGCTTCATCTTCCCTGTACTAGTTAGCAAATTGACAGTATATGTATGTATAAAATTTCCAAGGCGCCACCAGGAGCTACTACCTACAAGGTGCTCCAACACATACACACCCTTGCATTTGTTTCCAAAAGGAAGTAAAAGCTGACCTGGATCCTGAATTCAGCAAGCTGCGACAGGAGGTCCTGAAAAGTCTGCAGGTCTGCAGGAGGCAGTTCAGAAGACAACACTATACCCGCATAGCACCCTGGCATCTCTGCCAAGGAGTCAGGGAACATAAAGATCCCGGAGTTAGCCAGCAGCACTGGGGTGTCTTTTGTCAGTGGGTACATCCAATCGCATACCTGGAAAACACAATGACATTAAAATATGTAGGTGATGAATGTTAAGAGTCCTTGGAATTAGATCCACATCTGCTGTTTATAACAGAAACCTGAAATCTTTAATATGACACAGAGAGTGAGAAATGACAACATCTGCTGAGTGTTTGTTTCCATGAGGGGGAATATGTCCCATATGCAATTTATTTCATCAAATAACTTCACTGGAAGATATTATAAGATTTGGTTTAAAGGGTTTCCCGAGGGTTCTTGCTTTCTTTTTCTCTTTTGAGTATAAAACTGTACTCTCATTTCCAAGTATTTACAATGTCCTCTCGTCTGTTTATAGACACGTTGTAGGGTTTAAGGATTCAGGATTAATGTCACTTCTCAACTGAGGCAAAATGCAGACACTTGCTGCATCGTACCACTGGTATGCCGGCTGATAACATGACCCCTGTGAGGGCACAGGACACTGAACAGCAATACAACAGAAGTGCAGAGTCATCTGTTAATGGGACCATTGTCTTGGCCCAAAACAAAGCAAGGACAGAATACAGGAGCAGCCTACCAGCCTGGTTGGGTGGGAAACAAGAGTCATGGGTTGCAGTGCAGTTTACAGCACAGCATAATACAGGCTTTGTAAAGGTGCCAGAATAGATTGGTATTTTATATAAACTCAATACAAAAGCCATCACACAGAAGGTTGCCAGAAAGCACAAAGTAAAAAGGATATGAATGGATATAAAGTAGATAAAGTCACACTGTTGCACAGGAAAGATTAAGAAACTAATATCTGTTCTATAGATGAACAAGCTATAATAAGTCTCAAATGAAACTGTTACAAACTAGCAACAGTAACATGCTATTAATTTAACAGTCTAATAAATAATAAGCATTTGTACTTCAGCAACCAATTTCATCTGCAACATTGCTGTTTTAGTGTAACAACAATGATGGGATTGGAAGCTGAGGGTGAAGCATTTGGGCAATCTATCAATTGGTGGCATGATTAAAAATTTATATGTAACTATTTTAATATTTTAAAAAAATGTTAAAGGCCTTTTTTCAGAAAATAAATACATCTAATCCACCATTTGTTGCTAAAAAAAAAGGTGTAAGAAATCAGTTAACAACACTGCCTTTTTAGCACTCAGTTCCAACATTTTGTAGAAACACATACTTATTGTTGAACTAAACATATCCATAAACTGTACCATAATACCATAATTTACTAATAAAAGTGGCACCTTTTAATTTTCTCACACTACATTACTATAAAAAGTAAGTATAAATTACGTAAACCTTGCATATAGCATAAATTATAATATGAAACATGAGTCCCACACTGTCTTGTTCGACTTGTACATTAAAAAATACATTTAAAAGGTGTATTTATTATTGTAGGGAACTTCTCTTTTGTTTTAAGTGGTTAAGGAATGTGTCAAAAACACGTCATCGTTTGTAAGAGGAACATTTCTTTGACTCAGAGTTATGAAAGGCTTCTCAAAGAGAAGAAAACAATTCCCCTGGCGTCACAGCAGCTTGCTCTTCAGGACACACGCCCAAAATAAAAATGCTTCTAAAATTCTAAAATACACACTCTCACAGGTTAACATACACTTGACAACAAATATACTTACATGTAAAAACACTGCAGGTTTTTCAGCAGGGGAATCCTGCTGACTGTCCACCACAATGATGCGAAGGTAGCCTGGAGAGGAGAGTGAGCTGACTTGCCCGTTTGGTGCCACAAAAAACAGCTGCACCCCGGAAGGGATGCACAGCAGTTCAGTTCCATTTTCTCCTGCTACTGCTCCAGTCTGTCTTCCTGGACAAAAGCCACCTTCAACAGGAGCATAAGCCAGAATACGGTGCCCATCTGTGGGCTGTGGTGTGTATGCTGGAGGCTGCTCTGCTGGACTGGCCATGGCTATAGTTTTTGAAACCACTGCAGGGAGTGTGTCTGGAGCAGGAGGGGACGCAGGACTGACAGGGACTGTGTTGGGGGTTGGGACAATGTTGTGGGTAGTAGCAGGTATGGTGGGGTAGAGATGGTGGACAGAGCTTTGGGGAGGCTGGCCGTTTGGTGCCAGGTCTGGATAAAGTTGGGGAGCAGAAAGATCCTTCAACAGCTGGTCTCTCTGGTTTGCTGTTATAGTAAGCTGAGATGTTTCCAGGTCAGAAAGGTGGTTCTCAATTGTCTTTAAAGTATCCCTCATCTTCTGTTGAAGCTGCCGGGCTGTGTCCCAGTTCGCTCCCTGCTGCCGCTGCCCTCCAGTGGGAACCTCCAGTCCCTGAGTGAGGTGTAGCCGACCCTTCCTGTAACACTCGAGGGCCTCGGCTCTTTTTTCTGCCTCTTCTGCAGCCAGTCCACGACTCAAAGAATGAAACGCCAGCTCATACTGGTCCCTGATGAGCAGTAATTCAGCAGGTTCACCCATCGCCTACCACTGAGGAAAGGGCGCAAGAAAACTAGAGAGGGGATAATGAAAGCTTGTTAGCTCTCTTCTGTGTGTGTATAGTGTATAGTACCTGTTCTAGAAAGAAAATGTAGTCAGTGGCACTAATTCAGAGCTTACGTACTCTGACAGCAGCGTTTATGAGTTACGTGAGAAAAATCTCAGCAATGTAACTGCTATTGGCAGCTGTTGCCAGCAGAGAGGTTAAACGGCAGGTTTTACCTGAACAACAAGACCTGCGTGCGAGCTTTCTAAAGCTTTCCCACACATCACTGGGAGACTACTAGGAAACTGAACTTCAATTACTGCCAAAAAAAGAAAATGCTTCAAAGAGTCGTTATTTGAATCCTCGAGTGTTCTACTGACATTCAGGTTTGAAACCCCCCTCCTCATATCAGTTTTCTCTTAACTCTGCAGCGTCTTCTCGCGCTCCACCAACCTCGCGCAAGTAAGCGGGATAGGCGCGAGAAAAAAAACGCCTTCCGGACAGTCCTTTCAAAGTAAACTCCAAACCGATTGCCCGTCTTTTAACTGTTGTAGATGCCTTGCCAGTCTAAAATCTACGAAACATATGTCAATCCTGTCTGAATGATGATGACGATAAAGCCGTTTAGACACCCAAATCACGGACTTTTATATATCGTTTAATTATACCGTTAAAAATTAAGATGTCATTTTTACATGACAAATTAAAAACGCCGAAAATCCCGATGTGAAATTTAATTTACAATTTAATGCACAGTATTTAAACATTGCAATTTAAATGCATTAGGAATTTCATTCAGAAGAAGAAATAAAACACAGTGACAAAAACTCTTGTGAAACTATGAACTTTTATTGAAAAGTTCATACCGTCTAAAAACATTTTTCAATCAGTCATGACACATAATTCTAGTAAACTACCACTAAATACTACCTTCCAAAACTTTTCCCACTGCCACCATGTACATATAAAAAGTGGCTTTTACTTCACTTTTACATTAACTGCGCAGAATGGTGCCTTAGTTCAGGCTTAAAAGGCAGTTTGTTTTAATGCAAATCGTTTTCTGTGTTAACATAAATCTTGCGGTTTGTGTTTGCAAGTATGTATTGCACATGTACAAGTGCTGTAGAAAAAAAAGTTAATAAAAGTTTAAAAAGCACACACAGCAAACATATACAAATGTAAAAAGCAAATATTCTGCATGAAAAGACAATAGTGTGTGATGCAGGAAACCTTCTGAGGTTACCTAACTACGGCATCTTACCAGAAAACAGACATTTTCATGCAAAACAACTCCAAAAATATCAGACATGGCTTATTACATGTATTGCAGATATCTGGATCATCAGGTTATTTTCATCTGCATAAATTTTAAAAAAAAAATGTCCAGATCGGCTTGTATGAATAATCTTGGCAGCAAATGCCACTTTGCTTGCTTGTTTGTTTGTTTTGTTCTTCATTTCATTGTGTCAGATGGGTGTAGCAGTGAGTCACGGGAAAAACAAAAAAGCAGGGGGAGTCATCCATGAAACGCCACAGTACCTGTAAACGGAGACAGAAAACATCATAAGGAAAGACAGAAAACAAGACATGCAAAACTGCACATGACAGGCTTTCATCTTATCATAGTTGTTTTTAAAGTGGTTTGAATTTTAAAATACATAAACCATTCCTTACTTTGAATTTTTGTACTTTTGTCTGATGCCTTGTAGTGGGCGACTCTTTGCGCTGGCGTATAGCTTGTACAGGTGAATCAGGCAGGGGGAAATTTCAGCCATCGTGTATCCGCTAAAAGCCACTAAAGAGTCGGGCTAGAGAAAGTAGAAGTAGAAAAACACAGGTTAAAAGTCACATTTTGTTTCCTAATTTCTTAAGGAATTTCAATAAAATTAGATTAACCAAATAAAATATCAAACTTACCCATAAAGACGTATTTATGGTGTAGGAAGCTAGGCAGTAGGCTGCAGCAGCAACCATAGATGGGCTGTACTGTAGAAATGGATCCATTTCCAGCAGGCTTAACTCCGCCACATACTAGAAAGCAGAAATAAAAAAAAAATACAATAAATAAAAATAGAAAATCATATCCATATTCCTTAAAGGCATTTGGCCTGACTGTTGTTAAGTGGTTCAATTTACTCACCAGGGCCAGGTTTTTGGTGTTGGGACAGACAGACTCGATGGCCATGAAAAGGTGAAGGAACGAGTTTATGGTGGGTGCCGCCAAGTTGAAGCCCAGCACACTAAGAAATGCTTGCTCCATCCGGACCAGCTCTTTCTTAGTGTAGGTGTTGTCTGTGATGAACACAAACTGGTCGAGTTTAGGAGGTGACTTCTCCTCATATTTTCTAAAAAAAAAAAAAAAAGAGTAGCAGATCAGATGGCATGTTATATGTAAGGTTGACTATTACCACAGACTATTAGCAAAAAAGAAAAGGGGAAAAAAAGCATTGATCATTAGAAACAAACAGTGACTTACGCAGCAATCACTAAGGCAGCCGTGCCAACCAGCTGCAGCTTGCCTCGTTTCACATTTCCAATGAGGGAGAGAAATCGGTCCAAGTAATTGATAGCAAGATGAAGAGTTTCAGTTTGAAGTTCAAATTCCTTCGCCACCTCAGCCATCCAGTCCACCAGAACGACGCGCATGTCATCCGTGATCTCTGGGTGTCTCTCTAAATACTTTGGCCTTGGCCTGAATTTAATCTGCAATCAGAAGCCAAAACATTATATAGTGAACTGAAGAACAACACGTCACAGTTACATTACAATAAGGTTGAAAGAAATTATGGAGGTCACTGGGCAAAGAAATAAATAAAAATAACCAAACATACAAACAAAAAATTCAAACCTCATTATTCCTCAAGTGCTGGTGAATATCTCCTGCATACTCCAGACAAAACACCTCCTCAGATTCAGAAGGCGTAGAAGCATCCTGGCATGGACCTATAAAAGTAAAAAGTAATGAGCATTAAGGAAAGAGGAAAAAACAACATGTTTGCTTGGTAGATTATTTTTTAATCTGTCATACTCACTTGAACTCAGCTCCAGCATGATTGCCATATCTTCATTGTGCAGGGCATTGGTTTCCTCATCTTGGTAAGAACGGTATCCGACAACTTCTTCGCCAGAAGCCGCAAGGACAACTTCGCGAGCCTCTTCAACGTACACATCTAAGCTGGAGCTGGAAGGGCAGCCCAGACAGTTGAGTTGAGAGCTTTCTGAGGTTGAGCTGTGTTTGGAACACTGGCCACCCTGAAAATGATAATAACCGAACATGATGGCCTTGGTTTCTTAAAAAGAAGAGAGCTGGATTTGCTGGGTTTGTCGAGATGTTTCCTCTCTCCTCCAAGAGTCTTGTTCAGTTTTGAAATAACAGAGGGGAGAGCTTCCAGATATTTAAACCCCAGTGAGACTTGGTCCTGAGAGTCGCTGACCTACTATTGGGTCGACACATAAGTGAAGGTATGAAAAAGGGGCGTTGATCATTACTGAGACTGGGGACAAAGGGTGAAGCCTCTGTCTACCATTGTCCCATTCATCATCGTTTGATTTGTTAAAATTACCTGAGGCAACTTGATTGGCAGCTGAAACTCCTGAGAAAGCTTCAAAAGTCTGTATAGAGAGTCGTCAACCACCACCCGTTTTCAACGATGGTCGTTCACAGTGGACAAAGGCCTCCTTTACACCTTTCTCAAACCGTCTGTTTTCTCAGTCCAGACATTGTGAACATTAGCGAGAGTTTCCTTTCTCCTTTGATCAATCTAATGGAGTCTTGTGTTGATGATCTGGCACTGATCTAAGCTTTTATTCACCCTAAATCAGCAGTATTGATAATGACCAAAAACACTTTTCAAATTAATTTCTAGTCTTAATTTTTATTTCATTTTAACATTTTGCTTCAAGTCAGTTTAGTTTGAATTAGTTTCCAAAGTGAGTTTGCTCGTTTCAGCTTAGTTCCTATTTTCTTAGTTTTAGTTGTTAGTAATTCTCTTTTTTATGGTGGGCACATGCCAGAGACAAGATTTAAGGACATCAGTAAATACATTACAATAACGACCCATAACTTTTTGAAAGCAGTTGACACAGTCATCCACAGTCTCAATAAACACAGCTATCAAAGCCTCATGAGGCTTTCTGATTAAAAAAAAAAAAAACACTATTTATTATCATTTATTTTACTTAGTTTTCCAGGTTCACAGAATAATTGCAATTTAACTTTTTTTCAAAGGTCTGCTTTTTAGTTTTTTGTATCTAGTTTTAATTTTCACTTTAGATTTAAACTTGGTTTCTGTAATATTAATCTACCAATACACATAAGCTCTTTAATCAGAATGACAATTTTAAGTATAAAATATAATTATTACTGTTATTTTGATGAACAGTTCATTTTCAATTTTACTGTTTTACAAAAAAGCAGGAAAATGATGTGATTACGAAGCCAAACTAAAATTATTTACTTGCATTCCTGAACAGAAAAATCCATTTTAGATGTTAAATCTTATGCTTGATTAATTTCTGGCTTCTCAGACAAGACCAGTATGTTGGCTCAAATATGGGTACAAACATGTACCCATATTTGAGTAAATACAGTAATTGCTACAGTAATTCTGTACCGGGCTCATGTGACAATAGTAGCTCAGCGACCTTCGGGATGAAATCCAATGACACAATCTCCATTAGAGGTTGAATATCAAATGATGAAGCCTCTTAAATGAAAGCTGAAACGTTTACTTTGTCCTAGATGACTGAGAACCAACATAGACAAGCTAACATGATAGTCACGTTAACAGCGGTGGGGAGTGTTTTTTCTCTGTCACCTACCTGGCTGAGGGATCGACCTCGCAGTTCATTTTCTGACAACACACCAAGCACCGTCCGCTGTTTGGACCTCTGCAGTGTATCTACTCTGGCTGAGGGTGCCATATTTTCTTTGCTGGCTCGACTGCGTTGACTTTTGCTAAAGTTCATCTTTAAACAAAGACATTGGAAAAGAACAAGTAAAAAATATGCTTTTTTATCCAGAAAGATTATAATGATTATCAGGTCTCTGTCAATTTCCTGTATACATTGGCAAACACAGCAAGCAAGTATGAAGACTTTACTTAAAAATGCTTTAAAGCAGTATAGCAGCCAAACAGGATTGCAAGTGACTGATTTTAAGTTAGAGAAATGTTGGAAAACACATTACAGGTTTCGCAGCGCTAAAGTGGATGAAGTGGTTTGTTTTTTTAATAAAACTATCACATAAAAAAAATCATATAAGGGAGATCAACTACAGTTTTAGTCAGAAGTTTATACACATTCATCATGTGCATCAAAGTCATGGTCACTTTGGGCTTTTAATTATTACTTTCAACTGCTCTTTTAACAGGGTGGAATATTTGTACAGCATCTTTAATAGCTTTCTATAATTCTCACAGGCTCAAAAGTACACACACAGGCTTTAAAATATACATACACACCCCACTAACCTATGGTATAAGTGTCTCTTTGGTTAAATGTCTCTTAGCATGTTGTGGCTCAACCACATGCTTTTAGTAGCCATCAATGAGTTTCTGGGTAGATCTCTTCTTGTCAGAATTGGTAGGGTTCATATTTAAACTAGGGTGCCACACATTATCAGTCGTGTTGAGGTCAGGGCTTTGGGAAGGCCATTCCAGAAGCTTTTTAGCCTGCTTTATCCATTACAAAACCAGTTTTGTGTTTGGGATCACAGTTGGAACACCCAACTGTGTCCAAGCTTCAGCCATCTAACTGTTGTTTTGATGTGAAGTTGGTGAATTACATATCATTATTCCTTACTACATTTACTTGTCATTGAGGCCAAATAGCTTAATCTTTGTCTATGATTATGTGGATAAGCTCGAGTCGTTAGCCAACACCCGTTTCTAACGATGGTTGTTCACAGATGGGGGCTTTGGTTTCCTTTACTGCTTTCTCAAACCGTCTGTCTTCTCTGGCCCAGAATATAAACCCTGCCAAGAGTGTCCTTCCCTCTTTGAGTCATGGTCAACATAGCCAAGTTTTTTTCTGATGAGATGACGTGCCTTTGGAGTGTAACGATAAAAGCTTTTATTCCTATATTGCTTAACAAAGTTATCAGACCCCCCTCCCAATGTAAGGTTTATTCCTAAACCCCTCTGGCCATAACACATTTCTCCAACAGGAATTTGGGTCATCCATGTATGCACTTGCAAATTTCAAATGAGCATGAAGGTAAAAGTTTGTGTCTTCTTCCAGACTTCAGGCACATCTGAAAAACTTGTACTTATATACCGTAGTCTAGTTTGAATTGATGATCTTGGAATCTGCAGGTGTCTAGAAATTGTTTAGCGACCTTCCCAACTTGATGTTTTGATGTAAAGTTGGTGAATTACATATCATTATTCCTTACTACATTTACTTGTCATTGAGGCCAAATAGCTTAATCTTTGTCTATGATTATGTGGATAAGCTCGAGTCGTTAGTCAACACCCGTTTTGAACGATGGTCGTTCACAGAGGGGGGCTTTGGTTTCCTTTACTGCTTTCTCAAACCGTGTCTTTTCTGGCCCAGAATGTAAACCCTGCCAAGAGTGTCCTTCCCTCTTTGAGTCATGATCAACATAGCCAAGTCTTTTTCTGATGAGATGACGTGCCTTTGGATTGTAACGATTAAAGCTTTTATTCCTATATTGCTTAACAAATTTATCAGACCCCCCTCCCAATGTAAGGTTTATTCCTAAACCCCTCTGGCCATAAAACATTTCTCCAACAGGAATTTGGGTCATCCATGTATGCACTTGCAAATGAGCATGAAGGTGAAAGTTTGTGTCTTCTTCCAGACTTCAGGCACATCTGAATAACTTGTACTTAAATAGTCTAGTTTGAATTGATGATCTTGGAATCTGCAGGTGTCTAGAAATTGTTTAGCGATGTTGCCAACTTGATGTTTTGATGTGAAGTTGGTGAATTACATATCATTATTCCTTACTACATTTACTTGTCATTGAGGCCAAATAGCTTAATCTTTGTCTATGATTATGTGGATAAGCTCAAGTCGTTAGTCAACACCCATTTTGAACGATGGTCATTCACAGAGGGGGGCTTTGGTTTCCTTTACTGCTTCCTCAAACCGTCTGTCTTCTCTGGCCCAGAATGTAAACCCTGCCAAGAGTGTCCTTCCCTCTTTGAGTCATGATCAACATAGCCAAGTCTTTTTCTGATGAGATGACGTGCCTTTGGAGTGTAACGATTAAAGCTTTTATTCCTATATTGCTTAACAAATTTATCAGATCCCCCTCCCAATGTAAGGGTATTCCTAAACCCCTCTGGCCATAAAACATTTCTCCAACAGGAATTTGGGTCATCCATGTATGCACTTGCAAATTTCAAATGAGCATGAAGGTTGAAGTTTGTGTCTTCTTCCAGACTTCAGGCACATCTGAATAACTTGTATATACGGTAGTCTAGTTTGAATTGATGATCTTGGAATCTGCAGGTGTCTAGAAATTGTTTAGCGACGTTCCCAACTTCTGTAACTCTACAATTCTCCTTCTTAGATCTTCACTGAGTTTCTTAGATGTCCCTATTGTTCTGAGCATTGGTCAATCCAATGAGTGCTGTCAAACAAATCTTTTTTATCCTGGCAAATAAAAATAACGGTTGTAGTCAACCATAATCACTAATCAGGAGTTAACACTTCTTGGCCTTGTCAAGACTTTGTACAACTTTTTGACCACTTATAAAAAGATTTAAGTGAATGTATGTATTTGAGCCCCTATGTATAATTGTGACCCTGTGTGGATTAGAGAAAAGTCAATTCAAACTTCTGACCACAGCTGAATGTCCTTTTAGTTTCTCCAATGTAGAATATAGTTACTATTTGTGTCCCTGCTGGCATCATGGATCAGAATTTCTATATAAAATTTGTACTGTTCCCTTTTTAAAGCTCTACTAATTCTAGTTTGTCACAGATTTTCTGCTCATTTTGACTCCAATCACTCTCCACTTCCTGTTTTTCTAAAAACAGGAGATGGAGGATGTATGGCAGGGATGATGCTCAGTGTTGTGCTGCTTATACTAGAATTAAAATTGCTTTTACTGAAACTGTTGGGTTGAAGATGGCAAAACCCAAAATTAGCAGGGCATTCATGTCATTGATAAGTAAATGTAAACTTCTAACCACAACTGTAGCTATCAAATACGAGAGGCAGGGACCGGTGAAGCTACGTGAAAAAAAAATGCATGGATTGATCAGTTTCCTATTACTAAAAACTGCTGGTATTAAATGAGTTAAACAACTAAAAGTTGAAAAGTGAATCTTTCAGCTCTGCAAGTAAAAATACACAAAAAAAATGGTAAAAGAGAGAAAAGTCATAGGTCATCTTAAATCTACACCAACTGAGGTCATAGCAACAAAAAAAACTGTTTGCAAAAGTGTTACACCATGTATTCCTGAGCATGTCCTTTTTCAATACTACGGTGAGAGAGAATGGGTTTGTAACTCTTACAAATGACATCTTGATGACATTTTTACTCACTTTGGCAAGGTCTGCCTAAAGCTAGTGCGTGAGTAAGATGGCAGATTACAGGAACCGAGATTCAGTCGCAGATTGCAGAAAAATTACGAGTCTAAATCTATAAATGAAATCCTCTGTTAAGGGTCTCCAAGCTTCAAAAATCATCACCTGCTAAACGAACAGGTGAGACAGTTTTGTTTTTACCATTAATGTACTCAAATCAAAGGAAAAGCAGATCCAATAAAGACTTTGAGATAAGTAAACTCTTCAAAATGTATCTGAATTTAAAATACGAGATCAGGCAGTAAAGGAAGTTTGATCTACTTTTGATCTAATAATCAGACGTTGTGTGTCACAAACATCAACACACTATGTAGACAAATATGGCATAAACACGGGCGTACCATAAGTTCCCCAGTTTCACCCAGTATGTCTACTTTGCATAAGGAGGAAGTGAAAGAAGGGGTCCATTATCCTGTCCTGAAATACCACGGAGCCATATTAACATATCAGGACACAGTTCGCTAATTACATTAACTCATGGTCATTGATTAGTGGTCATGACAACTGTATACAGTCATAAAACTGAACTCACAGCCCATTGTTAGTCAGTGCATGCACTGTTCAGAAGGGTGGGAAAACCTGGAGTCAGCTAAGACTGAAGAAGTCACTCGGATGAGTGGGGAAAAGTTTCTCCCACTGAAAATGCAATGTCCAGATGAACAGAAGCAACTTTCTGTGACTTCAGAAGCATAATCCACTATTAGGATGTTAAAAAGTATAAAAGTTACCATTCACTAAGAGTGCGAACACAGTGTCTTTTCAGTAATTCTATTTTTTAAAAAGGCATGTTTTTAATCTATCTTTCAGTAAGGAAAGATTAGTATGCATTGTTTTCATATTTTCTAAAAATGAAATAAAGAATCATTTACAGTGGTGTGAAAAGTCTTGAGCCATCCTTCCTTTCTTTATATTTTAGAAAAATGAAAAAAAGAAGGTTTTTTGGAGGACAGATTTATTGAAATGTGCAAACATACATGGAAATGCAGGATACATTTCAAAATTTTCGACTAAAAATCAATGTTTGCTATAAACACCTTTATTCTTAGGCAAAAAGCAGAACAAATTACGATGTTTTTGTGTCAGCCTTTTTAAGTATGATATTAAAAATTGTTTATTTGCTAAGTTGTTGTAGATGCAACATTGATATATTATTTTTAAGCTTTAATCATTCGTGTCAGTGTTAAGTGCCTTATAAAACAAACAAATAAATAAAAGAAACCCGAAGAAAACAAAAACATTACTCGGACCGGACAGAAAATGGGTGAAAAAAAAAACACTGTGAAAGCTCTTTAGAAAGCCTGGAGAGCTACTGCTCAAGACCACTTAAAAAATACAAGAAAGTCTGGATCATTGGAGGAAAAATATCCAGGAATCAGGGGTGACTCAGGACCTGCACGGTACTATGAATATTCCCGGTGCAATTATGGTCTCACATTGCCATGGTTACTAAAAATTAGCAGAAGGAATCAGTCAGAAAAAAAATCAAGGAAAACAGGATGTTGCACTGTGAAAACACAGTGCATCACCCCGATGTATCACAGACCACTGCCCGCTCATGGTTACATGTACTTTTTAGTGTATTTGTTCCTAACTGTAAACTCACCATGATCAGGATCAGTGTAGTTAGCAGTTTAGCGTTTCAACGTCACCACCACCGAGCCAGTCGGAGAATCGACAGCTGCCGCTGACTTGGTTGTTACTAATCTGTACAAACAGCGCCCTCTGGATCTCTTCGCGTGACTTGAAGCAGGTTTCTGGGTGTAGCAGGGTTTTTTTTTTTTTTACTTTCTTTCGGCGAAGTTTGCCTCGAAAATCAGCTATTTCCTCCTGAGTCTCTGTCCAATCACGTGGCAGAACGCAACCGCCGACGGTCAACGTCACATGGGTTACTGGATTTATCCTCTCAATATTTTCCCGTGATTGATTAGTTTTATTTGAAATCTTCACAACTTCGACTGTACATATAGATCAATCTTAACTGTTGCCCTGAGGCGAGAAAATGAGTTGTGTTTGGTGTGTTTTATTAAATCTACAGGTGCTGCAGGGGCTGTAGGAGAATTATTGAACAGGAAGGCTGCCGCTCATTAAAGTGGCATGTATAAGTTATTAATACTCTTCGCCATACTCCACATATAAATAGTCATTGCCAAAAAAGGGAAAAGAAGAAAAAGAAAAGATTATTTCTGTGAACCGTAGGACTTTATCATTTTATAACATGCTGAAAAAACTGCTTGAGAGAGAATCTCACTTGGCCTTTTCCCCTCTTCTGCTTTATGAATAATGTTAAATATTATTTTTAAATTCACTTTCTTACCATATTCATCATCTATAAAGTTATGGGTGTTACAAAAATATGTACACTAATTAACCCTAACTTGTGTAAAGTTTTGCGTACAAAATCTATTTACTTACTTTTATTTTCACAACTATAAATATTATATTATATTATATTATATTATATTATATTATATTATATTATATTATATTAACGTTGTGTCTTCTCTCACTCATGTGCTAAAACATGGGAAGCCTGGTAAAGGATGCAGGAACAATGTGACAGCAGAAAGTAAAGACGACATTTATCTGGGTCACTGTTTAAATCTGCTGACTCCATCAAGCAGCATTTGGTGAAACACCTGAAGCTGTACAGGCCTGATCACACAACCATGTGTGGTCAGAAGTTTACTTTCAGTCATCATGGACATGGATGTCATAGCAATTTGTGGGATTTTGATGATTTCTTTCAGAATCAGAATCAGAATACTTTATTGATCCCCGGGGGAAATTATTTCAATTTCTCAATCAGATGCTTTTAGAAGCCATCAAAAAGCCTCTGAGTGTATTTGACCAGTTTTTCCCCCAACAATGGACTATTCTCACTGTTGAGGTCTGGGAAGGATTTCCACTCCCTTAAGGCCAAAACCGAGAGAACAAGGAGGAGCTTCTTCCCTCAGGCTACTCGGTCTCTGAACCAGGTGTAGGACTGTAGGACTGGACTCTCTCATACATCACATCAATGCACATGCACTCTAATAATAATAACATAATGTACCTCATTACTATACCTCAGTAACCTGTTTACTCCACTGTAAACTGTTACTTTGCACATTGTTTATTTGCACACTTTTTTATATAATTTCTTCGATTTGTTTATTGCACATTTTATTTTAAAATGTAACTTTCATTCTTAGTTCAAACTTTACTTCTTAGGTTAAATTCTTAATTTATTCTTTACATATTATTCTTTACAAGCTTACTTCAATGTTTTTTTTTTTGTTTTGTTTTTTATCTATTATGCAACTCTTATATCCGTTTTCCTGTAAATTTTTCCTGTAGTTTTATGGTCGGGCATTGCAGAGCAACAAGCATTTCACTGCATGTCGTACTGTGTATGATTGTGCATGTGACAAATGAAATTTGAAATGTGAAATTTGAACTTTCATGGCAGAATTGACTGAGTTCATTTAAATGGGTTGATTTTCTGGCACTGAGCCAGCTTTTAAGCTGTAGTCAATAAAGATCCATAAGTAGAAGACGACAAGTTATCATGTTAAATGACTTTTGTAGAACCTGCAGCACCACGTCTTGATGCAGGCTCAATCATGCAAGTAAGGAAGTCATAGAAAGTTGATTTTGTTCATCTTGACGTAACGTTTTCAGTGAGAGAAATGTTTCCTTACTCGGGTTTCCTGAAGGCTTCCCCAAACCTATAAAGAGTACCTCTGCACAATGACTGAAAGTAGCACCCCTGGTGAACAATGGGCTGTGAGGTCAGTTCTTTGATCATTAATATGCAAATTGTCATGACCATTGATCAACAGCCACTGATCAAAGACAAGCAGCAATGCAAATAATATCTTTTACATTTTTAAGATGACACATTGTCGGAGTCACAACTGATCCATTATTAGATAACTACACCAAAAAAACAAAAACAAACAAGCAGAAAACAAAGCGGAAACATCTTTTTTAGGGGTTTACATTCATATCCAAACATTAAAATGTATTCCAAGAAGCTATAAATTGCTAGAAGCTAAAAATACCTTTATGTAATGTGCCCCTGAACAGGTAGTTTCCATGTACATAAGTATACACACAAAAATGTGTAGTCAGTGGATTCACAGAGAATGAATGATCTTTATTGAAGCCTGTGTGTGTTTTGCCTGAGAAAAATGAGTGCACATTTTGTGTAGTCCATCAGGTGGCAGGCTTTCTCTTCAGTCAGGATGCAAGAAAATAATAATAATAAGATTTGAATAAAATTCTAAGCATATGACACTGTGACCCTGTTAAATTTAATTTAGCAAAAAAGCCCTGAACTTTTGCCCACTCGGGAAAGGAGGTGATGCAAATCGAGGAAATGTTCAGCTAATTAAAATTCCAAAGTGGCTCAAAGTCTATGTCTTTCTTTGGCAACAGACCTTGTGGAATAATCTTGAGTTGTTGTTTTTATTAGTGTTATTTAGTCACAGCAGGAACTACAGGTATAGAGGTATTTAGGAAGCAGTCATGCTGCTGCTGAGTTTAGAAATTCCCAATTGTAGCCTTTCGGTCACAAGGATGCTTCTTTAGCCTCGAGTCAATCATTGCTCTTAATATTTTCTGACAATAGTATTTGATGGAAGGCTCCTTCGCTTGTAGCCGACTGTGCCTTTTTACGGGCACATTACCAAATCTTCCACTTTTAAACAGAGTCCACAGTGTTTCAAAACGACCCTTTTTAGGCATGTTTTCCTCACACATATAACAATATATTCATGTATTTAAAATTCATGTTTGATGATTTGCATTTAAACTGTGTTTTCATGGCACAGCAGAGGAAAGAGCATCTTTCTTCCACTGTTATATGACATTTTTAAACTCAGCTGTGTATTCTTTTCCACCAAAGTAATGTAATGTAAATTGATACGTTAAAATTTGAGTCATCTGTCATCTGTTGAATCAGTGTGTGGGAGAAACAAACACAAACAGGAGGATGTTACGTCGAGGGAGAGCAGTAATTTTCTTTCTAACAGGAAAAATGCTTTTGGAACTTTGTTCTACCAAAGACCTGATAATATATCCTCGCCTATTTTATACAGTAGGCATGGGGGATAAGGTTTCCTGCTGTGGTTATTTTCTTCTGTTAAAATAAAATCAATATCTGCACAGGCACCAGCTCATGGGACACAAAGTCTGTCCATCTTCCTCTGTTTTCTTAATCTCTCATTCTCATTTCCGTTCATTCCCTAAGCAGATGCAGATTGCCCGTGACAGATAGCATAGGGCTGGTACCATTTCATTAGTGGGATGCATTGCCAGTGAAAGGCTTGGATGCATCAGATGTGCTGGGGGTTTGAGCAGGACAGTCCAGGAGACACCAAGCTGAGGATGAGTTTCATATCTCAAGGAGGCCTTTGGTCCAGGGCTGTTACAGTGCTGGGAGGGACCAGAGCTGAGACTGTCTCCCATCCTGAGCACAGAAAAGTTCAAAAATAGAAGCAAGGATGATGAAAGTTGCCACTAACTTGAAGGATAAGGAGATGAAAAGGCATCCCCAATCTGCTGAGGATTATCCTTGCTGGACAGATATTTTCCAATTCACTGGTTTTTGCAAGAAGAAAAAAGATTTCATTGTTCATGAATGTATCATCAGAATCCAGTGAATCACCCCAGTGATGGCACATTTAGAGGATGGCAAACTGGAATGTAGTCAGATATATCTTCTTACAGTTGCCTTTTACCTTTTGTCATTTTCATGCCACAGCTGCTTAAAGAAGAGGAAATATTATGTAGCTAACCTACACTGGCAGCTCAGCCTGATTAAGCTTATCCCAATCCCTATTCCCACAAGCCCATTGTATGGCGTTGTCTCTGCAGCCTGTCTGCGCACGCAAACACCACACAGAAGAGGTCTTTAACTCTGGCATTGCTTTGTTAGTTGCTGCCAACACAGGCCTCGTGTGGGGTTGAAAACTGATCAGCAGCAGTGACTGGCTCTTAAAGAAGGCAATCAGTGCTTTAATAAGCACATTTTCAAATCAGAGAACTCCAAAGAGGACAAATCATCTGTGCCAAACTGAAGAAAACTGCAGGACGGAGTCTAAGCGCTCGCAGGAGATGCCAACAACCTACATTAAATATGATGACTACAATCTTCCTCCCTTGTCTCTTAGCTAAAGGTCATATTGTTTCCCACCGTCCACCCACTCTATTTATTGTTTACTTATAAGCTGTCATGTAGATTTAAGGACTTTTTAATCAGGGATATGATGCGGAAGCTTTGTGCCAGTCTGATTCATTAAGAGGTCCATCACTGCAGTAAGCCAGAGGCATGAAAGGAAAATTAGCACAGAGAGCAGGGGTGTGCTATTGTCTGTTTCTTATAATGGCAGGATAATTATGTTGCTTAAATCAGGATGCCGTATAACACACACACACATACACACAAACACAGGCTGTTCAGTTTATAACCCCAGGGCTACACTTTATATCACGGCACACCACAGTAACAAACCTTTGACAAAAAGTTTGTTTACCGCTTTTTTCTTTTTTTTTTCCTTTTCATTAATTAAAAAAAGGAGAGGAAAACATAAAGGAGGAGAGATCAGAACAGAAAACAAAGTCAACCACTTGATATTCACAGCAAAGACAAAACGACTCAGTAATCACGCTGAAAGACAAAGTGCCGCGTTTTGTCCTTGTATCCCCAGTACCTTTGCGGACTGCTCGTACATCAAATATCTCCCAGTCAGAGCTGTGGGACATATGAATTATGAATGTCTGAGTAAGAGACTAAAGCCTTCTATTTTTTTTTATTTGCAATTTAAGGGCCTCAAATCTTTTGGTGCAGTAAATTATTCATATATTCAAATGAATCTGACTTTGAGGATGTTTTTCTTTCTTCTCCTTTTTCATGAATTTAGAGTGTGCCCTGCAGAAGGAGAGCGCAAAAAAAATTGCAAAGTGCTATTAATGGTGAAGTTTGGAGTAGGATCGTGCCTCGGTCGGCTGTCGGACTTTTGAGCTTATGCTTGTGCTCTTGTGGTCGAGCTGTCTGCACTACTAGGGGATGGTTTGAGACAGCCCCAGTATCACATTGCTATCTCTCATTGTTATTCTGGACAAGTGCTCGCCTATCAGGCTTCTGTCCTCTGTGTGTGAGTGCGTGGACATGTGGGTGCGTCATTGATACGCCTCAGTATGTTCGTTCTGCTCCACGCTCTCAGATCTCTGAAGATCACTCTGATTGGCACGCCACCGCCATGAGACGAAAAGCGGCAGTGTGCTGCATATTTATTGGTTTCAGAATCTTTCAAATGTCACTAATAATTTCCTACATCTTGGAGACAAAGGCACGCTGCCTCCCCGTGATTAAAGACGCAGCAATACTTTCTCCTGCAGTCAGGAGAGGATATGAAGCAGTTTTCCTGTGCTCATCACAGAGTGAAATGTAGCTTTTTATGAGCCTCCCTCTCAGCGGGATGCTCGGCAAATTGGTTCAAATTACCAGAGGGATGTAAATCATATCTTGCGGCGCATCTAAAATGTACGCATCTTGGAACATAATCCGTAACTAATATTGTGACACTTTCCTGCCGTTTATCTTGGAGTTCATAGTAGTGTTCACACGGGTTTTAGCAAACAAAGATTTCCTTTGCAGCTGTACCCCGACTGCTGCATGTTTCTTCTCATTAACATGCAGTGCAGAGACTGGTGTCCTTACAAGGGCAGCTCTAGGATGGCATGGACTGAGAACAGGCTGGGAAATCAGGGAATGACATGGAATCGGCAGCTACTTCTTCGCCTTCTGGGATTAGTGACAAAAGCCAGCTGAGGCCGAAGCTCTTATCTCTATCCTTCAGTCCTCTTTCTTGCTCTTACACACACACACACACGCACACACACAAAACACAAACGCACACAAGAATATTTGAGTTTGCACAGAGTGAGGGTGCATGTACTCCCATTGCCTTAATTAGCTTTGCCAAGCATATTCCCTATTTAGAAAAAAAGTTCTGTGTCTGCAGTGATTCCCTTTGATAGGTTTAGAAATAGTCTTCTATGGTGAGAGATCAGGCCAAATAATTATTAGAGTAGTTAAATGAAATGCAAAACCCGCTTCTTATTGGGTTGCCAATCAAAATATATTCATATATATATTTGTGCAGATCCAATAAATCAAAGCCCTTTTTCTAGCATAGCTGTCAGAGTACGTACACCTGAATACCAGCTGTGATGTTTGCCGATGCTGGATTTGGATGTTAAATAAAGTCATCTCATCTCTGCCCTGTGTTCTTCTTTGCTGCTATTCCTCTCTGGTGCGCATGTCAGCGGGCAGATGGCAGGAGATAGAGGCATCTGTGGAGGAGGAGGTGCCTTTTTTCCCTTCACAGAGCAGAGACAGGTGACATCTGCCACACAATTAACACCTCATGAATACCATTAAGGTGCTAACAAGCATAATTTATGCTAAGTCAGATGAGACTGGATTTTATTTGGAGTGCTTTGCACCAAAAGAGGACATATCTAGTGCTAAGCAAAGCAATTTAAATGTCAGTTCATCCAGATAAAATAAATCATTTTTGAAAAGTCAGGTAAAGTAGGGGGCGGGGCATTTCAAAGTGTGGTAAGAATTTTAAATAATTATAAACACATTAAATAATTATAATTAATGGGTTGAAATCTTTGATAGAGACATGTAAAGAATGAATTTCCTCTAGAGGCTTTTAGCCTTTCCCTTTTTAGTGAAATATTTCAGTTCCAGCAGCACCTGAGGTTACTGGACCCTTCATTTAATGACATGATCAAACAGGCATGGTGCACACAATAAGAATTTTATCTAGTTAAAATTAACACACTGGCATCATTTTCTTAAAAGGTTTTAGCACGCTGAAATTAGCATATCAATCTAGTCAAATCACAGCTGTGCCTTAGTCTCAAAAACCATGTGCAGCACAGGTTGGAGGCCACAGATGGAGAGCAGGTGATGAAAAACGGCCGAGGCTTCTGGGCAAGCAGATAGGCAGAGGCTACTGTGAGGAACAAGCAGGTTAAGAAAATGACAGGCAGCCAGGAGTAAAAGAAGCTGGTCTGTTGTTAGCAGCAGACAGAAAGATAGTTGGGATGTTGGTAGGTGTGCAGTCGTATAATCGCGGCTGGCAGGGCAAATCTACAAAGTTCCAAAGGAATGCAGGGACCTATTAAGAGAGCGAGAGTGGCCTAGAGCAGGGACAGAGACAGAAATTGTAACAGTCACCAGTCTGCTTTAAATCTCTGCTGTCAAGCTGCAGACACATATTTCAAAGCCTGTCCCAATAAATCCAGAGTGGTTGACACTACTGGCAGAGCGTTTCTCCTGCTTATAAATCGACATAGTTTGGTTAGAATACGATCCTCTCTGTTTCATCACTCGATGAAATACAGCAAGTTACAAGTTATGGGAAGCCTTTTTTAAAAAAGGCACCTTGTTTCATGTGTAATTTGCGGCATGTGTCCATACTCAGTTCACATAAAAAGACTTTTCAACAGAACAGATGCGCTTAGCCGCTGCTAACTGCTTTGAGGAGGTGAGGGAGAAAAAAGAGAGAAGAGAGACGGGAGTGAAAACACAAGATAAGAGCTTTAAGATGAAGAGAGGTGAGAAAGAGATGTTGAATGCTACGACTTTCCACTTGGGCCTCCCCCCCACTTTTTTTTTTTTGTTGTTGTTCATTCATCCGCAGGTCTGGGGTCTCATTTAAACAGCTCGGTCTGCCTCTCCACAACAGCAGCCAGTTATTACTCACCACTGGATGCTGTCTACTGACACAGTTTAGCTGAGAGCACAGAGCTGGGCTGTGTGTCCCTCATACAAACAGAACAAAGCAAAGGCGGCTCAATTGTGTGTTTGAGCACACAATGACAGAAATGTATTAAAATGGCTAAAACTGTCATTTCATTTACCTGCGTGTCTGTCTGACAACTTGTGGTGTGCCGTTAACAGGCTTCGCGAGCAGCTTATTAAGTGTCAGGCGGCTCTGCTCTGCGAATGTGTCAGACCGTTGGTGTGATCGTTATTGAAGCTGATGAGCAAGCAAAGAGAAAAGTGGGAGGGTGGAGACAGAGAAGTGGAAGAAGGAGAGAGGTGAGGATGGAATTAAAATTTCCTCTCTTCTGCCCATCTTTGCCACTTCTCAGGGAAAGGAAGTGTTTTTGTTTTTGTTGTAGGCCTTTTATATGTGTTACTCCATTTCTAGAAGGGACCCATATGTGACTGCTTCGTCTCTGGCTGTCGAGCCTGTATGGCCGTGTTTCACACTGAATGACAGAGAGAGAGACAGAGAGAGAGAGAGAGAGAGAGCAAAAGAGAGAGAGCAAGAGAGAGAGAGCAAGAGAGAGAGAGCAAGAGAGAGAGAGAGAGAGGAGAGGCTCACGGGGAAGCTCTGAGGGGCAACAGATCTGGTTTGCTCGGCTGAAAGACCAAACAAGAAATGGATTTTTGCACAATGTGAGAGAGGAGCAGCTGCTTCACATAAGAAAAATAAAGGTCTGTATCTATTCCTCTTTCTTTTCTCAGCAACTGCATGCATGCTGCTGATGCTTCAGGCTACTTTGTTTTATTTTACAACATTTTTCCAAATTATTATAATGAACCAGACAGAGCAGGGGGTCTGTTGATGAGATCTATAAGGAAGGATCCTGCTAAACACAGAGAGATTATTCAGCTTGAACTCATCTCTTCATTCACAGACAACTTTATTTATGGTTTATCAACACCCGCAGAGCTGCGGTGAAGTTGCTGTCACTGGCAGCCTTTCTGTCAAAGTCAGAGAGATTTAAAAGGAAAAGTGTGCGAGATGTACGCATGCATGGCGGGAAAAATTCATTTTAGTCACCAACTTGGAAGGTGAGCGGGCTTCCTGTGTGACAGTTGGGAAAAGGAGGAAAAGCGTGACAAGCGACGAGTGGGGCAATTGTTCCCCCCAAGAGGGTGAGGAAAGCGTCCTTTCAGAGCAAACCTGACAAGAGCGGGGTTTGTTTGCATTTGAACTGATGTATGAGTCACTCAGCTCATCATAATAATCAGAAAGTAAATGAGCTGCACAGGCAGACTAACTCAGCATCGGGTTTTATGCCACGGCGCTCAGAAATATCAGGAGTAATTAACAGATATGAGAATGAAGTGTAAAAATACACTTTACCACAGGGATGAACTAACAGACACACACACATACACACAGTGAAACATCAAAGCAAGGAGCTCATTATCCACACTGGCCACTGACCAAAAAAATCGTCCATTGACGATTGTTGATCACTGTTCCTGTCTGCTCGTGGGTTAACTCATGCTACCTTATTGTCAGTTAGATTAAACCCTTCGCAGCACCTTTGAGATCTCACTCCAATTTGGCCTTTTGAAACCAGCACTTTCATGCCCTGAATATCTGAGAGAATCAGATAGCAGCTTGAACACCGGGGCACGACCCCCAGTAAAGCTTTGAGTGCAGTCAGGTGTGCTTCGAGATTTTGCTATTGAAATGTAAAAAGCGCAGAATAGAAACTGCAGTTTGCTCTTTAGTAGTTTTGCAGTCAGTTCAACTCCTCCTTTTTCTAAATCTGGAGCCTCTTCAGTTATGTTTATATTTGTGCACATTTTTGCTTTGATTAAGTGCACAAAAAACTAGAGATGATGTTTGTTGTCATGCTAAACAAGAAGAGCGGAGAAACGGTTTACAGCTTCTGGTGAATATTGTAACATCTCTTTCTTCATACTTTCATCATTCCTGCATATCTATGACCCTTTGTGTGTTATCTGTGGTATTTGCAACTGCAGAAGCAAATTGGAATTCATGTGGTGAGGCTTGGGTCTGCTTTCAGCTGATCTGGTTTTGAATATAAGATCTGTAGCATGGCTGAAATCCAGGTTACTTTTATCTCCCGGTAATCTGCTATTTGGACTATAGAAGTATACATATGCACGTGCAAGTGGTGCATGCATCCAATACAATGTATATCCCCAGGATTTCTGGGTTTTTTTGGCTCCTCTTGTCTGCTTTTTCGTGCATGAAAAAGTATGTGCGCATCGACACACATGCACACACTTCCACAAAAGAATATGGTCCAAATGCCATGACATTTTGAAACACATGGATGTTGTCCATTATTCATGAAGTGAAGGGCTAGTACCAGAACTAAACAAACACGAGAATCCATCTCAGTGGGAACTTTCAGTTTTAGTAAATATTTGCATAAGCCACATGCATGGATTGTTAAAATTCCAGCAACGGCCGGGCCTATTTTCTTTCTCGGACATCACAAGGTTTAATAAAAAGTTGCAGAGAGGCTCCAAGGCTGTCTCTGTTTGGCCCTGAATGAGCATGAATGGTGCTGAATGTGAAAAAAAAGACTTGCGTAAAGACTTGAACATTTATTAATCAAGTAATTAATATTAAACTCATACAAGGCTTACAAGAAAGCGCAGTAAGATTTGCTTTGTTCTATGATTTTATCAACACATCGGGTATAAAACTGCAAAGACGTGCACTGTCCAGCAATATCAACAAGCATAGAAGAAAAAAAAGACGATACGCACTAAGAAATGAAAACATGCAAAATAGGACAAGAGGGTTGACAAGAGGGTTGAATGGGCAGAGGCATAAGCTGAATGGTGACCGTGAAGAAGATTACACAGAGATGATGAGAAAATTAGGAGGGTGTTGGGTGAAGAACAGATTGAGAAAGTGGAGCACGGGAAGCTACGCGGCACAGTGTCTCAGAAGGAGTTTGGCTGAACATACTCCAGTAGCAGAGGATGAGGTTGTTTGAGGAGAGACCTCAAGAAATTGTGCAGATCAAAGAGAAGGAGTTTGATCAGGAAAAAGAGAGAGCCTTGGGAATCAAGGCTCACTGTCTATAGAGATAGACCAGTGGCAAAATATATATATATATATATATATATATATATATATATATATATATATATATATAAAGCCTAAGAAAGCAACAGTGAAGATACGCAGAGAAATTTGCTGAAGTGTGCAGCAGAGAGCCGTGTCTATACAGAACATATTTCAAGTTCATGACAAAGCCCAGAAACCAATGCTGCTATAGGAATAAAAAGCTGAAATACTTAATCAGACACAAGTCACATCAGAGAGCAAAAAAAAAAAAGAGAGCACTTCAGCAAGAACCCACTGATGAGCTCCAGGCTGCTAGACTCAAGAGGAAACATGAGAATAAGAGGACTAAAAGGCAGAATAGTCTCACAGTGCTGAACTCTGTGCAACCCTGACTGGGAGTAAAACTGGGAGAAAAGTATTAAAGGACAGAGATGTAAGTCATGTCAAGTAAAGTTTGCTGATGTCCAGCCTCAAGGTACGGCCCTCACTCATCCTATTTCCACTCAGAGGAGCAGCTACCAGCAGTGGTGTTCATTCTCTGTTGGAGAGGCTGTCCAACAGAGGGGCCATTCTGGCTTTAAAAAAGCAGCTTCTGCTCAGAGGGAGGTGTGAGAGCAGTCCAGGTCACACTTCAGTGAATCTGAGATGTGGCAAGAATAGGAAGACATTGACAGCATGGATAGAAAAAAATGTTATATTGTGTCTATTAAAAAAGAGTCTCTCTGAGCAACAATTGCAGTATTTAAGATCACAAAGCTTTTAATTATGTTGCCAACCTTACACCTAGAAAATAAATCCTGTTTATTTGTAAGGATGTAAGGATTTTCACGAGGTATTAAGCATGGGCTTGCATATCTGATATCCATGTTTATGAGCAATCTTAATAAAAATCATGAATTACTGAGCAGATACATAATTTTTTGAGACGACAACTCTGTGGGACACACATAAAAAAGATGGGAATAAAGCGCACACATTAAAACAGGCAAAAGAAATTAAGTCCATCTTCAGCAGCCAGCGTTTTATCCTCTCTATCAGAGAAAGGAGGTGTAGGGAGGCTCAAGGGCAAATAACCAACGATCTGTCCAAAGTCAGCAGAATGAATAGTGAGCAAGGCCTGATTGCAGCAAAACATTATACATTATACAAAACCCAGATCCAGCACAACCAGAGAAAAACAAGAGATAAGACGAAGGCCACTTAAAATTTTAACTTAACACAGTGTAAATATTTTTGCTGACAGCCTTCTGGGATCTCGTACACTTGTGCACTACATCACTGCCGGATGCGGTTAAGGATCAACAAAGAAAACTTTTGCAACAGACTTGATACATAAAGTCAAAGACTTGGGTTTCTACCTGACAGATAGAAGAAAAAACATGAATTTGTTAACAGAAGCACATGATGTGAGTTTGCTGACTCACTGAAGGCAGGAATAAACAACTCATGTTCCAATACATGAAAGCCAAGCCACTTTTAAAATTCATATAATTTTCCTGTATAAAGATAGCTCATTTTCCCAATTAGTCCTCTGTGTTCTCTGTACTACATTTGCAGCAATTCCTAAGGAAAATAGCTACTGGTATTTATTATATGTAGGCGGGTGTGTGCATGTGTGTGTGTGTGCATGTGTATGGCTCACCTCCAGAGTCAGAAGGACTGCATGGCCTGCCCTCTTAAAGTAGATTAGCTTGAAAAAAAGAACTGAGCGTGCCTCGTTGCCTGGATACAAAAAGCATCATTAAGCACAATTATCAGCCACTTCAGCTCACAATGAACAAGCTTCAGTGCAAATTTCAAAACAACGTATCATTAAAATCAACAACCTATACAGAGGAGAAAAGAGTGGTATGGAAAGACGAAGCCAACAGATAAGATGAGGAAATGTGGCTGAGAAGAAGGTCACAAGAGAGATTTGAAGATAGATTAGTAGGCAGGAGTTCACTGGGAAGTTTTTGGGGATGTTTCAGATGTGTACACAACTAATTACTGACATTTTTTTAACCTCAATATATTGGAAATCTAATGTGACCAAAACATTTTATGCACTAAATGAAAGATGTCAGGTTGGGAGAGAAAACAGTACAGAGAACGATGCATTGCAAAAAGACAGCAGAAGCAATGAAAGGCAATGTGAGCGTGAGCGTGTGCAGTGAATATCAATACAAGTTTCCAAAAGAGTCTGGGGGAAAACTAGAGGCACTATAAGCTAACAAAAGCGGCAAGACAGTTTTTCACTGGGCCAGGACAACCATTGGGAGCGTTTGATAAAGAATACAGAGTTAGGGCAAGAGAGTACGCAGAAAGGCTGCAGCCCAACTCATTCCTCCTCATTATGCTGTGCATCTCCCTGAAGGTAGTTTGGGCTTTAAATTAAAGAGCCAAATGTACCATCCAGAGAGAGAGCATAAGAGAATAAAATGGAGTGAATATGTAGGGAAGAAAAGATTCTGGGAATGGACTGCCAAATTGCCAAACTTCATAAGCAAAAAATCATCACAGAAAGTTTTGTACACACACACACACGCACACACACAAAACACAAACGCACACAAGAATATTTGAGTTTGCACAGAGTGAGGGTGCATGTACTCCCATTGCCTTAATTAGCTTTGCCAAGCATATTCCCTATTTAGAAAAAAAGTTCTGTGTCTGCAGTGATTCCCTTTGATAGGTTTAGAAATAGTCTTCTATGGTGAGAGATCAGGCCAAATAATTATTAGAGTAGTTAAATGAAATGCAAAACCCGCTTCTTATTGGGTTGCCAATCAAAATATATTCATATATATATTTGTGCAGATCCAATAAATCAAAGCCCTTTTTCTAGCATAGCTGTCAGAGTACGTACACCTGAATACCAGCTGTGATGTTTGCCGATGCTGGATTTGGATGTTAAATAAAGTCATCTCATCTCTGCCCTGTGTTCTTCTTTGCTGCTATTCCTCTCTGGTGCGCATGTCAGCGGGCAGATGGCAGGAGATAGAGGCATCTGTGGAGGAGGAGGTGCCTTTTTTCCCTTCACAGAGCAGAGACAGGTGACATCTGCCACACAATTAACACCTCATGAATACCATTAAGGTGCTAACAAGCATAATTTATGCTAAGTCAGATGAGACTGGATTTTATTTGGAGTGCTTTGCACCAAAAGAGGACATATCTAGTGCTAAGCAAAGCAATTTAAATGTCAGTTCATCCAGATAAAATAAATCATTTTTGAAAAGTCAGGTAAAGTAGGGGGCGGGGCATTTCAAAGTGTGGTAAGAATTTTAAATAATTATAAACACATTAAATAATTATAATTAATGGGTTGAAATCTTTGATAGAGACATGTAAAGAATGAATTTCCTCTAGAGGCTTTTAGCCTTTCCCTTTTTAGTGAAATATTTCAGTTCCAGCAGCACCTGAGGTTACTGGACCCTTCATTTAATGACATGATCAAACAGGCATGGTGCACACAATAAGAATTTTATCTAGTTAAAATTAACACACTGGCATCATTTTCTTAAAAGGTTTTAGCACGCTGAAATTAGCATATCAATCTAGTCAAATCACAGCTGTGCCTTAGTCTCAAAAACCATGTGCAGCACAGGTTGGAGGCCACAGATGGAGAGCAGGTGATGAAAAACGGCCGAGGCTTCTGGGCAAGCAGATAGGCAGAGGCTACTGTGAGGAACAAGCAGGTTAAGAAAATGACAGGCAGCCAGGAGTAAAAGAAGCTGGTCTGTTGTTAGCAGCAGACAGAAAGATAGTTGGGATGTTGGTAGGTGTGCAGTCGTATAATCGCGGCTGGCAGGGCAAATCTACAAAGTTCCAAAGGAATGCAGGGACCTATTAAGAGAGCGAGAGTGGCCTAGAGCAGGGACAGAGACAGAAATTGTAACAGTCACCAGTCTGCTTTAAATCTCTGCTGTCAAGCTGCAGACACATATTTCAAAGCCTGTCCCAATAAATCCAGAGTGGTTGACACTACTGGCAGAGCGTTTCTCCTGCTTATAAATCGACATAGTTTGGTTAGAATACGATCCTCTCTGTTTCATCACTCGATGAAATACAGCAAGTTACAAGTTATGGGAAGCCTTTTTTAAAAAAGGCACCTTGTTTCATGTGTAATTTGCGGCATGTGTCCATACTCAGTTCACATAAAAAGACTTTTCAACAGAACAGATGCGCTTAGCCGCTGCTAACTGCTTTGAGGAGGTGAGGGAGAAAAAAGAGAGAAGAGAGACGGGAGTGAAAACACAAGATAAGAGCTTTAAGATGAAGAGAGGTGAGAAAGAGATGTTGAATGCTACGACTTTCCACTTGGGCCTCCCCCCCACTTTTTTTTTTTTGTTGTTGTTCATTCATCCGCAGGTCTGGGGTCTCATTTAAACAGCTCGGTCTGCCTCTCCACAACAGCAGCCAGTTATTACTCACCACTGGATGCTGTCTACTGACACAGTTTAGCTGAGAGCACAGAGCTGGGCTGTGTGTCCCTCATACAAACAGAACAAAGCAAAGGCGGCTCAATTGTGTGTTTGAGCACACAATGACAGAAATGTATTAAAATGGCTAAAACTGTCATTTCATTTACCTGCGTGTCTGTCTGACAACTTGTGGTGTGCCGTTAACAGGCTTCGCGAGCAGCTTATTAAGTGTCAGGCGGCTCTGCTCTGCGAATGTGTCAGACCGTTGGTGTGATCGTTATTGAAGCTGATGAGCAAGCAAAGAGAAAAGTGGGAGGGTGGAGACAGAGAAGTGGAAGAAGGAGAGAGGTGAGGATGGAATTAAAATTTCCTCTCTTCTGCCCATCTTTGCCACTTCTCAGGGAAAGGAAGTGTTTTTGTTTTTGTTGTAGGCCTTTTATATGTGTTACTCCATTTCTAGAAGGGACCCATATGTGACTGCTTCGTCTCTGGCTGTCGAGCCTGTATGGCCGTGTTTCACACTGAATGACAGAGAGAGAGACAGAGAGAGAGAGAGAGAGAGAGCAAAAGAGAGAGAGCAAGAGAGAGAGAGCAAGAGAGAGAGAGCAAGAGAGAGAGAGAGAGAGGAGAGGCTCACGGGGAAGCTCTGAGGGGCAACAGATCTGGTTTGCTCGGCTGAAAGACCAAACAAGAAATGGATTTTTGCACAATGTGAGAGAGGAGCAGCTGCTTCACATAAGAAAAATAAAGGTCTGTATCTATTCCTCTTTCTTTTCTCAGCAACTGCATGCATGCTGCTGATGCTTCAGGCTACTTTGTTTTATTTTACAACATTTTTCCAAATTATTATAATGAACCAGACAGAGCAGGGGGTCTGTTGATGAGATCTATAAGGAAGGATCCTGCTAAACACAGAGAGATTATTCAGCTTGAACTCATCTCTTCATTCACAGACAACTTTATTTATGGTTTATCAACACCCGCAGAGCTGCGGTGAAGTTGCTGTCACTGGCAGCCTTTCTGTCAAAGTCAGAGAGATTTAAAAGGAAAAGTGTGCGAGATGTACGCATGCATGGCGGGAAAAATTCATTTTAGTCACCAACTTGGAAGGTGAGCGGGCTTCCTGTGTGACAGTTGGGAAAAGGAGGAAAAGCGTGACAAGCGACGAGTGGGGCAATTGTTCCCCCCAAGAGGGTGAGGAAAGCGTCCTTTCAGAGCAAACCTGACAAGAGCGGGGTTTGTTTGCATTTGAACTGATGTATGAGTCACTCAGCTCATCATAATAATCAGAAAGTAAATGAGCTGCACAGGCAGACTAACTCAGCATCGGGTTTTATGCCACGGCGCTCAGAAATATCAGGAGTAATTAACAGATATGAGAATGAAGTGTAAAAATACACTTTACCACAGGGATGAACTAACAGACACACACACATACACACAGTGAAACATCAAAGCAAGGAGCTCATTATCCACACTGGCCACTGACCAAAAAAATCGTCCATTGACGATTGTTGATCACTGTTCCTGTCTGCTCGTGGGTTAACTCATGCTACCTTATTGTCAGTTAGATTAAACCCTTCGCAGCACCTTTGAGATCTCACTCCAATTTGGCCTTTTGAAACCAGCACTTTCATGCCCTGAATATCTGAGAGAATCAGATAGCAGCTTGAACACCGGGGCACGACCCCCAGTAAAGCTTTGAGTGCAGTCAGGTGTGCTTCGAGATTTTGCTATTGAAATGTAAAAAGCGCAGAATAGAAACTGCAGTTTGCTCTTTAGTAGTTTTGCAGTCAGTTCAACTCCTCCTTTTTCTAAATCTGGAGCCTCTTCAGTTATGTTTATATTTGTGCACATTTTTGCTTTGATTAAGTGCACAAAAAACTAGAGATGATGTTTGTTGTCATGCTAAACAAGAAGAGCGGAGAAACGGTTTACAGCTTCTGGTGAATATTGTAACATCTCTTTCTTCATACTTTCATCATTCCTGCATATCTATGACCCTTTGTGTGTTATCTGTGGTATTTGCAACTGCAGAAGCAAATTGGAATTCATGTGGTGAGGCTTGGGTCTGCTTTCAGCTGATCTGGTTTTGAATATAAGATCTGTAGCATGGCTGAAATCCAGGTTACTTTTATCTCCCGGTAATCTGCTATTTGGACTATAGAAGTATACATATGCACGTGCAAGTGGTGCATGCATCCAATACAATGTATATCCCCAGGATTTCTGGGTTTTTTTGGCTCCTCTTGTCTGCTTTTTCGTGCATGAAAAAGTATGTGCGCATCGACACACATGCACACACTTCCACAAAAGAATATGGTCCAAATGCCATGACATTTTGAAACACATGGATGTTGTCCATTATTCATGAAGTGAAGGGCTAGTACCAGAACTAAACAAACACGAGAATCCATCTCAGTGGGAACTTTCAGTTTTAGTAAATATTTGCATAAGCCACATGCATGGATTGTTAAAATTCCAGCAACGGCCGGGCCTATTTTCTTTCTCGGACATCACAAGGTTTAATAAAAAGTTGCAGAGAGGCTCCAAGGCTGTCTCTGTTTGGCCCTGAATGAGCATGAATGGTGCTGAATGTGAAAAAAAAGACTTGCGTAAAGACTTGAACATTTATTAATCAAGTAATTAATATTAAACTCATACAAGGCTTACAAGAAAGCGCAGTAAGATTTGCTTTGTTCTATGATTTTATCAACACATCGGGTATAAAACTGCAAAGACGTGCACTGTCCAGCAATATCAACAAGCATAGAAGAAAAAAAAGACGATACGCACTAAGAAATGAAAACATGCAAAATAGGACAAGAGGGTTGACAAGAGGGTTGAATGGGCAGAGGCATAAGCTGAATGGTGACCGTGAAGAAGATTACACAGAGATGATGAGAAAATTAGGAGGGTGTTGGGTGAAGAACAGATTGAGAAAGTGGAGCACGGGAAGCTACGCGGCACAGTGTCTCAGAAGGAGTTTGGCTGAACATACTCCAGTAGCAGAGGATGAGGTTGTTTGAGGAGAGACCTCAAGAAATTGTGCAGATCAAAGAGAAGGAGTTTGATCAGGAAAAAGAGAGAGCCTTGGGAATCAAGGCTCACTGTCTATAGAGATAGACCAGTGGCAAAATATATATATATATATATATATATATATATATATATATATATATATATATATAAAGCCTAAGAAAGCAACAGTGAAGATACGCAGAGAAATTTGCTGAAGTGTGCAGCAGAGAGCCGTGTCTATACAGAACATATTTCAAGTTCATGACAAAGCCCAGAAACCAATGCTGCTATAGGAATAAAAAGCTGAAATACTTAATCAGACACAAGTCACATCAGAGAGCAAAAAAAAAAAAGAGAGCACTTCAGCAAGAACCCACTGATGAGCTCCAGGCTGCTAGACTCAAGAGGAAACATGAGAATAAGAGGACTAAAAGGCAGAATAGTCTCACAGTGCTGAACTCTGTGCAACCCTGACTGGGAGTAAAACTGGGAGAAAAGTATTAAAGGACAGAGATGTAAGTCATGTCAAGTAAAGTTTGCTGATGTCCAGCCTCAAGGTACGGCCCTCACTCATCCTATTTCCACTCAGAGGAGCAGCTACCAGCAGTGGTGTTCATTCTCTGTTGGAGAGGCTGTCCAACAGAGGGGCCATTCTGGCTTTAAAAAAGCAGCTTCTGCTCAGAGGGAGGTGTGAGAGCAGTCCAGGTCACACTTCAGTGAATCTGAGATGTGGCAAGAATAGGAAGACATTGACAGCATGGATAGAAAAAAATGTTATATTGTGTCTATTAAAAAAGAGTCTCTCTGAGCAACAATTGCAGTATTTAAGATCACAAAGCTTTTAATTATGTTGCCAACCTTACACCTAGAAAATAAATCCTGTTTATTTGTAAGGATGTAAGGATTTTCACGAGGTATTAAGCATGGGCTTGCATATCTGATATCCATGTTTATGAGCAATCTTAATAAAAATCATGAATTACTGAGCAGATACATAATTTTTTGAGACGACAACTCTGTGGGACACACATAAAAAAGATGGGAATAAAGCGCACACATTAAAACAGGCAAAAGAAATTAAGTCCATCTTCAGCAGCCAGCGTTTTATCCTCTCTATCAGAGAAAGGAGGTGTAGGGAGGCTCAAGGGCAAATAACCAACGATCTGTCCAAAGTCAGCAGAATGAATAGTGAGCAAGGCCTGATTGCAGCAAAACATTATACATTATACAAAACCCAGATCCAGCACAACCAGAGAAAAACAAGAGATAAGACGAAGGCCACTTAAAATTTTAACTTAACACAGTGTAAATATTTTTGCTGACAGCCTTCTGGGATCTCGTACACTTGTGCACTACATCACTGCCGGATGCGGTTAAGGATCAACAAAGAAAACTTTTGCAACAGACTTGATACATAAAGTCAAAGACTTGGGTTTCTACCTGACAGATAGAAGAAAAAACATGAATTTGTTAACAGAAGCACATGATGTGAGTTTGCTGACTCACTGAAGGCAGGAATAAACAACTCATGTTCCAATACATGAAAGCCAAGCCACTTTTAAAATTCATATAATTTTCCTGTATAAAGATAGCTCATTTTCCCAATTAGTCCTCTGTGTTCTCTGTACTACATTTGCAGCAATTCCTAAGGAAAATAGCTACTGGTATTTATTATATGTAGGCGGGTGTGTGCATGTGTGTGTGTGTGCATGTGTATGGCTCACCTCCAGAGTCAGAAGGACTGCATGGCCTGCCCTCTTAAAGTAGATTAGCTTGAAAAAAAGAACTGAGCGTGCCTCGTTGCCTGGATACAAAAAGCATCATTAAGCACAATTATCAGCCACTTCAGCTCACAATGAACAAGCTTCAGTGCAAATTTCAAAACAACGTATCATTAAAATCAACAACCTATACAGAGGAGAAAAGAGTGGTATGGAAAGACGAAGCCAACAGATAAGATGAGGAAATGTGGCTGAGAAGAAGGTCACAAGAGAGATTTGAAGATAGATTAGTAGGCAGGAGTTCACTGGGAAGTTTTTGGGGATGTTTCAGATGTGTACACAACTAATTACTGACATTTTTTTAACCTCAATATATTGGAAATCTAATGTGACCAAAACATTTTATGCACTAAATGAAAGATGTCAGGTTGGGAGAGAAAACAGTACAGAGAACGATGCATTGCAAAAAGACAGCAGAAGCAATGAAAGGCAATGTGAGCGTGAGCGTGTGCAGTGAATATCAATACAAGTTTCCAAAAGAGTCTGGGGGAAAACTAGAGGCACTATAAGCTAACAAAAGCGGCAAGACAGTTTTTCACTGGGCCAGGACAACCATTGGGAGCGTTTGATAAAGAATACAGAGTTAGGGCAAGAGAGTACGCAGAAAGGCTGCAGCCCAACTCATTCCTCCTCATTATGCTGTGCATCTCCCTGAAGGTAGTTTGGGCTTTAAATTAAAGAGCCAAATGTACCATCCAGAGAGAGAGCATAAGAGAATAAAATGGAGTGAATATGTAGGGAAGAAAAGATTCTGGGAATGGACTGCCAAATTGCCAAACTTCATAAGCAAAAAATCATCACAGAAAGTTTTGTACAAATGAAATTATCTGAAACTTTGTGCAACCAAACAGACTGTATATAAAAGATGGATATAGCCACTCTTTGTCACCCACTGGTTTGCACATTCAGGTCAGTTTTGTTTATACAGAGTAATCTCAGATTAACAACTGCCTGAAAGCGCTTTACATTGTAAGGTACATAACTCAGATATTAGACAGAAAACCCAAACAATCTGATGATGGGTTAGTGTTTAAACTTCAGAGAGCGCAAAATCGTAGAAAGTGAGAGCGGTGGATGCAGTTAGGAGCACCATATCAGTAACTAGGGTACTAAATACGGTACTACACACACAACACAAAAAATATATTATATTAATTATATTAACTAGGGTACTAAATACTTTACTACACACACAACACAAAAAATATATACATATATACAAAACTATTATTATTATTAGACGTAGTAGTAGTAGTATACAATATTTTAGATGAAAACAACTGCATTCGTGAAGGCTTGAAGTTAGTCCCTTTGGAAGCTGGTATTTGGTGTGCATTTTGGCATGATTAGTTCATTCACTGCCAAATGTATTGAAGTTGCACAGTCTTTTCACTTTCTTTTATTTATTTATTTATTTATTTTTTATCCAAATCAAATCTTTTAATGGTCATATTCACTTAGTAGCTTATTGGCTTGGTTCGAGTCTGATAACTCTTTGAGTAATGATTTTCCAAAGCGTCAGTGGATAAAATGAAGCTCTTAAAAAGTGGGCAGGCAGCCTTAACTGTAAACCTTATCAAAAAGGAGCCTAATCTTTTACACCTCCCACCATTTATTACCTTATCTGAAAGAAAGCACGGAGTGCTAAGCTAATAATCAGTTGTTAGCTAATATTTTAGCAAACTTCGTTAGCTAAGACTATCCACAAATGGCTAATTAGATGTAAGCAACTTGCTAATAAAATTTGAACTTTCGGTTTACTGTGTGCTACTTTATCAACTGCATGACAGGGAATTATTTGTTAGATAACAAACAGGATCGAACAGAAGTAGAAATTTCTCAATATTTCAATTATTCACTGAGTATCTCGCAGTTTCTAGTCACTTCTGGGTAAATCCAAATTTAGAGATGACTTATTTAAAATTTTGTGTGAATGTCTTGAGATACTAACCAAAACGTTTTGCCTACTGATGAAAAATGCAATTAACTAATCAAAATAGTGTCAAAAACAAGCTTCCATAAGGTTAGCATGGACTTCAGTTGCTCAAATGTCCATTTGAAGAATTTCAGTTTTGCACTTCTGTATTATCATTTTTCAGACCCAGAGGTTTGCTGCTTGGGATTTATCAGTGTATAATAATATATATAAATACTAATGACTGTAACAATGTAGCATTATGAGCGTTTAATAGATTGAAAATGCTTATAACTTGCATTCACCACCAGCTAGCTATTCAACTTGCATCATTTAATCTCTGCCAATTCAGAATAACAAGCAGCTAGTTCAAGTTTAGTTAACTAATTAGCTTATGAAGGTTAAATCTACTAGATAACTGTCCATTTGTAGTATTATTAAATTTAAAACACAGTGTTCATTGGTCAGGTTAAATAAATGATTATTAGTCCACATCAAACTGATTTGGTATCTGAGCAGCAAACTACAAAATTGAGAGAACATTTTGTGACACTGAGACAAGTTTATGTTTTTATTAATATTGCCAGAGCAACATTCCCAAGTTCCAGAATGAAACATAATGAAATGAAATGGCAAAGCATTTAAAGTGAAACCTTCCAGTTTCTAACATGTTTTTACATTGTAGCTACTTTCGCAGTTTTCAGCAGCGCTAATCTGATTAATAGAGGTGATTACTGCAGATCAAAAGGCAGGAGTATAATTTTCTCCAGCCTTAATATCGCACGAGTGGTCGGGCTCACATATGGGGCATGCTGAAATGTAGGCTATAAAAAATGGGGAGAAAAGGAGGCCAGGAACAGAAGATAAGAAAGAAGTTGAGCTCACACCACTGGGAGATGAAAAGTGTGCTGCTGACCTCTAGCTTTCATACCGGTCATGGTCATTTATTCCTGGCTTTGAAGTGTCTTTCCTCTGCTGTCATAGATCAAGTCAAGACACAAGGCTGGTCTAACCTAAATTCAGCACAGCCCCCTTCCCCTCTGTGTCTCACCAGCACAAAGACTCTGACTGCTCCTTCAGCGGTCGCTCGCATTTCCTCGCCAGTTTTGTGCCATGCAGTAATTTGTGATGGAATATTATTAACAATATTAATATACGGTGGGGGAGGATTGGTTTCATCTTTCTTTGTGAAAGCTGATTATAAGGGGTTTAATTTCATCAGATAAGGATGGCTTCATTTATGAGTACGCACAGCTTTGGGCACCGAGCCTGACAGGCATTCAATAAGACAAGCTCTCCCCCTGCTGTTCATGACAGTGTCATCGGCATAAAAAAAAGTAAAACAAAAAGCTTCATGACTTTTAATCTAAACAAAAATCATTTTTTTAATTGATCATTTCCAGCCAAGGCTGTTTGGGATTATGTGAGGGCATCAGGAAGCATCTCCCATGCTTCAGCAGACAAAGAGAAATCACTTTTTAAAGGCTTTTTGTAAATACTGGATTTTTAAACTAAACATGTTTTTGCTCCACAATAAATTTCCCTCCTCTTCTTTTTGTCTCTCTTGTTATTCCATGATAAAACAACAGTCAGGATGTCTGGGATTGACGTTCCGTTGATGGACCAAAACGAGACCGGAATGTCATCAGTAGACAATGGGACTTTCCTCCGTTTCTCCCCGACCTCTGCCTCCACATCTGCGGCCGCCTCATCTCCGGGGCGTCCAGGGAATGTTTATGTTTATGTATGGCTCTTTCTCGGCCTGCTGGTGTTCCTTCTGACGCTGCTCGTCATTTCCCTACACAGGCTCAAGAACATCATCTCCTCTTCTTCCTCTGTCCCCGACTGCAGCAGCGAGGGAGGAAGCTCCTTCACCAACATGGAGATATGTAGCATCTCATCTCAGAGGTCCACCATCTCTGCACTCTCCACCTGAGGGATGTGGGAGGGAGCACATACAGTACAGACATGTGCACATGTGCTCTCATTTGTGCATGCCCATGCAAACAAAGGCAAGCATGCGCACACATATAAAGCACACAGAGGTCCAGCACCTCCTCACTGTGACATACAAACACAAAAACCTTTTGTCAGCCCCAAAGACGCTGACATAATGGCATTACAGTCCGTACATGCATATTCTAATTCTGGCGGGGCCATGCAATCTGCATAGGCACAGGGGAAATATCGCTCATAATGTGATGAAGAGGTCTTGAAGGGTGAGTGTGAACGCACCCTTCTGAGTCTTACTTTCACAATTAAGACAAATGAATCTGAGATTCTGCTTTCCCTTTGCGGGGAACAGCATAATGAGGGACTCATTATCTTTTCTCCTCTTTTTTTCTTTTTGTCATTACTCGTATTGCACTCGTGTTCAACTTAGAAGAAATAATATTGTTTGAAGTGAAGCTTTGTACAGCATGCTTCATAATGTCTGTAGACTACATTGCAAACTCGGTATAAAAATCCTATTAAAGCTCTTTAACTTTGTACATGAAGTACATAGATGCGTCTCAGCTGTTCAGTAAGGTTTTGGAAATGAAAAGGCAAGATACATCCAAACTGTGATCACGTCAGGTTGGCTTGTAATCATTCAAAGTATGAAGAAAGGAGGTTGCACAAGAAGAGGACCGATAACGGTGATGTGGATGTGAAGGTAAGAAAGAAATGATGCTTGGAGACTTGACAGACAGGCACCCACGGACTCCAGCTCCAGACAGGCCAGGTCAAAAGTGGCATCAACTACAAGAGGAAATTCAGAGCCTGAAAGACAGGTCTACCAGCGTGACAGATTACCACTCTTGCCTGTCAATTTATAAGACGTCCGATCCCGGTCTCCATAGAGACTACAGCAGCTCTGTGCTGCCATCAGCTTTTATTCCAGGCTTCGGTTAGAGAAATGGTTGTTTACTCTGAAAATACATCATTTACTTATTTGTTATTTTTTAATATTGTGAGTTAAAGTCTTTTTGACACTGTGACAAAAATGTATGGCATGTACAGAGAGAATTATTTGAAAACGGTTCATTCATCTTTGCCACACTTTGTCAGAAAAGTCAATAAACTGTAAAGACCACAAAGGCTCACAGATGACAGCCACAAGCAATAAAAACAGCCAGAGCTGTCAGACTTCTTGACAAATCCTCACTGTTCTCCAATTAATCTGTGTATTTCAGGTGGTGCGGTCTGACAGACTCAGCACTCCCCCATGTATAAACTTTAATCACAAAATCCCTTCAACTTCTATACATGATGAAACATCACACTAATTAAAAAAGAGATTAGCGGCAATGCTTTCGTTTATCGTTTCAATTATAATTGAGGTGTTAATGGATTTGTTTGTCTTGCAAAATTAGGAAAATGGATACTAAGCATAAGATAAAGCGTCAAATATACTGTAAACAAACTGGATGTAATTATTAGCTTTGCTGTAGTTTCACTTCAGCTCATTCTTCCCAATCCATGAATCCCTGGATTTTAATTTCTTTTTAAATGATTGAAAAAATGCCACATACAACCCAAAAATATATACAAAATTATGTATCCATTCATCTTTTATTATTAATATTTGGCCAATTCTGGTAATATCTTTATAAAAACTGCGCTAGACACATCAATAAGATGCCATAATTAGGTATACAAGACCTTAATAATTGAATTTTCGGTGGCTATACAGCTCAGTGGAAACAAAAGTGGGTATGCGATATAGTAATAAAGCAATAATAACCATAAATAGAGTGCGGTATTGAACGTAGTTTTTAGGTGAGCAATGGTAGATGTAGTATAGTATAAAGTATAAATAAAGAGATTAATAACTAGGGCTGATAATGTGCAAATAAAAGTAAGTGCAGTTTGTAATTGTACAGTTAATGTTTTACAATATGATAACAACATGTAAACATATTGGCCTGATTTATGGTTATTACAAAGTAATAACTACCGCAAATATTTTCAGGTAACATTGATAGCATTAAATAGCACATTCAAATACAGATTCTTTTAAAACATGAGGTGGTATTAATTTTAATATTAAAATAGTGACCATAGCCTTATTATTTGACTATATTTTTTATTGTAATCGGATTAATAAACACCCAGGTCAGTCAGTCAATCAGATTGTAAAGTGCTGGTCGTTTTAAAGTAATTAGTTTTAAATCTAATTTTAAAAAAATAGAAATCAAAATGTTTCAGTATAAAATTAAGTCATATCATTTTAATATTTCATTTATAATTTTAGGCTATGAAATTCACTTTTAGTGGCATACATTGATACTTAAACTAGTGTTATTTTCTACTGCCTGGTCGTTTTAACTGTTTGACATGTAAATTTTATCAAAACCAATGTTTCTCTTATTTAAAAGCACTTAAAATATAAAGAGATATATATTGTATATATTTATGAACAAAGAGCTGAGGCATGTTTAAAATCTGCAGACCTAGTATCACGGAGTCAGTGGCTTACTGAAGTGTCCATGGGCAAGACGTTGAACCCCCAAGTTACTCCCAATGGCTGTTCAGTAACTTACATTTGATGCACTGGATGAATATGAAAGGCGTGTTTTAGAAACTTCATTAGAAAACAAACATTTTCTTTCTTCCTGTTAAAAGGGCGTTTTTCCTTCCCACTGCTGCCACGTGCTTGCTCCCAGGGGGTTATCTGATTGTTGGGGTTTTCTCTTTATTATTGTAGTCTTAACATTATAAAGCGCTTTGAGGCAAGTTGTGTTTTGGCACTATGTAAATAAAATGGAATTTAATTGAAACTGAAGCTACAGTTGGTAAGGGCTCACAACAGAAGATTGGAAAAATGATGCATGGATCCATCCTGCCTTGTATTAACAGTTCAGGCTGCTTAATGAATAAATAAAACTGAATTGAATCAAATTATTAAATGATGTTTGATGAGAGCAATGTGTGGCCATTTTCATAAGCAGCCAAGCAAGCAAGACTGTGTTTTTTAAGAGTTGCAGCAAAGCAGTAAAATAATAATCTGTTTATAGTTTCACAGCGAAAGTTCACAAATTCAACAACTAGTGTATAATTTTAGCTTTTAGTTTAATTTTGCACAAAAAGATGTTCAGCTATGGGAGCAAATGACTATTTTAAACTGGTGAAATAAAAAAAATAGATAAAACTGAACCTCTCTTTAATGTCGTCTGTCAAATTTCAGGTTGTATAATCACTGAGACAACTTTCAGTGAGGAGGAGGACTGTTCTGTTCCTGTGTTATTTGAAGAAGCTCCACAGGAGTAGGTTTAAATGGGTTCTTTAGAAAAGAACAATGCAGGAAATGCTGAAAACTGAAAGTGGTAATTTTGTACTACTAACAGCGTATTTATGTCTGTGATGCAGGATGTTGCTATTTTCACAAACAGGAAAGAAAAAAAATAGCTGGTAGTTCAACAAATGACAAGTGTGTGCAAAATGCAGCGTTTTAACTAGAAATCGCACTTATGGAAGTAAGATTTCACTCAAAATGGCGATAAATGTACGCGTGATACACGTTTGTGATCAGTGAAAAGCCAAGTCATCAAATTCTTTGCATATTTTATTTTCTTATCATGATTTTTTTCCAACTCACACGTCATATTTTACATCTTTGCAATAAAACATGAATACAATAGTTTTTTTTTTTAGGGTTTCATAGATCCAAAAATATTTAACCTTTTTTTGGATACGTAAGTTGAACCTGTCGATAGAGTATGTGCATGTGCGCATTTGATCAAGATGGCTTCACACATACGGTACATCTCACATTTCATCCTCTCTCTCCGCCCTCCGTCCCGCCTCTATCAGCTACAGAATCATGATATTGCTTACAACTGTGAGGTTGTAAAACTTATAATCACACATGAGCTCAACGTTTTAAATACAAACATCAATGCACAAATAATCCCGTAGGAAAATGGACCTAAACGAAATGGCAGCCGACCAGAAAGAACCAAGCTAATAAATAATGATATGTGATTGGTGCAAAGTGCAAATACAAAACAAAACTTTTACATTGATTTGATTCTCTCTCTTTTTTGTTTTTTTTTTAAATAATCAACAAATGTGGGTAAGTGAAAGTTTGCGCTTCCAGTCTTATTCAGCTGATCAAGTCTCCCGCCAAGCCTGAACCGAGACTATATGTACATATTTGACAGAACGATCACCAAATATACAAAGGAAATCATGTCAGTCTTGTGTTCGTCATCCTTGGTGGCACTGGTAAGACCTCTTTATCATTACCTTCCCTGGCAAAACATTTACCACCGTTATTACCATCAGCCTTGTCAACATTATAATAATTATTACACAGTATTTTACATACAGCAAGTCATTAATAAATTAAAGGTGATAAGCGCAGTTCGTGTAGTGAAAGTAGAAGTGTAGACTCTGAGGGAAGCAGAGCCTTATTTACATAAAAATCTGATTTAAGCCTGCTGAGGGTAAAGAACAAAAAAAAACCCTAAATGAATATTCAAAAAAAAAAAAAAAAAAAAGAAGAAGAAAAGAATAAAACAGGTAAAATTAAACAAGATTAAACAATTTTAAAAAATTAGACCTTCCAGCAATTTTTCAAGGGTGAATTTAAGATCAAGCCAATAGCACCTGTTTTTGAACAATGGGTAGAGCTGGTTCATTTCTGACCATTTCTTATCAGTTTAGATACATATTTCATTAATTATCCACCCAATAATCGATGTGCTGGCATCTCCTCAAATGAAAAGTAAAGAACAAAATGTTAAACGTAGCCAAAAGAAAAGAAAAGAAAACCTAGGATTTCTTTGAGGAACAGCAAATGTACCAGTCCTGTGAGTGGTACAGGTATGAAAGACCTCTACAATATCTGCTCACCTTGCCTCCCCCTCCCCACTCTGCGGTCTCCTTATTCTATTAGCAGGTTTTGGTGTGTATCTTCTGGGTATTAAGTGTCTGTGGTTACACACGTGTATGTGCGCGTACATACACGTATGCACAGAGGAAGCAGTTTCCACCAGCGCTGTCGCATCCTAAAATCAAGTGAACTTCACAAGGGAATACAGCCTAAGGTCCGGTACTTGTTTTTCCATCATCTCTGAACCTGTAGTTTCCCCTGTGCTGCAGATACACAGCAGAATGCATCACCTCCTCTCCTCCCTCCATCGTCCTCTTCCTCGCACTGTCCTCAGTACCTGTTCTGGTGTTCGTAGTGCCAGCGGTTGAAGTCTATGTTGAATGCCACAATGCTGCCAGACGCCATGCCAGTGATCAAAGTCCTGAGGGCAGAGAACACAGTAAATCACATCTGCGAACCATCGAAACTTTTGTAACCACATCACAAAGGTGACGCAGTCTTTGTCCTCTTCCTGTTTTACCTCTGGTCGTGTGATAGGTCCATGGCACGGATTCCGGCATCACAGCCCGGATAGATGTAAAGCTGTTTGAAGTCACATGCCTGCCACACCTCAACAACTCCATTATCGCCTCCTGTCACCAAATTCTGCCCGTCACTACTTAACAGGATTGCCTGGAACAGAGAAAAAGAGTCCAAGTTAAAAGCAGCTCTTGGTTTATGGGTGAATAAGGTGAACAGCAGTGTGTGAAAATGTTTGCATTCGAGTAACCCTGACAGCTTTACCCGCGTCGAATCGTTGACCTCCATTTGCGCCAGCAGTTTTCCATTTATGCTAAAGTTGCAGAAGCGGCCTCTCTCATAGTAGATGATGCAGTGTCCCTCGCTAGACACCGAGATGAGGCGTGGCTGCTGGCACAGCTCTGGACCCTCTAGGGCTCTGAGCAGGTCCCCTGTGATAGTGTGGACAAGGCACGGGCCCTCTGAGGGAAAAGATCAAAGCAAGATAGTGTAAAGCTTTGGCAAAAGCAACATTCACTGTGATTAACGTTCACTGCGTCCACGCCACTGTTCTCTGATGTAAATCTTTTTAAATTAAATTAAATATTTATTTGCAAATAAACCTCTTCTGGGCAAAGACATATAAAGATGTACAAACCTTTGGCTCCACTAATAACCAATCCCAGCTCCGCGCAGACGGACACACACACCACCTCGTGGTCATGTCCTGTCAGTACTGCTCTGGGAGCAGGATAGTCACCTGAGGAAAACACAGTTAGGAGTCAAACCACTACATTTGCAGTCAAAATGTTTCCATTGCTGTAAATATACAATAAACATGCTCTAATTATTCAACTCAATGTTTGACCTTGAAGCGCATTCATGCACTCATGTCCCAAACAACGACTAGTTAACTTGCACACATTCTGTATCCACCATTTCACCACTCACTGTTGTTAGGGTTGTCCCCTATAATATGGTGCCGCCCACTCCAGTACCACAGAAGAAGAGTGGCATCTCTGGATCCTGACACGATGTAGCAGTCTCCTCCAATGTAAGACTCTGACCTAGCCAGACACGTCACCACATCCCAGTGGCCAAAAACTATCTGGGTCAGCTTTCCTGTGGAGAGCAAGGAGGTAGACAAGTTAGCCAACGTGTGTGTGCCTCTCCTTATCAAACTCCTGGAAGGCGACGGTGGGATAAAAGTGCTTCGTGATGATAACTTAATCAAGCCGTGTCTCCTTTTAAACCCGAGGATCAATAAAAACAGCATCTACCTCCATGTGCCTGCATGTATTTCAAAAAAAGCCTGCATCTCTTCTATGTAATAAATTAATAAACATGCAAAGCAAACACTCTGACAGAATCATAAATTTAAGCTTCAAAAAGGAAGCTGACAGCCTCGAGGAAATGCTTGCTGTACTTAGTGCTTGACATGACTTATAAATAATACAAAAACCAACCAGTTTCTGTGGAGTAAACGCGGAAGCTCTTGTCCCAGAAGCCGCAGACGAGGATGTAACGGTTATCAGCAGTAACCACAAAACAGTGTGTGTTAATTTGGATGCTCTGGTCCACCAGGTCAGTGATCTGACGCTTGTTCACGCCTGAGTTGTTTGCTACATGGGAAGAAAAAGATGCAATCAGGCTAATGAGGACAGAAAAATGGAAAATGGTTAACAGTATATCTAAATCCCCAAGGCATCATGTGATGCTTTTGGCCACAGCTCCCCCAGTCATCTGAAAATTCTCTTTATCTACTTACAGAACATGTGTATCAAAACTATGGTCTGCAACTGCTTATATAAAAGCTTATATAAAAACAAGAGCTGCATATAAGAATCTGTGATAAATTCTGCAATAACCTATAATATTAAAAACAGTTCCAATAATTCCTTGATTCAGATCTGCATCTGGGCCACATCCCACCTCTGGTCAATAAAATACAACATAAATTGCATCTATAACTTTTTGAATGGATAAAATGCTGTGAATATGTTTGAGAACTGACCAATGAGAGGGTCCATCTCAATGGGCAGATGATGAGCTTGTTCTAGGGAGTATCCTGGCGCTCCACGGAGGCCTGAAGGGTTTGAGGCACAAATATTACACAGTCATACATACGCACATCTTCAAGTGGTGAAGAAGGCCTGATCTAGTGCTCTCTGATGGGAGCTCTGATGCAAGCGTACATTAAAAATTAAGTGCCTCGTGTGGCAGTTGGTACTAAAAGCCACTTAAGCTGCCCCGTGATCCTGTATAATCACATTACCATGATTGATTACACGTAGTCTGTTGCGCTAATGAGGTCATTAATAAGGTTAATTGAAGCTTTAATTAACAAATATTTCTATGTCAACATCGAGGGTGTGAACAAAACAGGACTAAAGGGCAGTATGAAACAACAAGAGCAAATGCTTCGGGCTCAGCTGTAAGTATACAAGCATTACAGGCTTTGGGAAATCAGTCGCAAAAATTCTTTAATAATTTAAATTTTACGCGGACTTCCATCAACGTACACTCACCGACAGTGTTGTGCCAGCGGTTTACGGCGAACAGCCGGCTACATGTGACCGTCACGGCTGCTGGTATGCTGAGGTGGGGGAGCGTGTTGGCCGCAACGTGTGTCACGGGAGAGTTGGAGGGAAACTTGAGCACCATGATGACATCCTGCTGCATCTGATCCTTAAACATCAGAGGGCTCTGGGGAAGGAAACACTGGTGAGACAGACAGAGAAAGAGAAAGGGAGAGAGAGAGAAAGGGCAAGAGGGTAGGTTGGAGGAAGGGGGATGAGACGAAGGGAGAAGGACAGACAGAACAGATGGGACAGAGGGATGGCAGGGGAAACGGTATATTAGTGGGAGCACAGGGTCAGAGCAGGTACACACACTGAGGGCGGCTCTAAGTCTAGGAAAGGAGGCGGATGCACCGGTTGCTGAGGGCTCAGGGTCTGACGGGTTTGGGTTGACATTGATGGCTCTGATGTAGAGAAGCAGAGGCCTCATGCTGCTGAGGGTAGCAGGGACTACAGAGAGGCTACAAACACCATTACATACTACTGTATGTAATAAAACTTCACATAGCTTACATCTTGCTAATGGAAGCTATTCCTCTCAGAAAATGCGGACTAAAAATAATTGATGCACTGGGTAGAAATGTTTTACAAATATGATAAATAAATGAAAACAATGAAGATTCAAAGCACTACTAGCTCAGTAGCTCTGCAGTGCTCCTACAGTTGACTTGGTGTTTTCATCAGGAGTTTGTCTGTAAGTGCGTGCCAAGATGTGCTAAGGCTGTTGAGATATCTCACCAGGTGCATGGCGGAGGACCGAGGTGGGTGTGGCTCGATCAGCAGCTGGGAGGGCACCTGACCACAAAGCTGAATCTGGGCCTCAATCAGCTGGAATCAGAGAGGAAGAGATGGGCTTACCACGCACAAGTTCGATTTCAGCACTTTAATGATAATAGTCAACCAACCTCACGCTGTACAGCATCTAGATTGTCTAGGTTGACTGCTCCCTCGTAGGATAAGAAGTTGAACACATTGAGAGCTCGCACCGCTTCTGGCCCTCGCTGCTTGTAGCCAAATATTAGATCAATCCACTGGTGAAGCTGGCACGACACGAACTCGCTCTCCAATGCCTGGACAGAGGGAAAGATTCAGAAAGAGAGAATATTCGCAGTTTATCTCCAGATTTGAAGGTGAGGCAAAAAAAAAAAAGAAACAAAACTTCCAGGTTTAGTATTAAAAAAACAAGTCTGTTTCTCTCACCATGCGGTTAATACGAACAAAATCTTCGGGTTTCTTGGCCCAGACGGGAAGCTCCACATCACTTACAGGAACTGCATCTTCGCGCATCCCGAGCTCATATTCATTACTGTTGACGAACATCTCGGGCAAGTAGTAGAACTCTGGGATCAGCTCCTTATGGACACAAGCAAAAACACATTGTTCAGTCACTGCCTCTTTATAGGGAGCATGCTGTGTCATGTGGTGGCTTAACCTTGCTTAATGTCTGCATATTTTACTGGAAAGGAGACACAAATTATATTGTAACTGATTTTGAGTGCATCATAAACAAAAAAGCACAATTAAATAATAGAAAAAATAAAGACCTGAAGAGTACAGCCTACTTACGATGGGGAAATATTGTGCTTCTGCAAAATTACCAGGTAATTACACAATACCAAAAATTACTTATGCAGTACTTAAAATTACTTACAGTATAATTTGTATCTCTTTTCCAATAAAACAGAAACAATTTAGGTTAAGTCACTCTATAATACAGCCCACACACAGGTACAGCCTACTTGCTCTGTAAGATGGCAAAATATTATTTTGTTTTCTGCCAAATTACCAGAAAATTATGCAGTACTTGAAAATAATTATGCAGCACTTAAAATTACTTACAGTATAATTATTTCTTTGTTACATGTAAAAAACAAACTCATTATTTGTTGTTTTAGTGGAAGCTAAATTTAATTTCAATGCATTTTCATATAAAAAACATTGAAATTGTGGGTTATATTATAAAGTGAACACCCCAAGATCAGAAACAAACAGCCAACAAACCAAAATCACACAAAATACCTAGCCTGGTGAACATCTAACAATCCACCCTCTGCACTCTCAGTATAATAAAAGACTATGCTGCTGCTTTAGTTAACTGGATCTAAGAAAAATCCACATCAATTATTGACGCTCCTTTAGCAAATTATTATCAAATATTTCACATATGGTACTTTCAGCTGCTCCCTTATTTCCCAAAGGGTCACAACAGCAAATGGCTCCACATGTCTGATCTGGCACAGATTTGTCACCAGATGCCTTTTCCTTCCCTGCAAAACTCCCATTTACCCTGGAGTGCGACCACCGCTGGCTTGCAAACCCTCAAAACTGGGGTTGTGCCTCCTCCTGGAATCAAGCTGAGGACCTTTCCTCATATGCAAAACAAATATGTTAACCACTTGAGGCCATAAGGCCACTTCTAAATACTTTCAAATTGGAAATGAAAGAAGAAAATCATAATTTCATGCTCCTGGTGTTAGGTCTCAGTGCGGATGGATTTTATGTTGAATACATCTAGTCCAACAACCTCAAACCAGTCACTTCAGTAGGTAGTTCCACGTTACCTTCACATCAGCCGTGTCCCTCTGGCAGTTCCTCCACGAGCGACCGATGCCAGAAAAGGCTCTCTCTGGATGGTCGAACTTACCATCATTAGCGCTGAGGAAAAATGTGGTAAAGGGCTCCTACAGGAACAAAAAACAGACACGTTCATGTGAAAATCAGCCTTGAGTGTCTGGCGTGTGTTTAGTTAGCTGTTTCCAGTTTATAAGTGTGTTAAGTAGGCACTCACTATTCTGAGCATCCACATCAGTGTTGAATGAGCTGTGGAGTATAAGGTTGTGTAGTGGTGAGGAGGTGCGCTGTCATCGTCCCATGTCTCGTAGCGCTCAGCATAAAATGCTGCTCGTTTGGGATTCAGGGCACCGATTGGCTAGAAGAAATCAGAGAGAAATAACTGGATGAATACTTTACAGAGAAACCACACATTAGCGTTCTTCTGCATAGCGGGGTATATACGCTCTTGGTGGGGATGTGATAAGGAGAGATTTGTGCTATTCCTTGGTACATTATGTACCGTAAATGCTATTTTGTGACTTTGATTCATTTGAGTTGATAGCATCTCCAAGTAGCACATACGCAGGAAATTGGAAAAGGTGCATAAAGAGTTTTATGGGTGGGAGCTCTAACCTTGGAAAGGTCTCTGAAGTTGCCCGGTAGTGTGAGATCGAGCTCCTCTGAATCATAGTTGGTCAAGACCCAAGGGAAGACAGGGTACTGGTTCAAATCATTATAGGTCCTCCCTGCAGAAGACACAACAGCGATCAGCGACAACAATGTGGCGTTAGTCTTGTTATAAACTGCAAGGACACACACACACACACACACACACACACACACACACACACACTAATCTTAGATTATAACAAACTATAAAATGTCTGTGTAAATGTTACTCTGGGAAAAGAAATGTTGTTATAAATATTTTAAAATCTTACACATCCATTATGCTGGACTCGTGCTGAAATATTAACGAACCGCTGAGCCAAGATGAAATGTTATACACACATTAACTAAAGACGCATGTTTTTAGTTAAAAAAAAAAAGAAAGTCAAGCAGAGAGATAAAAGTACAAACTGTTGATAAATGATGCCAGGAGTTAAACAAATATTCACTCAGTTTCTTTGTGTGCCGATGAAACTCTGCACTTCTGACACTTACTCAGTATTACTTACTTACTATAGTATTATTTTATTCATTTTTCTAAATCTGTTTTCTAGTATATAAAGAACAATTTGGCAAACTGCAGACAAAGCATTCATCTTATTACAAATCTGTCACCTTCTTTGTCTGCCCTCTTCAGTAAAGTGTTTATAGAATCACCAATGAAGGAAATACACAATGGAAGTGTGTGTTTTCTATCCTTGGCAATCGAAGCAACCAAATAAGTTTAAACTGCTAAAAAACTTCACAGTGAATAAGAAATGTCCATATGACTCAGCAGAAATGTTTGGACATATCAGCCATATTTGTGTGCTTGACCGATCTTCTGTTCACACGTATATCATTGACAGGTCCAGAGGTAGAAGAGTCAGAGCTCATTTAAAGTGGACTTCACCTGCAATAGTGTTGAGGAACATGAGGTACTCAAAGTTAGAGATCTCTCTCCGCTGCCAGCGCTGCGTCATGTTGGATGACTTGAACAGCTGGCGAGGAGTGGCCAAGGAAATCCGCCTGAAATGTACACACACACGAAATTTAATTCTCCATTTATCAAATCTTGGCATTGCCCTTCAAAGACAGAGCTGTGCATACCTGGCCTGTGGCAGACCGTAACTCGTTCCTACACCGACCCGCGGGAGACTGTAGACCACCCGTTTAACGGTGGCCTGGTCGGGGAAGTTAAACATCACAGATGCTAGAGGGAGAACAAGATACAGTTAATGCTGATTTAACATTAATCACTCACTTAACACTGAGCTAATATCCAAGAGTACATTTAAACAGATTAGGTAATGTAGTCATTCTATACTAAAGCGGGTTAATTGCAGTGTCACCTGTGTGTATGATCGTTTCAGTAAGAACTCTGGAGACTTACTTCTGTTGGCCATGAAGACTTCTAGTCCAGTGTTCTGTAGCAGGTATCGTCTGGAGAACACAGCTCGGATCTCACTGAACATCCATTTGCCATGCAAACCCTCCGAGTAGGCAAGCACCTAATGAAGATGCACATTATTGGGAAAAAAAGCACAAAGAAAGACTTATAAGTTAACCTTGTAATTTACAGGTTTTCCTCCTCTCTCTTTCTGTGCACTGATCACTTATAAAGAAAAATGATTTGTTCTTACTTTAGGGTCCATCTTCTTAAACGCAGTATCTTCTTCATCTACCTCAAAGTAGATCTCAGTAGTAGTGATGGACAGAGTGCCTCGAGCCACCACCACTGGTGCTACCAACTGAGCTGGAGTACTCAGAACCACCGGACCTGTGGGGACGAATTCAAGGGTCAGGTATTACTATAGGTAGTTATACAAGTATCCGGGTCATGCCAATAAGCATGATCACAAGAGAATATAAAACAGCACATTAGGGTCATTTCATGTTAGTTAAGATTGACCAATCATTGGCTTCTTTCCCCTCTGTTTGAAACAACCAATCGGTTATGAAAGCCGGGGAGGAATCACTGGATTAAACAAGGTGTTTGATCTGATTTGCATCAGTTTTTAGTGAATTGTGATCTAACCTTCTTCCGTGAGATAAATCAGCCAGACTGTTAGATTAGCTGCAAAGCTTTCAAATGTCAAACTTGCCTTTGGAGATAAAAAGTCTCGGACGAAAACGTACTAAAAACAAGAGTCAGAGAGTTTATTGTTCAGCTGAACTGTAACAAAGTCTGTGTGTGTGTGTCTCTGTGTGTGTGTTTGTTTGTTTCTTACCAGCGAGGTTATCGATCTCTTTTTCCTGCAGCAGACTAACAGCGTCATCGTCTCCCTCCAGCATGAGCTCTGCCTCCGGGTTTTGGGTGACCACCGATTGACTCCGGAAATTCTTTTTTTTGAGTCCCTTCTCCTCGTCTTCTGTACCTGTTTATGTTTAAGTGAGCATGTTAGAATATGCAAAAAAAACCCAAAACAAAACAATGCAATATTTGTATGTTAGTAAACATTACTGACTGTACTCATCGAGAGCTTTGAGCGGCACGTCGGCGTGAGTAGATCCAAAGGCATTTCGCACGAATCTCCGTCTCCTCCTGAGGTCGTCCTCCCAGTAGTCTAGACGCCAGAAGTCGTGTAATTGGCTGAAAAAAGATGAGCAATTTCAGTTGAGGCACTTGTCTAAAGACAGAGATGACGTTATATGTGACATTTATGCTAAAAACCACCCAAACTAATTTCCTACACTCTAAAAGGTTCCTCGTTATTAGGATAAAGGGCATCATATGACCATGAGGGCCTTTCCAACTCTACAAACACCAATAACGGGCTTTTAGATAAAGAGGAAGAACAAATATTATTGAGTTATGAACTGTAAACAACCAACAGTTACTTCAATAGTGGCATAACGGATGAAGGATGGATAAGGATTTAGATGATACATGTTACATCACATGTGGCCACCAGCCTGTAGGAAGGTCTGGATGAGCAAAAGCTGAAGTGCATTAAAACAATCAGTTTCTTGATGCTTCCAGGCAGTAAAAGGCAGTAAAGTCAGATACTGCACATTTTTATTACCCATTTCATTAATTTATATCAAAATCTGACTCCTTACTCATACTCCTGCAGGGATCGCTCGTGAGATTACACAGTGATGGTCTACCTCTGTGACATTGTTCCCCATGCTCCGTGCTTATTGGTCAGGATGTTAAGGATCTTCTGTTTCAGCTGGTTAGCAGTCACATGATCTCTGTGCTTAGCGGCGCTGATGAGGTGATCACACATTTTCTCCTCCTCCCTTCGGTCTGCAGCGTACTGCGCACAGTTAGACTGGAGGAGAAGGGGACGTGGAAAGTTAAACAAGGACCAGAAACAGCAAAACCGTGGACCATTACTGTGATGAGGACATGGTGCTGACAAGGAGTCAGTAGGTGATCAGATGAGGATCCTTAGTATTTACACATCAGGCCGATACACGCGTGGATAACGGCTTACCTTATAGTGCACATATGCTAACAAGATTTATCTGAAGTTATTCAGAAACTGTCAATTGCAATGTAATGTAAAAAAAACTTCAGTAAAAACTGTTAAAAAAATATACTGATAAAGTCCATTTACTCTTAAATATCAACATGGGAATTAGTTGATTAGCATTTTCTTGGAGGATCAAGGCTGTTTGTCAACCCTGAGATGAGAAAAAACTGAGTTTTCTGTTCCAAAAAGAGTTGAATAAAACTTTGAGGCATTTATTGCGGTAACAGACTCTGTGAACCTGTCTGCTGTCTGGTTTTAGTTCCTCATTTGTAAGGCTGATAGAAAAATGAATAGCAGAGCGAATTCATCGCACAATTTTACGTCTTTGCAGACATGAAATCCTGATTACATATTAGCTTCTTGTTATAGTGCTATATAAGTGCTTTTATGATCAATCAGTCAATGATGTCAGCGCATAGACAGCAATCAGTGGACATCATGGATTTATGAACAGTTTAAAATAACATTTACAGGCTTTCTAACTCCGTGATTCTTTGAACAATAATGCAGCTGTTTTTTCTAAAAAAAAAAAGAAGTGTTTTTTCAAGTCACTTCACTTTAGTGACAGAAATATTTGCAAATGTTTTAAAACTAAAGTTTAAATATTAAATTTCAACACAATAATTTGTTGCTTATACCTCAAATTCAGCATGTTTGTGTACATCCTCAGCCCTTTGTCTGTTCAGGATGAACTCTGCTTCATTGGCAACGCGCACAATATGATCCTTCATGGCATGGCACAGGAGTCTGGCAGTGGAAGTAAGTGGAAAAAGAGCAAAAGAATAAAATAAAATGGAAGGAACCATCTCTATTTAGAGAAAACATAAATTCTCAACAAGATGGGAAGTACAGCAATAAGAATGGCTAATGATTTCAGCTAACATCTGCTTCATTTTCAATGCAATGTTGTCGTTTTCCACTTTGTGCTTTCTTTGTTGGGTTTGCACTGATACTCGGGTAGTTTGGAGTAAAAAGGAAAAGCAAAACTGCAAGCACTGAAATTAGACCGGCTCAAATCAGCTGTAAATGTAATTGCACAATAATGATTCGACTTCCTGCTGGTCACACATGGCACTGTGCACTTATCCTGGCAAGGTTCTCATTAGGGCTCTATCACACCCATTAGTTGTTAAGCACTGATACAGAATTAGTGTTAATGTGTGAATTACAGAGTGATGTGCTGCGATAATCATTAAGTGTGATGGATTACCTTCCCTCATTGATAAGCTCAATGAAAGCGAGTCCAGCATTCTTCTGAATGGAGTTCTGCCACTCCTAAGTGTAGAAGAGACACCAAAAAGAGTACAATGAACCACGGCTGGGAGTAAAAAAGGGTAAATGATGAACAGGTCATGCCACACACACACACCTCTACGGGTCATTTTATACTGGTTTTATTCATGTTCTAAACATGTAGTCAGTTTATTTTGGAGACTAAAGAATGTTAATTCATTTACTGTTGGTTTTACAATGGCTCATGAAAGTGGATCAGAGCATCAGAATGACTAGTGGCGCAATATACAATTACCCAAATATGAAATAAAACATATGATTTACAAGTACTTTACTTGAGTGTTTCTGTGCTATGCTGCCTTCTACTTCTGCTCTCCATTTCTTTGTTTTAAAGAATGAAATTGTAATACTTGAACACTCACAGGTAATCTTACTACGATACACAAAATCTCTGTTTGGGTGTCTGTTTGTTTGCAAACTCCTCTTAGCTCATCAGGAGTTGAGCAGCCAAACTTGGCATGCAGGTACATCTTGGTGCCCTGATGGTTCTTATCCATATCAGACACTATGGCGTCATCACGTTGCCTAGCAACAAGCTAAAATAATCCATTTATGCACCTGTGAAATCTTATAAAATGCATCATATAATTTTGTCACAAACACATTTTCTTTATATTGCCATAATCTAAATTAGCGTACTCCCTTCTGAGTCACCTGTGCTAGATCAGAAAGGATGCTATATTATGATCCTGTTATATTGCCTAGCAACCACATCTACCGCCCCATTTTTAAACATTTCTCAAGTTTGTCAAGTAAATCAGTTTGGAACCAGCACCGACGGGCCAAACAATATTATAGCATGGGCATGCAAATGCAATGCAATGCAAAGTATAGACACATGTAGTATCTACTACAGCTTACACTACACATCAGTATGTACAGCAATTACAATTTATAATATATTTGTACCATATTCAGAGTTACATCTGAATATCTTTGTATTTGATGAAAAACAAAGAAAACACATGACGGTTCAGTTCCCATAAACATGTTTTAATGGAGTGTTGAATTTAATTTTTCTTTTAGCCTGCAGTAGGTTGAACCTGCTGAAAGCACCTCAGAAACGCAGTGACAGCAGATGCTGCCAGAGCAGCTTCACTGATCCGATTATTGATCGCGTGGAACTCTACAGGAGGGATGATTATTCAAAACGATATTCCCTCATTTGGTGTCTTGATAGTGAAAGTGGAGAAAACTGGTCTCCCAGAATTCGTCTGCTATAGGCGTTCAATATCGTTGTGATCTAGTGACCTCGGAGGCCACAGGACATTATTCACATTAACTTCATACTCAAACTTTCACTGAGCTCTCATGACATGCGATGGGGGCACTGTCATATACTGGAAAGGACCTCTCTCATCAGGATAGAGAAGTTTCAATACAGGACAAAACTGATCTGCAGTCAGCATTTCCTCAAACCATGACAACACAAATGTCCGGCTTTCTTGGCCTTCTTGTTTTCATTAAACATCAACCTAATGACCAACATCACAGTGATAAAATATGTGTTGGTAATCACAATTTTCAACCAATAATACTGAAGTATTTTTTCCACTAATCTAAAATCACCCAGGCCATCCTTTTAAACCATGATTCCTCCTTCAAAGCCACTTATCTTCAATGATGCTAATTAAAAAACACAACAACTATGCCTTCTTGGCTTTTTAATACATGTCAGAAACCCTTGATTATTAATACACAGTACTGCAGTGAACCTGTGTGAAGGCATCTGCATTTGTTATGTCAGGGATTTCCTTTACTTGGTCAAACATTTGTTCATTCTTTCACAGTAAATGCTGTTACATCATCAGACCCTGACTGGACGAGCTGATCAACATGTAAAAGGCTTAATTTAAAAAAAAAAAAAAGAAGCTTTATTTCAGAGGACATAAACAGTTTCATCATTTACCATTGACTGTGTGAAAAGTGTACAGTAGTGCAACACTGATCAAAGGAAAGATGAAAGAAACAAGTGAAAATGCTCCTGTCTGTGAGAGAATGGAGAGTGGAGAAGGGTATGAGTGCTGCTGAAAGCCTCAAACTATCAGACCTCCATTAGCTCCACTGGCTTTTAAGGCTGTGAAGGACACGTGGGACTATCTCCTGTTACATCCCCCCATCCGGAGGATCGATTTCTGGGCTAGGGTTTGCTCTCCCGGGTCTCTAATGGCAGACAAGGCCGGAGCCAATGGTAATACTATACATGCTGACGAGCAGCCACCCAGAAGTGGAACAGAGAGGAAAAGAAAAGGGAGTGGTAAAGAGAAGGGCAGTGTGGAGAGCGGTACGAGATGAAAGCAGTTGCTCCTGAAACACCGATTTAAAAATGACCACGGCTGAAGATGTAAGAGGACAAAAGGCGAGAGAGAAGATGACATAGAGGTAAAGATGAAGAAAATGGAGAGCGAGAGGATGGAAATGAACGCCTGAAAGAACAAGAGCGCTTTGAGAAACTTTACAACTTAAAAGAAAAGAAAAGCTGGTGACAGGTTCCACTTGTGAAAGGCTCTGTGAAGGTAAGTGTCACTCTCGCTTTGAGTTTTATGGAGTTTTATTGAAGAAAACTGAGCTTACTGGCTTACTGTGATAGCAGACGGATAAATGAGCCAGACAAAACGAATTAAGATGTAACGTCTGTAACATAATGTGTTTTTATGTAAAACTTAAACCTTGCATATGTCACAATTCTAGACCTGATTTTATTATTATTGAGGGAAACTATGCTGTGATATTAGATTACATCTGCAATGCGCTTATTACACAGTCGTCCCTGCCTCGCAGGGCAGATCAATAACTCTAAAGCTTCCTGTGTGCTCTAACCCCCCCACCCCCACCCACCCCCCCACCCCCACCCCACCCCCCGCCCGAAAAAAAAGCCTTTCAAAAACACTTAGACACGTCAGGTTTTGACAAAACTGATTGAAAGCGTGAGGACATTTCATCAAGAAACAGAGAGGAGAGGTGAGAAGTTACCAACCTGAGAACAGAGCAGCATTACGAGCTCCACCACAGACGTGCTAGACTTCATACAGACCAGACCTGTGGCACAGACACATACAACACAGTCAGGAGCCTCTCTTTTATTCTCTGTGACACACACACACACACGCACGCACGCACACACACGCACACACACCACTGCAAGATACAAAAATATCATCAAGAAGACACTGTAGTGTCAGCGGTTTCTGCTGCTGTGCACAATCATTGTTTAAAAAAAGCATGCCACAGAAAAGACAAGAACAAACGGTGGAGAAAAAGATGAGGGACACCAGGAAGCAGGTGAGCAGAGACAGGACTGCAACGCATTTAGTACAATCTCTTACACCCGTAACGCTAAAACTGGCATAATCTTATCTAAAAATATTGACACATCTAGCTAGCTGAATAGAAACAGTGCAAAATCCTACCTGCTTGACGAATGGGTGAAGCAGCCAGTTCAAAGACACACACACACACACTCATCACCTCGTTCTCAACCCTCCACTCACTCTTTTTCGATCTCACTCTGTCTCGCGCACACAAACATTACTGTGAGGGACAGTGAATGAGGAGACTCCACAGAGAGACGCCAGTTAGAGAAAAAGGAGCCGTGTACAGCACCTGTACCTTCTATGAGCAGCTCCTGCCCATGGCTACCCAGCAGCGTCCTGGACAGGAACGGAGCAAAGTCCACAAATATCTCCCTGAGCAAAGGGGCCACCTTCTCCAAAGCGCGCTCCAGCTTTGTGGTGATACTGTGGCGGAGATAATCGAGAGACAAGGATGAAAACGATAGGCGTGCCGATAACACGAGCAACATACAGATGAGGGTACAAGAGCGTTTGAGGAAAAATCTCAGGGGATATACAGTAGGCGAAAAGGGACAAATGTGAATGAAAGAAATATGTGGAGACACGTGAGAACAAGGAAGGGAGGCACAGGACACGGGAGAAGAGAAAAAGCAGGTGAACGAAACAGAAAAAAGTGCGAGTCGGACACAGAATGTAGAAAAAAACGATGGTGTGGTATGGAAGCAGTATGTCTGTATTAGTATTACTAGGAAAAAGATGAGTTAGAAAGGATAATTGTTAGCCGGTCAGCTTAGCACTGTGGGATGAGTGAAGGTTAAAGTGTAATAAAAACTGAACCTGAAAAACTGCCAGACTTGTCTCTTGAATGGTATACTGCGTCTTTATGTGTGTACAGCTGCATTTTAAATGCTTTTCCATTCTTTAGAAATTGAGACATGAAGAGTACAAAGCAGCAGACTCAATTATGGAGCCGCGATGGCAGTGAAGTTTATATTCCTGGCTTTGTAGGTAATGCGATCTCTGAAACAGACCTGGGTCGCTAATCTACCAATTGTGGTTTTGTTTTAACCTGCTCGGAGAACCAGATGATTTGCGAAAGCTGCGGTGAAGGTTAAAACAAGCATCTCGACTCAGGTCTGGCCTGGAGTTTGGGGTTAGTGTGAGGAGATGACCATGCCAGAAATGACAGAGTTGACTCTGCTACTGAAAAATTGTTGAAGCTGTTGAGGAAGTCGGCCCTTTCTTGCATGGCATTTCTGGGAACATTTAGTAGTGGTTGGGCGTGGCAGAGGGTGTGTGGTGGAGGAGGGGCAGAGGGAGGGGCATGGGGACAGGACGAGTATCTCCTTGCCTAAAACACTGTCCTGCATCTCGGGGGGCTGCCTGGAAGCCAGCCAGAGAGCTAAAAGACTTGAGCTCAGGGGGCGTCTGACCGCTGCGCAGCGCACACTGCGCCACCTCACAATAGGCACTGCAATACAAACCACACACACACACATAAAAACACACGTGCAGACATGCGCACTGATTAAGGGAGACATGCACACGCACCCACCCACTCCTGTGTGTGTGCACTTTTAGAAGAACATGTGCAGCCATGTGAAAAAAAACTTTTTACACAACTATATGGAGTCCTGTGAAAAACCTGCGAAAGTAAACCCCACGATTCACCTTACAGAGCAAAGTAATGATTTCCTGATTTCCTTATCAGTCTCTTGCATCGCTGTGTGTGGATTTTGGCCCACTCTTCTTTACAGCACTGCTTGAGTTCACTGAAGATTTCAGGCATTCATTTATGCACAGCTCTCTTGAGGGCCCGCCACTTTTAGGTCTGAGCTTTGACTGGATTATTGCCACGCTTTGATTATTTTCTTTTTCAGCCATTCTGTTGTAGATTTGCTGCTGTGCTCGGGATCATTGCCCTGCTGCATGACCCAATTTGGGCCAAGCTTTATCTGACAGACAGATGGCCTCACGTTTTACTCTAAAATACTTTGGTATAACAAAAGGAGCCAAAAAGCAGGTTCTTTGGCTGAAAAACAAGCCAACATCACACCCCTCCACCACCGTGCTGACAAACATGGTGCTGTGCATTACAGCTAAACATCTCCACTTGGTCTTGTTGTGGTTTGTTCAGCTGTGCAGCTTTGCAAACCTAAGCAGTGTTACTATGTGGAGTCTGAGATGTAGTTCTTGAGTTTTTTGCAGTTTCCCTAAGCATTGCACAGTCTGACGTTGGAGTAAACTTGGGGAAGATTGTGGCTTTGTGCTTAAACACACCTGAATGCTCCAGAGCAGCAAACTGCCAAAACATCTGCTTTTATAGAGATGCTCACACGTGGCGATGACCAGTTAATCAGGTGCATTCGATTAGCAGCACCTGGCTGCTACTTACCTTCTTAATTCCGTGAAGGTGTACTTAGTTTTTTTCACAGGACTGCACAGATTCCTGCGAAAACTTGCTTTTACACATGACTGTATCTGCTAACATGTCTAAGTAGAGTATAACAAAAATGTTACAGTGCAAACTCCTACAATAGTAAAGGAATACTGCTAATTATGCTAACTGGTAATTAGTAAAGACCTCATATTGCAGATGATCATAATTTTTTAGTGACACCTATAAAGTCTGAAGACAAAACAGATTTTTGTTAATGACAAGTTCATTTACATGTTTACAAATACAAAAAAAAGACTGTTGAGCTTAAGACATTAACGGTCTTAATTAGTAAGTGGTGATGTTTTCATACAAAGTTTTCATATCAGAGGTGATGAGCATCATACTGTAGGGTAAGTGAGAAGTGTCAGGGGTACGTGTGCATGACAACATATAATATGTGTGGCTAGAAGATGATTAATATTAGCTGATATTAGCTGATGGAACGATACCTGAACCCGTCTTTTGCGGTTGATTAGTTTAGCATGTCAAATGTGGTGTGTCTTACATGAGCCTAATAAAAATGTCCACAGCCACATCAGTCCAGAAAAAACTTTATCTTACCCTATAATCCTGTAATGAACGTGTAAGTGACGTGAGAAATCTTTAGGGAGGATGAAGGGACAGGAATGAGGCAGGAAAAAAGACAATTTAACATAAAAAACAAAAGCTGGAGACAGGGGGACAAAATAAAGTAGGATGGAACTGAACCGATGAAATGAAATGGCCAAAGGCTGCATGATGGCGAGAGTTCTGACCTCATATTCTCCATGGTGTCTTCTGGCATGGGTGCCACTGTCTGCACCGCTGGCAGATTCTTACTAGTTGCACCATTGACAAAAGATGAAGAGGAAGATGAGGATGAGGAGGCTGAATCTGCGGCACCTGGACAGGAGGGAAAATGATAAAAAGTAAAAGCACGATAGTAAAAAGAACCAAGATTAGTATCAAGTTAACAGTAATGGTAAAGTAAAGGAACTGGACATGCTGCTGCTTGTCCTTTTGGTAATGGCCCCGGTTTGAGAAAAAAGCTTTTCAATCAATATACAGAATCCATTCCAAATCCCTTCCTTCTCCATTATGCATGTATGATAAAGTACAATATGTCTGACAGGCTGACAAAGCCTTAAATAGAAATCCACTCTGCTGCAGTGGATCTGCTGAGCATGATTCTACTCAGAAAGGATGATCTGCAAGTCTGCTGATGTGTCTTTTGATTCTCATGTCGTTATCCTAAATTTGGGTCAAGGATCATCTAATAGACAATATCTCTGTTTTTTCTGCATTCAGTATTAAGTATGAGCCATATGTGCAACGTGCACCATAAGATAAGTATCTTATAGTTGCTGCGCAGTCTGCAACTTCCTTCATCTGCCCTCATATACAAGCTAAAACTAACCCTGAAAGGATCTGCTGGTTCAGTTTGCTCTGCCTGTTGAAGGACAAAAGCGTGAAGCTTCAAAGACTTTTTGTAACAAAAGAAGAAATTCAACCCTGCTTGATTGAGCGGTTTCTGAGCTGCTTGAGGCCTTTTACACAAACACCTTTGTCATGCTGCAGTTCTCTATGTGCTCTATCTCCTTTAGCACAAACACTACCAACTGGGCAAAAGTCTTTATGAGTAAAATATTGAATATATGCACATCGAAATTACACGAATAGGTTCAAAAAGACATGGGTGAGTTAAGCGTGCGCTACAGCTGTGTGTTCTCTCCCACCTGTAGTGTTGATCATGCTCTTGGGTGTTGCTGTTGCAGCAGCAAAAATGTTGGGTGTGCTGCCAGCTGAGGCTCCTCCGCTAGTGGTGGGCGTGCCCACAGTGTTGACTGACAGGCTGCCGGGTGGAGGCTTTTTGACTGGAACCACGACACTCCTGTGAAAGACGAGACATAAAGGCATCAGGCAAACATGTGATGCTTAAAAACAAATCCATGCATTTGTTACGTCTAGACCTAGAAATAGGCTTATTGTAAAAGTACAGTGAGAGATAAACCCTGTAGGTCAGGTGACCCTGAATCATCCCTAAGTTAAGCTTCTATATGCTCAGACTGTTGAGGGACAGCCCATGACGCTCTGAGTGCTTCACTTCCACTACCCTCTGAATTCTCCATATATGCATATACGACCACTGGATGCGATGTGGTGCATCCCATTTGCTGTTTGTCATTTCTCTATGATCCTCTTTTCTGTTTTGTCTCCATCCTAAACCCCAACCAGTCATGTCAGATGGCTGTCCTTCACTAAGCCCGGTTCTGTTGGAGGGTGTTCTTCCTCCCCACTGTTGCCTAGTGCTTGGTCAGACTGTCAAATCACTGGGTTTTACTGTATGCTACAGCACCAAATAAATAAAATAGAGTAGAATAAACTCTTTTCCCCATGAAGATGACATTTGAAAACGTCCTTTGTAACACTAATTATGAGTTTTGACACCTCAGTGTATATCAATAAAGTTAGAATAGTTTCTGAGTTTTTCCAAGGGTAGACCACCCTCACTAACGTCTTCCTATTAGGCTTTCAAGGGGTAAGTTCTTCTTCAGACAGATGTGCAAACATCAATTCAATTCAATTCAATTGTATTTATATAGCGCCAAATCACAGCAACAGTCGCTTCAAGGTGCTTTATATCATAAGGCAGACCCTACAACGGGGGTAGACAACTCCAGGCCTCGAGTGCTGTGTTGGATCAAGGATCTAAAACCTGCAGGACACCGGCCCTCGAGACCTGGAGTTGCCCATCCATGCCCTATAATAATACATACAGAGAAAAAAACCCAACAATCATATGATCCCCTATTAGCAAGCACTTTGGGGACAGTGGGAAGGAAAAACTCTTAACAGGAAGAAACCACCAGCATAAGCAGGCTCAGGGAGGGGTCATTCAATGTAGAAACTACTGTTTCTTAATTTAATTAATGTATTAATTGACCTAAGAAACAGAAAACTTTATTTTAGCAAACTCATGAATCTATGAATCATCATCGTTACATTTTTTTCACATTCCTTTTAGTACCAGTGAATTTCAGGGCCCAGTAATGTCCCCAAAGATATCGAGACGTCCTCTCAAAGAGTAATTTCTGCTTTTTATTCATAACAGCTGAAAAAAATCAGGGAGCAACAAGGACATTTATTTTTCAGATGTAGAGACTACTGGGAGCTTAGCAGCAATATTAGAGACTATTTGAAATGTCAAAGAAAGGTAAAACTATTGCGAACACGCTTTTGATTTCTTTTAAACAAGTGCAGGTCTTTCTTTTTTGCAGAGATACAGAGAGAGAGATCTGATTAATCTTCCAAAAATGTCAACATAACAGTCAAAACTGTGAAAGGGCGAGCATGCATTTCAAAACTACTAATAATACAAATGTAATTGTTTCCCGTTTCTGTACAGGAGATATCAGCATGTCGTCAGCAAAAAAACTGAAACCTTTTTTTAAACTTATCCTCCCCCATTGTGTCCAAGTATCTAAATCTAAAATCCGAACTATCCTGCTATCACTGCTGATAAACAAAAATTAACATTACTGGGTTTTTTTTTAAAACTGAATTTTCAAACTAATGAATCCATTTCACTCAAACCACTCAGCTGCATTTGCTTTTCTTGTCTTTGTGCCATTGTAGTCACCATCAAACAAAAAATATCACAGACTGCTGGCAGGGGAGCACAGTGTGTGTATTTGTAAATGTTACCATCAAAAGAACTTTGTTCAAAGTGAGAATTATCCACATATGAGGCAACGATCGGTTTCTGCACCCACTGTTTTTCTAAAACTGGTACAAAGCAACTTGACAAACAGCACTACACTAAACAATACGTCTCTGTACCCAAAATCGGCTAACTGATGGATGTGTCAGGCTCCACCGAAGCTAATACCTCTGCTTGTTTTACGCCCCACGTAGGTCCAAAAACCGGGACTGACCTGTCGAAGGAGTGGAACTGCATGGGCAGCATGGGGTGCGTCTTCAAGGCAGGGTCTGGGTGATAGGGAGTTGGCCCAGACTCCTGTCCCAAGTCCCCTCCATCAACGGGAGCTGCCACCAGGCTCTTCAGGATTTCCTGCATTCCCGAGAGCAGCGAATGAGAGACAGTTTGCTTTGAATGGTGGTTTTATTTTGTTCTTTTATCTAACATGGAAAAGTGAGTATGTTCTAATCACACATAAGCTCACTGAAAGGAGCATCTAACCTCAGGTAATCAACCAGCTACAAATACAGGCGATAAAAGTAATAGAAAATTCACATGACCTCTACAGTATAGGGTAAACATAAATGGATACATACATTTTGACTGCATTAAACCAGATTTCTATTAGTTAAAATAAAACACAGTGATTTTCAAATATTTAAAGAAACCACAACTGAGAGATCTAAAGATACGTGCTGACTATTGTTTTCTCAGAATTAGGCTCATGTGGATGCTGGAATCACACACCCACCTTGACATTGATGCCTTTGTTTGTTTGACTGATGCTGGAGATGGATGAAGGCGGGGCTTGACTAGCGTTGGGGGTGGAGCCGGGGTTATGGGGAGAATCCAAAAGGCTCTCCTGTGACCTTCTAACATCAGATGACAGACTGCATAACAGATCTGTGCCTCCTCCCCCACTTCCTCCTCCTCCTCCTCCGATGTCTCTGTCTCTGTCTTTATCCGTCTCTCTCCCCACCAGGCCGAGCCCGAGTCCAAGACCCATCTCCGAACCGTTTAGCGATCCGCTCACATGGCCCTCTTCTCCAATGCCCGAGTCTGTGTGTGGAAGGCCGGCACGAGGGGAGTCATCCACAGGGGTGGGGGTCTGTTTGTCGCGGTCGGAGAAGGCTGTGGATGGATGTTCTGAAGAAATTTGGAAGAATTTTTTTTTTATGGATAAACACTGATACAATTAAAGAAGTATATTTTCTCACTGGAGATTGGATTATCAAGAAATTCCACAACATACTGACCTTTGATGTTCAACTAAAAAAAAAGACTAATGCTTTAAAGCATTTTTTTAAGTAACACCCTTATTTTCTCTTTTTTTATTTTATTGGTGTCATATTGATTCTTCTTATCAGTATTATTGTTTGGTCAAACAATGCAAACATCCAAAATGATGCTTACATGTGGAGGATGATGGAGCAAAAGAAAAACAAAGGTCACCTGTACTGGTTGGGGAGTTAATCTCGTGGCGGATGCTTCTCCCGGATAAGCTGGTAGATCTGCCAATCTCTCGCTGGGGTTCCAAAATGTCCCGGTACTTCGAAACCATGAGAACTGAGATAAAGTAAACAACTGCCAGTGCCAGAAACTGAGCCTGCTTGCTGTCATCCTGCAGCAAAACAACACACGCACACAAAGTTATTCAGCAGAGAAACACTCAGGCATCTTTTTTTTTTTTTTTGCTCCTTGTATCTATAACCAGACGAATACTGTATATACCAAAAATACACCCGCACGCTTACCACATCTCTGAAAACCACAGCTCGGAGACGATTAATGTCTACATCCTGGAGAAGTCTGTCTGGATCCTGCTAAATATGGAAGACAGGATATCAAAAGGTGGCGTGTCATACATATGCATGTTTCTGTGACAGTTTTAGGTGTTGCTGAATGCGTCCTCGATTCATGCGTGTGCTACCTTGCTGGCAGTGGAGGCACTGTGGAGGCTGTCCTGTGACTTGCTGCTGGTTAAGGAGGACTTGCAACTCCGATCTCTCTGTCTCTGCCTGCACTCCAGGCAGTTCCTAACCGCCACACAACATACTGAACGAGACGGAGAGGTAGAGGAAAAAACAGGTAAGTATAGTGTAATGGAGTCGTCTTTTACATTTCAAGAAAAATGTCGTGACTGCAGCGTGTATAAGCATTTATTTAAAGCACACATACATGCACCTATACATTACAAACAAAGAACGATTTTTATTTTGTGATCTGATAATTTCTCTGCCCTACATCAGAAATTACATTACAATATGGTGAAGCAGGTCATCCTAGAAATACTCCACTTACAATAATCTAAGAAATTAAGTAAACTGATGTGCTCTGCCAGCAATCAAATATTTCTGTGAGGAAAAACTACTTGATTATAAAATACTGAATAAGTCAATAATCAGCTAATTAACCAATCACTGGAGCTCTCAAACTGAGGAACTGCCTTCCATCTTTCTTCCTTAGAAAGGTACAGCAACAGAAAGACTCAGAGATTAAATCTAAGTAATCTGGATCCACTGGAAGCACCCTGTGATGAACCTGCTACTGAGGCGGTCGTGGCCTGCTTTCACCGGCTAAAGCAGCTCACCTGGGTTTTCCACTTAAGTTCATGTTTGTTTTCTCTCTAATGAATGTTTTATTTACATAAACCTCTTACATGGATTCCTTGTTAGTCACCTTGAGCCAGCTTGTGAAAAATGGGGGTCATCTGGGATTGAGACCTGGGATTTGTCACAAGCTGATAAATGATAAAAAGGTGGTCCACAACAGAGACAGCCAATTATTAGCAAGAGTTAGCCAGGACTGCCTCCAAGATGGTGTAAAGGGAATCAACAATTATTTTTGGAATGAAAGCTTGTTGCTGTTATTTTGCCAATTAGCAGAAAATGAATTTATTTTTTTATTTTCAAATCTCCAGTGGTTGTTCCTCTCTTTCTCTAAGCTCTCTACCCAAGGTGCCTCCAATTCCCCAAAACCTGAATTGGCTAAGCATATAAAAATGGATGAACTTATCTACAGTGTATCTGTATAATTTAAAAATACTTATTCCAATAGCGATAAACAAAAAAGCATTTTAAACCTCGGGGAAATAAAAACTGGCATATTTTCACATGTTTAACTTTAAAACTACACATTTAATTTGAAAACTGTTCAGTAATCTTAATGCTGACATAAGTAACTTTCAGTTTCAGCCATGAAGCAGTTTGTTTTTGTGTTTATTTGCACGTAGCCTTCAGAAGCTGATAGTTGCCAAAACACAACAGCTGCCTTATAATTTAGCTTGACCTGGTCCCCCATGCTCCTGCTGCGCTTCTTCCTGTGGCCCTCGTGGTTGAGAACTGCTGGTCTCAACTAAGAATCAGCTCATCTAAACATTTTATAAACACTGAAGAGATTCAACTCTGACACACCGAGGCGGAGGCACTGCCTCATCAGTCCTCCTGATGACATGTTCTTCTCCGCTTCAATCTCACTGAAGTTGAGGGAGCTGGCAAACACCAGCACATCCACCATGGCCATGAGACGAGAGAGGAAAGTGACGGCCGTCTCTGAAGACATCCCCTGCGTTGCCTCGATGTTCTCCAACTCTGTCTGCGAAAGAGGGAAACACAACACGTGCTCGCCAGTTATTTAGTGAAAAACTGGCACTTAAACACAACGCACTGGATGCTCTCAGAAGTTAGGAGGGATGAAGAAATCCTGAGTTATCTTATTATTTTAACAAACAACAGAAAAAACCTTTAGAAAATATGCAGTCACGCCTCGCAATGAGCAGGACCAAAACGGTCAGGGCTGGCCGTTGCACAACAAACACGGAAGGCAACCTTGAGTGTCATGCTGGTTTAGTGAAAAACATACTTATAATGATGACGTTTGGCAACATGAGGTGTTCTACAAAACACAAAGTACAGCCTGGTGACACACATATAATGGTGACAGTGGGGTTGTGGCAAAGACAGTGTGGGTTTTTAGCATTAACAGCAGTAGTGTGGACACACTTGGGCTAGCCTTGAATATCTTATGGGCCCCTTGATTTATCAAACTGTGGCGCGACTACATTGAAAATCTGAAGGCAGCATTGCAGGGGTCAAAACCAAGCAGTGTAGTTTTCTGTGTCTCTGCTTCAGTAAGCAGGACGTGCAGGGCTGTGGAGAGCTGACAGCGCAAGCATCTGGTGGCTCATCAGAGCAAGTGAGCACAGACATTTTGGGGGATAACAGACACACAAGGTGAAGACAGAAGGGCTTGGGTTGGTGCTCTTAGCTCTTCTGGTGATGATGAGAGTCTCAAGCTCTTTACGCACCTCTCCCCCTGCGCCTCCTCCCCCAGGAACAGGGGTCACCTCCTCTCCCTTTGACCCCCTCTGGGGTCCGGCTCCTCCTGCCTTCTTTAGCGTTGATACAAATGGGACAGGCTTAGCAGATGCAACCCCCAAGGACGTTTGGAAATACTCTCTCTCATAAAATATATAAGCAGACAATATACCCCCCAAATAATCTTCTCCCTTTTGTTTCTTATTGATCCACCCTGTGGCTTTTTAGGCTTTTTCACCCCCTATATTCACATAGTATTCTAACTGGGTTGACATACTTAATCTTTATGAACAGAGACTAAGAAATCAATAGATTTAGACAATATAAGGTAAGCAGCAGAGGAGCACAACACGTAGAAACACTATGGATGTCAGACAAGCAAGGGTTAGTGTCAGTCACAATGGTTAATAAACCAGAGCTAAGTATTAGTAGAATAGAAAAAGAGGAAGAAACTGCAAACTTACAGTGTTGGCACTACTCTTAGAATTCTGCACATGCAAAACAGACAAAAACAGAGAGAAAAAAAGACAAGAAAATACACAAAACACATGTAACACAGAGAGGAAAAGAAAGGTTAAAATGCAAAAACGCTTAAAATAATAGGCTATTAAGCTAACGAAAACGGTTAATTGAAGGGATTAGAACAAAATATTGTTAAGAAGGGTTAGGTTGACAGTTGCACATACTGGTTTAATTGGGAGTTAAATTCGTTTATAAGTCTTTTTTTTGTCTACTGTGATTTTATAGGTTAATTCAGGGAAATAACCCTATCAAGGCACACAAGATCTGTGCTGCAAGGGGAACAAAAAAAACCACACACACATACAAAAAAAATAAAAAATCTGTGTGGGCTTTAACGCTCCAGTAACAGGCCTGTGAAAGAGCTGTCGACCTGCAGTTTTCCCTCCTACCACAGAGGGGTGCAGAAGAGCCACTTACGGAAGGGGAGGTGGCAGCAGAGAGGAGAGGCAGAATGCCTCCACAGGCAATGATGATGTTGTCCACCATCTGAGAAATGAGGTGGATCGTGTTGTGGACGAAGATGATGTTTTCATTGCTGTTCACAAAGTCCATCACCGACTTCGTGGAGTGGCTGGAAGAGAATAAAATGCAAACAGTTTTAAAGCAAGACATAGTTTCTAACAGGAAAACACAACATAGCTGTCACATGAATCAGATCTTTAGCATAATCAGTTTATTTAAAACGAGGCGTAAAATGACTAAAAATGGTCAAGTAACACACACCTGGCGAACACAGCATCAAACTCACCTCCTCCACACATGCACATCTGTCTCCAGGGCAAACAGCAGGTCAGTGAGCAACCTCTGGTGCATTGGAGACCACTTGAATTCTGGGATTCGGAACATGGTCGTGCGCGGGCCTGGGCTGAACTGACGCCGCTGCTCCTCCGTCATGGGCATACCCCTGAAACCCAAATCAACGCGTAGATCCCTCTCCAACTGGGCTGCAGTGCGACCGTGGAGGGCCTGTAACAGTTGTTGAATAAGCAAGTGAAGCTCATTTGGTTTAATATAAGACTTGGCATACACACATTGATGAAATTCAATTTCATTTAAGGTGTCAAAACCACAGGAAAAAAGCCCCCCAAAAAACACAGAAGACTCTCATTGTGCATTCACTGATCGGTTGCTGAAACTTAGCTCGTGTGTGGGCAGCTTCTCAGCTTTTTGGCCGGGAAAACAGGACTGCTGCTGAACTGTTTATTTTAATCACAACACAAATCACATTGGACAGGGTAGAGAGGCAGGCTTGTGACCAGTGGCTCACTTGTTCAGTCCTTAAACTGAGAGGATAAATCTCAGTGGGGGAGGTGAAAAAGCACTTTCCCCAGCTTTCTGTGATTTTATTACACAAAATTCCAACAAGCAAGGGTAAAATAATGAGGCACTGCAGCCACTTGAAAGTCATGAGGTATTAGATGAAAGACAATAGGTATTAATGCGATTTGTAAGGATGATTACACACTTTTTTCTATTTTTATTTTAATGCATTCACATTATAATTTTTTTAACATTTTGATAAATACAGCCAAGGAAATAAAAGAAAAATCACTCATATGTGCAGGATAACACCTCACGGCAGAGTTACTTAGTTTATTTGCTGACCAGTGTGTACACAACATGTGAGGAGCTCCCTCTTAACCAGCTGAACACACTTAAACACACCTGAGTGGTTGCAGTAGTTTGGATCTTCTTTGTGTCCTTGTCTTTCCCATCATCTGACCTCTCTGTGTCAGAGGTGGTGCTGGCTGTATCTCCTCCAGTCTTAAGCCCTGCAGTCTCTCCGTCTGCACCGGCTGTGCCCTCTCCCTCTGGGAAATCTGGTCTAGAGGTTCCCTGGGTCTGGCTCTCAGCCTCAGCAATTGAGCTGATGTCAGCAAGAGGGCTTTGGATCTTGAAGGGCCCATCCTCTGGAAGTTCCCCGGTAGCGTGGCTTTGGGTCTGTGTTAAATCAGAGCCGCAGCTGGTCATGTGGGCCAGCAGGCTGAGGTCATCACTGGCGCTGGTGGTGGAGTGACCTGGGGCTGGGCCGGATGGAGTGGGCTGATCTGGACTGGGCAGTACGAGGGGGTCTGTAGCTGCCAAAGCTGGAAGCAACTTCTCATCAACCTGGAAGGAATGAATGGGGAAAAATGGAAATTACAGTACAGCTTCAGGTTTGAGGAAAACTTAGAAACATTATTTGGGAGAGTAAAAAGGACTAAGAAGGATTAGGCAGCACAGTAATACTAATCCTACCTTACTGAAGAGAAATCCGTTGTTGCTCGGGACACTGTCTTTCTCATCCGCCAATGTGATGAGGGGACCCATGTTCCCATCATCATCCAGGCTGACTCCTGAAAGCCCGAGGTTTGTCCCCATTCCAACCCCCGTGTCATCTTTAGGCGCCAAATTCCCATTTAGGTTCTGAACCACACTGCAATAAGCACTGTCCAAGAGAGAATCTACCTCAACCAGAGGTCCATTTTCCATTCCTCCCCCACCTCCTCCACCTACACTTCCACCAAGACCTTCAGGAGACAGGTCCAGGTCATCCAGCTTTACTTCCGTGGCTTCTACTTTCTCTGCTTTAATGTCTACCAGAAGGTCATGGACCTCCACTCTCACGCCTGAACCTGCACTTTGCTCCCCAGGTGTAAGTGCTTCTCCGTTAGGTCTCTTCACTGCGCCTTCTGCGAGGAGGTTGCGTGAGTCTGCGCCGGCCCCCTCGCTGTACTCCGCCTCACTCTCAGGTGTCTGCGTCTGGGAGTTGTCATCGATCTCCAAGTTGCCATTGACGACAGGCGCAGGTGTGGCAGAGAGGCCGGAGATGGTGGAAACTGAGCCTTTCTTTCCCTTCTTCATGTTTTCCTCCTCCTGTCGCTGGTACTCCTCATACATCTTCGCCAAATACTCCTTATGGGCTTCATAGGTCACCTGTGACAGATGGTAGATTATAACTGGTAATGTTATCGGCACACAAGCACTAACAAAAGTGAATCTTCACATCAATAGCCACACGGTAGTCCAAAGGAGACTCATAGATCATTTACACCAAAGTGCAGAAAACTGGGACACTAGCCTTCCGGGGCCATTAGACCATTACCCATAATGCCCCCTCACTTTTACCTCGAGATGAGAAAAACGGGCAAGTTAAAGTTCTGTCACTGAACAGTGAAAAAAAAAGGTGATCAGTTTCTGAAAGTGTCTCAATGCTGGATCATTCTGGCCCTGGAAGACGTTGAAACAACACATAACAGTGGTCAAATTGCACAAATCACTAGGTTTCTGCACAGCTTATAAGCAGCTTGAATCAGAATATCAGCACCTGGAAAATCCCCATTAATATCTGCTCATTTGTAGCCAAACAGCAGACAACAAAGTCAAGCTCAACCGGCAGTGCTGCACAACAGCTGTCATCAGTGGCAGCCCACATGAGCTTAAGCCCTATCTAAGGCTCCTATTGGACAATCTCACATTAACTCGCTTGTAGTTGTTACCAATCTGCAAGCCACTTTGCACTCCCCTCTACTACAGCACCTCCTTTTTATTTGCCATTTTTGATTTTTACTAATGTCACGTTTGCTTTTATTGACACCTTCACTGCTCTTGCTCGGTCTTATTGGCAACCTCGCCATCTTTGGCATTCATGTATGTACATGAAAGGCTTTGGAAGTCTCAGGACAGAGCCATACCACCAAATATAAAATACAGCAGAAATAACATAATCGAAATAACAAGCTATACTTGTACTAAACGAAATAAGACTACTGGGAACTGTTATTGAATTGTGCATGTCCCACTCTTACCTTGGAGTGTGCTATTGAAAGGGTGTCCACCCAGACCCTCCATCCTCCCCATTCGTATTTGATGGCATGGTAGAGAAGGATCCTAAATATGTTGTACACCATCTCGGTTATTTTCTGCTCTTCTGGGTTCTTGGGGTTGATGTATCCGAGGGAGAACATCCAGTCCTGCCACACGGAGCACTGCAGCAAGCAGCTGGTGCACAAAACAGGCAGCATGTGAGATGAGCTGTAGCATGAGTTTGATTTCAAAATAAAAGCCACAGTGAGGAGCTAATGAACACGGCTGGATAAGTGCAGGTACAGTGATTTGTGTGCTTTTTACCGGCGATTCTCGCGGCTGTTACTGAAGAGTTTTATCATGTCAGAAAGAAAAAGTCTCCTGACTTCCATCAGCTCCACACTGGGACTGGAGTTCTTCAGCAAGGTGGCCACCACTTTCAGAATCACTGGGTGTGAGGTAAAAAGAAAACCAAGTAAAGGTAAGAGAAGAACAAGATGAGAGAGAAGGAGAAGCAAATACTTTTAAAGCATTTGGAATGAGATCAAGAAGTGGAAGATGGCAGCAGTGTCAGCTTCTCAATTTACGCTTTGTTGTTTGTTTACTCGCATTAAGAAAAGGCAAAACAAACAAAACACTCCGTTACTGGCAGACCAAAGACCGCAGAGAGACACAGATGCGAGGTGAAGTGCTTATGCACTTACTGGGATTCTGGATCTTGACAGTGGAGTCAGGGTCTGGGTGTGGTTTGTGAACCACCTGAGTGCAGACCTGCTCAGTCAGAATCTGCACGGTTAGAAGATTGACAGCAGTCATTAAATTATAAACACACAGATCCCAACAACTCAGATCCGATGGCTTGATCCATTGTTATATTTACTGACATTCACCTACCTCGTACAGAGTATTGTAGGTGGTGATAGAGACGGTGTTGGTGTGCATCATCAGCCTCTCTCCCAGCAGCGTGAATAGGCTGTGTGTGTGCATGATCTCAACCTTTCTCCTGCAGGGAAACAAACACACACATTTGTAAAGGCTTTATGACAGTTGAAACTGACACTGATTGTCACTGACCGGGTGACGGTCTGATATTGGCAGGTGGCACCATGTGGCCCTGTCAGCTATGATGGGACCAGAGAGGATACGAATTGAATACCAACAAGAGAAATTAACAAGAGGCATTAACAATACGACGACACCATAGGAGGCAGCGGGGCAATGCTCATATGGCTGTGAATGATTAACTTTTATTAGTTACCTTGCCGGTGGGTAAAAATTGTGCTTATAAGAGGGTTTAAACTTGAGAGGCTCAGAAATCAGGGATGAATAACTTCTGAATATTTTACAATTGAATTAAATGAATAATGCTTGAAGCGCCTTCATATTCCTGACCAAAGCCTTTGGAGGATTTAATCACACGCGCATATACAGTGAAAATAACGAGTCACTTTAGCTACTATTGTGCCGTTTTAAATTATATTTTCCAAAAACATACTCTCATTTAGAGAAATTGGTTTTGACATACAGCTCAAACTTCCAACTTTGTTTTAAAAAATGGAATAAACTTGAGGCAAAATGGCTCATAAATAAAAGCATCATCTATATACCTGGCTGTCATAATAAGGCAAGTCTATAGATTCAGTGTAACTGTACTAAAGAAGCTGTTACCGAGTCTGGCAGGCTATTGTGGAGGATGGCAGTGAAGACGACTATGACAGGTATTAAACTACCGTGCTGTGTAAAAGTCTTGAGCTACTCCTCATTTCTTTATATTTTGCAGGGAAAATGGAAAAAAGATCCAGCGATTTACTGAAACGTGCAAACACACATGAAAGTACAGTGTTTGTACAATTCTGAGCCAAAATCTGTTGTAATTTCTTTAAGTAGTCTTCAGGAATAGTTCTCTGGGCTTCTTGAAGCACATTTGAAGCTCTTCTGTGGATGTTTGCTGCCTTTTATTCTGTTCTCTCCCACAATGACCCACACTTCAATAATGTTGAGGTCTGCGCTCTGGGGAGACCAATCCATGACTAATAGTCTCCCATCCAGACATGCTTTCAATGCACTGACAGTGTGTGGGACCACTGTCATTCTGGCAAAAAAGGCTGCTTTCCAGATGGCATTGCATGGTGGATCAAAATCTGGCGCGTTTCTGCATTTGTGCCACTGATTTTTAGTCCATTTCTTGTGTAATTTGGCACAATTCACTCTTTTTTTCCCCGTTTCCTCAAGTATGGCTTCTTGACAGCCACCCTTCCGCAGAGACCATTTCTGATGAGGTTTCAGGGAACCTAGATCTACCAAGTCTTGTGTCAGTTTATTGCTGGATTTTCTCCTATTCCTTAAGGACATAACTTTCAGATACTGCTGTAGATAGCTCAGCTGAACATGGTCAGGTACAAGGACCGGACTGAAAATGGCTGAAAAAGCAGCCAATGTCCAAAAAAACTTGGTAAACTTGAAAAGTCTGGAGAACTCAAGACCACTTTAAGGACTTGAGGGATGGCTCAAGACCTGCGCACAGTTCTGCATTACACTGCATGATTAAAGTAGGCCATTTGCCTTTTAGGAGTAGCTGCGCTTTGAGTTGACTGACAGCTGGAAAAAACCTTCCCAAGAAACACAGCAGCAGAAGTGTATTTATTTAAATATAAAGTCGACAGCTACCTAGATCGCTCTTACAGTGGACATCGCATGAACTTTAAAGATTTTGCTCTGGCTACATCAGACATTTATATTCTAACATGCAGTTCTGCTGGGAAATGTCTAGATAAGTTCAGGGTAAGATAATCTTTTATTCAAAATGTCACTGCCTTTTAAGACGTTATTATGGCAGAACCCTGATTTTTTTATTGTGCTTTCTTTTTTTAATATGAGAAATCAGATTATCAGTAAATCTAATCCCACCTGACAATGTTCAGTATATTTAAGAATATTTTAAGATTATTAGGAAAAAGCACTTTTTACTTTACTGTAACGTATGCATTATTGGCTTTACTATTTAATTTAAGACTGATGTACCGATTAGGATCAATATTAAATTTCCATATGCAATGAAATGACATGTAGACTGAAAGGGGCAGCCCTACGGGATGTTTGGCTAAAGCAGATGTTAAGTAGGTGGGGGGCTGACGGTGCAGGGCTCAGGTGCATTATGGCAGCCTGCTCTCATGTCAGGCAGCGAGAGGCGCGGCTGTCACATGGGATGAATAAATCCCCCAGCATTCACTGCTGCTCATCAAGGTTCCACCTCCCTGCCAGTGCACACTGTCAAAAGGATTATTCCGCCTGGACATGATGGCGAGGGCATTATCTTGGTGTACACACAAACAAACAGTCTTTCTAAGGTTCAGTGGAGACTGCACTGTTGCAGATTTACTGCAGTGTCTTTCCACACACTCAAACCTACACTATGCGTGGCACATCTCCACCTCCCTCCACTGATGCAGCATTTTGGGGGGGGTTTAGTAGTAAAAGATAAAAGGATTATAGGAAAATATCAAGTACTTCCTCACTTCAGTGCTGCAGAAAACCACACAAAGGAAATATACCAGGAAAGCTCAGCAAGCAGTACTGACTTGTGACCAAGGTGCTTGAGGAAGTAGCCCAGAACTTTGAGTGCCTGGACCCGGATACTCTCACTCTTAGAGGCCAGGAGCTTGCAGATTACCCTGTAACATGTGAGACAGAGTCACGGGTCAGAGAGACAGTTATAACATCTTTCTTTACTACAATAGCAAACATCAAGCAAACAAAAAAACAAGAGCAAAATTAGGGGTTCTTCGCTGTGTAGTAAACACCTGCTGCCTGAAACTCAGCAAACATTCTTAAGAGTCACAGTTTGCAACATGAGCGCTGACTGAAGCATTTTCTTCAAAGAAGCGTGCACACAGTACATCAAAATAAAAAAAGACGAACAAGCCACAGTTTGCAACTAGCTCTCTAGCAACAGAAGAGTTACCATAGCAACCAAAAAGACATCCATGTGTCGTTGTGCTTTGGGGGAATTACAAGCACAGCAAGGGTATGTCTTTGATAAAGGCTGCATAGTTCGAGCTACTCGAGATAGATATATATATAGTATTTGACCTGAGCACTTAGTAAAGCAATCCCATGTAGGGAATCTCTTTCATTATTAGAAACATTACAATGTGAAACTACAGGAATTTTATCTGAATTAAACAATTAAACTAATACTATTGAGTAAATTTTAAATCCATGTCTAAATCTTTCACTGGTTTTAGAAAGGGGCTTCATACCAAAAACCAACACATCCCCCCCCCTCCCCCTTCTTTTACTGTAAAGCAGCCCACTGTGAAAACATTCACATTTTATGGATGATGAACAGAACAGACTGACACAAGGGTAATTACTAGAGTGGTGCTGATATATCAGTATCAGGATTTATAACATCCAATAAATGAAACTTTAAAAAGTAAAGAAGAGATGGGAGAAACACCCTTCAACCACGAATACTGACATTGCACAGTTTGTCCACCAGAAGGCACAAGCGTTTGCAACACCACAAATAAAACCAGCTAGGCAGTCAGGCAGAGCATAAGTAATATTTGGCTTTTGAATATCTACACATATCTGTTTATGTTTTGTGCATTGGAAAATTGCACAAAAAACTGGCCAATATGTCAGATATATAAATAACCAAATATTGATCTTAAAAATCCTATATCAGTCGTGCTCATCCCATCTCAGTTTTCCCACATTCAATTAGTCTGCTGTGACAAAGGAACTCTTCTTATGAACCAAAGAAACACATGCGCCCATCCGCCCAAACTCCTATACCACCAGGAGCTGAGCAACCAAACTTGGCACATAGGTAAATCTTAGACTCCCGAAGGTTCTTATCTACATCAGATTATATAACATCATCATGTTGCCTTCTAGCCACCTGCCAACAGGTTAAAATGGTCAGTTTTTAGCATTTATACACCCATATCACCCTTTAAAAGCATTGTACAATTTTTATTTTATGACACTAACATTTAACTCATCTACAAAAGTTAAATTACGCATGATGAAATTATGACGCTATCATGCTGCCTGGTAACCAAGTAGCAATTTGTTAAACTGCCATATTTTCAACCTTTATGCACCTATAAAACCTTATGAAAGCATCCTGTTGTTTTAATTTCAAACACTAAATTGCCAAGAAACAAACTAAAATGATTTTTTTTAATGTATAAACCACATCTACCATTCCTACTCTTTTAAAAGTTTGCCAAGAGCACAAGGAGGCAAATAGTAATAATAATAAGAAACACAACATCTATGACGCAGCAGTTTGGGGATTTATGAAAGATATTACACTTTTCTGAAGGCACACTATCTACTTTAATTATTCATAATAAATCATGGGTTTTATTATAACAAAATAATATATAATACTAATATAGATATCGACATAGATGCATATGGATGCCTATGTTGACACAAACAGCATACCTCTAACCATAAACTTATTTTTTCAGGTTCTGGTGTTGTGTAAAACCTTTTTAATGTGTATGCAGATGTTTGAGCAGCATTCACCTTATGCCGTTTCTCTGGTCAAATGCGGGGATCATGGACGCCGGGTGTTCAGACATAAGGGCCACTAACAGCTGGAGCACGTCGTGAATATTCTCATCCTGCAAAGAAAGGAAAGACGAAGCAGGTGAGATGGAGAAAGCCCTGTGGGACAGACGGACACAGGGTTAAGAGGACAACGACAGAGTTGTAAGGGTGGACGCGGAGGGGTGGATTACAGAATAGCAGGTGGTATTTCAGAGCAAGAATAGATATAATTGTTATAGAAGAGAACATTCTGTTCAGTTCATTGTTGCTCCATTTTTCATGCGGTCACAGCACTGAAGCTGACTCACACTCACTCGTTTAAGTGGACCATAACTTCAGCCCACAAATTATAATGCACATTTTGCCACCAGCTCCACTCAACCGCTCTCACAGTCTCTCCGTTTCCCTCTTTTGCCCTCTCTCAGTGTCTATTTTAATACAGAATTTAGCATTTACCTCATGCATGGTCAGTAGATAGTTGAGAATGCTCTGCAGCTCGTCCTCCTTCACGCCCCGATCCTGTGAAAACCAGACATTCAGTTAAACATTCGTGATCTCCTGTTGTTTTTTACCTCTTATTAACTACACACCGCTTCATTAATTCTGTTCCTGGCTGCATTTTTAACATGAAGCAGTAACAACCTCCTTACACACACGCAAATACAGGAACAAATCAATATCAGAGCGCACAAACACAAAAGCTACAGTGTTTTATTCACACTGCAAATCTATAATGCAATTCTCCACACACACATTTTAGATTAAGCCAACAGTCCCCAGGAGAAAAAACAGCAGAGGACATAATAGGAAAAGAAAGCTAAAAAAGAAGCGATTTCTCGGATCTTATGCGATGAAGATCACGGTAAATCGGTTTCTCTCATTTTACCTTGAGTATGAGTTGTTTGAGGAAGAGGAGCATGAAGGCTCTGAGTGAGATGATCTCCTTTTGGGACGGTCGTGGTCCATCTAGACAAAGACGCGCAAACACAAAATTAATTTCCTGTTAAAAATACATTTTTAAACTCGATAATGATCGGCTAAATAAGCCCACCACTGAGCCTTGGTGTTTACTGATATTGGATTTTATTAGGCTTCCTGGAGAGCAGAGAAAAACACGTTAACACAAACACGCTCGCACACACTCACTCTGCTATATGACTGTAAATAACTGTCATTAACTCTAGTGGCAATTTGGATATTTTATGATTGTACTAATCTAACGTATTACAGCAAAGACGCAGTAATTCACAACAATGTGATCCAAACCAAACAACCGCTGTAATCCACTGTATATACTTTACAGCTTTGGTACTGGATCAGTTGTTTGCTGTGGTGGTTTACACAGAGATAATCGAGCTTAAAAAACACAAAAGCATCTGACGCACAGCACAAGGGTCTGAAATCGGCCGCATTCTTCAAGCGCTCCATTTTGCCGTGACTCATTCATTCAACTGACACAGGCCTTTATTAGCCAATGGGTTCTTTAAAGGGACACTTCACCCCAAAAATCAAGCATACAAGTATTTACTCTGGCCTGTGGTACTATTGAACTGTCCATCGCGAACTCAAACGTCTGTAAAAACGAGCCTGTACAGCGCATCTGCAAATCCACCGAGCACACAAAGAAGCCCTTAAATAACCAACACATTCCCCTTCCATTAGGCCAAAAATGTGCACCCATTAAACACTGTGAGTAATGAAGGCTTCAGGAAAATGGTCAACATACTTGTCAAAAGATATGTTCTCCCCTTGAGCAATTATTTTTCCAATGTGGCAAAACCTGCACTGTATGCAGGAGGGAAAAGAGCTGTCGACTACTCTGTTACGAGTTTTAGTCACATCCATCACGCTGGTACAATGAATGAAGTGAAAGATTTTCTATTATTTATCTGCATAGTTTAATTTATGAAGATTAACTTACAGCAATGTAGAACTATGTAAAGATGAAAGCAGCGCCCTGTTGATTTAATGCTGTGCCATTTTTTGTTTGTTTTTTAAACCAAATGATGCAAAAATGATTTCAAATGTATTTTTGAGAGCGCCACAGTGTGTTTCTTGTCCCGCCTCCCTCCACTCATCCCCAACCAGTCACGACAGATGGCCGCCTGTCCCTGACACTGGTTCTGCTGGAGGTTTCTTCTTGTTAAAAGGGAGTTTTTCCTTCCCCCTGTTATCGAGTTCTTGCTCATAGGGAGGTCATCTGATTGTTGGGTTTCTCTGTATTATTGTGGTGTCTTTACCTTGAAATATAAAGCAGACTGAGGAGACTGTTGTGGTGACTTGGCGGTATATAACTAAAATTGAATTATTATAGTTCTGTTAAGGTTCAGGAAAAGGTGCATGCTTTCTATAGCAGATACATCTAGAACTGGGCAACTTACACACACACACACACACACACACACACACACACACACACACACACACACACACGCAAAAAGAGCAATAGTGTTTGTTCCTTCTGACATTTAGTTCCGTCAAAGCTTCACAAATCTATCACTTTTAAAATGATTAAGACAAAAAAACTGACAACTCAGATGATGGCATTAAATTTTAATTGATGTAACTGTATTTCATTCTTTTTTTTTTTAAGTGTTTAATGTGCACGTCAGATACAGTTGAATTTATAGCTGTGATGAATCGGCTCAAAACAGCTGCCAAATAACTAGCTAATGGAAAGCGGTGCCAGGCAGCCTAAAAATGCATTGATTTAGATCAAAACAAGAATGATATAAGACCCACCCTTCAAAAACAAGGATATTTATCCACTGCAGTCAGATAAAGTTCCCTTCTTCCTTTCCTACTTTTTTTTACTTATTCTCCATTTTCCTCAACTAATCTATTTTTTGTATTGATGCCTTTAGCAACCAAGCACCCACAATGCAACCCAATAAACCTCAAATGCTATGTGTCCTTATCACTCCCGACAGAATTGTTCTGTTTATTAGAACCAGTAAACATTTATGATGTCCAGTTTGTGTGCATTTGTCATTTCACACGTTGCTGTGTCAGGGTGTTTGAAACTATCCTTTATTATGTATTCCTCAAAGGAAGAGAAATACAATCGCAAACAGTGTTTATTGTAAACGGAATAAAATGCACCACGTCCTCTCAGAAGCAAGACTTGACCCACTGTTGCTTAGCCAGCAGAAGTGGGCTCACGAGAAACATAAAAGGCCGAGGGTGTGAAAGGAAGACGATGTGAAGCCTGTCCCTCCATTTCTTTGTCACGCTCTGTTGCCCTTCAATCACGCGAGTGTGTACGTGTTTCAGTCTGTTCTCCTGCTCTTCACGGAGCCAAAACATGACACCCAAGCAATCCACTGCGATCCATCATCCTTATCTGTCAAGCTGGTGCGTGTAGCCTGAACGGTGACACTGACCATCCATCATGTTTACCCAGCCACTCTGCATTAAATGACCAGGTGAAAGCAGTGTGAGTGGAACCTCCTTATTTAAAGCTCTTTTGTCATAAGACGCCTTGAATAAAGCTTATATTCTTCTAAACAGATTTCCTTGGGCAGGTTTAATTACCATTACTTACTCTTTGAAATTAATTTTCGTCTTTGTGTGCTCCTAGTCTGGCTGCACAGTTTTATCTAGTCTAATTTACGATAACAAACGAGTAGTTTTTATTTTAACTGGATAATGGCAAGCTTTCGAGAGATAAAGAGGTTTAAAGTGGTGCGATTTTGTTCTGACTTTGGGCCCTTTGCCACAACTACACACACACAAACACACACTTCAGATTTGATCTAAAAAGAAAATGAATTTCCTCAAGATTTGCCCATTTTACAACAATTAACACAAAGTACATAGAACAAGTCACGAAAGGTGGCTGAACGAGGCTTAATACATAAAGAAAAAAGTGAATAGACAGAAATAAAAGAGATTTGTCATGACTAAGACACTCACTGGCCATTTTATTAGGTATACCTGTCAGCTCATAACAACCTGAAGAATGGCCAGTTTACTTTGAGCTGACAGGAAGACAACAGTAACTCAAATAATCACTCGTCACAACCGAGGTATTATTGCAGAAGAGCATCTCTGACTGCAGATCGACTACAAGCAACAGAAGACCACAATAGGGACAATTGATATTAAACAAAAACTTGCCAAAATTGATAATCACCTGATCAATTTCATTTTAATGACAAAATCAAAATTTAGTGTGAAACATGAACATGAAAGCACGGCTCCATCCTGCCTTGTATAGTCGGTTCAGACTGATGGTGGCGTAATGGGCAGTGGAGGATATTTTCTCGGCACACTTCAGGTCCTTTGGTACCAACTGAGCATGGTTTAAACACCACAGCCTACTTGATTGACTATTGTTGCACACCATGTCCTTCAATTTAAGTGTACCACCTCCTGTACCACCATGTCACAAAGCTCAAATCATATCAAAATGCTTTATGAAACATGACAAGGAGTTCACCGTCATCAAATGGTCTCACCATTCACCAGATCCAGGCGAGCAAATTTGGGATGTGATGGAACAGAAGGCTCTCATCACAACAAAACTCTTTGAGGCTATCACGTCAATGCAGAAAGAAAATGTCAGAGGAATGCTTCCAGGACCTCACTGAATCTCTGACATGAAGAATTAAGGCAGCTCTGGAGGGAAAATGAGCTCCAGCCTGGTACTAACAAGTCATACGTTAAGTGTCCGCTGAGCGTAATTCATTTAGAGCCCCCCCTTTTTTTTTAATTCAGTGGAGGACATCTGATTATAGTTAATGCAATTTAAGAGCAAAAGACCCAAGAGGTTTTATTGTGAAGACTACACACTCTTTTCTTGGAACTTCCAACCACCATCTAATTTAGCCATTTGTAAAATACACAGTTAAAGGAATTTGGTATTTTAAGCTCAGTCCAAGGCTGGTGCAAGACGAAAAAGAAAATACTAAAAATACAAAATGATCCTTCCAACTCGGATTCAAGCCCATTCCTTCAGCTAGTTGAATGCATTTTTATCCACAAAGCTCATGGTATGATCAACATAACTGTCCATTACTATGCAAATGAGTGCATATCACATTCATACAGTATAGTCAAGTGCATACATTTGCAGGCTTTCAAACCACAACTAGCTGCTTTTAGCTTTGAACTACAGTACGAATGTGTCTGAGGCTAATTGCTGCTATACTGTTATCTGCGCCTTTTTTTATGGGGCTAAATCCCAGCAGGCAAACAGTAATATCGCCAAACAGAAAAGAAGCCAGACAGCCACTTGATTAGAAATTCCAAAAGCTCCCTTGGATCTGCCAATCACATGTCTGTTACCATGGAGACATGGGATGCGTACTCATAGTCAGCGGAGGGTCCCGGGCAAAAGGAGAGGTTGATTAAAGTGTGAGACTTCCTCCGACCTTTTGCTGCTACAGAGCGTGACAACAGCGGCGGTGCTAGCACTGCTAGCTGTTCCCTGCTCTATTACAAAGGCAAAGAAAATTGAATATCTGAGTCAGCCCTGTGTTATTTTAAAATAGATATGTTTTATAGTGGCTTTATTAAAAAAAAAAAAAACATGGACAAATCTTTGAGACCTTTTTCCAAAAACACTGCATTCACAAGAAGCACAAGGTGTGGGTACATTTACGGAAATATAAAAGATTTATTTACACAGGTGTCACAGCTATCACCTGTTCTGTTCTTAAGAAATAAAATGCAGCAGCTGGAAAAGAGAACATGCAGCGCCTGCTTCTGAAATGGTCTTATTCACTCTTAAATACACAAAAGAAGCTGCTCAACCATTCCCATAAAAACCAGTGGTTGTTGAGAAAAACTATATGTGTGTGTCTGTGTGTGTATACATGTACTACTCATACTGTGGAGGCATAAATCTGTTTCACACTGTGGAGAACTGCAAAAGAAAGTATTGGTGATCAAAAGAAAGTGCCCATAATGTAGATATCTTAATAAAATTTATATTTTAGTCCAAAGATTTAGGTTAGGTCAAGTTCAGTTTATTTTTAGAGTCACTTGGATGAGTGACGAATAGTTTCTCCCACTGAAAAACCACGTCCAGATGAACAGACTCAACTTTGGGGGATTTACTTACCTGGATGATTGAGCATACATCAAGACAACTGTGTAATATATAGCAGAAATGATAATTTTCTTTACTGTATATACATTCATAGCTTTAACTATTTGAAATGACTGTGAGTACGATGTCACTGCAAATTTGTACGGCAATTTGAAGTTGTTAATCACTTATTCAGGTATTGAGGTGACCTTTAGTTTTCAACTGTCAGCAAAAACTCCCTTTCACAATCTAAAAACCTCTTGAGCTGCATTTCTAAAACATTTTCTTTTGCAAGACCCGTCTTTTAACAAAAAAGCAAGTGCACCACTATTACAGCACAATAAAAATCAAATGAAAATGATTAACAAGAAGCTCAAAATTACTGCTCATAACTGTGAAAGAAAACATTCCTTAAATCTCACATAATCATGATTTTAAGAGTCGTTTAAATGTTAAACTGATGTGGTTCAAACGGGCAAGTGTCAGGCTTTTAAGAAGAGAATATTTTACTGTATATTCTAGCAAATTTCTTCTGTCTCAGCTCTGAATTATTTACTCTCTATTTTAAGTGTGAAAGTCATTTGTTAACCGAGACAACAAAAACAACAACGCCACGAGGGAGGAGACGAAGCGTTTTAACGCAACCAAGGAAAGAAGGAAGTCATTAACAGGCGTGTAAAGGTAACAATTATCATATTAATTTAGAAATAATGGAGATTTAGAGCAAAACACAGTAAAAGAAACTTCCTGGATAGACGACTGGAAGCCTTTATGTGGTCATGTATTAATGCTAGAAAGTCTGTTAAACTAAGGTAATAGACCAGCTAAACTGCGCATTAGTTTGGCTGTAACTGTATTAGTTCTGTGATGTGTGTGACAGCAGCCTCTTTATATATTTGAATCACAGAGGATGGGATCTGACAAATTAGAAAAAAAAATTAAAGAAGCAAAGCCAGAGCAGCTGTGGCTCAGTCCACATAACAAACTGTCCTTGGACCTGATACTGAACCCCTGCGCACAATTTATCACTAGTGTGTGTGTGTGTGTGGCAGAGTGCACCGTATGCACTGTCTTTGAGTCCCTAGTGGTGAAGTGATGGAAATACTGTGAGCATGTGAGCATGTGAGCTGTGAGCCTAAGGGACTGTCATTGCTCCTTATTCACTCTTGTCTTTCTTCTTACAGCGAGCATGCCTTTGTGTTCATGCAAACTGTGTGCACTGCAAACATACCAAGACCTTTGGGGGTGATTCCACTGCACTCCAGGGGGTTGATTGCCCAGTAGTAGTACTTCAGAGTGTGCATCAGCTGCAGGACAGTGCCGATGCGGCGAATGGTGGTGTAGATGGTGGCAGTGCCGATGAACTCCGATGACAGGTATGTGTACAGGGACAGCTGGACCTGGATATACACAAAATACATTTAAACAATACATGCACGGTACGTGCGTTGTCTTTATATGCGCATGTTGACGGACAAGTAGTTTGGACAGAGAAATAAATCATCACTTTGTGTTTATGATATTCATGAAAAAAGCTGTTTAACAGTGAAAGGACGGCCACAGCGGAAACTTCCCTCCAGTAAAAGCACCAGTGTTTTCCTGCTTTGCGTTATTTTGATGTTTCTGTGCCTGAAGCTCTTCGAGCCTCATCTGAGGAGCCAGTTACTGACTCTGGCATTTGAGGCGTGCGTTCTCCAATCTCTAATTTGCTCCTTTCCTCCTTTTATGTTCCGTTTTTAAAAAAAAAAGTTCCCCCCCTTCTATTGATATTCCACTAACCAATCCTCTCAATTGCACTTTCCTCGATTGGAGCGTGCTGTATGCTCAGAAATCTCTGAGCTCATTACAGTGACCGTGACGCTAAGGACCAGCCTTAACGAGTTAGCTCTGTTTAAACGGATGAAATTAGCAGGGTGCCACTGCCTGACCATACCACATCACAGCTCATCTAAAAAGGAGAGTGCACTCAGATGACTTAAATGGCCTTCATTATATTACATTTCACACATTAAGCTGTTTATCTGGTGCAATTTAAAACCATCTCAGCAGAACATACGAAAATTCTTGATCGTATTGCAACACTTTGGGCTCCGCTGCTCCAACAATGGCTTATTAAAACAAAAACAAGAAGAATATATATTCCTCCCTCTCTGAAAGGAATGTGTTTACCAGGAGAAATGGGCTCTTTTAAAACTGAGCAGGGGACACATTATGAGAGACGGGCGATGTGACTCACATGTGATTTCTTCAAGTGTTTCATTAAGTCCTGAACATGACCGAGGCTATTTTTGCCAATAACGAAGGTAATGATAATACACTGAGAGGCAGAAAATAATAACACTCAGCAGGAGGCAGAACGGTACAAAGGAATTAAGATTAAAGGATTTTAAGATTTCTTGTGTGTGTGGGGCTGCTTAGTATGTTTATTATGCTGTTCTTATTGTGACCCTTCTTAATTATTATCATGTAATAAGAACTTATCGTCTTTCCTGCAGTGGCACTCCATTGCAGGTAAAAAAAACCCAATATATAATCACATACTTCAGTCACTTTGAATCCCTGAGATAAAAGCCAAGCTCAATACGCTGTATTTGTACAGTGTTGCATTCTGACATTCGCACACTCCTCCGTCTCCTGAGAAGCTTGCATAGCTTCTGTTTTTACTCCAGGACGCCGTCGGCTGCACCGCTATACCCAGAGGCCAATCAGCTCACAGGGTCAGAGGGAAGGAGACAGGGAGCCAGGAAGATTTGAGAATAAATGGAGGCAAGAGCTGAGGGGCCCTTCAGCGATGCCACATCAAGTTCAGAGTGAGGAGGAAAAGAGGAACAACACATCGCTCTCTGTCCCGAGGTCTTTTCAAATGTCACTTTTTCTTTTTGTTTCCCCTCGTTCGCGTGTTCTGTCCTTCTTCTGTGTAATGCCCCAGCCCCTCCCCCCAATGTCTTTTTCCATCCTTGTTTATTATATTATTGTAAAGGGCAAAAGCCAGTGAGAGATATCAGCCCCTCCTTCATTTTTCTTTTATGATGTTTACATGTCTCTCTTTTTTCCCGAATTCAGACCAAACCTAGAGTACACAATAATCAGAAAAAAAACAGTATCTCTTGCTTTCTTTTTATGTTTTATGTTCTTCCCTCTGCTGGTTATCTTTTACAGGCCTCCAGACCTTTATTTTCTTTGCGGCAAGGTCATGTAAAACACACTCGCACACATTTTTAGGAGATGCCTGAAAATAAACAGACCTTGGCGGGGGTGTGTATCCAGATGGCAGCGTTGAAGAGGACATGGTCACAGAGCTGTTTGAGGAGTGGCGCTCCATGAGGTAAACCATCCAGATACTTGGCAAAGGACAGGAACTGCTCAAGCACTGCCCTGGTGATGTGGACCCGTGAAGACTAGGAAAAGAGCACGCAATCATAACAAGCTGATAAACACTGTTATTTAAATTCTTATTATTAATGTTTTATTTGCTGTCATCCTACAGTACAGCCAGTGTAACCGTGGATACAGCCAATCACCTGCTGAATGACGCTTTTCAATACATAATTTTAGGTACCTAAGCTAGAGGTCAACACAGGTCTCAGGTAATTAATTTACACCATCTGTTTTGTTAAGAAGTGTGCATATGATATTGCTGTCTCTTTCCTCTGCACATTTCAATCTTTGCACAACAACCTCTAATACCTATAAATATGTTGAAAATTCAGTTAAAAAACTCAAAGTACAGCACTGCACCGAGGCCTTGAGACAACGCTCCTTTCTTTACATTTTTCTAGAAGAACGGGAAACATATACACAACTAAATCATATTCTAACAAGCTTGTAAGTCAATATTTGATATGACCACCTTATTAGCATAGCCTGAACTCTCTTAGGTAAGCTTTCCTGTAATGTCTTTAAGCAGAATAGTTCTCCAGCCTTCTTAAAGGACATTCAAAGCTCTTTTATGCTGCCTTTTGTTCTGTTCTTTGTCAATATGATCCCACGTTAGTAATATTGTGGTCTGAGCTCTGGGGAGGCCGATCCATGACCGACAGTGTTTCAGTGTGTTTTTCTATCCAGGTATGCTTTTACTAGATTGGCGTTTGGGATCATTATCATGCTGAAATGTTTTCACTGATAAAGACGTTGCAGATGGTACTGCATGGTAAAAGTCTCCAGCGTGTTTTACAGATGGCTGTAGACACTGCTGTACCTCTCTCCTAACTTCACATATGTAAATTTGGATTCATCGCTCCATAAGACTTGTTGTCACTGATTTTTAGTCCAATTATTCTAATGTAATTTAGCATATCTCAGCCTTCCCCACCCATTTCTCTTCCTTAAGTATGGCTTCTTGACAGCCACTCTTCCACTCAGACCATTTCTGATGAGGCTTCAGTGAACAGTAAATGGATCAACTTAAGATCCAGATACATCTTTCAGGTCCTGTGGCAGGTCTTTGCTGGATTTTGTCCTATTTCTTAAGGACCTGACTCACATACTGTTCATCTGCTGTATGATTCTTCAGCCTGCCACTTCTGCTTTTGTGCTCCACTAGTCCATTTTCCTCTCACCAAGTTGTACACGCAGTATAATGTGGAAATATGCCACGTTATTGGCTAATAGCTCTCTGGAAATAACTAACTAACTAATAATACTATTTTATGTCAAATTTATCTTTGAAATTTACAGATTCAACAACAGAAACGGGAAACAAATGTGTTTTGTGACAGGCTGCTAGTAACTAAATGCTAAATTTGCTAAATTGTGTGTCATGTGTAGACACAACACTGGTTTAGCTCGTGATTCATAGGTACACTAACAAACAAACCATTTCTCTGAAGATGGTCAAATACAAGGACTGGACTGAAAATGAGTGGAAAAGCAGCCAATGTCCAAATAAAACTTTGAAAGACCTTCAAAAAGCTTGAAAACATACATGCAAACATGTATATCAGGAATTTCTGGCTCATTAGAAGCAAAACATAAAGGAAAGACAGGTGGCTCAAGACTTTTGCACAGTTCTGTAATACTGATGAAATGCAATCAACATTGCATTAAATTTGACCTTTAATATCGCTCTGAACAAAATAAAAGAAGCACCTATCAGTATAGCCCAAAACATTTTAACAAAACCACAAATGACAAAAATATTGTTGCATCACACCGCATCAGGTTTAAATAGCTATATACATATAAGCTACCTAGCAGAGAATATAGCGGAAATGTAAGTAAAGCTTGATAGAAACCCCTGATGAACTTAATGGAGCTCAAATAGAATGCAAACTCTTTCCTGGAGGCTTTTGTACTGACCTTCTCGAGCAGGTATCCGATCACCAGAAAGCCTTTACCGCCCAGCATTTGCTCCTGCATGGCCACTGAGCTTTTCAGCAGCTCCACCAGGAATGCCAGCAGAGTAGCACTGCAACATAAGCACACACCAGCAATGCTGCATTGAAATCACTACTGGACAAACATGTTTACTACTGCAGGCAAGACGATCCATGTCGTGTTCGCTTCATCACTCTTCAGACCCACATTCACATACCCCAGCAGATATTTTTAATAAGCAAGGTGCTTTGCTGTTTCTTATTGTCATTTCCATGATGATATATTTTTTAAATAATCGGACTGCAAATAATACGATGTGGAGAAGCTGCTCGATACTGGATGTAACTGGATTAATACTCATGAGATGGGGCGGTTTAGGGGAATCTCGGAGCGAGGAGAACACGTTGACTTTCTAAAACACCTCGCTCTTCCTCCTTTTACTCTCTGTAATCGGTTATTTTGTAGCCTGCAGCACAACCGAGGTTATTCTTTTAAAAGGAAGACAACTCTCCCACATACGACATTTACCTTTCTCTAATGTCAACCATTGTCTATATTTACTTCTTCTCATTTTCCCTAGTTTGTTTCGGGGTCCCTACCAGGATCAGCTGCAGCACTGCATAGCAAACAAAACATGTAATATTTTGAAGCCTCAGCCTGATTTCCTCTGCTGGAAAAGAAAAAAAATGGTGCAGTTGATATAAGTGCTCTTCAGACAGCCATCAGGTTCTCTGTATTTATGCAGATGACTCACCAGACAGTGGTGTCCACGCTGCTGTCATTGAGCTGCTTGTAATCCAGCTGTGCAAAGAGAGGGAACAGGACCTGTATGCCTCCTATAGAGTGAATGGCACTGTGGATGGAGTGGGTAACAATAGCCTTCACATCCTGGGGGTTGGAAAAAAGACTGTTTAACTGACTTTATTTGACATGTTCACACAGTAGAAATCACACGCTCACGTCTACTATTAAAGAGCAAACAGCTCTCATATGCAGACTTAACAATAGAAAATGTTGCAGACATTTTTTTATTCCACATATGGTAATTTAAGACTCGCTTCTTTTCACACACATTTAGTGCATCTATTGTTTTGTTTTTTTAGACAAAGTGAGACAAACTGAGACAAAGTGAAACAATTTACTTCAAAATAATTTTAATTATCTCAAAACGGAGCATTTCCTTAGGGCTATAAATGGTACCTGTGTACCACTTTAAGCTGTTTTAACCCACTGAACTAAAATCATAAAAAAGGTGACTGCAAGACCTCCCTTAACTAAATTAACTGGATAAGAAAACAGGACTCCCTTTGTGCCCTCATAATTATAAAATAGAGAATTTGCTGCCTGAATGGTTGGTGCATTTTTCACACACTGTGCAACTGAGGGAATTCAGATTTTTTTAAGAAAAGAAAAGAAAAGAAAAGCACCACTGGTTGAGCAGATCTCCATCAACCTTGAAAGATATTTGCTTAAACATAACTACAAGCAGTATCCTTCAAAGAAGGTTAAACTAAGATCTAAGAGTCCTGTCAAAATAAAATCAGTTTTCTATATTTTCTTAAATATCATATCAGCTATAATATCTTATACTGAGGAAATCCCTTATATCTACAGTACTCCAAGCAAGGTAAATACCACTTATTTTTCACAAATGCAATTGAGGCGAGTGTGAGTCAGCCTATGAAAAACTAGCTTGATAATCACACTGAGCAATCACTTCATTCCACTTCAGTCATTCACATATGCATTACTAAACACATCAAGAGCTGTGGGCTGTGATTTAGAGCGAGCTCTCTCAGAAGAAACAAGCCAAACTAACCTGTAGCATGAGTGCGTGCGGTGAGTGGACGAAGATGGAAGGGTTTTCCCTGGGCGACGACTCCAGGCAGAGCTGGGCATCCGTTGCCTTGGCGTTGTAGGTGAAAGAGATGGAGCTGGCCAGCTTTCCGTCATACAACACCTGCTTGTGGTGCTCAGCCAAGTGGATGTCGCTCTCGGACTTGAACTTGAAAGTGCTCTGCAGTGGCGGTGGCGGTGGAAGAGGAGGAAGAAGAAGATGTCAAGGGTTGTGTGAGGAAATCATTGAATCAGACAGACAAATGGCTTTCCCCGAGACGACAGAAGCACGTCTCTGTGTGCACAAGTTCAACACCCAAAATGGAGTCTGCTTAATTGCAGCATGAGCCGTGTGTAAACAACACAGCATTAGCTTAATGAACACAGCGCTAACCCGGGCACTAATTCAATTAGCCCAGAATAAGAGATGGATGGGGGAGCGGATGTGTGGGAGAGGAGCACTCGGAGATCCAAATTTATCTCTCTCTTTGTAGTCCACCAACACCAAACACACAAGAGAGAAGGGAAACATTATTTACATTTATCCCACAAAAAAACAACAAAAAACCCACACAGCCTGGAATCTAAAATAGCTTTACTTTGGATCATTTTCTCACTTTTCTGTTCCTCCACTGACATTATGGACGAATGTAACACAGCAGTATGTTGGAAAACCAGGACACGCAGTCTAAAGATAGACGCATTTCTTTAGTCCACGCACAAATTGTGGGAACTGTAGGTTGCACTTCATCTGTATCTATATCCGTCTATCTGCACAGGTCTCTGGGTTCATGTGTCCTGCAGCAGTGCTGCTACACACAAAGTATAAAGCCCAGCACATGAAAGGCCAGCGGACTGATCTGCCACCCTCTGCAGCAGCTCTAGACGGGGGCCGCTCTCCCCCTACAAGCGTCTGGGTCCCCAGGTACCTCACTCAGCCTGACTGCACAGGAAAGCCGCGGGCCGATGACAGACCTGTAGGCCCGTCTTCTTCTAAACCTTTCATCTGAGGTCTAGCGTAAAAAAAGATTTAAAAATATGCCCTGAGCAGTTTTAACCATGCACCATTAAATGTAACATCCTTATTTCCATCCAAGGGCTGAACACAAATTTACACTAAACCTTCTCTGATTCAGTTACGAGAAACACAAAACGCTTCCTTGCATGGACATGCAAAGAGGAGCCGGGAGAGGCCACTAATCTGCATCTAAAGCCACTTTTCACACAGTCTTCACAGCACAGCATTGTTTGCAAGAGTAATTAATGGTAATTACAGCATGCTTCTATTTTCTGAATTAAGAAGATATTACTTTAGTCAGATACGGGAGCTGATGACCCCGTGTTAAACAGCTCCTCTGTGAAGCAGCGTGTGTCAATAAGCTTATCTGTTAAAAATTGCCTGAAATTCTGCAATAATTCTTCACAATCACTAATAAAAAGCCTCTTCAGTTTATTTTGGAGTGGGCCCTACAAAAGTATTGTATAGCCTGAATGTGAAATTAATGCACTTATTAGGATGCAGATTTTTTGCAGCGTCAGCCTGTTTATTGTGCTGTACTTACAAGGTGTGTGTGTGTATGTATAGAAGCAGCTCCTTCAAATGTGAGCTTGCATTCAGGTTGCCATAGTAAAAAGAGGGAAGGCGGGCTGCTGAAAGCGTGAAAGATCTTTGCTGACTCTTCAAAGTACGAAGACATAAGGGGATATCCGTCAGGTGGAAGGAGGAACATGCATTAAAGCGCGGGTTTTTACATATGTAAAGCCTTACGCGGCTGCACTTAAAAACATGTGTCCCCTCACACCGAGAGGAATGAAAGCGACAACTCTTGCCTTTTTCGCACCTGACAGATGCAGATACAACATGGCCTGCAGTGATAACGGCGCACGAGCCCGTGCACGCGCGCTTAAACCATTCAGCTCATCCTTCGCCTGCCTGCAACTCCAGACAGTTTACTGAATGACGGCCAACTCTTCAGGATGAGGATTCCAGCATCTGACAGAAATGTTGCCTGACTTATTATGGAAGCTATTTATAAAAAAAATAATAAATCTAAATCTAGGACTGGCTATCTGTAAATATTCAAAACTAAATGTCAACTCTAAACACTTTCTAAAACTGAATTAGAGCAAAAATATCAGAAATCTACCAAGACATTTGTAGCCAGCGTTAGTCACACATGTTAATCTGCACAGAAATCCATTATTGAGGTATAGAATTATCTAAAGGTTCAACATTAACAACTCGCACCACAAAAAAAGACTGTGAATGTCACTATAATGAAACATATGAGACATACACACAACAACACACACAAGCGCACAATGCAGGTGTCCAGATACATACTCGCATGGTTCATTAATTAAGTTGTGGCCAGATTGCTGGCAGAGCTCTGCAACGAGGACATCTGGACCTCCTATAAACAGTGTAACCAGTGACATATTCAACACATGAGTGGCAGGACATATACAGAACACACACATACACACGCGGAGGAAGATAAAAATAACACCAGAGCTTCCTTTCAACCGTGGCCTGCACAGAAAAACAAGACGTTATGTCCCGTCTTCTTCCGTCATTAGGAGAGCATGGAAGTGCTGAACTGCGCACGCAGACATTTAGCACAAACAGCGTGTCAGCCATCATAAGCCTCGTCGAACCGGAACACCACGCGCACCCTCACTGTGCTAAAGCAGAGTGTCTGTCTGCTTCCTGCTCCTCATTACTGAACAGTAACACTGACAGTGGCTGGGACTAAGAAGCCGCATACGGCTGCGCGCACACATACTGAGTGTATATATGTGGATACAGTTCGATTAAACACAGATTAGGCAAAACCCAAGAAGAAACGTATAACACACACACACATACATCCACATCCGCGTGAAGCCACAGGAACGAGGACCGACCTACATTCGAGTTAAGACAGGAAGCTGCGTGACACAAACAGACCCACTGGTGTCCCTCCTTTGGCTGAGCGAAAAGCCCACGCACTTGTCATTACAATGCCAGCGCCGAGGCCTGTGGCTTTAAAACAACTGAGCCATTTAATGGTCTCTTCTGGGCATCTGAGAAGCCCATTCTAAGCCATGCAGAGAGGCAATCATCTGACTGATCAGCCTCAGGAAACTGTGGGCTGTGACAGAGAGAGGAATCAGTATTCATGGCAGAGAAACAGCAAACCCCATGCATGCGATCATTAGGAGGAGCTGAAGAGAAGTCTAGTTCATCAAATGCCTCGATGATTAAAAGAAAAAAGGAAAGGTGTAAAGGCCATATGTATGATTCAGCGCTCGTATATGAGAGACAGCTCTAACTCCTGCATTCTATATACTGCATCTTTCCCCGTCAGCGTCACACTGACAATTTCAAATCCCTTCACCGGTGCTCCTGTAGTTTCGCTTTCAGGCCGGCCAGATCTTTACTGCATCCCATTCGCCTGTTCTCCTTCCCCCAGATCGCTCATGTATCCACACAGCTGCCATCTAATACATGCAAACATGCCAAAGAAAAACATTATTTAAAAGAACAAAATCTGATTAAGGATACGTTCTTTCTAATAAGCAGCTGAAATCACATCAGCTGCCTTATCCCCATAACGACTCGCAGTTTTTAAAATTCTGACATCTTTGGACACCTTCATAAACAAGTCGTAAGTTGCCTGAGGCGTGCGAGTGTGCCAAAACAAGAAGCAGACAGCTGGCAAGGCATCACAGCTGCCACTGATAGCCAGACCAAAAGGCAGAAACGGTGATTTCTAAAGCAATCAGAGCTCAACACCCAACATTGTGAAGCCTCATTTGAATAACTTTAATAACCACAGGAACACAAAGTCCTAAAAAAAAACAACAACCAAAAAACACTTAAGTTAAAATGTGGCTGTCAGGGTCCTGGGTCCCCTGACCCGGCATGTTTGGTTCTTTGTGATTTTTGTATTATTGTACTTGTGTGAGTTCTATGTTTTCTAGTTTCGATCCCTTGCCCTTCATGTTTCTGTGTACCCTCTGTTCTGTGTAAGTCTGTGTCTGCATGTTTGAGTTTCCCTCTGTGTCTTTCGGTTCTTAGAGTCCTCTACCTTATGGTTTGTCTCTGTGTTTCTTAGTTGCTGTCTCCACCGTGTCAAGTTTGCGTCTCTATGTCATATTTCCTGTTTTACTTTGAAGGTCCGTGTCTTATGTGAATGCGTCCTGCTTTCCTTGTCTCTTCAGTCCTGATTTCTCCCAGCTGTACCCTCCTTCTGTGTCTCATTCCCCTCGTTACTTCCCAGTGTATTTAAACCCTGTGTTTCTCTGAGTCAGTGTCGCGTCGTCCCTCTTGATCTCCCTGTGTCTCCCCATGAGTGTTAGTTTGTTATTTCCCAGTTTAGTTTAGTTTATGTTTTTTCCTGCCAGCCAATTAAAGCTGTGACTTTGAGTTAACACCTTGAGTCTGAGCGCCTGCATTTTGGGTCCTACTCCTGCCTGCCACACTGCACTCCTTGACAGTGGCATGTATGGATAGTTCTGTATTTGCCTTTTGTGCCTTTTTAACCTCAAGGAAATGAGTGCAACCAAAAAAAATTAGGTGCATGAGTAAATCTAGGCATTTAAAAGCTCACTGAGAAGGAAGGTAGATGAACTCAAGCTGTACAACATCATCTGCTGCTGTCTTCACAAACTGATGTTGATGACACTGAAACTGACAGAAGCACGATGAATCAAATGGAAAAACTCCTGCACCTTTTAGATTACATTACTGATGACCTCTATCAAAAAGCCTGGCTTTGAACAATAACGTTTGATGTATATTTTTACATTTAGTTTTCTAAGACGTGCCTTTTCTATACTGGAATAAACTTGGTATTATTGCTAAAAATGTGTACAGATGTTTTTTACCTACTCTGAAGTTACGGCTTCACACATTAGAGCTATAAAGCAAGAAGTAGCTTAAACTTCAAGACAACGGACACGTCAACAGTAGCAGCAGAGAAAAGTACTTATAAACAGATAAATGTTTGAAGTGCCTAAAAAAATGTTCTTATTTAAAATACTACTTCTAATCAGCTCGTTAAACACACTTCATATTCTAGTACTGGGATGAAGTACTTCATAATGTCTTCAACAAGGTCCTGAAAACACTGCTCAGAGATTTTGGTCCATATTGACGTGATAGCACCACACAGCTCGTTCCACCACATCCCGAAGGTGCCCGACTGGGTTGAGATCTGGTGACTGTGGAGGCCATTCGAGTGCACTGTCATGTTCAAGAAACCAGTTTGAAATGATTTGGTACATTATCCTGCTGGAAGCAGCCATGAGTAGATGGGTACGCAGTGGTCATACAGGGATGGAGGTGGTCAGCCACAATACTCTGTGGGGCTGTGTTGTTTAAACCATGCTCGCTTGGTACCAAGTGTGCCAAGAAAATATGCTCCACACCATTACCCCTCCACCAGCCTGAACTCTTGGCACAAGGCAGTATAGACTCATGCTTTCATGTTGTTTACACATTCGGACCATACCATACAATCACAATAGACAAGGAGACTCATAAAAACCAGATGTTTTTCCAAGCTTCTATCCAGTGTTGGTTTTGTAGCCTCAGTTTCTTCTTCTTAGTTTTTTTAAAGTTCAACCCTGCCTTTAACTTTAACTTAGTGCAATTATTAAGATTTGTGGTCTGTGGTAAGGCCCCAATATTTCCAGATCGATTGATTTATGATATTACATTTGATCAAACACCGTTATTGTTGGTGTTTAAATCAGCACACAGCAGGTACCAGTGCACAGTCTAGACTTTGATGATACAGGTAAAATCCTCAGGTTATAAACAACAATATGAATGGAAACCGACAGCATATAGAAACATTAAATAATAGTCAGGTGGCCGGGATGTTCTAACTGTGACACTGAAGCACTGCAAAGCATTTGGAGAACATGTGCTATAGTGGTGATAAACATGGATGCAGGCGCTATCTCACCTTGTATCCTGGGCCGAGCTGGTGAATAGCAAAAATCTGAGCTGGGTTGAGAGCTTCACTGAAAACGTAAATGGCCCCCAGCTGACCGCAGAACACCCTGTTAGCATCTGCTGTCTCTGATGAACCCAGGAAACACTTGTCGTAACTCTGAAGGAAAGACAGAGCACAAGATAATGTTACCTTTCAGATATAATCAAACAGAAATGTAATCAGAGTAATCAACAGTTTGGAGAAAAATAATATGTTTTGAAGTTTGCTGATCTTTACAGTGATCTGAAAGACAGATATGGTTCATTTTGAGTCATAAGATCTCTGAAGCAATAAACAGTGGATGGTGGAAAACAGTTAAACCTTTGATAGCTGCTGGTTCCTAATCGCTCGGTCCCAACTCTACTCTCACCTGCTATTACATTTGTCCCGTTCGCTCTCATAGCCCTTATCACAATGAAATCTTTACTCCTCTGCCTTTTTTCAAAATGAGGACAAACGTTTTATCTTGGGCCCTCTGGACCAAACAAACCCCGATAGTGTCGACGTTTTCTGAGACCCTTGCTTTCAAGTCTCTGAATGAGCTGCGTGAACAGCAAAACCCTCTCCCTCAGTTTCTTACAACAACGCCAACCTTCAATACTGGCAGCAATGTCAAAAGCTGGCCAGGATGGAAGGGGAACAAAGGCCGTGCAGCTACCTGTCACCTGCTAAATGGAAAAGTTGGAAGTTGGAGTTTGGGTGAGCTATGTTGGAAAGAGGCCCAAGGACAACTTTGTTCCTGCTGACAAATGCAGAGGGCAAACCTCAGATGTCTGCCAATATCACAACAGGCTAGAGGTGTGAAGTAGAGCCAGACCAGTACTGGATTTCTGACAGTGCTGCAGAAATCCTTATTTTGAAGCTAAATCTATTTTTTTAAGCAATCGTCAAATAGAAGCAGCTGAATAATGAACTCCACGTTCATAATCAACTGTGCGCGCTACCACGTAAAATCCACGGCAAACAACATCAGCGCCCTTACATCGTTGGTGTTGACGTGCCAAGCCATATCACCATAGGAGACCAGCTGACCGTTCACATAGCAACGGATCTCAGAGTTCCTCCAGCGGTTGTAGATGTGGACGATGCTGATCATATACCACTGAAAAATTGAAAAAACACATTAAAATAAAACACACACAAGATGATTAATCAAAACAAGAAAAGCATCACTGCACCAAATTACCAAAACAAGAACTAAATGTTCTTTGTTTTACCCGAGGCTTTAATATTTGTGGGAGTTCTTCAGAACTGTTTCGTGACGACTGAGACCTTTCTTGTTTTGTTTTTTTCGTTTTTATATACAACCAGAACGGTATTTTAATCTATTTTATTCCTCTGCTCTCACCTTGGCTATTACTGACAGTTGTTTGTCCATCAGACGCATTACATCCAAACCCTCAGGGCTGAATTTAAACTAAATTGAAACTTAGTGAAAAGGTGACGCATTCATACTGAGAACTGAGAAATAAGGCAACGGCCTTGGCGTATAATGTTTACTGCTACGGGGGTCGGGCGGTCCACAGTGATGACACCTGAGCTCCCGTGAGTCCCGTGCTGCAATTGCACTTTTTGGGATTTCCTATTTTTATACCTCATCTGCTTTTGAAATGCAGAGCGAGTTATAGCCTGTTGTCATGGGTTTGTTGAGGTGTTGTGCTGTGACAGCAGAGAGGAAAACCAAGAGTGAAACCAACAACGACAAAAAACACAAAAAAGGGCTCACAAGTTAGGCAAATAAAAGCAAATAATTTGCTTTTTTTATTCTTATTTTTTGTCCTTTTGCTTCTCAGAGGGGGTGAAGGGATCTCTCAGGGTTGCAAGTACTAGAAGGAAAAACACTGTCAGCCTTGATTGCTCCAAAATATCTGGTACACTGATGTTGTTGATTTGGACATTGGCTCTGCTGGTGGCTGAATGCATCATACAGACTACTAAGCTACTGTAAAAGCAAACCTGTTGAAGCCTGTGGTGAACAAAATGTGTTACTTGCACCTTTGCACTTGTTATTTAATAAACACAAACTACTGAAAGATATTGACAAAAGCCTCCTGCTGTATCCACTACTGTATGATTTCATCAAGACTTTATTTTATTTCCTAGCTTAGTGAAAATTCATATCTTTGTAATACACAGAATGCTCACTCTCACTGCCCTCTACTTTAGCTCACTATAAGAGGGTCAGCTAACATGAATTACAACAGTATTGAACTCATTTACTCAACAGAACGCTTTCTGTTCTCTCTTTTTTCACTTTGCCCATCTTTATAGTGTATGGCTACAGCAATATGCTTGTGTTCCTTCATTAGAAAACATCTTCCCTGGTGATAATACACACAGGTTCGCTGGAGAGAGACTGCAATGGGGAACAGGAGTGCAGAGGGGAGGGTGGGGAAGCTATAATTTTGCAGGTGCATGTATACGTGGGGAGTAGGGAGCACAATGTGTGCGCTGCCAGCGTTCAGTCTCTCGTACATGCATGCACACACGAATTAACGCATGTGCACGACAAGGCAGAACGCTGTGAGACACGGTGGCTTCGAAATTTATCAAATGGAACCACTGGGAACTTCGTTAGGCAGTGCAGGGATTCTACTGGGTCAGCAAATCCCCTGGAAGGCCATCTCATCAAGTAATGTGTGTTTGTTTATGTGCGCGTGCGAGGATGTGAGTGAGCGCGTGTGTGGGACAGTGGCAAAATGCTGACAGCACGGTACAGGGGCAGCGTGCAGGTCTTAATTGACAGACCTTATCTGGACTCATCAACATTCGGCGTGTGCGCAGAGAGACGGGGGAGAGCAGCAGCACTCTCCTGATGCTGTGTCATTTAACAAGTGGCACAGGAGCTCCAGAAAATGGGTGTTTCTTTTTCTTACCTTGCGGGGCTGGAAATCATATTTCACGCAGTGCTGAAAGCCTTTTCCTTTCGACTTCAACGATGTCACAATGAGGCAGTTTCCCACAAAGTGCGCAGAGTAACCTATTCCTTTACTGGTGCGAAAACTGAAGAAGAATGAGAAAGAGCAACACTCATTTCACTTTGGTGGAGAGTCGAGATACGAGTCTGAAAATGGCTGTGATGGCTCAGTTTTCAGCTAGCTGTAAATGAAAACAAATTAGCTTAGGCTAACTTCATGAATGAGCTGTCCCTCTAAATGGCATGTGAACCATGAAGCTGCTTAGACTAAAAGAGCTGGATTTTATTTCACAAATACAACTGCACCTCAAGATATCCTTACTACTGAAATACATGCACAAGGCACCTTTCAAAGCCACATATCGCATCCTTTGGGGTCACAAAAAGCAGGATTTTAAGGTGCTTTCCTTTCAGCGATGCCAAGGGTCCCAGATTATAGGTTTGTGAGAAACACCAGTAATCCTCTTCCCTCCATTTTACCCGCATAATTTTTCTCTTCCCGCGCTTGTAACCTCCACATAAAACCTAGTCTCACAGCTAAGCTTCTTCCTGAAACAAGCAGACATATTTTCTTTTTAAAATAGACCCAGAAGGATCGTGCATATAGCAGGAAGGAGATATAAATCCCTCTCAAGTGAATCCCTGATACACATTAGTAGGACACGTACTGCGTTATCATGGCCTTCATGCAGCTGCTGAGGCCAGTATCAGACAGGCAGCTGGAGTAGCAGCTGCATCTGGGGGAGGATGATAAGACCTGGGCCAGAGAAGAGGAGGCTGCCCTCCCTCTCTCGCACCCTGCTTACCATGACAACCTGACAAACCAAACTGTTACTAAGGAAACAAGATTACATCCGAGCACTTTTCCTGATTAGCACTCATCTCCGAGATAGTATCTGGAGGATATATGGACACACATCGCGCTTCCTGTAGACGACTTCACAACCTTTTCCCTCCGTAATGAATCAGAGGGAGAAGAGGTGAAGGCAGGACGGTGCTAGTTAGTGTCAAAGAGCGAAGAGGTAGAGGGAAGAAGCCAAGCAGTGGCGTGAAGGAGTTCAATTAAATAAAAGGTCAAAGCTAATGAAGCTTCATAGTAGCTAACGGCTTGCACTTGCAACACTAACGGTGAGGCCAGCGAGGGCCAGAGCTGCACAGCGAGGAGGAGGCATCCACCCAACAGATCACTTATAATGGAGTGTGTTGACATTTAAAGTTATGTTCTAATTCATTATCTGTTTACCTATTAACTTCCTAACCATGTCATTCAGTCTGACTAGTTAACTCATTATATAAAATGTTTCACTGAAGACACTCAAAAGCTGAAAAAAAGTAACACTGGAAAAAGATTTGAATAGATCTGATTGTTTAGGATTCGGGAGCTATGTGATCATCGCTGTGTCCGTGGCCAGCTGACAACACAACACTTTAACACTCCTAAGACGACAAAAAGATGGAAGTGAGGTGTTAGAAGAGCTGATCTGTTTCCTACGAGTCTCGCAGTACTGAAATTGCTGAAAAACACCATATGAATGGACTCAAACAACTTCAACATTTTTCTACATCTGATTTTAGACCAAAAATCCTCATTTCTATTTCCCTTTTCACAAATATGATATGGATTACGCGTCTAAACAGAAACATGATTAAAACAATGTCTTAACGCCTGTTGCAAATCAAAACAAACTATCACAATTTGTTTGCGATAGTCAACAGCGACTGCTAACAGTTTGTTGCTTGTCTAAAGCCGTGTATTTACTTGTATTAAAAAAATTATTAAAAATCTACAAATGCAACTTGTTGTGATGATTGAAAACATGAAAAAAAATGCTTTTGTCTGAATTTCAGATTTATTTATTTTTTTATCTTGTAACAGCTGCACTTTGACTCATGAATGCCCCATGACTCCGCAAGTTCCCACGGTGAGAGTTCTTAGAAATAGATAGACAGACACTTCATTGATCCCACAAGGGAAACTGTGCTTGCTGTTGTGAACCCTTCTGAACACGCCAAAAGTAGCTTTTGTTGGCTAAACACAACAACAACTTCAGTTTATTCTCTGTCTCACACAAGCAGTTTGACCTCCCCTTCCTTTAACCCAGAATTCTTTTGATTCGTTCAGTTTCTGACGTGACGTTAAAACCCATCACGTGTGTGCATCCTGACGGAAATCTGTCCGCTCAACCTTTCCAAAAGCACCGATTGAAACCTTTCTTACATGCACATTTGTGAACCTATCCTGTATGGCGTTGACACCAATTGCGGCAGATGGCAGTCTGCAGTATATTAAGTGCTTTCGCATGCTGTGATTAAGTGCAGCACACTTTCAAACTGTGTCATCCGTGTTCACCTCAGGTTAGTTTTCTTCCAACTGTAACTATAATGCTTTTTGACATCCAGAAGGAACAGGCCTGAACTTGCTTTGTGCAGCTATGTCGGCTCCTCTGCTTGGATCAATAGTGAAAGCACAAGGACGTCTGTACGACCTAAAACCACTTCTTACACAAGTAAAGTTTCTTTAAACTGAGAACACTAGCGAGTGCTGCCACTATAGAAATCTAAGAAACTCTTTTGTCATTTTCTTTTACTCAAACCTATCAAGAGTTTTTTTTTTTAAAGCATACCAAGAGTCTACAAAGAAATCATGTGCTATTGTGATCCCGGAGGGCTGATAAAAAAACCCAACTTGGCAACGTTTGGATTCCTTTTCCTCGATTTAACGCCTCTCTAACACAATAATATCAGGGTGACATCATTAGGTCAACAAGTAAGGGAAATAAGTGCAAGATTCACAGCTAACAGAAACTCTTTAACAGTACTAGAGCTGATTTTTCATTGAAATTCATGAAAACGTACATGTTTGAAGATGTTTAACTTTTTCAACAGTCCAGATGAATGAACTTACCAGTAGAGGTACGGCTTGTCTTTATCCACATTGATGTTGTTGAGTGGATCCTGCCTGAACCAAGTGTTGATAGTAAATCCGTTCTGGTATGGCCATTTGGCAATTGGTGGTAAAGCTATAGCCTGGAGCAGAACAATCAGCTATCACTACACTCATATGCATGAGAAAATGCCATTTAATATGAGCTGACTGACTGCAAACAAGCATGGATTAATCTGGATAAAAAAAAAGAATTATTCTGATAGATTTCTTAGATTAAGGCTTGAGTGTATAAGTGGTTAGTGCGTGCTGGTCGGTCTCACCGCTGCACTCCGGCCTGGAAAGTTGAAAAAGGTGTCCGGGCCGTGTCTCTGTGGCATCTGGTTCAACACTGACAACAGCTTGATAGCGTGTCTTGGCTGGAGGAGAGGAGGAAAGACCAAAGTGACTGTCATTATTAAGTGACAGATGCTCCCTATCAGGGGCACAGGGGAGAGTAAGAAAAGAAAAAAAAAACATGGTGTGACATCACATCTCTACCACAACCCAGCTGGATCAATAACTCTTCAATCACCTCCGTCCTACCCCCGACAACACCTCATCAATACCATGGCAACCCTTAATCGATCTGTCTCTGGAGAGGGCTGCTGAGGGGAGGAGGAATCGGAAAAGATGGGAAAACAGCAGTAGGTGGATGGGTTAGTGATAGATATTGGACAGCAGAGAGCAGTGGACTGCGGATCAGTGACCAGAGGTTGCTGATGGAGGTTGCCCTGGAGCCTGACTAGAAGGGGGGATTGCCGAAGAAGTGGCAAGGATTCACAGGATGAGTTAACAAACACCGAATCATCGCACACTCTGCAAACCTTGCTAAAACTACAGTCAGTAAGGATGTCATAGGAGACGGTTTAGACTCATAAAACCCTCATTAATCTTCACAGTACAGTTTTAAAACATCCGCTCCGAGTCAGCTAAACCGTCCGACTAGAAGGTGGGCCAATGAGCAAACTACAGGGAGCTGTTAAGCTTACAACAAGAAGCAATGTAAGCTGAGATTGCACTAAGCACTCCCAAATCTAAGCTCCTGAATTAATCCCATTTTCAGGTACTGGCGTTTGTAGCTCTAAAAGTAAGCATGAATCAGCAATAGCAGAAGCCAATTTAAGTAGAAATTCGACAATAAACAGCATACGGGTTTCAGTATAAAAGCCTGAAGCAACCAAAGTGCAAGAGTGGTTCGTGTTGCCGTTTCAATAAAGGAGGAAATGTATTAATCAAACTCTCTTCCAATTGCCTGCAAAGCAATTCACTGAGAATACAATGCCAAATTGGCAGGTTGTGATAACAGACATATATTTGGCTCACTGTGCAAGAGTAAAGAAAGTTTGAGGTAAGGAGAAGTAAAGAAGAAGAGATGGAAATCCCCGAACAAAGCATTCAGCTTTATAGAGCGGTTCAGATGATTATACGTGTCCTGAATGTGACTCTACTGGACTCTACTGGCTCCTTCACACCTGATTAAGCTTCCACTGTCACTTTTTTTTGCTTCTCTTCAATTACACTAATAAAATCAATTACAAGCAAAAACAAAAAGAAAAAACAAGAACACAGGCTAAAGTGTCTTAACAAACATACAAAAAAGAATCCTAATATGGAGTCAAAGGTATACACACCCATCCTGCATTATTCTAGTGTATTAGCACAAACATCTCACTAAGTGACATCCAGACTAATGACACGCAGACAAACTCATGCTGTATGGCTAATATAGTTTGCATTTTTTAAGCTTCCACAGCAAGTGAATACCAGTAAATCAAAAACAGTGAAATGTCTAATTCAGCAGCAAATGTGAGATCTGTAAAAACAAAAACAAAAAACCTAAAAAGATCAAACATATCCAAGGTTACAACATCCCAATAATCATCAGTGTTGGCAGAGAAAATTAATATTGCTTCGTAAATACCAGCTCCTCTCAAACCAGACATGAATCTTCAATAATGTTCTGATATATTTGTTGGTCTGCTGCCATCTGAGCAAACAAAGGGTGTCTGACTGAAGCTCCTTCTGTTGTTGAATTGTCCCCTGAGGTACACCACATCAGAAATGCTCCCAATATGAAACACAGGAGATACTTATGACATACATCACAATTTTTTTTGCAGTGTTGATATTTGTTAAACTGTAAAGAACCAGTAAGTGCATGAGTCTTAGCCCGTAGCTAATAGTGCGTGTCACGCCACTTCCCGGCATTGGACGCCTGCTGGAGAACTCGCTAGATTGGATGACGTACTTTAGTCTCTACAGCTACAACCATGCAAACCATAATCTGCACCCTACTGGATGAACTCGTGTGGGCTGTCTGCTTCCAGATTTTTTTAAACCGAGACCAAAGTGGCAGCTCGTTTCCAAATAAGCTCTCTAGGACTGGTGCAGAGGTTAACACATGAAATAGCCCTGCTTCATGACCAGGTAGAGACACAATTTCAGTCTCATGGGGGTGGGGGTCACAAGCCAGTTACTCCTAATGCTGGTCCCAAGCCAGGATAAATGGGAGGCTTGTGTTAGGAAGGGTATCCAGCATGAAATCTGTGCCAAATCAAACACGCGGCTCCCTTGGGAAATAAGAGAGCAGCCCAAAGTAGCTTTAGTGTAACAAAATGTGTTTCTGCAAGAATTTAAGCCCTGCAGTTGCTGTTGCTGTCATTGTCGACTGACAACAGCTAGTTTTCAGTTTATAGAGGCTTTGAGTTGCGCTGGATGCCCTTGATTTGCATGAAGGAGCCTAGACCACAACACTGCTCACCTGCTTACATAGACAATGAATGGAAGTCGTAGAAATGACAGATCCTGCGGAGACGTACCCACAATCTAAAATTCTAATCGCTTCTTAAATCACCACTAAAACTTACCCAGATGCCATTTTCGCCCCTCAGCATGCTAAAGAGCAGCTTCAACTCCTTCACTGTGATGCTGTAGCTGGCCATGACTCCCAGCATGTCCACCAGAAGGTCTGACAACAAAGAAAACACACACACACACACAAACAAAAGGCAGAAAGTAAGTGTAAGACAGCAGAGATATCCTGAATGTACATGCTCCTATGAGTTTGTGTGTGAGTCAGCGTTTGGAAGTCTCTCTACATTTCTGATAGAATATGGTGAGGGCATAAGACACTGACAGGTTGTTATACTGTCAGTTGAGCAATTTATTATTCAGAGAAGTAAAAATCAGCGGCGCTTCATCCAAGTACTCAGAGCTACTGCCATGTAAACAAAACACACACAACCTCAAACCTCAACGAGTGTTGCTTTTCACAGCACTGCTAAATACGGTCAGAGTACACATGACAACAGATAAAGCTCCATTAATACATAATGATCTTAATACATCAGGGAATAGAAGGCCAAACAACTGAGAAAGGGCTAAATATATTGTCAGCTGTGACAGCGTTAATTATGATTCACAAATATAGCTGTGGTCAAACGTTTACGTGCAGTCATCGTGGGCATGAATGTTGTGGTGATTTGGGGCCTTTAATGATTTCTTTGAACTGTTCTTTTTCTAGAGTGCAATGACTGTACAGCTTACATCTTTAATCACTTTAAGAACACAAAGTGAGTTTTGATTTTCTCTAATCCACACAGGGTCACAATTGTACATACGGGCTCGACTATACACATACATCACCTCTACTCCCACTTGGGTAAACATCACTTAGCAGGGTGCACCTCAATCAGACAGTTTTGATAGCCATCAAAAAGCTTCTGATATAATTTCAGATGGACTGGTGGGATTCATCTAAACTGGTTGGCTTCTTGGTACAGACCCAACGTTCCTATGTTTGAAAGCTTCGCCTTTACCCCTGCAAACAAACCTCATGTCATTGTGGCCAGTTAGCTCAATCTTTGTCTCCTCTGACCACAAAACGTTTCTCCAAAAGCCATTTGGCTGATTCATGCGGACAGCTGCAAATTCCAGTCTAGCTCGAAGGTGTCGAATTTGGAACAGGAGCTTCTTGTTTGTTCTGGATCTCCTCAGTCCATGGCAAAAGCTCACTTCACTATGGCCAGTGAAGCCAGTGTTCCAACAGTTTCCAGTTCATGGCAGGCTTGAACATCCTAACCTAACTAAATATCCTCTCATCTGAGGGTGACGCATCTGACTATCCTGTATTTACGTACAATTGTTTATTTATGTAAATCTACACAATCCTCCTTCTTAAATCTTCACGGAGTTCCTTGCTATTGTTCTGAGCATTGATATGATAGGTATGAGCTTTAATTTGTATCAGGCTTTACAGGGTTAAAGGGCACCGAAGAAGCTACAGTGTAACTTAAAAGATTTGAGTATAGGCAAATATTAGAGGCCCTACATTTTTAAATGTTGATCCTGTGTCGATTAGATAAAATCCAAACCAAATTCAAACTTGTGCACCCACTTCCCTTTTTAAAAGTAATTAAAGATGCTGTACAATGATGAGTGTCTGTAAACTTCTGACCACACATGTAATTTAACTGCTAATAGTACAAAAAACAGCATGCAGAGTAGTATTAATCTCCTTTTAGCAAAAAAAACCAAAGAAACAAAAAAAAATATTCATATTTACCAAAATTGTAATCTTTTTCTTTAATTTGTTCACATTTTAACAGACAATAGTGGCAATCTGTCACCTCCCTCTCTAAGGCTGCGAAAGAGCTTTTGTTTAATGGCTACATGTCATGAAATGACAAAAACAAGACTTTAAATACAATTCCCTCTCAATATTCAAGCATATAATTAAATACCACATTGAGGCTTTTGTTTAGCCCAAATGACCTTCCTGCTTCATCGACTTTCACTTTACACAACCACAACAGATCAGTGTGGATATGGCAGAGAGACAGCACAGCTCTCTCAGAGGGAGCCAATCTGCTTAGAAAGGCTCTTCTTTCCCATTAGGCCTGCTAGATATGAATAGAGTCTTCCCATAATATTTCATTAGCCAAAGCCTAGCGACAGGGAATAAAGGAGAGGGATATCTCACTGAGGTGCTGGGTATGAGAGGAAAATGCAATACACAATGTCCTAGATTCAAAACCCCTAAGCTCTGTTTTTGTTGTGTTCAATTCATGTAGGTCATTTTGCATAGGTTTGGAAAAATGTTACAATCACAGCTCTCTGGAAGAATCGGCATTAAATTGATTTAAGTGGCGTATACTCTGCTGTAGTGAGCAGTAATAAGTCAAAGAAGTTATAAAACACATCATCCTGCGGCGCTAGCTAGGGCAGAGAGGACACTGGGGGGGTGGAGCAAAAGATGTGCACTCCGAGGCATCATTAAAGGGAAGCCAAGGTCAATACGTTCATGTAAAGAGATGAATGTGGATGTGTTGTTTTCCAATCAAGCCCTGTGAACAAATGGCAGTGAGCACACAGAAACACATCTAGGTTGTTATTTTTGCTTTTGCTGCACTGGAGGGTTTTATGGATGTTTCACTGCAGGGCAAACACTCACGGACACGTGGAACAGGTTTTGATATAAGGAAAAACATCTGAGTTTTTTCCATCAAGGTGGAGGCACGTTTACAGATTCAGCTGGTTGCTGCTTCGTCAACACGATTACAAGGTTGAGAGGTTGGGCATCTGTTAAAGAACAGCCCATTAGATTTTGGTATGGATCCCCATCACTTTCGTTAAAGTAGAGAGATAGGCCACTGGCCTTGGTAGAGGACTTTTTTCCTCTCTGTCAGCAAGGTTATGCAAAAAGTGCAGGACAAAGTGCATGAAACTTGGACACACAGTGGAGAGCTGGAGTTTACAGGAAGAACTCATTACATATAAATGCAGATTTAGACATCAAGGCACTGACCTTAGCACAGACTCTGCTCTTCTAGTCTGAATTTTACCTATTTTTCAGTATCAGTGAAGTTTTACACCAAGTGTGCAATCCAAAATAAGTGGTTCCTGAAAATTCTAACCAAGGGTGACATTTTGGGTCTTCTTCCAGAACTTAGCAAAGTTTTGACACATTCAACTTTCTGTAGTCACAGTTTGAAGATGTCCCCTGACCGCCTCACATGCAAACAGTCATTGTGAAGGCATGCATACAGATAACGCTGGTGGCCTAATAGCTATAAGGTGTGTGTGTGTGTGTGTGCGTGTGTGTGTGTGTGTGTGTGTTACTGCAACTGAATAAAAAACACATTCTATTAAAAGTAAACGCTAATGGTAACCAAGGCAGCTGTGTTCAATCCCAAACTTTGATTTAAGGCCTATTAACCATTTAAATAATAATAATAATAATAATAATAATAATAATAATAATAATATCATAATATTTTGTTAGCATTTGTTTCCAATACCAATAAATTAGGATCAATAAGCGATACATCTGCATGTTTCTCTCCTCAAGCACTACCATCATCATAAACTAAGTGTGACCAGTAAGTTCTTCAGGCATAAAGAGCAAAAGCCTTTATTTAAATATGGCTGATCTTCTCTTCAAAGTAATGTCATAGTCCACCTCTGTGCCACTGCCAGTGTTTGAAAGCTCTCTGGAAGTCCCGTTCCAGACTAATTGCACTTGTGTATCTGCAATGTGTGCTGGATCCCCTACACTGTCCCGAAACAGCATGAGGTTGGAAGAAGAGTAATTTAGAGGGTATCCTTTGTAGTTACTGACAACTGTGTTCATGTTTCATATTAAAAAAAACACCAGAATTTTCAGTGTGCTGAGAGCAGGTGCACAACGGCATGGCAATCCAGTTGTTTGTGTCCTCAGACCCCACAGAAGGAAAAATTTTTGCGTTGACAGTTTGACTCTGGGACGAATTCACAGTGCCAAGCCGAGTAAAAAAGACATTAATATGTTTGGACACGGACACTGCCGACGCTTCCCCTGTAAGCTGTTTGGACCTGGTTCAAAGCCACAAATTTGAGGTCATATTAAAATTGTGGTAATTCAGGGAATTCTCTAAAAACAGTCAGGCGTGGTTTTTGCTATTACAGGGTGGAGTCAATTCAGGGGAATTAAGCTGTAAAGTTATCATTATATCCCATTATATTCTCATTTTGTAGGTTGTCCAATCTTGAACAAACTGATCAAAATACAAAGTATGTGCGCATGTATCCATGTGTACCCACTGCTCACCTGCAATCATGTCGTCCACAGTGCTCATCTTCAGCAACACCTGCTGGATGAGGCCAACCTCGGTGCTGGTCTGCAGGTTGCGCACACTCTTGCGGAGTATGGCTGTGAACATGCTCCAGATCTCCGCCTGGCACGTCACCTCGCAGTGGGAAAGCAGCTCCACCATGCAGCCGATGCTCTCCGCCTCCTGGATGATGAAGTTCATCTCCAGGTCAAACTCGCCGCCCACCAGCTTTAGGAGAAGAAGTGGGAAGGGGGAGGAAGGGGAGGGTTTGGGAAGGGAACAGAGGTAGAGCAGGAATTGGGGGGGAGGGTGGAGAGAGAGAACAAGAAGAGTGAATGATTTAGTGTAGCATTTAACCTTATGACTGAAGGAGAGGTAAGCCTGGCTTCTGATGGATGCTGATTGTGGTTGGGAAAGCATCTCTTCTGCCCGGGGCCTCATATGCTGCAACATATAAACGTCCTTCATGTGAGCACACACACACACATGCACACACACACACACACCGTCTCCTCTTCCTCTTCTGCTCCTCAGTAACGTGAGGAAAACAGAACTCTATGAACAACAATTACTCTCAGAATACAGCAGGCATAAATATGCCCCTCTCTACCACCTCAGATGCACAACACCAATTGAACACATACAAAGTTAACGCACATGTCAGTCCCTCTCCTCTCTGATGGCATTAGTGTGAGGAGACCGCACTTTAAAAACTAAATGCAAATGATTTTCTGTCTCTTAATGGCTGGCAACTATAATTACTTGGGTAAGTACAGCAACAACACGCTAGCACATTAACTAACACGCCACATGAACACAACCATACCCACACAGTTCACCCTCAGCACGCTACGCTATCCAGGAAACGGTAGCCATAGCAACCAGCAAGCTAAGAGAACACCACAGGGGTTATTAAATCAGATGGAAAAGAAACATGCAATAGATTATGAGAAGCTAGCAAGACAGCAAACAGGATAAACATTATGACTATTGTGGTGTTTACACGGCATGAGAGAATAAAACTAATCGATAAATCAAGGAGAGTCAGTCTGTTTCACAATTTGATTAAACTGGGGGGGGGGGGGGGGGGCAGCAGGGCTGTGGTGTGCTGATGTCAGGAGCGGGAAGACGCAGATAATGCCGGTGCTGTTCAATAAAGGGTTTCTTTTCAATACTTCATTCTGCATGTGGTTAAACGACCCTTAAGCAAAAACTATTACAAGCTCAGCGGGGAATGTAAAGTTATACTCTGCGCACTCTTGCTATCTTTAAGACATGATCACATAGCAATTTACAAACTGTGTTGTTTTTGGATCACTGTTAAAAAAAATTAAGTTTCACACACTTAGCTTCAAAATGAAACTTTTAAAGAACAAATACACAATAATATTCATCTGACAAATCGACAAATCTGTATTCGACAGCAGCTAAACACATCCCGGATGAATCAATACACCTTGTGAGACATTTAGATTCACTTCATTGTGTCCAGCACTGTTTTCCACAAAGAGTCTTCCTGGCAATTGTCTAAAACAAAAGGCAATCTTTTGTGTTCACTGACAAATAATACACCTCCTGTTGCAGATGAACCAAATGTTCTCAGCAAGAGAACTTATAGAGTATAGAGCAGATTATTGAAATGAAGGAATTAAATGCGTCTAAATGCGTTTTCTCCAGCGTTCCCGGAGTTACTGCCGATGTGTTCATCGTAGTGTGTATGTGTGTGAATCTTAGCTCAAAAGCACTTAGATGGAAATGTGCGTGTGAATGGGTGAATCATACAAGTTGTATAGATCGTTCTGAGTGCTCATGTAGAGTAGAAAAGCACTATGGAAGAACCAGTCCATTTACCTTAAAGCTGTTTATGAACAGCTCATCTTTGCCTCATTTGCTGCATATGAAATTTTATGTTTCAGCCTGTTACAGATAGCACTTCTCTGTCCCTGGTATGAGCATCATAACCGCAGGGATGATGAGGGTTGAGCAATAAGTTAATTAACCTACTAGAATTTTAAAAAATGTATTAATTGATTATCAAAGACAAGAAAACAATTCTGTTGGTAGAAGGGCTAACAAATAATCCAAGGACACAGAACGGGAACTGAAGTTGCTGTAGTCTCCACAATGTTGGTTCAACTTTCATTTTCATCATCAAAACGTTTGGTCGGTTTGAATATTACACGTACAGACGCATGAATCGATCAGCCAGGGACCAGAATCGACCAATTTCTATAATTCTCGGGCCTCATCTGTGACTGGTCAACCTCACATGTGCCCGATTACAAGCCAGCACAATCAAACACACACACATACACAGCCTTATGCTAACATGTCGTTAGCATGGTGGAAGCATTTCAGTGTGAGTAAAAACACAAACCTTTCCAAAATCCAATCAGACTCTTAACAGACCAAACCGAACTTGGATATTTTAAAGAAAAAAAATAACAAGGGAAAAGTGGCTAACGCTAAAGCTATCCAGAGCCTCGGTATGAGCAAAAGCTGAGCAAAAGGAAAATTATAGAGACAAGGGGAAAAAGTACAAAGGGTCGATATCCTATTATCTGCTGACTTTATAAAAATACTGGGAAAATAATGCAAGTACATGACATTTATTTTGTTATATAAATCTATTACCACTGCCTTTTTTCAGTAGGGTAAGCAAGAGAAGATCCTACACTTAATGATTGATTTTATAATAAAAATAACATTTTACATGAAGAAAAGTTTATTTTTGTCTGCTTATGCTGTCAAATCAAATCAAATCACTTTTATTGTCACATCACATGTGCAGATACACTGGTACAGTACATGTGAGTGGAATTCTTATGTGCAAGCTTCACAAGCAGTGTTGTGCAAAAATACAATAACATAAAACAAGCAAAATATATGAATGGCTAAATCTGAGACTAATAAATATATGTACAATATATAATTGCAGGGGTGGCTGTAGCTCAGGTGGTAGAGCAGGTCATCTACTGATCGGAAGGTTGGTGGTTCGATCCCTGGCTTCCCCAGTCTGCATGCCAAATATCCTTGGGCAAGATACTTACCCCAAATTGCTCTCCGATGCATCCATCGGAGTATGAATGTGTGTGAATGTTACTTAGAAACTTAACTTAAAGAAATGTGCTTGTGCGAATGGGTGTGAATGGGTGAATGTACAAGTTGTGTACAGCGCTTTGAGTGCTCAGAAAGAGTAGAAAAGCGCTATATAAGAACCAGTCCATTTACCATTTACCATAATAGTAGTACATGCATTACAGTTGTAGTTAAAAAGCAAATAAGAATTGGGAAAAATAAATCAGTATCAGTGGGTCTCATTCAGGCACACCAAGAAAACTTCAATCAGGGCTTTTATAATTACAAGCAACTTTGCAAACAAGTAATGTCTGAAGGTATTTTCCTATCCTATGTTTGAGTCTTTGATTATGTCATCCTACTTTCCTAACTGCATAAATGTCATACCCAGCAGCTGTAGGGTGGCTTTCCAGTCCCGCTCTGTGCACATGTAAGCTCACCCTATGCTGGAATACCAATAAACACTCCACTACAGCAAACTTTAACACAGACAGGAGAAATGTGTGGGAAGAGAGCAGAGGAGTGACATGTAGTAAAAGACCAGCTGCTGGGGAATGGAACAAGGGACACGCTGCTGTCACCATTTATTAGTGCACAGATGTTTTGCTACCTAAACTGACAAAATCTGAGCAAGTACGCTTCAGTTTAGCAGCCAGTAGTTACAGCACTGCAAAAAACTGTTATTAGAAAGAAAAATAATAGTTGAAAGTCAAAATTTAGAAAACGTGACTTATGAATACATTTCAAACAAACAAACGTCAAACAATGAACACGGATGTAACCCATTTGTCACCGAAGCTCCTGCAAACCTGGCTTTGATCTCACTTTAAAGAAAAATGACGCTGCCATATATAATATTGACATAAAAAGGTGCGGCAATCATTAGCAACACCAACATTTGTCACGTGCTGCCCCATCGATAGACTTTCTGTGAGTCTCAGGCTCACAGAACTATACGATTAAAGGTTGGTCCTTATCATGCTTCTTTCCCTTCCTTTTACAGACCTACACCTTTTTCAATTCTTCAACGCTTCCAAGTGTACAATCAGCATGTTACTTGCTCTTACCTCCCTCTCATTCCTGCCTCTTTCTTATTCTTCCCTACATCTCTCCTCCCCCCTTTCAGTGATAAGAATTGATCCGCTGCACTCTGTGAATGCACAGATTAGAGTGGACCCCTGAATGAGGTATGGAATAAAAAGAGGAAGAATTAACTCATCCCACATTGAATTTCCCCTTCTCCTCTGAGGTTCCCAATTACAGAGCTCACTGGGGACCACTGTGTTGTATTACATCTATACAGCCTGTCCGTCTGAAGACGCTCAGTATTACACGTAATAGAGGCTTAAGGGGGGGAGGCTGCGTAATTATTTTTTTCTGCAGAAACCTGCTCACGGATACGCAGCAACTTGAACAGAGAAACACACACATCCCCAGGCCAAACCTACACATGTACTGCACAAGAATCTCGCTGTGCATACTGCTTCCCACCCGTGTGAGGAAGATCACACAAAGATGAGAGGGGTGATGCAAACAACTGCAACAAATTGAGTCTCGTGACAAACAATAAGGAGGGGAAAAAGCGCGAGTGCAGAAAGCGCAGTGGGAGAAATAGAAGTGTCTGAATAATTATTATTATGTCTGCTCTACCAGAAACAACATCTGGGGGAAAAGAAAAAAACAACAACCTGGATGACAAATGCCAAAAACTGCCTGGACCTCAAAACGTAAAAAGGAAGGAAAGTCAGACTGAAAAAGACTTCTTCAGTATAAAAATGTTCCAGTCAAAATTAATGTTCTCCATTTCATGAGACTTCAATAAAAGTGATAGATGCCTGAGTCCATTATTTGCTGGAATGGGGTTTTTAATTGATGTATAAATAAACACGCCACCTAAATAGCAATAAGGCTCATCACAAACAGCCTGAGCACACTCGAGCGCACTCAAGCACCATCACCACCTCCATCGTGCACAGCCACAAAAGATTCCTAATTAGTTTTATGAGGGAACATGATTCTTTTGCATAAAGACTCATAACCTTCAATCTGTCTTTTCACCCCCGGTCCACGTGTCTACAGTGTCGGCTCCCACCCATAACGACAATGCCCTCACAAATCAATGAGCACGCACAAGAGGCCTTTACTACCCACCCTGGTGGGTAAAAGACACAAACCAGGGAGGGAGCCACATTGCTCCTCATGCATCACGATAAACGGGCATGGCAGTGCCACCCACTCGCTGACCTCACCGTCTTCCTGGCAACTGCTAGAAGACGTTTGCGTTGGCTCCATTACGGCAACGATTGCTCCCAGAGCACGCCGTCCAGGGCTGGATGTTCCATTCACACGCACGCATGCACATACACAGAAAAAGAGAGCAAGGCAACCAGCTAGAGTTCACATTTGACAGGTAAACACTGGAATGCATATGAACAGAAGCCTACTTGTTATATGCCTACACTGTAGAGTACACTCTTCAGATCATTGAGCATGTGATGTTTAACCTTGAAACATACTCAGCAGCAGTCTGAAATGTAAGAATATCTCCCACAGGGCTCATGACTGATGAGTAATCTCCTTATATTGTGGTGTATTTCTGGGCTTGAGAAGTGTTTGTCTGCCAGACACCACTCGTTCTCACTTTTTCACTCTGTGACTGAGGTGATTATAAAAGTCAGTTATTCCTGCGATGTACCAGCTCTATAATTGCTCACTTATGTGTTGCCGTTTCACCCCCCCACCGCCCGAAACCACGCCCGTTCTCCCATTTCTATTGCTGTACTGTTTGGCCTTGCAGCGCTGCTCATTCAGACCCCAACGGGAGCTGGCACTGGGAGCTTGGCATCATCCGTACTGTGTCAGGGAAGTGGGAGTTTCAAGAAGGCTGGGGTGGGGGTGGAGGGTGCCAGGACCGTCACACCACAAAGGGCTTATATGGGCAGGCTCCTTGGCCAGCCAAAACCAGCTCTCATAAGAGCTCGGTAAAACAAACAGTCCCTCTGTCCCTCCGAGCGTTTCTCGCCAGCAACACTGCTCACAGATAATCCAGAGCAGCTCCAAGGGTCATCGGCATTTTCAAGCTAAGACAGGTCAGAATTTCAAAAGCTTTAAGTAATAAAATAAATGACACCCTGGGGGAGTGTATTGTTCATATTGAATGAGTTTAACATAATCATGCCTTAAAGGGACACTTAACAGTATGAAGCCATTAATAATGTTGTTATCATTGGGTAACCAACTTAAATTGTGAAAAATAAACATTTTGTTATCTTAACGGCAATTATCTGGATGTTTTTGGCTACGATCTACTCATTTCTTGGACTACACAAGCTTTTGAGTCTCTTAATCAGCGATATTACCTGCTAGAAGTCGCTCAATGTCATTCTGAGGTGCAGCTCATTTGACCAATGTGTAACTTTGGTGCCTTTTGAGAACAAATCACACTTTCTTATTTATAATAGTAAAAAAATGAAACAGTAGATTTTGGCGGAGACATGTGAAATCAGCGGTGAATCACACGGGTCTGAGTCCGCCCCAGACCATTTTCCTGAATTTCCTACTCTCCTTGCCTGTTAACTCTTTCTGCAGTGTCCAATATGATGAAGGCCAAAAATAAAAATGAAAGTTTTTAAGGTTTTGTGTAAATGAAAATGAAATGTATGAGTAATCTAATGCAATGAAAGCAATTCATAAAATGCCCTGTTCTATTCAAGTGTCCTTGTAATGGGGAAATTATTCATCGGCAGCTTTTGACTGCTCATCTCCACACAGAGAGTATTTACTGCCAGATGGGGGCAGTATAGAAAATATGTGGTACAACCTCTTTCCGGGCTAGTCTTATCAGTCTGTCAGCCATGAAAAAGAATGAATAATGAATAACATTCATAACAAAGAGCTGAAGTGAGACCAAGTGTTAAAAACAATGATAAATATCTGCTGTAGCCACTGTCTGCACTTTTCTTACTGTATTTTTTTTTATCCTTGATAGTTTTTTCTTCGTGTTTCTGCCATTCTCTGTGAAACCTGCTGTCAAATCCTTCCCATTTTCAAGCCCACCTGTCAACCAATCAACATTCGACTGACCCACAGTGTCATCCACGTCAAGCAAAGTGCAGTTGGGATTTTGGATGACTGCATGGGAGCACGTTTGTGTTGGTTGAAAACCGCTTTCCGTGGGCTCGCTGTAGGCAAGAACTTGCACACGAATTGCAGCATAAATTAAGGATAAGACATAACAACGACACAGGAAACACATTTCTCGCCACTCTTAAACGAAAGCACCATTCAGGCATTAGTGATGTGACTTCTTCTGCCTCTGCTTATTCTTAGCTTGAAATGAAAAGGTCTTGACGTGACATGAAGACAATAGCTATCTTACCACACACCTTTTTTTTTGTTAATGATTGTGCTTCATAATTTATAAGCATCTATTTACCGCAAATTTTTTTGTCAGTTTCTAGTTCGTTTACAAATCCTTTTAATTAAAATTCTTATTTTATCACCTTAATTTAAGCCTTTAAACACAGCTATTCTGAGCATTAGCTGAATGTGAAAATTCATCTCAGTAATTATTATTTAATCGAAAACAATCTCTCACAGACCCACCGCAGCCCATTATGTAGTGCTGTGATGGCACATCAAACAAGCGATTATGCTGGCTGATTACTACAACTGACTGTTGAATATTGGATAACTATCAAGGCCAAACCTGGCAAAAGAGGCACCTGTTGCTCATTATGGCTGTCAGAGAGATGACAGGTCAGGGAGGTGAGTGGACGGTCAATAGCCACCTCTTCTGCTTCTGCACATTCAATTGAGCCTTTGGAACTGGCATCATCAATATGCAACTTCAAAGCCCCCGGGAGTGTGCTGGAGAGGTGCAGCCATGTGTACGTGTGTGTTTATTTGGCGTGTGTGAGAGTGCGCGCATGTGTGAGTCATTACTCATTTGTGTCCCCTGAGTGAGTCGTGGCAATTCAAGCCCTTTGTGTGCAGAGTGAGAGGAGACGAGAGGCCCATCTAGACATGAGATCACAGATTATACACTTAACGCTTCGCCAAGAGGGCTCAACAGAGTGCAGGAGAGCAAAATTGAAGGAGAGCAAGGAAAAAAAGGGGAAAAAAAAGGGGGGAACCAGAGAGGCAGATGATGAGAGAAAAACAAACAAGAGAGTGAATGGTGTGAACTGCAAAGGGGCAAGAGGAAGCAGCTTGCACTGAAGGGAAACAGTGATGAGAAAGAGTGCGTTTGTGAGAGTGAACGGGCGAGATGGAGCGAAAAAGAAAATGAGGGCGAGACAGCGGCCGAATGCTATTGTGCTTTTCTTATCAGGCCGGCAGAGCGATTTTATTGCCCGCAGCTTTACAATGAGCAGTTGAGGGTTTAGTGCTCCAGTGATGACCATAGCAAATCTCTGCAAAGATATGGATTACACTAGGGCTAAACTGGCCACTAAACACTCAATAATCCACATTCTGTATCCTGCATGACCTCATTTTCTGGAAAACTGCATTGATAAGAGCCTCAGTTAATTTTGTCACTAGCACAGATTCAGAGGATAAACTTCTTCTTAATCTTGTTTTTTTTTTTATAGCTTTAGGTTGAAAATATATGAGGGGCTCAACGGTGGTTGGAGGAGACAGGCATATTTCCAACAAAATATTTAAAAAAAAAAGTTGATTAATGGATTGCACTATGAGAGAGAATGAGATTTGATTAATTCTATAAGTGATTAACTACTAATGGTAGTGTTTTGGATATGTAATCAGACAACCCAGCAGGATGAATACGATGTATTATTTTGAAGCTCTGTGAACCAACACGCACTGAGATCTTAGTGAGATAAAATGTAACTTTTAAAAAAAAGGGTTATTTTTTGAAAAATATATAGCTAACCAGGACCAATACAGTCAAATAGAATAAACAAAAATATAATTAATGTGTAAACAATCAAAATAAATGGTAAATAAAATGATGAAAACAGCATGATAAAAAGTAGAAGAAGAAGAAAGAAAAGAGGATGAGATGTTGAAATAAAAAGGGCAATGCATGTGTCTCTCCCTCTTCCTCTGAGATTGTGATTAACAATGACATGTTGACTGACTTGAGCCTCTAGACACATAGGGAGGAGGGGATAGCCTCCAAGACTGCATTTCCCATGGGCCTTTGTAACAGCGTCTGCACAGATGGCAGATGGGATGAGAAACTCATGAAGCCTCATTCAAAACAACAATCACACAGTCAGCACACACACACGTACACGCACACACACCCAGTGAGTCAGCAAAATAAACATGATCAGCCATGAGTGTGTGGAATATCTAAGGGCTGTTATGCATAAAGTGTAGGGCTTTCACTTCAAGCTTTGGAGTGCAATGAAGAGAGAGAAGTGAAGATAACTGCAGAAATGTCAGACACACACACACACACACACACACACACACACCAGATACTGCAAGAATTACATAAATCCACACTAGGGGGGTGGATATATGGGTGGTTTGGACCAGTAAAAACTGGTGAGGTCATCCTGTGACCAGCGTAGCTATTTTTAAGGTCACAAATATAAAAAGAAAAAAAAAATCAAAGACGCAGGCATGTGGGATAAGTCGGAGATGCAGGACAAAAACAAAAGAGTGGCAGTAAAGCCTGTGCAAAGAAATGAAGATGACAGCATTCGCCAAAACCAGACGATAAGTTGACGACATGAAAATCTGCCATAACTACACTAACTGGTACTGTACACTAAGCGGATGTGCAGTATTTATACTTATATACTTAAAGTTCACCACATCAGTTGTGACTGAAATAACTACTTAAAGGACTGCCAAGCCACAGCCATTAATGGGCCTGAAACAATGAATCCTACTGACATGATTCCCTTCCTCTCCCTCCATCCAGGCTGACAGGTGCGCTTTCGGTTTTGGACTGTAATGCTTTAAAAGCTTCTAGACAGCTTGACTCACAAACTTTCACATTTTTCTAAGGAGGAAATAACTTTGATCGTCCATAACTGATTTTAAGAGTCAGATTTTTTTTTATTTTCTTGAACAGTTTACGGAAATTTAGTCTGCATATGAATGAGAATGACGGATGCAGGATTTCTAAGACCCCCAAACTCTTTTTACTTTAAGATTTTCATTTATCAGCATTTATTGGCAACTAGCCAATATGTACCGATATGTCAGCTGGGTCAAGTTCTAATGAATTTTAGGTATGGGAAGCTTTCTGGTTCCTTTTGCATTCTATTTGTAGTCCTGTAATCCATGCAGGTAAACAGTGCGTGTTAATATGCTAACCTGAAAATGGTGATGGACAGAGAAATAAAAATGTGTGGTAGACATCACTATGGACGTACTGCTACTAGGTAGGGCTGTGCGATATGACCAAAATCTCATATGCCGATATAAGAATTCTATTGTCCGATAACGATATAAATCACAAAAATGTAACATTTTCTGTAAATTCTGTGAATCTCGGGCAGCTCGACTTGCGGGAAGTGTTTCCAGCTGCGTGTCATGTAGCTGGAGTCGAGTGTTTTAACCGATGCATGAAACTATACATTTTTAGACATAAGTTGTGACGGCCGCCGTTTTCTTTGTGAGTGTTTATTACACGGCGTGCTGCGGGGAAAAGCCTGTTCTAACGTTTGAGTCTAAGGTTTATTTTTTAGCACCTGGCGGCTCTTTTTTACTTCTCATCCATAAATAATCTACTCTTTCACGTGATTCAGTTTATTTTGAAAAGTCTCAACAGGATCTTGAGCTTTATTGTGAAAGGTTTGTGTGGAACATAAACAAGCGGACACGCGATGGTGTTACTGTCGTTGTTGCTAAACACATAAAAACAGGCGCTTGTCCATCGGTATGTGGTTATATAAAATATAAGAGAAAGAGAAAACTTTAAGAAATTAATATAGCCACTACAGTGACCATCAAAACGGTGAAAAAATATTGCCGTAAACAGTTTATTTTGCAACACCACGAAACAAACGATAGCGTAAAATGAAACGATAGACGTTTTTATATCGTCATCCGATATATATCATTATATCGAACAGCCCTACTACTAGGCATGGTATAGTATATCCTCACATAGATTCAACACTCTCATTTTATAAATAAATAAATAAACAAAAAAAGTACAGCATCTCTTTAGGAGCTGATACAAAATGACATGTTTTCAACCAGCCACTCAAAAACTGCTTTGAAGCTAATGTGGCAACAGAGCACCATCTTTCATCTTCCACCAATACATGTGAGTATACATCTATAAGAAAACAACAAAAAGCATCGGGGAGCTTTAAACATCTCATAGAACTTGCCACACAAAATGCACTTTCTTAATATGCACTTTCCGTTTTCCCTGAAGAAGAGTGCAGATGGCCGTTTATTACAAGCTGATACGTCAGCCACATACAGCAGCTCCATGCAGCAACATCAACACTGTTCTCATCCCTCTCACTTTTTTTCCTCTCACACATAAGCCATCCAATCACAGGTCTGACACACAAAAAAAACGGAGAAAATAAACTGGGCTTAACGTCTGATTGAGAGTGCTTATCCGACGCGCTTATCTTGGGCCAGGGCTTGTAAGATTTCATGTTTCCCCAAACGATTTGCTCGTTTCTCACTTATCATGTTTCCCACTTGTAGTAGTAAACACGGGCCACATTTGGTTTGAATAAGGCAAATACGAATGTATTTATAGGCGTGTTTTTTTTGTGTGTGTTGCATTAATGTATGCAATAACTTTGAGCCATAATGCACCAAATTAAAAATTAGGTATTCAGTCCTTGCACCATTTCAGGACTTAATTTGGGTAAAGCCCTGTATGCATAAATATTTAGGCCCATGGGCAAAGAAGGCTTGTTTCCCATCAGTTAGTGTAATCCTGTCAAGGGTGCTGTGTGGGTAAGGTGACGAATTCCAATCAAGCATGTGTTGCCTCCAATTAAGCAAATAAGTGAAACCTCTACATTTGCATTACATAAAAAAGAAATGCATTTAAAAAAGCAAAACAACTGCATTTTGGTTCTCGGTGCCAGGAGCTGTACCCTGGGCACGTTTTCCACAAAAATAAGCATGAATGTGCGTCTGTACATGCATCAAAGAGAAGCAAAGCTATTGAGCACTCCCATGTACCGGCTTGTCTGTTTCTATTAGCTCCGCCAGCAACCAAAGAGGGAGAGCTGCATAAAAGAGGAGTGAGAAAAGGCAAGATAAGACACTAATACCTGCTGAGATGTGTTTTTTTATGACAGCCACTACAAAGTCTCCAGTTCGCTGCAGACCAGTTCAGTGTGCCTTTTCCCGCCTCCTGACTCAAACCTTATCAAGTGCTAGCTTAAAACATACTGTGCACACACGCAGACAAGTGAGCGCAAACACTCGGACGCCGCTGTTAAAGTCGGCCAAAGCCAGCACACATACTCAGCATTCACAGGGCTAAAGGCTTTTAAACAATTCATTGCAAAATGTCTTGTAGGTCTTAGTCATTCGCACTCTCGCTCGATTCGTCACCAACACACAGCAGTAGCAGCAATTCACATGAATGACAGCATGAGTAAACACAAAGAAAAGAGAAAAGAGAGAGAGAAGGGAGGAGATAACAGGAAGAGAACTGCAGGGATGCGGAGAGTCTTCCCAAAATAATTCAATAATAATGAGCCACCATTTCATTAGCATTTGAGTAGCTTGTAAAAGAAAAAAAAAGATTTTTCAGAAGTCTGTTTACTGGAGCAGAAGTGAAGGGAAAAAAGAGCTTTTAACAGAAGAAGCGATCAAGAGTGGAAAGGGAGATGGAAATAAAGTGAGGTCAGATGTCACCAACAGAACAGAAAGGAAAAACTGCAGAAATAGTGTGAATGTTTGCTTGGGGGAAATGACAGATAAAGAGAGAAGACAGACAAATACAGCGGACTCTTTTCAGCACAGCGGACAGCTCCTGCTCTCTCTGCTGACAGATACACTGACTAAGAGAAGCTGCATTGGAAATCCTTCATTTGGGCAGAAAAATTCATTGACAAACAGCTGAAGCTGCAACTGCACTAATTGCTGTATTAATACCACCAGGATCTTTTCAAGGTCTAAAAGTGCGTGGCGGCAAAATACGACCAAAGATGTGAAAGCCCCGCTCTTTGTAGGAGCCGCCACAGCACAGCAGAGCCATACTCAGCACGGCTGATATTATATTCAGGGAAAAAAAAAATCCAGGTCAGAAAGATGTGCACGTACGCACACACACTGCAGGGATTGGAGGATTGCAGCCAAGTGATCGCAAAGCTGACTTCATCCAACTGCAGTTTAAAATGTCTGCCACCTGATTGGCTAAAGAGGCTTAGTAACGGATCTTGCAATAAGCCTTGTCACATGCTATTGGGTAACAAACAAAAACAAAACAAAAAATTTTTTTTTTTGCTTTTTCGTGTTATAGATCACGCCCTGATACTCTTTCACAAACACATTATTAAAAACCACGTTTCCGATTCAAAAGGCTATAAAAAAAAAATCACACTGAAATGATGCAGTACTGAGTAGTAAGTATAGCAGTAACAGTAGCTCAGACTTATGATTAAAGTTAGGCACAGCTCGTTTGGCTGTTTATCAGTGGGATCTTTAAAAAATGCTTTTTTAAGTTTATGTAATAAATTTGAAGATTAGGGAAGGCTGAGCGCCAATGAAAGTTTTAGATTTTTGGATTTTCTTCCAATAAAAGTCTGCTGCATGGGTTTTTTTAATTTATTTATTTTAGCCAGGGAATTAATAAAGGAGTTGGATATTTACAATTAAAATGCATGTGCATCCCCTACATAAAACCATTTATCATAGAAATCTGAAAGCACGTGCTTGAGACTGACAGCGCTGAACTGCTAGAACCGTGCCTCTCAGCTAAAATAATAAGCCGATGCACTTTCTCATGAATAAATTTACATCTTTCTTTATACAACACAATTCAGTCGATGGCCTTTTCAGTTCAGTTTGCTCTTGTTGTTCGGTTGATCCCTTTCATCTAGTGTTAACTGGGTCCTAGACCCAGGAATAAATAAGTAGGACGCAAAGAAAAAAGAAAAAAGTGGTATAGTTATTTCGTGCTATTGTTGGGAGCGGCAGCCACCCTCAGAAACATATCCTTTCTACAAAGACGTGTATAAAGTCAAACAGCTGCACTTTAAATCTATAGTGTAGTCGTCTAACCGTTTGCTTGGCAAGTGGCAGGTTGCTCGTTCGATTCCAGCCATAGACGCAAATCCTTTTGGGATTGTGTCAGAAAGGGCATCTGGAGTAAAAACTCTGCCAAATCAAACCCGCGTCACCACCTGCTGTGGCAACCCCATGTGACAATGGAGCAGCCAATGACACTTTATTCTGTACTGAAGGAACTGACTATACAATTTAAAAAATTTTGTGTGTGTTTCAGGCGTAGCCTCCAGAGTGGCGTCATCTGAGAAATTCGAGGTTCGTAGTCGTTCCGAGTTCTCTACGCTGGTTGTGTTTTTATTTACCTTTGTGATAAAGCTGCAAAACTGTGACACCATAAGAACTGCTCTCCATTTAATACCACGAGAGAGGTGAAAAGCTTGTCATGTTCATAGAAAATATCAGATCAAGTATTTTAAGTGATCTGTAATCAAGAGGCAGCACCAGAATGTAAACTGACTTTTAAGTTAATCAAGTTAATGATGGCAATTAAGGCAATCAGCTGCCTTTTGAGCTGCTTGTTTTTGTAAAAGAAATGTTTTTTCACAGAATGGCAACAGCGTTAGCTTCATCATTTCTGGAAAGTACAGATCAATAAGTTGTTAAATAAATATGCCAGAGTCACCACGTGCTGCACTTAGTTTTGCTCATTTAACACCTGAAACCAAAGGAATGAATGAACACGGGTGTAACTTCTTCATAGACTCTGGAGAACACCTAAGAGCTGCAGTAAGGAAGCACTGCCTGGGCCTTTTACCAGAACACAACTTTTATGATTTATGTGTTAAGGCCAAAAAAATAAAATAAAATAAAATAAAATAAAATAAAATAAAATGCCTGGAAGTCAGGAGTGGGAGAGAGAAAAAGTATCTAAAGTAGAAAGGCTCAAAGAGAGAAAAAATAGAAAGGGCCAAGGAGAGAAGTGAAATCAAGGACATGTTCTCACCGTGGGAAGGACTGCATCAAACAAATGAGAGATGCTGCTGAAGCCGGATGAAGGCATTAGTTAAACCGTGAGGTGCTGAAGTGGAACTTTAAGGACCCATCTTTCAGCATTTTTCTCCTCTTCCACTTGGAAACAGCAGATTCTGTCTAGGAACTGATGTAACTTAATTTCTCTTTTCAGTTTTTCCTCAAGACAGGAAGTAACAAGGGCATGCTTGTGCGTTATGTCATGGGAGCCTCAGAAGGAAGCACTCGAGGCTTGCGTTCTGTACTTTAACAAGGCCTTTCGCAACTTGTCTCCTGATTTCACTCAAAATGTGATAATTTCAAAGCTGAGAGGAAGTGAAGTCCTACAGGGCATCCAGCGTGTTGCTTACACCTCACTGGGTGTAAGTCACTATGTGCTCCTTGTTCTTTCTCAGCCTCCGCAAGGAATGATTGATCAGAGCAACTTGTTTGCAGTATGCAAGTAGTCTGGCGTTTTCTATCTGCAAGTGTGTGTTTCTTCTTGGCTCCATATTCAGTTATGTAATGATTGCCTTTTTACGGAATGCGTTTGAGTTTGTGCGTCTTTGTGTGTGTGTGTGTGTGTGTGTGTGAGATGAGGCCGCTGTAGACTAGCTGATGTTAAGTTCAAAGATCACTAGATAAGCCCAGCAGACCTGCCTCGCATCAAGCTGGTGGCAATTCAGGATCGCTAATCTGTTTGCTTGGTTTGGTTTGTCGTGCATGCACTACATCAGATAGGATGTGTGCATGCACGGTGTGTGTGTGAGTACTCACACACACACACAAACGCATGCCTCTGTGCATGTTCGCCATCAGCTGAAACAATGGAGAGTACTGTTCCATTGAACCGCAGTTGATGGAGGATAAGAGCGGGAGCAAGCAGCTCCACTGGGTCTCAGTAATCCATCATCATAAGACACAGTCAGGAATGACACACTCAAATGCGCGCACACACAAAATACGGCTGAGGGGTTAGCGGACCATGATGTACTTTGCGTTATTGTACAAAAAAAAGAAAGAAGAGACCACACACAGTGTGCACAAACACCCACACACCCAAGATAATCAAAAGTCAAGCCAGACAATTACAAAACTGAACACAAAGAAGCCAAATTTGCTGAAGCCAAACTCGGCTCTGACGTATTTTATTATATAATTATTCTCTAACAATTCCAAAATGTGCTTTTTAATAAAAGACGGCCAAAAGAATGAGCTCAGGCCTCAACCACACATCTGTTAGGCTGGTGCTGTACCGCAGTACAGGCCTGTCACTACATCAGCTTTACTTCAGACTCGTCCTCCACGCTGGACAGTGGTGAACATGAGGCGTTTGAAGTAAAACAAAAACAGCGGTAAGAGAGAAGCAGTTGTCAGAAGCTCGTGCCTTGAAGTTAACCTTGAAAGACAACCAATTGAAGTTTGTGCTCGTGTTGATCATTTTAGATTCAAATCAAGTCAGTTTTGGCCAGTTCTTTTTTTTTTTTTTTTTTTTACATAAACCATGTTGTCAAGTCATCTCCTTCTGTCTTTTGCATTATTTGCATGCCTTTTAGGGGATTTAATACATTAATACTTTATCTCTCATAGCTTCCATTTATCTGATGACTTCTGTTTTGGTGCATGCCATCATCCTGGAGGATATTTTCTTGGATGCTATTAGATAACTAATGGATGTGTGAGCAAGCTAGAAAGACCTAATCAAAAGACTTAACTTTGAGACGTAAAGAAGGGCAACTAGAACCAGAAAATATGAGCTGCAGTTACATTTAAAAACATCTAAAAAACTACATACACAACAACATTTATGAAAAAACTTGTGGTATTAAGTTAACCAGAAATGCCTTCCTTACACACAAAATGTACTCAAAATGTAACCAAAATGTTACTTTTGAAACCAATTACAAAACCACTATTTAAGTCATTTTCTTTACTCTATTTAGTAATATTTACATAACAAGTCATCCACCACTACACATATGGATTTGTTTATTAGTAAACAAATCGAGGAAAGTAATTAATAAATGTCTCACTGTAGCTGCCATTAGGTTCCCAATTCCAGTCTAACTACAATGAAATAATATTAAGCTTTCAAAACTATAACTGCACATACACAAAATGTTTAAGTGTCGGTTATTATAAAGTTACAAAAATATAAAAACCCAGATAATGATCTCATGAATGCCAAATTCACTCACACACACAAACTATTTCCGAATCACAGAATCACAGAGCCATGCCAGCATGCACGCTCTTTTTGCCAAGAAGGCCTCACACTTGAAATAAGAGAGTAAACACACGAAAAGATTATGATTTTTAAAAAAGAAAAAAGAAAAACTGCAGTGACTAAAATTATGTCATGGGAGGAATAACTCCTGGCAGGAGTCAGCAGTGACATTCAAATACAGACATCTCATGAATCATTTGTAGCAGCTTTGGAGATAAACATTTCAGTGCAATTCCAGTTCCTTAGGCAAGCAACAAAATCACATTTTAGATACCCATCCATCCATCTATCTGACTATCTATGCACACACACACACACACACACACACACACACACACTCTCACAAATCGATATCTGTATGATTCTTGTCAGCAATGCCAGATTAGTTCATTTAGGTCACTGTGCAACTGGGAATGAAACAATTTCCATGCGTGACCCCCACAGTACAATGCACAGGGTGAGACTCAGCCATCTATTGAATCCATACAACTTGATTATAAGAGCCTCCATCTCTGCACTCAGATAAAATAATCCAACCCTTACTCTGAGCTGACCGCATTCAGAGCTTGAATGTGGCAAGTGCAGAGTAAGGGGTCAGTAGTGATACAGTGATATAGAGGGGTGGGTTGGTGAGGCACAGGGGCTTTTGGAGGTTAGTACAGTGAGTCACCAACACTGTCAGATATTGGCTTCAAAATGATTTCTTGTACCTCTCTCCTCGAGGGTTTCCGAGTATGAAAGTGCCTGAAGGAGGGGTCAGGATAAACGATGACATAGTGCTACAGGATCATGGTTGTCCTGCTGGTATCAGAAACGAACATTTCTACATGTGGTCACGTCTTATTTGAATAACTGGTTTGTGTCATTTTACTCATAAATACCAAAAACTTATAAATGTCAATTATAACATAAATATGTTTTTTTTCTCTCCAATATTTATTTGTACAACTAGTCATAGTTAACTTAATTCAACCAGTACATGCCAATATTGTTTACTTCATGATGTTAGTTGTTGGCTGGTTACTAGGCAACATCTTGATGTCATAATATATCATGGATTATTTAAGTTTTGGGGATAATTAATGAGATGACACTGTTATGGAATTAAAATGATACAACACAAGATGTTACAGGTGCATAAACGCTACAAACGGGTCTCTTTAGCCTATTGGGAAATGGTTGCTAGGCAACATGATGACGTTTCTTCAGTGCCTGAACTTAATTTCATTATAAAAGAAATGTGTAAACTTTACAATTCCTCCAAATTGCATTAAGCTGCAGGATCATCTTCTCTCCCTGAAACAACTGAAAATAAAGTGCTCTTTAACTATAAATAATTAATTGTAAACAGTTAGTTATAAATAATTCACTGGAAATGAACCGCTCTACAACCACCTTTATGTGACATATTTTACCTTCCCAAACAAAAGCAACTGCAACAGATTTATATAACAATGTCAGGTTTTTAAATCATTTCCCAGCATGTTTACGGGACATTGGTGCTTTTCTCCTTGTAATTGCATTGACGCTTTGCTCATACTGAGACTGCTAGCTAGTTCTGTGTTCCTTCTAGCTTTAGCTTTGACCATTTTCCCTTTGCTAGCTTCTTTAAAGTGTTCATATTTAGTTGTGTGAAGGTGATTTGAGTGACTGGGTTTATTGTTAGGAGTATTTTCATGACGGTGGTCCTCCCATGGTTTACTTTGGCAAACTTTATGAGGCGCTTCAATGCTAATTACATGTTGTGTGGCTGTGAGTGTGCGTATGAAAACAAATTTCTGCTGAAAAATAAATAAATAAAATGGCACACCCAGCTTAGTTGAAAACCGGCTTTTATTTTCTCAGGTTAAAACAAATGAGTGATTTTTTTTTTTTTTTATGCATTTTCTTCACTTATTTGATTTAAGTCACATAACACAGTTTTTTCTTTTTATATGCTTTGTAAAAGGTCTTATGACAGCACAACTTTTTTTTAAATGTGATAATTTAGCACTTTACCATCACAAACACTACTCCACATGCTGTTAAGAGTTTCAGTGGATTTTGAGCCTTTTGTGACATGGTTTATTTTTTCTCAATTACTATGAAATAGGTTTAGGAATGTCACACAGATGCTTCTAGCTAAGGGCATGATGGGCTTTACAAACATCTTGTTCTCCATTGATCATTAGTTCTTCTCTTCCATCCCATGGAGAAATACCGAAACATCAGCACCTTTTCAACTTTTGATTGGTGGGCAAATACAGAGGTCAGGCAAAACAGGCCACATTGTCATGAAGCGTTTACAGAGGTGTTCAATTAAGTCTGTTAAATTCAAAGATGTACCAGGTTTTGCATCTTTTCTGACTGGCTGCTGGGCACCGAGAGTGAGCCTGCCACTGTCTTTGTTTTAACTTTTTAATTAGATGTGTGCTATATAAATTATCTGTAATATTCTTGTGTGGAAGAACTGCCTCAAATGAGCAGCATAACAACAAAAATAAGCTCTTTATCTAATGAGCAGTCTAAGAAAAGCCATTATTTATACTTACATGTAAACTGGAGGAGTAGACTTTCAGTGAAGCTATGACATTTTTTTTTTTAACTTTACCCACTGACTATCCTGCTTTTAATGCAACTACTGCAAGAGCATTGATTATAGCAGCATTTGTGATTTAACACACATATACACCCCGATATGCTTCAGAGGGTTTGTTTTGCATGTGCCTACAGTTCTCTGTTCCAGAGAATAAATGGAGTGAGGCTGATTTTTGCAGTAACTGCTGTTTTTGAGGCTGAGGTTATTATAGTTAACTAAAACTAACTGAAATTATTTTTTGAATTTGGAAAAACACAAAAAAAAAATCCTTAGTTTTAGTTTTTATTAGTTTGGTAAAAATGTTACAACCTGTCTGATGAGGCACTGATTTCAAGACATTCTGTGTTTTTATTGCAATACCTAAATTTTGACTCTGACACTGATGACTAATAAAACCTTATCTAAAATAAGAAAATCAATAGGAAAATCAACTCTGGATTAAAAACAAAAATTCAGAAACTAAACTGATTTAAAAACAACCAGTCAAAATGAAATCTAAATACAAAACAAGGAAAAAACAAAAACAAAAAACAGGTCGACAGGTTACTAGTCGGCTACTGTAATTTCCGGTATTGGCTTTTCCACGTTTCCACCAAATACTACTAGCTGCCCACGCTAACATAGATGACTAGAACGGTGCTAGATCCAAACATCAGTCAATAAACTTTTGTACCAGATGGTTAGTAGATGTAAAACAAAGTAAGTTCTTACACATTCCCACCCAGAAGAACAGGCTTCAATGGCCCTGGCTTAATACAGACTTGTTGAACTCTGCTGTAGGTGATGTAGCAGTCCTCTCACTATAAACAACTTCAAACCCGGCATGTAGGCTTGCACAGGAAACAACACTGCAGCAACCGTCTTTGTGTTTGTCGTCGTGTTGGCACATTTACAACTGACACCACAGCCAAAGCTGCCGCAAAATGATTCTCCTCGTAAGTCCAGTTGATCCTACACCTCATTGGACACAGAACAGATGATTAAGAGGGCCGATTGTGTAAATATACGCTCCACGTAGCACCTACTCCAAGCACCTGCACTGGAAAGACCCCACATGTAAGATTTGTCATGTCCCGAAATGCTTTCTTATCAGTTGTCGACACTACTGACTGATATCCAGCCCACCTACACAATGTTATTGCCAAATAAGGACTCTACAGTAGATTATGATACTGTTCTTATTTCCCTTGATGATATGAACCACGGCTCACACTCCTAACTTCATTTTGTGAGCCAAAACCAGTGCTGCTACGCTAACGGCATCACCTCCACAAAAAAGGAAGACACACACACAAAAAAAGCATACAGTGTCACTGTGGCCTGAGTAACTAGTGTTCTTATTCTTACTTAGGAAAAAAACAAGTTTTAAGTCTAATATATATACACTATTTCAAGTCTATGTCATGTGGTGGCCATGTCGTCCTGATATGTTCTTCACTCACGGTGTAACAGGGTGGAAAGGAAAAAGCAGACAATGATTTGCTGTGATGCAGAGCAGAACTACTAACCAGTGTAATGTGGTGTTAAATGACAACTTCTGACACCATTTTCAGGCTGTAGGGGATGCACGAACATACCTCAGAGATCCTAGATATCTAATATAGAATACTAAAATTACACACACACACACTACAAACTTGGCTATAATCAACCGTCGGCCACTGCAGTATGCAGCATGATGAATAGGTACACAGTTAGCTATACTTCCAGTAAGGCAAGTGTGTGTGTGTGTGTGTGTGTGTGTGTGTGTGTGTGTGTGTGTGTGTGTGCGCGCGCGCGTGTGTGTTTAGAGCCAAGGGAGTGAGGCGAAGTAGGCCAGCATGAATATAAAATCACCCCTGCCAGGGAATGATGTGGGCTACAAAAAGGAAGAGAGCAGAGTGAGTGTGTGTGTGTGTGTGTGTGTGTGTGTGTGTGTGTGTGTGTGTGTGTGTGTTGCCAGAGAAAATGTGCAGATGAAGGTGTAGGAAACTAAAGCAGGGATTCTGTAGGAACACTCATTTCTCCTCTTTCTGGGATGTTGGGGGCACACACCAGGTAAAACCAGGTAAATCAAACAAAGCAGCTTGTTATAATTTTGGAGATTTCTGCATTGTCATTGCACCAGATGTAAATGCACGCACACACACACATACACCGATGCAAAACAAACAAGATTCTCAACAGTGTTTTTGATCCAAATGTTTTGTATTAAGATGACATAGGAATTATATTGTTATGGCCCCTCCCATCTCACTACAATCACACGCAGACAATGCACACTTTTGGGGGAGAATAAACAAAAAACAAAACACAAAACACAATAGAGGCAGACACAAAAGCATGAAGCAGCCAGACACACAGACACAATGGTGTTGAAGCAAGGAGCACAGCAGAGGACAACCAGAACAATCGAGAACATATGCTTCCTGGAGCTCTTAATGTGAAGCTGTGAAAATTAATAATGCATTAGGCCAGAGAAAAAAAGCTGATATTAAATTAATCAATTAATATTTTATATCTTAAGGAATTTAAGAGAAATCTCAAAGTCCAGCTGGTTACACTTTTACAAATGCAAAAGGACGAGTTGGTTATCTTTGGTTAAGTACTTTACAGTATTAATATGCAGACTTTACTTCTACTCATGGATACTTTTGATGCAGCGAATTACTAACAGGGCTGAGTTTTTCAGGTTTTTAGTGATTTCTGAATAGATCTACGTCACAATTACACCTAAACCAATAACACACAAACAGCTGCCCTTTTAATGTCTTTATTGAAAACCTTGGGTCGTCAATCACAGCGCAGACTGGAAAAAGTAACTGAACCTCTGTGCTAATGACTTTGCTAATGATGCGAATCATGTGTTGAATCACATTTTAGATTTGCTGAAGTGTACTCAGTGTTCAGTCCTTAACCTAACAAATCTCATATTAACATATTGAGGCATTAAAAAAATCAATAAAAGTTGAATTATTTATGAGTGGTAATTATAACAAATTCAATCAAAAAAATTATCAAGATTGATAATGGAGCCTTAAAGCATACAGCAAACACGGAAGGTGACTGTTTGGTTCAAAAGCGATTATAGTTTCAGCTCGATAATTGCCAACAAGCATGTGCTTCCCTTATGCAATTCATTCATAATTCATAAAACCTGCTCTTGCTTAATTAACACCCCTATGCCGATGGTGTTTTAAAGAAATCAAACACTAGACATAAAATCCCCTCTATGACAATTTATAGCATTGCAGGTAAAAGCCAGGCCTGAGCGCCTTATGTCATCTCCCTATTGCACTTCTCTTCCATCTGCAGTTGCATTTACAAAAACCTAGCAACAGTAGGTAAGAGGTGATGACAGGACAACACAAAGTCTCCCTCCAGACCTTCTAATGCTCAAAGACGAGAAGACGGAGAAAGTATTCCGAGAAAAAGAGCCAGTGAGGGGTGGCGCTGCAGACAGCTCCATTACCTAATCATAAAAGGGATCATCTACATTCATCCAACGGCCGCTTCACCCAGCCAGGGAGCCAAAGAGCGAGACGAGATTACACCAGTGGGTAAGGGGAAGTGGATGTGCTTAGAGGAGATGAACAATCTAGAGGGATGGAGGAAGTGACAGAGAAGCCACTTCCTCCCTCCTCCCCACCAAACCTCTGCCCCTCGTTTTCTTCCCATTCCCAGAAGACACGCTCACCCAAATCTTACACGGCTTATCCTTGGAAAAACCCCGCATCTGGAAATAGCTGCTAACGAAGGATGAGAAGGAATTTAGAGAAGCGAAGCAGAATTTAGGAGCCTTAAGACAGAGAGGTGAACGTTTTTAGCCCAGGTGCCTAATACACACGCATACAAATCAGTCTGGTTTGAGTTTAGCGCAAATTGTGTTTTAATTCAAGCTAAAAAGGCTGAAAAAGAAATGATAATGAAAGCGGGCCTCAGCATTATGCCTTAAAAGAAATTCTTTGGTTCAGAAGCAGATCATTCTGGAGGAGCTTGGTAATAAGAGGATTTGGGAGCGGCAAGGTTTGTAGTTTAATGGACAACCTGACATTTATATTTCTTATTGGGTAGTTTCCTTCCCCAGAAATTTGAAACACTGTGAAAAGAGTTTGTAGATTTGTCCGGACTGCGGAAGAATCTGAGAGACGCAGATCTCGGCTCTGGAAGAACGCTAGCCATGCTAACAAAGTAGTACAAGTTAATTGCACGCTGTGACAAGTGATCGATGAAGAAAAATGGCCAATTAAAAGTTGAAATGTGAGCGAAGCCCAAGTCTTACATTTTCCCTGGTTTATGGGACTCCCAACTACATTTCCCTGCTGTACCCAAAAGAGCAGAGGAAAGAGGAGAACAGTGATACCCACAGCATGATGAGACTCCGCAGGGGGGCTGGAACTCATCAGACCCCCACAGAACATCATACAGCTGGACCTATGTTACACTCAAGAATAAAAGAGCACCTGAAGGACAATCACAAACTGAACCGCTCTGAATCCTTTTCATCATTTCTCACCCTATAGTTCACCATCTTTCTCCTTCCACCGCATTTTGTTCTTTTCTTTTTTAAAGCACAAGATGAGCATCCTTCCACATCATCGTTTTCCTCCTGGCTTTCACGCTCCCTGTCTCTCCTTTGGCTCATGCAGAGGTCAGGACAACCCAGCTGTGTGATAGATAGCAAAGTCATCCATGACCTTGCAGCAGAAGCCACACCTTCTGTCCTCTAGCTCTTCCTTACATAGGTGACACACACACACACACACACACACACACACACACACACACACACACACACACACACACACACACACACACATATTTATATTGTATACTCATTTAGGGAAACAAAATAAGAGAGCGTTCATGCAGTGTTTTTGTCCAGCACTGTTTACATCGTTAGCTAACGCTGCTTACTGCCTGTGGACCCTAGGCACAAACTGGCAATCGTAAGCTTCTCTGCAGCTTTACAGCAGCTAATCTTTCCCAAAAATAACCACCTCAATATCATCTTGCAGAAGATGGGAAAACAGTTTTTGAAAAAACAAAGTGGAGCTGGCAGATTTAAAACATACGTGTGCATATCAGACAATATACACACCAATACTTATATTATATGACAGTCCAATATGAGCCAGCAGTACTGAACGGTTAAAAAAAACAACAACAACTTTCAATCAGATCTTTGTCTTTGTATCTAAAACTACTCACTATACTCAAAAGTCCATTTAACCCACGCTAGCAAGAGAGCACATGATTTAAATGACTGTTCAAGTCTGTTAGCTGATGCTTGTTAACACGCTCATCTCCACGGTTCTTCGAGCACCAGATGACGCATTGTTATTCCACCGCGAGGCCATGCAAGAAGATCACAGTGCTGCAGGGAAATAGTTAACCTATGCCCTAGGTATGCAGCCACGGGGCACCCTTGAAAACGGTTCATTTACACTGAGTTTTGTGCTGATGTCTCAAACCACCTCGGGGCAAAGTACAATGGCACAAAATGCATCTTGAAAATGGGTGACCTATTCCTTTACAAATCCATGAAGCATATATCAGCATGCCAGAGTCGCAGCGCACCAGACAGAGATTCAAAGACACAGAGCGAGTCTCTGTGATGCATTTGTTCCTCCATTTATAACCTCGATGAATGGATTGAAGTGTGCCTGTATTCACCTCGGTGTATTTTTATAATCAGGATGTGTCTGACTTGGTGTGCTGTGCCGAGTCTCGCTCTGCCGGCTGAGGACTCAGGATCAGGTGACCTTGGTGATTGTGGAACGTGTGGACAAGAATAATGAGACGTTTGCTAACAGAGAGTCAGTGGGACCACTGAGGAGGCTCAGGTGGGGATTGACACTGCCAGAAGATATTGCATCTGACCGAGGAGGATGGCAAAGGAGGAAAGGAAAAGCAAAGAAGGTGGCATAAAAACTAAGAGTGAGCCAGAGTGTGTCACCAATCATTTTCTATCCCAGATAAACACGCCGTTTTGATCCCAAAAAAAGCATTACAACTAGATAAAGCCGCCTATAAATAAGCCCAGCTGGTGCTGTACTGAGGCAAAGGGACTGACAGTATTGCCTGTAGATGCATTTGAAATATATGTCTCAGTTCTTCAAACAAAGAATAGATATGACAGTACGCTTCAGACAGACAAGTCACACATCAACACTCTTCTCTCTGTCAACAAGAATTGCTTCTCACCTGGCTTTCATCCACCAGCATCACAATGTGTCACACAAATAACCAGCAACTGGGTGGAAGAAGTGGCTGAACATTAACTGGAAAGATTTTAGGGTTAAAATCTACAGAACAAACAGTGCAGTGAGGCAAACGACAGGAAGTTCTTGGAAGGGGAAAACTCAACTGTGAAATGGGCCCAATCAAACAGACTGAAGTATCCCATCGTGGAGAGGGCTGCCCATAAGAGTGGTGCCTAAACTTTAAATTACTGCAACACCAGCTGAATATTTCCAGGTCAGCTGAAGAGATCTGGGTTCCCAGTTTTACTTGGGACCTAAAAATGTAAAACTACTCAGTAATTCTTAAGGATAGAAAAAAAAGCAAAAGATTAAATGAACGTCTGAAAAAATAAATCTGTGTACTGCTCCCCTCCCCTATTAATTATCTTATGATCCCACGGAAAGGGCCTCAACTCCCAGACTGAGAACCATTGATCTGTAAAATCTACATTAGGCGGTTTGATATACATCTACTTACCTACAGACAGGTGACAAATTTAAGAGAAAGACTGAATAAATTAGAACACAAACACATCCATCATAGATGCCTCCACATAGGGCTCAGCGAGGTATGAAAATCACATGCTATGGACTTAACAATTGCCAGATTTCAAGTGAATCTTAACCCCAATGGGAGATACAATAAGTAAAAAAGTAACTCATCGCCTGTTCTGTACTTTAAGATATATTAAGCACATAAACAGGAGACTGACAAAGGCAGCTAGAGAGAGAGGGAGAGCAAAGAAACGCTGTGGAAGAGTGCTGTGTGAGAAGTCCGGAAGTGCAGAGCAACACCAGGTGGTGGAGCGTCTGGATGCAGGCAATCAAAGACCGGTGTTGCCTTGACAACTGTGATGCCTTGTTGATGATAATCGCTGAGCACCTAGCTGTCAGCACCCCCCACACCTAGTGAAGGTCTATTAGTCTATGTGTGTGGACTTATTAAAAGATTAAGAATAAACAAGGGCAGCACTGAAGTGTTCGGGCTCAAAGTTGATTTGAATTGCCATCTCTCAACTGTTCTTCTCTTTCTTTCTACACAGTTTCATGTCGCCGTACAGACCAAGGAGCATATCTGATACAGCAGACAGGCCCATCTGTTCACTCCAGCCGCAGTGGGATCTGATCAATAAAGCCCCGGTGGAGGAGAATGTGGCTGCTGTGGTCTCCCACACTGATTGGAATAATGGATCAGCTTTTGGGTCACAGTGGACTCATTGTACCAGCAGCATGACCACTGAGGTTTCCTGCCTCCACACCTCTTTGTTTCAACTCTTTTAATTAAGGAGCTGGGCAGCCGAATTCCCTAACAGGCTTAGCTATTGGCAGCCTTGCAACCAGAACTGATTGTTCAATTCAGGATTTAGCAAGTAAAGCTTTGTATGACCAACACACGCTGCTTTAATTTGTCAGCGTGTCGGGCCTAATGCAACACTCGCAAATAAACATTAAGGCCTTAAAAGTGGGTTATTTACATAAAATGATGCAGAGTGCATTTCAGCTGAATGCTCTGATGGGCTTTCACTGATCTGATGTGGACCAGTCCTGTCCTCTTCCGCTGCATCAGCTGGTGATTTTCTGAGCACATAGCCACTGCAGCATCCTACCACCTCCTCCTCCACTCTCTCTTCTCCTCCCCCACCCTCCCTCAACTCCTCTCCACCTGCTTTTAAATGCATGGCGCTGCCCTGCCAACCTAGTCTATGCAGGCAGCATCACTCCTCTCAGTCCCTCCAGAGTGAAGGAGGAGGCTGTGGAACAGGATGGATGGTTATCAGCTTGTGCAACCCGGGGGGTTGTAAAAGAAGGAGACAAGATTGGAGTGAGCCAGCGAAAGCCCCTCTGCACTTCCCCGTAGTACCAATAATCGATTGGGGAGATGAGAGGCGACCTGAATCAGAATGGCTCACCACAGTCTGACTGAGATCAAAATGGTTTGGCTCAACTGTAGGCTGTCCTGCTCCAAGCATCCAGTGAGTTAACAGGCCGTCAGACTCGCTGCACTGTAATCGGGTAAAAAATTCATTATCAAGTCCTTATTATTCTAACTTCAAAAGAAAATCAATAATGATCAGACCCCCTCCTCCTCCTCTTCCCCATGCTAGATGCATGTAATATCATGCAGCACACGCCATCGCCTGATAGATGAAGGAGGGGGACACAGCCAACGCGCACACGTCCTATACCTCCCCCCAAAAGCATTAGTCTTCCGGACCTACATCGGCTGTACATTTTGCTCATCTGTTTCGTAACAGTACACACCAGTCATGGAAAAAAAAAAGAAGAAGAAAAAAAACCCAGCTGGATTAAATCCTCTGATCTAGGCCCTGCATCGCCGACACAAGCCTCCGATGGAGGGGTGAAGATGGAAGAGGGGTGGAAACGTATATGTGCTCCAGAAATAATGGCTGCTTGAAGCAGAGTAATATAAACCATTAACAGCTCCAAAGCCACCTATACACAAACGTATATGTGACTCCTTTGGGCTCGGGATGCAGGGCCCTGCCTCCAACAATAGGCCTGTGCATAATTTTGACCCATTCTCATACACACACACATTTGTCGATGGTAGCATAATGCTAGTCGGCCTTTGTCCGCGTTGGATCTGTTTGTTTTTGTGCTGCCAGGACGTGCACACATGCATGATTTTGCCCGTTTAGGGACACGAATGGAGTACGTTGTAGGGGTCCCGATGTTGTGCGCAACATTAAAACCACTCGCGGCTTGTTACAATCTGCCTATGCATCACTTCAGGGTACATATCGGGGTCAGGAGAATAGCCTGCATAGACTTTTTCAGTATCCCCCACAGTTTGACTGCGAATGTCTCCGGTTGTTGTAGCTACCGCAAACGGGTCATTTAGTCAACAATGGCCGGTGATTAGACTACCCTCAGAGCCTCGGTGGGGTCACATGCTTCATTCAACTTCTCTGGTCTTAAATATAACACACTATTATTTCTTACAGCGGCCTTGTTTCATCTAAAGGAAATAAAAGAGAAATATCAACCATCTCTCGAACAAACAAATGACATCATCCCCTGAAAGCCACACAACCAGGAGAGAGCGAAGCATCGTAAATAAAACATAGCGGGTTGGGGCGCAGCGACTGTGCTGTGCTCTATGGCTTCCTTTCAGCGTTTTCCAGGACTGCTCGGTCCTGCTCCCACTCACCAGGTTCAGCACCGTCTCCACGATGTCCCTGTTGCTAACCTCCCCGACCTGGATCAGGCCCACCAGCACGGCAAATTTCATCTGGATATTCCTTATCGGAACAGCGGGGTTGATCACCCCAGCCGGGAGGACCATAGAGCCGGCTGCAGACACCATCCTTTCCCCGGTGGTGCCGGAGCCAGCGCCCGCGGCGACCTGCTGCTGCTGCTGCGGTGGCGGCGGCTGCTGCGCGGAGGAGCCCGCCGGAGGATGGGACTCTCGGTCCGTGTCCGTGAGCGAAGAAGCAGAGCCCGGTGGTGCTGAAACCGGCTTCTCGCTCGACATTTCCCCTCGGAAACAGGGAGGAGAGGAGCGGTCGCCGCTGTCCCTCACACCTGCTCTACAAGCTCGGGCGTCTGCTGCTGCCGCCGAACAAAAACCATCCACTGCGCAGGTGAAACAAGGGGGAGCGGCGTTTGAAAAACTCTGGAAATTCACCCTATCCACCTGAAAATGTGTAGGGACTCATAGGTGTAGGAGAAAAAAATGATGGACGCTTGACAGGAATGGAAACCTACGCTTCTCTCGCTTTCTCTCCTCTTTCTGTCTCTCTCCTCTCTCGCTCTCTCTCTCATTGGCAGGTTGCAGTCAGTGCGGTCGTGGAGGAGACAGCGCCATGTTAACGCCCCCTGTCTGCGGTAGCGCGCTTTAGCCGCGCATGCGCAGTGTGGGGATTTCTGGGAGGGTGCTGAAGTGGAATAACATGGAGCCATCCATGCATGGGTTCACACAGAGCACAGCACAGTCGAAACAACTGTGTTTTATTGTGAATTAAAAATAAATTAAAATATATATATATATATATATATATATATATATATATATATATATATATATATATATATATATATATATATATATTGTTTTACTTGTAAATATTTAATAGTGCGAGGGTGCGAACATAGATTAATGATGGAACTTTCATTACATTTAAGTAGCAGAAATAGGCTGGGTCAACTTCTCCACAGATGTATTTTGGGTGTAGTGCAGGGGTAAATCCAGATGGAGTTTAGGGCGCCTGGTTTCCAGACAGAGACTGTTTATATATTCAGAAGCCATCCATTTGTCCCACTTACCTCTGTCCCCCAGTTCAGCTCTGGTGCCTTTGTTTATCCATTAAGCATCCCACTATTGTTCTCCTGACACTAATCTATTCTTGTGTGATTTTCTCATTGTCCCCGTTTTTTTTATGTCGTCATCAACTGTCTTCCCCTTCAAGAAATTAATTTTGTCTTTTCACTTTCACACTTTCCTTACCTCATCACCTCTCCATCCTTATTTTGCCTTCTGGTTTGCAAAGCGTGGTCCTTACTATACTGCCTAACTTAAAATAATAATAATAATAATAATAATAATAATAATAATAATACGGCTAATTGTTCTGATGTCTTTGTATGACAGGAAATAAAGTAAAAAAGAAACCTTCTATTTTCACTTCTCTGTTTATTTTTGTATCCCTTCTGGCTGAAACTAACAGAATGTGCAAATATTTGCCTGGAGATATGTTTACAATCAGTTGCCATGGAAACTGTTTTTCGTAATTGTACGTGGATTATCTTAAAATAATATAGCATAATGTGTGTATGTGTGTGGGGGGGCATTTAATTATGCATTAAATTAACATATATGACGGGTATTGCGTACAATAATACAATAATTCAGCTGTCGGTGCTCTACTCAGGTTCAGGTGTGTTTATGAGAGAGGGACTAAAAACCTGAGCAGTAATAGAAGTGAATGTGTTTTGTGTCAAATTCAAAATGTTATATAGGCTATATATCTTCCATGGCTTCATTGTGTTTATGGCTCCTTCAGAAAGCTATAGTTATGACTTGATCCTTTATGAATCTTACCCTATATGATCATAGTGCATATCTGTATTTCTGTAACTCCTCCTAAACATGCCTGGATGAAACGTAATACTTAAACTGCCTAGAGAACCAGATAGTGCTGTGTAATACTGCATTCTTTTGTATCCGTCGTATACTGAGTAAATACAGAGCCGGTATTGCGAATGCCAACACTTTTAATTTATAAAGCCAGCTTATGTAGGGAAGAGCAGTGTGGTGTGACTTATGCAAATTATGAACACATTTTAATGACCAGTAAGTTACTGTGATTTTTACATTCCATAAAAATTGGTCAACACAACAAAGCACTCATTTCAGCTTACATAAAAATACATGAAAAGCTGAAAGGTAAATGTGCCTGTCCCTGAAGCTCTTTGGGTTGTTTAAATGACCTATAACTAAAATAGACATGACAGTCAACACAAAAAAGGTTATAGATGCATACTTTTACATTTCTGGAAAAAATTGTTTTTAACACAGTTCGGTGGGCTACATATTGTATTTAAAGGATAGGAACAAAATATCGATCCTATCATTCTAGTGTCGATCTGATACTGATATCAACATCTTTATTTCTTTTGGAAAACATCCTTATAAATCACAGCTGATCTCAAAACGAACGTGTATGTTAGTTGTAAGTTGCTGTTTACGAATAAATTTTGCCAAAATGCAGTGACACTCGAGCGGGGGGGGGGGGGGGGGGTCACAGGAATATGATGTTGCGGATAACAAACAAACAGTGATGCTAATAGCGCCTGTACCACAGCTTCCAAAGAAGAAGAAATATATTTAGCCTATTTATTATTCATTTCTTTGGTATCCGTGAACTTTTTTTTTTTTTTTGCTACCTGACCGTAAACAGTAGTATAATGAAGATAGAAAGAAGAACATGATAAATTAACACACATGTCTGTGTTTTACACAGCAGCCGCAGGCCTGGAAAAGCCCCCCGCAGGGCAATTTTTTTGCTAGTGTTTATGATTAGCAAATGATTAATGGTACAGAAACCGAAATGCACTTAGGATTAATAGGATGGGTTGGCAATACTAAACACATACACTCAACAGCCGCTTCATTAAGTACAGCTGTTCAGCTGCTCGGTCTAATCAGCCAGTCACATGGCAGCAAATCAATGCATTTGGGCATGTAGACATGGTCAGGATAACCTGCTGCAGTTCAAATGATAGAAAGGTAATTTCAGTCACTTTGAATGTGGCATGGTTGGTGGCGTCAAAAGGACTGGTTTGAGCATTTACACAGCAAATCCAGCATGTCCAAATTAACACTGTCAGATTTGATTTCAACACTTTTAAAGTGTCTATATGGGTCCACACCAGAGAGTGTTAATTTAACTCTTTTTGGAGAGTTGGTATGTTAACTCTGATTTAGTGTTAAACACCAAATCTCTCTGGAGTTGATAATTTAACACTTGGTGTTAAGAGTTTATATATTAACTCTCAAAGAGTATTTTAGTTTAACTACGTAAGAGTTATCTTCTAATTAATTCTAAAAAGCGGGAATTTTACTGTTCTGAACTTCTAGAAATTTCTTTTGGAAATAAACATTTACTAAAAAGACGCAATGGTTTTTGAAAAACATTTATTCTGAACTGTGCACCACAATTTCAAAACATTTTCTGAAAGATGTAACAGTGTACATGTTCTCACTTTCATTAGAATTTCGTTTATCAAAAGGTCTGACATAGGTGAGCTGGTAAATGCAAATAACAGCATTCTCATCACTTATTTCTTCAATACAATATGCATGTCCTTCATTCATCACTTTGTGGAACTTCAACGCACTTCTGCTCTCCCCCATATTCCATCTTCACAAGCATATCCTATGTGGAGATTGAATAAAAATTAGTTGACACTAATTAATGGCACAAATCAATTGCAGCACAGTAAAAAAAAAAAAAAGGAATCCTTTTTGAGCGATTACTTGTGTAAAGTATTTTCCCAAAAGACAAGGACACAGACAACAGGTAATACTGAACTAAATGTAAAACCTCAACCTTTTTCATTTTTACCTAAACCGTGTGCACAAAACTGGAGGAATCTAAGTGCTAACGTAGAACTCAGTCGGGACGTCTGCTACTGCTGTTTGCTCGTTTTTTATGGGAGATCGTTTTCAGGCTTCAATTAGCACCATTATACCAACATTTCACATTCTAGACATTGTTTTAAGTGTATTTGACCAAGAAATTTGACTGAAAATTCACATGCAAGCTTTTTTTCAAGGCTGTGGTATTTGCCCGCAAACAATACCTTTCAGCTAGCTAAAACAGAATATTATGCTATCACCGAGCAACATGGCTAATGCCTTTCACACAGCTTTGTCTCAACTCCAAAGAGCCACAGAAGTAAAAGCTAATAACAATAATTGAAACAATCTTTGAAAACATGACTTACCAAGCATGGCAAACAACTCAAATATGTAGAGCAAAATGTTCTGAAACGGCTTCACTTCAGCTTCGATTGGAGCCGTGCTGGGGGCGGAGTTTGTGAATTTACTCTATTGGTGTCATAGCCCCTGTAGGAGTTCAGAGTTAAGAGGTCAAGAGTTAATGTTTCCATTGTAACACCTCCAGATTTGAAATAGAAACACTCATTTTTAACACTCGATTTTAACTACTATCATTTTACACCTCAGAGTTACATTAAAAGAATGTGACTCTACTTAGAGTAAAATTAACTCTAAGACTACTAACACCAAAACATTTAACACTTTTGAATTTGCTGTGAGAAAGCGCTTGTCTACTGGAATTTTCCTCACAACATTTACTGAGAATGGTCCGAAAAAGAGAAATTATCCAGTGAGCGGCAACTCTCTGGGTTTATGTCAGAAGTCTGAGGAGAATGGTCAGACTGCTTTGAGCTGATAGGAAAGCTTGATTGGGGATTGATTCAAAATTGAATGTACACTGAAGCAGCATGGCTACCACAGCATCCTGCAGCAACATGCCATCTCATCCGGTTTGCGTTTAGTTGAACCATCATTTATATTTCAACAGCACAATGACCACAAACACACCTCCAGGCTATGTAAGGGCCATTTGACTAAGGAGAGTGATGGAGTGCTGCACCAGATTGCCTGGCCTCCACAGTCACCTGACCTAAACCCAGTCAAGATGGTTTCGGGATGAGATGGACCGCAGAGTGAAGGCAAAAGGGGAGACAAGTGCTCAGAATTTCTGGGAACTCCTTCGAGACGGTTGGAAAGCCGTGTCAGGTAACTACCTCATGAAGTTCACAGAGGGAATGCCAAGAGTGTGGAAAGCAGTAATCAAAGCAAAGGGTGGCTGTTTTGAAGAATCTAAAATATAAAACATGTTTTGAGTTATTTCACATTTTCTTGTTTAATATATATATCCATCCACTGCTTTTACTCCTCGGTTTTTTAGAAAATCTAATGAGGCTTGATGTCAGGGCAAGCTGGAGATGCTATTAGCTCAAGTAAATTCATGACAATTCATGATGTTTTACATGACTGGATGGCTTTTAATGCATGAATTCAAGTGTCAGTTTATGTATCCTTCTTGCAAATTGTTACCATTTCCATCAATTCAGTCGATGTCTCGGCTGCTTAACCGCGTCTGGATTTTATTCCTTTTAGGTTTTTTAGGTCATGCACTCATTTGAGTCTCTTTGAGCAGTGACTCACAGGTCCAGCCACAGCGTCTCACAAACACATAACTCACACACCTACACTATCCTCTGGTGGCTGAACAGACCGTGGCTACTGGCACCTGTGTGTGCACACATAAGCCTGTTTTACACTCCACGTGTTCTTCCAGAAGGCCACATCTGCCGCGTTGGATTTCCATTAACAAGGCAGCTATAGAGGCTGATTCATTACTCTTCTGGAGCATGTCTGAGTGTGTTTTCACAGAGGCCGCGATGTCTCTTGGATGTCTTGCTTCATATCTTGAGATGCTGACCGTTGACAGGAGTGGGAGCTGGGGGTGATGTGGGAGGGGCATTTTGTAATGGAGTGTGTGTGTGTGTGTGTGTGCACGCAAGTGTATTTCACACTGTGTGAAATCATTAAAGAATGTTACAGATGAACAGAGGCCATCATACACACCCCTCCCCCGACCCAATCTTCAGCAAAAAGGAGACAAGCGCACACACACACACTCCAACAAATGCACACTGCGTACAACAGTTGTATCTGTTACTCACTTCCCCACACTCAAGAGAAGCAATTTCTCAAACTAATACATGTGATTTTGCTCTTGGATGTGAACACACTTGGGTTCACACACACACACACACACACACACGCACACACACACCTATACACCTATACAACTACAATAGCAAGCTCTCTTTCTTTCTCTCTCACACACACGCGCACACACTTCTCTTTGTTTTCAGACAAAGGCTTGCTTTTTCAGCTTTGTCATGATTCCACAAAAGACTTCTTTGGGAGAAAGAGAGGTCTTAACCAGGATCTGGCTGGCGATTGGGTAAAAGCATTAACATTGTTCCCCTCTTTCGTTCTTTCTCTCAGTCTCTCTCTCCCTCATCTGTCCTCCACCTCATGGCTTTCCTTCCCTCACCTCCAGTAGAGCTGCAGTACTTGCAGGCGGGCAGTTATTATCCTCTTTGTTCCGGTGTACCTTTGTAGAAATGTGTGGAGGTAGTGCCAGCGTCCTGTGTGGGCTGATGATCAGAGAGCTCGAGCTTCAGAGGGGACTGGGACTCAGTGAGGATCAGGCAGAGAGAGTGCAGAAGAGGTGATGTCTGTCAGGGAAGGTTTGATAAGCACATACAGGAGACAATACAGTTTGAATGTGAGGGATGATTCTTAGATTGATAATAGTTGCAGCTAGATTTGGTTTGACAGGAAACTACTATCAGCTATTTGTCTTTAAAATCAGCGATTATTTATGCAAAGTTGCATGAAAGTAATGCCACATTTTCAGTTTTTACTGGCTGTATGAGCCACTGCTTGTTTTCTGCTCTATATGTAAAAGACTCTAAAGTCCACTTGGGCAAAAAATGAAAGAGAAAAATAAAATAGAGTAAATAAAAACTTTGCAAAAAAATATAAAAAATCAAAATTTTCAAAACAAAAAAAATTGAAAAATGTATTAAATATAAATGAAAAATAAGTTAGAAAATGAAATGAAATGAAAGTGTTTATTGTCATGTGTCACAAGAGAAAAAGGCATTTATCTGTGCAATGAAATTCTTTCTTTGCTGTCCACCCCCATATATACAATAGAAATAGAACATATAAATACAAATAGTACAAGTAAATAAATGAAGACAGAAAGGGAGACAAAATATGGAGATTTGAAACAGAGTTGTGTGCAAAAGAGCTATAGCTTAATATGCTGGCTTAATATGTAGGATGACCTGATGTGCAAAACAATTATTATTACTGTCAAAAATAGGTCAGCTGTTCAAGAATCTGATGGCACAAACGTCCAAATGCCACTTCCTGTTTGTCAGGAGAAGCCACTCAAGCCACAGCACCACCAGTCACAAGATACAATTCATGTCAGGTAACATTCAGATAGACCAAGTCTCATTAATTAATAAGGTTTCCCAACGTCCTTCACCACTTTGTCTTTAAACTGTACAACAGTCCTTCCTTCTTTTTTCATTACTTATGTTTTTAAAATGTATTTTCTGATAAAACTGCTTTCAATGGTAGGGTATCAGAAGGAGTCGCATAAGACAGGGAACTCCACTTTTGCTTTAGCAGAGTTTTACACCAGATGTTCTTCCTGACACAACCTTAAGGGATTTGTGTCTCCAGCTGAATACGAACCAGAAACCTTCCACTTGCCAAGCAATCGTGGTTACCGCTACACCATGGAGTCACTATATCACTTTTTGAGGGGTCATATTATTTACATTTTATTACATATCAAATGTTAGATGATGAAGATATTTATATGCAATACTAAATAAGAGATGCACAGGCAAACGCCCCCTTTTGCAAGTTTAGTGTATTTACAGATAAAGCTGAGACCTCTGCTGCATACTTCTGGACAAACTATAAGAAATTGAGTACATGGAAACTTCAGGCAGCTTATAATGATGCTGAGATGGTTCAGTAGCTGCTGAATTCAGTACACATAAGGCCGCATTAAAAAATTTAATGTATCGATTAATCAGACAGGATCAGTGCTTCTGTAAATTAAGTTCACGTGAGTATAAGATTTAGTGACATGCATTATCGATCCAGGTTGTGCAGACAGTTCAGCGATCTTTCCGTAGATAAATGATTTTTGTGTTTTTATTTTGTTCTCTTTTCATGTTTTATCTTATGCGCTCTTCCTGTTCTATTCAGATCATTGAGTCTATATTAAAGATTGAGTCAGTGTTCAAGATTGAATTACTTAGATGTTACTTTTGTCTGTTCTGCTTCTCTGTCTCTGTCTCTGCTATTAGGAGAATTGAAAAGCAGACTTGCTGATGTGCACAGGAATGACCTCAGACAGTGACATAGTTACAGGTAATAACTTCCTGTTTCCATAGACATAGACAGATATGAGTCACTATCAAGATAGCCTTGCACATTTCCGTGTTAGTACATGTCCATAAATGTGTGTGCCTGTGCGTGTGTGTAAAGGAGACCATGACAGAGGTGGGAAATGGGGAAAAAAACTGATTGCAGAGGTGGCACAACACTGCAACTCTGAGATTTTCAATTAGATTTCTGTGAATCGGCCAACTATTTTGTAATGCTTGTGAACATACAAAATGTTCACAAGCATTACAAACTTTCCTCTTCTGATTTAAAAAAAAAACTTGTTTTATTCTTTTTTTTTTTTTTCTTTTTTTTTAGAAATGCTTGAATAAGCAGTACTACAATGATAATGGTGAAAGATTTCCTTACAAAAGTACAGTCATCTTTACACTGGTCCCCTCATAGTGCAATTACTGTCCATTTGTCATGCCTATTTTTCTAAAACTTATTGTGCACATGAAAGAATAGATCAATAGATTCAATCTAGGTGAAGGACATTTCTCTGCAATGCGAGGACCTTGAAACTAACAAAGCAGTTAGTGTGCAGTTATTTTTGATGTTATCAATAACACCTGTGCTTTTCCTGCTATAAAAAGTCAAATTATGTGCAATAAAATAAAGTCTGTAGGCTAAAACACATTCTGATATTAAATGAGATTTTCTGATCAGGTCCTTTACTTGGATACTCTGCAATCTTGAGGATAAATACTTTCAGAATTAAGAAGGTGATTCACAAAAGACACCACAGGGTAGCTTATCATAGGTTAAGCATTTTTTTAAAAAATCGCTTCTGTATTGGGCTGAAGGAAAAAGCACACATAGAGGAAAAAGCCAGCCTGCTAAAATCTAATAACTGGACTACTGGTCATTGTATTGTTTTAAGGATTACATGCTCCTCTGTGGGTTAAGAAGATAAGACCATCTTTGCTCTTATGATTCCCTTCCATGCGCTGCATGGATGAACTCATACGTGTGCAGTGTGATAATGTTTTAGCTCAAGAAAATTTTAAATACAAAGAACACCTAATGGAGAGTAACAAAATATTCCAATATCATATATTTTTAACTGTCAGCTATGGTATTATTTCTCATTTTCATGATCTGTATGATGACAGGCCAGAGTTTATGAAACCACTCACTTTCTTGTTTGCAAACGGGAAGTAGCTCTTTGGAAAAGTGTCTGGGTTCAAATACCTACTGGGACATGGAGCTCCTCAGCTATTACTTGAGACACAAAACTCTTCAATTTTTATAGAAAAGCTTAGGTACACAGATCATCAAAAACATTAAAAATGCATTCAATATTGCATAACTCCTCATCATAGTCTTAACAAGAATTTGTCAAAGGATTAAATTCAATTAAATTTCTTTTTTTGATCTCCTGCCAATTTACAGTCAATAGTAGTTTCAAGACCCTTTATATTATAAGATAAAGATCCTACAATATCAGAAAAATACAACAATCAAGCAACCTTCTATGAGCAAGCACTTGGTGACAGTGGGAAGGAAAACCTCCCTTCTGACAGGAAGAAACAGGAAATGAGGATGAAAGGCAAACTATGGGAGAGAGAGAGCTATAGTTTTATAGTTGCAAATTACGTAGTAAATACAGTCATTGGTGGAAACACGCGAGGAGTGGAATAAGATGAGTGAAGAAGAAAGAGTCAGTGCATCATTGGAAGCCTTCCCAGCAGTTTGATCCTACAGCGTTGTAACCAAGGGTTCGGAGTCATCATACCCAGCCTTAACTATAAGCTTTGTCAGAAAGGAAAGTTTTGAGTCTAATCTTAAAAGTAAATCCAAGCAGGGAGCTGGCTCCACGGAAGAGGGACGTGAAAATGAAGGCTCTGCATGGCTCACATCCTCAGAACTTTTAAAAAAAAATTATTCTCCAGATCTCAAGATTTCCATAAAAATCACGCTGAATTAATGGTGAAGCAGAACACCAGGATTTACTGTGGGATAATTAACTCTTAACCTAAAAGAATACTGAGTTTTTACTCCACGCTGGTGTGAGCTTTAGAGGCAGTGGGATATTGGGAATTGTACTTAAGAGCTTAACTTGTTGAACAGTGGGTTCACTTTTCTTAGTGACTGTACTGAAAATTAGGCAGATGGAAAGATTTAAGAAAGCCAGATGTACTCCAGAAACGAAAATCAGAGTTTCCAAAAGTTGATTCTGTTCATCTGGACGTAGCGTTTTCAGTGGGAGAAACGCTACGTCCAGATGAACAGAATCAACTTTTGGAGATTTGCTTACCTGGATGATTGAGAATGCATCAGAGTTTCAATTATTTTGTGCAAACGGAGACAAAATTCTTATTGATCAGTGTTAAGTGTGAGAGTTAGTTGTGTTCACAGGTTGTGCTGCACCAACAACCTTTTACTGGCAGCTTAGTGAAGGTTCAGCCTACAATTACCAATGTAATTGGTAAATATAAAAACACTTTAAATGCAGGCACACCTCTGCATATAGCAAAAACTAGGCCTGGATTGCAGCTGCAAGTGTAGCAAAACCTGACTGTGCTGTACACTTGGTTTGTGTCTCTCATGTAATTAAACAAGAGGTTGTTAACACACAAACCGCTGCTCTGATAACATTTCCCACAGACTCCTGCCATGCAGTAACACACATTTAACTACATTCTGCAGAAGATGCGACTCATTTTCTAAATTCAAAGATGTTCGTTATAAATGTCAGTGTTTTTAAGTTTAACTGTAAGTGTTTATCATTGAGAATAGTGTATATATAGATGCTGCTTTTGAATGTAAACAGAGTTAATCATCTGTGGATTGTCATATAACAGAGCAGTCATGCAAAGCAGTCTGCCAAAACTTTGCTTTTGGCTGAGCATAAATTTATGTGCAGATGCAGAAGAAAGTCAAACTTGTTTTGCCTTGCCCTTTTTGCTTTTGTGTGTATGAGAATATTCACTGAGGATTCTGGACACTTTCACATAAACCATAATCCCTCAAACGACCTTTACTTTATTCACAAGTAATGGCTGCCCCTGAGACAGATGCACAGTGGGACTAAATCTTGGAGAGGGTTTGACTTTTACAGTGTAACACCCATTAGACTTATTTTAATAACATACTAAGTTGCCAGAAACAGATGTTATTAATGACTGGATTTCTATTAGCTGTTCCTGTACCTGATTCCTGAAATTGCGCTTGCTTGGATGACTCGTACGGTTCTCTGGCATGCGCAAATGGAGTGAGGCCATCATTTGAGCTATTAGTTGCACTTTCACTCCTATAACCACTCGAAATGTCAGCCATTACTTCAATGAAATGGAGCTCTATCAGGTGCCATTACAATTCAGCTAGATCATTCTGAATGTGGCCGGCTTGGTCATTCACTCAGATTTCACTCAGGCAACTTGGATAAAAGTGTACTGCATAGCATTGGCTAAAATGTATATGGTTATCTACTCTGCTTTGCTTTTCTGTGTAAGTCACAAAAACCCTGATACTTCATTTGTACATTAGATGTATAGACGAACAGTTAATTTGGAAATGCAGAAAAAACATTTTCTCTTATGGCACAATGCCTCCCTTGTATGTATTACTTATAGCACACTTTATTTCATTCACTTGTTTAAATGAAGCTTTAATTGTATGGAACAATTTGAACATGTAATTGAGGATACTACACAGAACTGCCAACATGGTCTCATTAATGATTCATTTGTTGGATAATTTATTCATTAATGACCTTATCGTGGATGTCTGGAAAGAGACATTAGATTAGCCGGTCTCAGAGGACATGCATATGTTTTCATTGTCTGTCTGTCTTGCATTTTTTATAATGTGAACATGGTGCAGATAAGCAGCAACAAAGTTCTAAAAGTTCATCCCTGCAAACTGAGTTCTTCAGTGTGAAAAATGTTTTATGACACCATTTCAGAGATTTGATTCAGTTCAATTCAGGTTTATTTATATAGCACCAAATCACAATAACAGTTGCCTCAAGGCTCAGGGCCCCTTATAATGGAAGGTATAGATCCTCCCGGATTCTGGAGGACATCCCAACAATCAGATGGCCCCATATGAGCCAGCACTTTGCAACAGTGGGAAGCAAAAACTCCCTTACAACAGGATGAAACCTCCAGCAGAACCAGGGTCAGGAAGGTGGGAAGTAAACTGAGGTGATGTGGTACTATGAGGTCTTTAAAATAAAATGGGGCCTGATTATTCAAGACCTTGTATGTCAGGGGAAGAGGTTTAACCTCCTAGGACCTGGGGTCTACATATGTGGACATCACATTTTGGGTTATTTAGATCAAAATACTCAATTTTGCTCAACAAGGACCTGATATCCACTTACGAGGACATTATACTGCTACTGTTTTATCAAAATTTTAAATGAATATCCTCATATGTGGCTCTCATCATTCTTAGAAACAAAAATCAGGTGAAAAAAAAAAATCTTGTAATCCTTTGTTTGAAATTAAAAATGCATGCCGTGGAAGAGTTCAGGTATTAGGAGGTTAAATTTGATTATGGATATAACAGGGAGCCCCTAATATGGAATAATCTCCTGTCAGTACTCTCTCTGCAGCATTTTGTATCAACTGACAGCTTTTCTGGGAACTTTTAGAAGAACATGATAATAATGAGTTAAAATAATCCAACCTAGAAATAACAAATGCATAAACAATTAGTTTTTCAGCATCCGTCTGAGACAGGATGCTTCTTTATAGATATTGTAAGAAAGCAGTCCTGCATATGTATTAAATATGCTTATATTGTATCATATCCTGGTCAAAAATGACTCCAAGATTCCTCACAGTGCTGCTGGAGACCAAGTAATTGCCATCCAGAGAACATATCTGGTTTCTAAGATTTTTAGGCCCAAATATAGTGACCTCGGTTTTATCTCATCTTTTGAAAATTATGGTACATCCAACAACTCTGGAACTCTATTATATATCGTCGAGTTTTCAAAAAATCCTCAGAAGGATTCTGAGAAGAAAGTACAATAAAGTACATAAGGACTTGAATGCATTTAGACATCACAAAACAAATGCTGTTAAACTGAATACTGCGCATACTGGAACATGTTAGATAACTAAACTATATCAAGTCAATAAATAATGAACTGAATTTTAAATAACTGAACAAAGACTTTTTAAGCACGAGCCTTTATTGATTTAGACTGATTGTTACTGTCTCATACAGATACACATGACTAACAAAGTAGAAATGCAGAATGTGGAAAGATGACATGGGCAATTGCAATAAAAAGTAATTTGACATAAAATAAGCCTGCAGCTCACAGTGCTTGTACTCCTGCTCGTCTTCTTCGGCCTCGCGATCTCCTCATGTTTAAAACCTCTGGAAATGAACACAAAGTAAATTTAAACATGACAAAACGGTGCCCTACATACCAGATTATTTAGAGTGATGGTGCAGCAGCTGGACTTCCTGTTCCCTCCAGAAGAGGTCCCCCCCTCTCAAATCATTTTGCAGGGTCATCCTGTGTGAGAAAAATATTGATGCTGTTTTAAATCCCTCTGTATTTTTCTGCACATATTGAAGGCCATCATGTCACATCAGTTTTCTGTTACACAGACCATGACTTCATTTATTGCTTAGACCTCTGCGGCTCCAAGAAAAAAAAACAAAAGAAACATGTCTGGTTCCAAGCGGATTCATGGGAAAATTATTGATTCAGTAACATTTTTTTTTTTCATAGTGTAATTTGCAACATGGTGTTTCTCATTTGTCGGCGCCCATGGAGTAGTGTAGCTGAAGCACACCCACAGCGCAGAGGATCATTGACATGCAGGGGATGTTACTGCATGCCCTACTTTCCTGATAAAACCACTGACATGTTAAATGAGGTAGAAGTTAAAGTAGTGTTTCTGTGTTGTCACAAGGATAACAGACAGGGGAGCTGAGGGAAGCAGCAGTCTGTGTTCAAACACCTTCGCTGCCCTCTGCGAGAGTCCCCATCTAACATGGCTAAGTAGGTAAATGTGATGGAGTATTGATCTGAGCATCGGAGTTTTAGTTCCCATCCATTAGTTGAAAGGACTCAAGGAGAGAAGAGTGAAAAAGTCCTCAGGGATGCCCCCCCCTCCGATGCTGTGATGACTCTTCATTAACTCAGTTATCTAAAAATACTTTCCATGGCATACTTTCCAGATTCATTCAGACTCCTCAGGGGCAACAGCACCCCTCAGTGGACATGAGGATATATAACACCTGATATTCTTGAATTTACTGAATAATTTACACAAATCAGAGACAGAAAAACTGAAGACGACATTTCATTTTTGTTGACATTTGATATTTTTATTCTCATGTTCAGTAACCACGGTTCTGTTTTCTGTCACTTTATCAGAAATAGTCAAGCATAAATCAACCAGGCCTACCCAGCTAGGTTTGGAGCCTCATCACACACGGCTGAGGGTTCACGTCAAAGACTCTCACTCATTGTCTGTCTTATTATCGCTCACATACACACATCTAGACACACACGCGCGTCACACTGTTCCCCAGCGAAAGGCATCCGCGCGGGATTATGCCAGCACTGTAAAAATATTATAGCCTATCATAGTAACACCGTAGCAGCGCCGCCTACAGCTGAAACAACAAGAGCCACAAAGCTTTAGTCTGCTATTGCTTTAGTAGGATAATATATGGAAGGTTCACATTTCAGCATATATCAATATGATAGGAAGACCCTGAAAAACTATGGTGTTTGATCTGCTGGCACAGAAAGCATTGCAGATATTTACAGTACAGCCTGTACATATATTCAGAATGCAGATACACAGGCATCACCGTGCACACTCGCAAACATTTCAAACATGCTTCCCAGAAGCAGAGCAATGGTCACATGTCTTAGACATTGTATAATATGAGAGCAAAAAAAAACAACAAAACAAGCAACAGTGACACAATATACAGAAAGATAATAACAACAATAACTTTAAAATGGCATTTCATTTAGATAACACTGTAAATAGTGACAATAGAGAACAAAATAAACAGTAATCTCCACAAAATGTATGCTGAGCACGTTCACGGACCCGATGAGTGTTTTCCCTTTATGTGATTCAGATCCTTTTGAAAGTCATTTCACCTGAAACTAGTGCAGCTTTCACAACACAGTGCTGACACGTAACTATGTGCTGGTCCTGGTATTTTTAGAGGACAGATGTTTTCTTTGCATTTTTACAGTATGTGTAGTTTTTCATTTAATAACTACATGTGTATTAATTAATAAAGGAGCAAACCTGCATGTCATGGAGGTTTGCACGAGTGTATTATTAGTTTAGATAATAAGATCATCACATACTACCAATGCTGTGTGATTGTTTTTTTTATATAAATACTCTACAATGGAATCAGAACAGAAGTAACATTATCTATTTTCTATTAATAGAAAACATTGTGAAATGTTTTGATCAAATTTGTCATGTATATTCGTCAGGCAGGTAATGTAAAATTAGTTAAGATAATTAATATCTGTTGTATTTATATTCATATAATTTATATTATATGTTCTAATATAACTTATATTTAACTTCGGTGTACAATTCTGTTAGGTACTCTATTACAGTAACCATGAAAGTGATCAGGTGAAGGTTTGCATATTAAACACTAACCCAACCACTGCAGCAGCATCGTCATGATCATACTTGCTGGTGCTGGCTTCCTTACCTCGTCACTGGAAGATTTGGAAGATTAAATCAGAGAAATATAATAATATAATAATGTAGTTCCAATAATCTACATGGATACATGAGACCTGGTGTCAAATCACTAAATTACTTTACTGGAAACAAACACTGAATCTGTGTTTTTTAAAGGCTTGGAAAATAATGATTTATGATAAAAAAAAAAATAAGTAGTGATATGTTGTTTAAAGACACCTGATAAAATGACACAAATACTCTTTCCTTCAGTGTGTGTGTCTGTGTGTGGTACAGTAAAGCTTCCTATGCCTCAGCACCGTGAAAAGGCTGAAGTCCACTGCCTGGGTGATTATCCTCCTGGGTCACTGGTTCTCAGGCTCAGCTGCTTTGGCAGTGTGACCCAAGACAAAGCTTAATTTCTGGGGTTCAGAGCTTGGCCTCTGGGCTTGTCTGGTCAAAGGGGAGAAAAGAAGAGCGGATCCTCTGGGCTTCGTTAACACATAGGTGACCAAATGCCTTGTTGTACCATTCTGGAGATCTTCCCCTGTAACAAGAAACACACTCATTAACGACTGCAGACGCGGTTGAAACATAAGACTTTAAAAACCCTGGAGGTGCATCCACACCTGAGGTCCACTCTGGAGATATGGGTGAGTCTGGTCCTCCCCGTCCCACAGGGCTCTAAGAGGTACTGTGACTCCAGCACAACCCCCCTCACTGATCCTATCGGTGGGCTGTCTTCATGATCGACAGACACACTAACAAGCGCAGAGGAGCCTTTACAGATGTCTGTACGCCATGATCTAAAGGACACAAGCAAGGAGTCAATTTGAGGTATTCTTTCTTATTAGGGCTTCAACTATCAGTGGTTTATTTTCAGGAACAATTTCATATACTTTATTGATCAATTGTCGGGCGATTACATTTTTGAAACAGGCAATCAAAACGTTCATATTATTAAATAATAAATGTCTTGTCTTGCCAAGAATAAAAGCTGCAAACTGTCACATATGAAAAACCTGCCCCATTACATTTGTAGGAGTTGGAGAACATATCAATTTTCTTTCCAACAACTAATCAGCCGCTTGTCACAGCTCTACTTTTTACCCAGTGTGGTATTTTAAAAAGGCTCCTGTATGTAAAGCCCTGTTTAAACAGACATACTGTTGCTATTTCTGCTTAATCTTTTCATTCAACACGTCAGTCTTTATGTGAGTGAAAAGACTGAAATTTAGTTTCCCTGACCTTAGTACCACATATTCACAGGTGGGTTGAGGTGGCATGTTGCAGCAGGAGTACAGGTACACGTCCGTCTGTTTGTCCAGCGTCTCCAGAATCTTCTCCTGCTGTAATTCAGTCTCCCACAGCGGGCGTTCTCTCAGCAGCCGATGCAGCACCTCAGCGGGAGCTGCCGACACCTCGACACACACTCTCCACCTCCTTAGAGGGTTACCGTCTCCTACCTTAGAGAGAAACACATTGGAAGAGTGAAATATTATGTAAAGGTGTATCTCAAGGGCAATACTAGAAACGTTATAGATTTGATTTTCCTAGACCAGACTAAGTGGTTAGATGGAGATGTAGTCAGTATATGTTTCTGATAATCTGCTTGCGCAGACATGAATAAGAACAATATTTTTTTGATTTCCACTTCAAGCCTAAGTCACAGAGGTCAAGAGACTAGTCAAAAGCCCCCGGGCAACGTTCTGTTGCTAAAGAAAAATATGCATTTTCTAATTAGTTGGCAAGTGGCTGCTGGCTGTAGCTAGGTTTAAATCACATGCAAATAAAGAGATGGTCAAAAAAAACCAAAAACCTTTTGTTACTAGCAAACTACAGTGATCAGTATTTGTATGGAAGATGCTGACTCTGCAAACAGTTTACCATCTCTTCAAGTTGTAGTAAAACTGAAAAAGTGCATCTTAAACTGGAAATGGCCTTCAAAGTAAAACTAGAGCCTTTCTGATACAACCAACACATTCCAAAAGATTCAGATAATCATCATCGAGCAAGTAGTTTGCAAGTGTTTGCAGAAATTTCACTGTTGCAATTGCCAGGATCCTCTCAGTCACAACCACTAGCCAACTGGTTGTGCAACATACACTTTCCCCCAGCAATCGAGTGTTACTGGGCGTTACTGACAGCTTCTATGCCTGTATGACTGTGGTCCTTGCTCTGCATCCAGTTTCTTCCAAACCCTCCCAATATCCATCCATTATTCTAGAGATTCAGTAGCCACACATACCTTTTTAAATGACAGTTCTGTATGGTCAGTAGTTGAGCGAGACACCCAGCCTTTGCTCTTATCTTTGGCCTCTTTCAGCAGGTTCTGGATCAGCCTTTCTAGGTGTGCATGATAGGATCCTTCCTCATCTTCTTCTTCCTCGTCCACATCCACTTCCTCCTCGTGAGCTTTGCAAAGCTCGTCCAGCGGGGGCACCATCAGCTCAGCTTCCATGTAGGAGTTGTGGGACTGGGTCACCATTTCCTCTGGGATCTGTGGAACAGCCAGAGAAAGTGAATCAGATCACACAGCACCACTTCAGCTAAATACAAACACTTTTACAGGAAAATGAACTGTAGTTATAAGTTTAATAGTGTATTAGAGCAGCTCCTGTCAGTGCCAACACTTCAGTCAGTACATTTTGATAAAACGTTTTAATTATCTTCTAAACATAACCTCACTGGTCATTTCCCTGTGTTGGAGGAATTCTGCAGTCCTCTGTGGGTTAAGAAGAGCTAATCATTCAGTCCTGTATGAAAACCCTTCAAACCGCATGCATAGTAATCAAATCTGTTTGTCTTTCTCCCTGAAAGCAGCAGTATACTGTACACGCTGACAGCCTCAAAGTAATGATGAGCTACAGTTTTGAAAATGAGCTCATTAAATGCAATTATAACGTGGCCTTGACTACTAACCACGCAGCAGGGCAAACATCAGTCAGCTTCATGTTTGTTTGTCAGTGTCTTACATAAAGATAAGAGTCATGTATTATTTCTTTGTGAACAGAAACAAATAGTGGCGTATTTGATCCTGACCTGAAACAGACGTTGGCACTCGGTGATCATGTGTGCCAGGCCCTGAGTGGCAGCCAGGTTCTCGCTGAGGTCTTTCTGATCGGGTTGGCCTGTAGTGTACTTCCTCTGAATTGACCTTGAGGAACACAAATTATTATTGAATATACAGAACTGTACAACAGGTGATATATACGGAGTCATTAATGGACGGAATTATGTGCAGATCCCTAACATACAAATGATCTTCATGCAAATTATAGCAAACATTACAACAAGGACGGAGAATCAGAGTGGTAGCACTACAAACAGTCTTTATAGGGGTGGTTACACCATTTGATCAGCAGAACCTTGCTGCTACTTACCCCATTATTTTCTATGGAGGAAGAAATAAATGTGTACTTCTCATTTCACAGCGTGTCTGCGCTTTTGCTTTGATTTTAATAAATAAATAATGACACATCTGAGGTTTTAAACATCTAATTTTAACACCTGGTAAGGACCAAGTACTATTGAATTTTATCCTCAAACATAAAACCTAAAACTGAAATGGGATGTATCTTCTTTTTTACCATGATTGTTGATTTTCTAAATGTACTGACACATAATTACAATCTTTGTTTATACTGACATTTTTACACTGCTCAGAATAATCCATAACTGTGAACAAAACTGTGAACCAACTAAATCCTTCTTTTGTTAACTAAGTAATAGTCAAATGTTTAGTAGTATTTAGATTTGCTCAATTAACAAAGCATAAACTCAGTTGCCAATATCAGTAAAAATCAGTTTTCCAGTATCCAAAAGTTGTTAAAAAGAGAAATTTGAGAGATATTTTTATATGCAAAGAAATATTTGTAAAGACTAGTGTTGTGTGGCATCAGATTTTAGCAAAAGGAGTAAATTTGTGGAATTAATGGAGAACTAAAAACAATTAAAACAGTGTAATCAAATGTTTAAGGCAAATACGAGTTTTGAGTCTTATTAATTTCACTTTCATCAGCTTCTATGTTTTTTATGCAAGAATCAGCATGTTCATCATCCCATACGCGCACCTTGGTGATAAGGCTTCGCTCTTCAGTATGCTGAGGTGGAAGAGTGACGGCCCCAGACAAACAGCCAGGTTCATGGGTGTCATCTGGTTCTCCTCCACCATTGATGTAACGTCACGCAGGAAGTAGAGCAGCGTCTGCAGAACCTCCCTGTTTTCGTCTGGCATTAACAAGATGGCCGCTCGGACGGCCTGCAGTCTCTGCTCCTTTGGGACATCTGAAGAAAAATATGGACGTGAGGAGGAGTGAGGAGTCAAATAAACAATGTGGTTAAGGTTTTAAACAATAGAAATTCTTCATTATATAGCAAATACTGTTTTTAATATTTGACTGAAACGTTTGCCACATTTTATGATTTTGGATACAATTAACAATGTTGTTTTATAGAATATTGTTGATTAAAGATTGAAGCTGTTTTTTACTGGTTCAGAAAATAAAATGTGATGATCTGATCAGAAGAACAAACAGATCACATATACTGTGTTTGCCTGTTTACTAAGGCGAACTAAACCATTAAAGCTATTTACAGTCACATGCAAATGACTGCAGGTGTGCCTCTTAGGTGGCTTACACTGGTAAATATGCAGGAAGGTTTCTCCTAGCTTGCTTGTGAGGAGAGGTTCAGGCAGGTCTCTGAAGAACTGTTTGACCATGTCGGCAACATCGTAAGCTGATTGGTCTTCATAGTTCACGCAGTCAGGAGACAACTCGCACTGCTGCCTCAACGCCTGAATACGAGACTTCACGCCGGACTTCCTGAACAATCCAACCTAAGAGAAGAAGACCAGAAGGGAAGGGAAAGTCACGGGAAAGAGACAGGCAGGGCATTAACTGTTTATCGGCTTATTCACGCCTTCAGTAGCGCTTTGAGAAGGACAAAGTTTTATTGATTCTAACCTGGTCCAGACAATGTGTTCTGAGGTGGCTGAGGGCTTGCTGTAAACAAAGGGGGAGTGGAAAACCACAGCGCTGGACATGGACAATGAGGGGAACCCCGAACACACTCTTCTCTTTGTAGTCTGGCACCTTCATGCGCTTCATAAACTTTGGCACAGACCTGAAAGCAATAGAGAGAATTAGGTGTGTGGCAGAAAAAGTGGCACATACTTTGATTATCTTCTCTTTATTTAAATGCCGGTTGACAGGAGTAAACAAAGGTCACCGTAAACAAGTCAAAGCTTGCGTTTGGAGAGCATAATCAACTGATGAAGGTGTGTGGGGGTGACAACCTAAAGCCAGTTTGTTCAAACACTGTGGCATGCATGAGCCCAACTGCATGCATGTTTTGAAACCAAATGAAGTTGATGGTTGGCCATATGGTCCTGCTGTTTCAGTTCTTCTGCAGAGTTAATGGAAGCAGTAAAAATAACCACTGCAAAAAGTGTCACACATATAGAACATACTGTACCTTGCTAACCTGGACCACATAAGGAAAAACCAAAAAGATTGTTTATATTTTTGATATTTGAAGAAAAAAAGACGGGGAGATGAAGAAAGAGGTTTGATAAAGAAATGTATAAAATAGTTTGAGATACTTTGCGTGTAGGTTTGACAGGTTGTGAATTTCTAGTTTTATAATAAATGAATGACTAAAAGACAAACATAGACTTGAATTTGTGCAGTGATTGTAATGCACGCCCACCACGTCCAGCCGTGTTTGTTGGACATCGAGTATTTCTCCATGATGGCGGTGAGGCGGAGCAGGGAAAACTTTTGCAGCAGGCTGAGCTGGCCCGCTGATTGGCTGCTGATCTGCAGAGAAGATGCCGGCTGGTTGAGATGATCTGAAGTTCTGAAACTGGGCCATCGTAGACTGGGATGGGAAGAAAATACCAGCAAACAATCAGATACTGTGATTCAGTCACTGTAAATATGAGTCTAGTTTATTATGAGTCTTGTTATTATAGTTTTGTGGAACTAGCATTTAGGGAAGAATATAATTGTACTGATTTAAAACAAAACTTCAGGTTAGACAGATTTGATTTGCTGAAGGCAGCCAGTAGAAACATTACCCAACCTGTGCAATGTTAAAGAGGGGGTCCTTGATTAAAAATCAACCATTCAACCATCAGGGGCTCTTATGATTCTCCAGCAGATAGTAGGAGAAGCATATATTACTTTTCTTAATGAACTTAGTAAGAACTGTTCAAAGGTGAAGGACAAAGTGCTGATGTGGAGTGAGAAGACTTCAGCTTTGAAAGGCACCCACTTGATTCATCGAGCACAGGCTGCTGGAGCCCGATTTTAACTTCAGAGGAACCATGCATAATATATTTGGACTCCCAACATTTATAGTACATGTCCAGAGAGGCATATATGGACAACACAAAGGGCATCACATCAATTTTCCAGTACTGGATACTTGACAGAGGTGTTGCTAGGCAGCAGTTAAGCCTGATGTTTATCTATTAGCTATTTACTCTTACGCAGGCAAGAGAAAATGAAACATACAAGCAGTAACTGGTTATTTTTATGGTTTATCATTTAGAATCTATACCACCAATGAAAGTGAACAACGAGCTGTAAATATAAACACAATTTAACCCAGGATCACCACCCCTTTTACACTGCTTCATTAACACTTTGGTTGTGCTCTTTTGTTTTTTCCACAAAAATAAACTGTTGCTTATATACATCATGAGTACTTTGGCGTGCTTCAAGATCTCAGCCATGATTGTAGTGATTATCACTAGAATTACTGAGCCTTTTTTTCCCTGGTGCAGTCCCTACTACTAGATTTACTAGCCTGCGCAAATTTGCGTAAATTCCCCCCGACCCTAACACCTCTTGGCACCCCGCTGAGATTTTCACAGGTCTTCAGCTCCATTGTTCTCCTGCTTTTGTTGTGCAAAGACACCCTCCCCCAACCCCCAACCATGAGAGATTCAGGTCTTTCCTTCCCTGCAAGGCTACTTTCCTTCCTTACCTGCAGCGTACAATACACCATGTTAGTTCTTGTCAATCCTTGTCACTACATTGTATGCCTGCCCATAAACACATATACATAGAGTTGTACATATACTTATATAGCCACACCTTACATTATATGCATAAAGTCTAATTATACACACACACACACATCTATATCTATATATGTGTGTGTGTGTATATATATATATATATACATATATATATATGACCAGCAATCCACAATGGCACCAACAGGACACATGATTGCTCTTACAAACAGGATTGAAATGAATGCCATCAGTTCATGAACTGACAAATTCCAGTCCGGCTCTGTTCTGCGGGCTTGATGTACCGTGCACTCTCTGATGGTCTGCAGCATTCCCAGGTCTAACAGGCAAAGGAAGCTTTGGAGCACACTTGTAATCTTACGTTGTCAGAAGATAAACAAATAGAGAATGGTAAATTTACATGAACCTCACTCTAAATGGGTTTATATAAATATCATATGTAATATGGCAATGAGGTGTGAATGTGTGTCTTTTATATTTGCAGGTCAGTCAATGTGTGGGATATTTTGTATAGATACGGCAGGCATTTCTGAAAGTTTGGCCTGACTTGGATCTGAGCAACTCTGAGTAAACAAATGCAAATATGCCAGGCCTCAAGGATAATGGGTGGTTTGCACAACAAAAGCTGGAGGAGAAACGAGCTGACGACCTGTGAAAATCTCAGCAGGGGTGATTAACACCTCGGGACTTGCACCAGAAAATAAAAAAGCCAGTAATTCTAGGGGGGTTTGGGTTTAGGGAAGTTACGCAAATTTGCGCAGGTTAGTAAACCTAGTGTTATACTGTTAATATAATCAATAGAATTTAGGTCCAAAACTATAAAAACACAACTCAAGTAGTAATAAAACCATAATTATCCTTTAAAAAGCTGAAGGCCTGCTCACCGTGGTCTTGTGAGGGAGGCCCCAACTCCAGAGTCTCTCCTCTCCCGGCCGGTCCCTGTTGAATCTGTGTCATTTAAGGAGACCCCGTCTCTCTCACCTTCGCTGGGAGTGGTCCGGCCCTCCCCTTCCTCCTCCCCCGTCTCCCCTTCGGGCAGCACGCTACGGCTCCAGTGGTTCACAATTTGCTGCAGACCACTGACATGCTGGATAATGTCATCCAGGTGAGGGAACAGATTGTCCTCTTTCTCCAAGTCCAGCAGGTCTCCTGTGCTGGCATATAAATGGGAGCCTGGCACGTTGTCATAAACACTCACTCTGCTGCCCCGTGGAGCTCCAGGACAGGGTTTAGACAAAGGTTTACCAGACCAGGGTTTACCCAGGCCATTGTCACGGGGAGACGTTTGGGCATGCACGTGAGGGTCATTGTTTCTGTCACCAGGGGAAGGCGCCAGGCTTTCTATGGAGAGGGCTTTTGGAAAGGTGCCTGGTTTATGGTCTTTGGGGATGTGAATGAGAAGGTTTTCATATGAGTGAAACTGGTTTCTGCCAAACTGGCTCTGACCTTCGGTCCTTTTACCCTGAGAAGGCAACACCATATCCTCCAGATACATGCTGCTTCTCTTGCTGGCAGTACGGGGCTTTATGCACACAGGCTCCTTCACAGGGAGCTCCACAGTCTCGTTGCTGGGGCTCACACTCACTGTGACCTGGTCTTTACAATCCTTGCTAAGAGAGTCAGGGGAAATGTCACCATCAGTTTGGTGGTTGTGTTTAGGGCTCTGCTCTAATTGGCTGATAGGCGTACACTGGAGCATCTGCAGCGCCTGAGGTTCCTCCCCCTGTAACACCGGCCCGCTGATGACCAGCGGCGGCCTGCGGTTTGAGCCCTTGCGCCTCGTCGATGGCCCCCAAGTACGCATTATTTCCATTCGCCGCAAAAACTCTTTGGCTTTATTCCGCCTCCCTTGCCCATGGCGGCCACTTTTGATCGGCAGGGAGTTGTAGTGTGGGAGCTCCCGTGGCGGTTGATAGGAAGCAGAGAGGGAGGCCATCGATATGGAGTCGGGCATGGCAGAGGCGGAGTCCTCGCTGTGTAGCGAGGAGATTTCCGTGATCTCCTGCTCACTCAGGTCTGTCAGCACGCTCTCGCTGCTCACTGTGCTGTGCAGACCCTCCCCCTGACCTGTCGGGCTGCTTTCATTGGTGCTGTCAGACAGGAAGTCTTGTAGGCGAGACCAGCGTCGGCTGCTCCACTCGAACGTCCACCTTTTACTGATAGCCAATGGATCATCTTCATCGGAGTCATCACCCTGTGGAAGGAAAAAGGAAGTATGAGCTTCTAAGTTTAGGATACTAGAAAATAAAAATAGCTTAAATTTATTGAAAGATTCGGGATCCATTGTTGAACAAGCAAACAATTTTACAGTATGAATCAAAATGCATTTCATCACGGTGACTGACAGTACACCACATCATAATTTTCAGGCAAGCAAGTACTGTAGCTGTGTATAGTAATTGAGGAACAACAATCAAGCTGCAAAAAGCTCTGTTCTTGTAATTCATTGGCAAAATGTTTGACTTACTTTCTTCTTGGGTTGACTGACATCCAGTTTCATGGAGGCGCACTTGTTCAGAGTATTCAGACGCCTGCAACAGACAAGCGCACAGTCAAATGCTGCATCTAAAGCTGCTGCTCTGGATGCGATTTGTCTGTTGTGTGTCTCTATCCATCTGCACTCTGACGCCGCTCCCTTTCAGTCTCTTTTCTCGCTTTTCACTACCACCTTCTCACATCCCTGCTGGGTCTATTAGTCACTTTCAGATATGCTTCTTCACTGCCTGCTTTAAACTTCTTCTCAGACACTATCTTCATTGTAGTCTGTCTACACACATGTTCCACGCTGATTTTGTCCTTCTCTTCTTCTACTTTTCTCTGCTGGCATCACTCCCCTGAAATTGATACTCAGTCCCGAACACGGCCAGCTCCTCCCCTTCACTTTTCTCCCTTCACCCTGAGGAAAGCTTCCACTGTCTCCACCTTCATTTAGGATGTGATGAGTGGCTCTTTAGCGGGGTGGTGTCTGTGTCCGTGCCTTTAAGACGGGATTGTTAAAAACACGTTTCAGGGCTCATGACCTCTGTCATTTGAAAGGATTTCAGCCCTCTAACAACACAGTAGGAAATCCTCCTTCGTTCACTGTGAACCTCTCTGTCCTCTCATACAAATGGCCAGACAAGAATTGCTCTGCACAACTTGTGTCATAGCGAAAATGACTATATAATTTAACATTTAAACAAGACATTATGAGCATGTTTTATAGCTCTTGAGACACTTTCAGGGGATTTGATGTGTGTTCTCTCACGGTATAGCTGTCAGGAGTCACTAACGTTATAATTACCACACCCTCCTCTCCCATAGACACTGGGGAGATGGGGGGTAAGCAGGAGAGAGAAAAGAAGCAGATAAGGAGCAGGATAAGCTGTTGCAACCATGTAAAGCTTTAATAAAATGAAAACAGAAGATCTGAAGAAGAAAGTTCAAATACATGTGGAAAGAAACACCATAAAGTTGGGAAGTGTTGGGAAGTACCAGCATCCCCTCACTCTTTCCCCACTACTCTCACCCATTCCTCGCCCCCTGCGTTTCCCCCCGAGGGTCTCTCCTCTTTGAATGGGAGATCAGAGTTTGACAGAGGGGAGGGGAGGTGACCAGATCAAAGCTTCAAAGTATATGGGTGGGAGACGAGGAAGGGGAGTTCATTAAGGAGAGGGGGGTCAGACATCTAATGAGTAGCAGTTAGCATGAGGCCGCAGGACAAGCCAGAGAAACTGAGCAGGAAAAGGAAGCTAGAATTTTTCTGGTCTTAAGTGTGCACGGGTGGGGGCATAAGTGTAAACACTGATATGCGTCGACGTGTCGGCGTCCTTACCGACAAAGAGGCTCCACCAGATCCCGGTCCAAAAAGTCGTGGTCCCTTTTAACAGACGAAATGTCAAGCGGAAACTGGGAATCTGGATGAAAGAGACAGAGAAAATGAGTTTTTTAGTTAATGACTAACAGATAACATGAGTCTGCATATTCCTCTTTGAGTTAACTGTTAAAGAAGTCTGCTGCCACCACTGTTAACACTCCTCATCTGCATCTCAAGTTTTCTGAATGCACACACACACGCACACGCTTTCAAATCCCAAAATAGCTCAAAGCCCACAGAGCACCAATGCTAAAATGACTCAAGCTTTTTTTTATTTTGGTGATACTCAGTGTGTGGTTGCAGACTGCAGGCTTCATGTGTGCCTGGGGAGCAGCCACAGAGTCCCAGAGCCCGGCATCCACAACCCAACATTACTGAAGCTCTCAAGATTTCTCAGAGAAGCTGTGTGTGTGTGTATGTGTGTGTGTGTGTGTGTGTGTGTGTGTGTGTGTGTGTGTGTGTGCATATGTGTGCGTGTGTGTGTGTGTGTGTGTGTGTGTGTGTGTGTGCTGCTAAAGATGGACTGTTGTGCTTTAAGAGCAACTTCTTAGATTAGGCCATTTCCTGTTTATGCTTGAAACATATAAAAGATCCAATGATCATCACATGAATAATTGCTATTGGGAAGAGAGGAAGGGGAAAGAAAGAAAGAAAGAAAGAAAGAAAGAAAGAAAGAAAGAAAGAAAGAAAGAAAGAAAGAAAGAAAGAATTCCTTTGATGGGTAGATGACTGTAAGAAAAGTGGTGGGTGAGGAAGGGCACAAGGAGAAAGGTGGGAGAAAGAAGACAGAAGTAGAAGCTATGAGAGTCCCAGCAGTGATAACAAGGCCTTTCCCATGACCCCTCCCTCCAGACAGGAACTGAAGCCTGGAAATAGAACGCAGTGGCCCAGAAGACGAGGATACAAGGATGGAGAAATGGCAAAAAGAGAGAGAAGCACAGATGGTGGAAAAATAAAACAGAGAAAGAACACAGAACGCAGAGAATAAACAAAAGGAGAGATTTGAAAGAGGAGGTCCTTGTGTGAAACACGTCAGTTGGGTAAAAGCTGGACTTTGGCTCCTCTGTGTGCGTGATACCTTCATACAGCTGAGCGTACTGTGGAAATCCCGCTGCTCGAAGCCAGTCACAAGCCTCCTTAGCCTCAATCTCTGAAAAGCAAAGAAAGCAGTAGAGGCCTGTTGAGAGCAAACATCAACATATGTATGTTTTTTATCATGTAGGATCTCTACTGTTCAACTATATTTTTAGTACGATGTATTTTTACAAATTTACAGCTTCTAGTTTGCATTATATATCACCACAACCAAATTTTATGAAGGAAAGTCCCTAAATGATTTCCCTTCTGAGAATTGCAGCCGAACAAGGTCAACATTTTGAAAGTCTTAATTAATAAATTGAACAACAATTAAAACATGATAAATCAAATTAAAGACAGACTCGCAGTGACTCATTTTCCATGATCCATCTCTGAGCGTGTTACGGAAACAGAGGAGGAACATCTCAGAAAATGAGACTTCCCTCTGGGAATTAAGAGGAATGATGAGACTGGAAAAGCTGGAAATTTGCCAGAGAAGGATGCACATTATCTTGAGTGGATAAAGGAAGCAGCGTACATTGTCTAACGTTACATCTGTACTACAGAGATAGATACACCAGCCTTCAGAATTGAAAGTATAAATGTATAAAGAATAAAACAGGTCAGCACGGTGCCGCCAACACCTTGAGACATTTTACAGGCATTTGTTTTACTACTTTTTTCCACAAGCCTATGTACTGCACACACCTCTAAACTGGCAGCCCTGAAATGCACAAGTGTGTGGGTATGTGTGTGTACAGTACGCTCACTTTATGAGTAGACACTTATTAAACCGCTCTGCAGCGCCTCTTTGTGCTGACAAAGACATCTTAATAATCTGGTGACAGCAATCATGTGTTTTAAGTGCAATATGACTTAAAATACACACTGAGACAAGCTAGAAAAATACAAAAATCATAAATAATAAGGAAGTGAAAGAATGGGAAGGCATTTGCATGTGAAAAAAATGAAAGGTTAAATGATAAGTATTAAAGGTCAAATAAGAGCAACTGTAACTTCATCATTTTACTTTCATGGCTCTTATCTGATCTCTCTGTCAAAGCCACACTCATTCACTCTCACGTGTCTCATTCACACTCACAGAGGTGCTGGCACTGCCTGAGAAAGTCACCGCAGAAACACAGAGGACAAAGTTCAGCAGGGAAATAAAACAAATCTCAGACTTCACCCTCAGAGATGAGAACGGCCAGAGGAAATGATCCCATTACCACAATCCAGCAATTACAACCCTCTTCCAACATTCTCAGCATAACTCCTCTCTCTAAGTCACATATGAAGCAGCGCTCGGGGTAAAAATATTTCCAGTTCTCTGAAAATAGACTGCAGAGACTGAGAGATCCCAGAGAGAAGCATTTCACGGGCGAGAGGCTTTCAGGAGAAACGTGAAAACTTACTGGAAGCTCTCATGGTGTAGGTGATGACATGCTTCTATGCCTTTGTCCTTTGCTCAGACTGACGTTTCCTCTCCATCCTGTGGCATGTCCATTTCGCTGCTATGCAGCTTTCCGTCAAGTGGCATTGATTCTGCGCTTTCTTCCCCGTTGCCTTTCCAGCCCGTGTGTTTAGAACTCTGCCTCCCTCTTCCAGCCTGCCCCATGCAGGTTTTCTCTTCCCTCTAATTTTCTCCTCAACCTCCTCTCTCGCACTTTCATATTATTTAGGATCTACATACAACATCTCTCTACTTTTACAGACTTTCTGCTTCAGGCTGAATTGAACTCTGCTCTTCTTGTCATGCTTTAATTTCTTACTAATTCCTCAGATTTTTATGTGCTCATTTAAACTTATTTACTTACTTTTGCCCTCACTGCACTCTTTCTACATCCTTCTTCTTATCAACCTTTCCTACCATATCCTCCTCTGAATCCTTCTCTCAACAAAAACACCTCCCCCGCATGCTTTCCATTATCCAGCCGCCCCATTTGCTTCTTCCATTAAATTTACTCATCCTTGTTCCTGTCAATTGCACATCTTCGCGTCACACCATGATTGTCATTACCAGCAGTGATGTTGCCCTATAAATTCCATGAAGAAATAATTTCAGTTGACGTTTGCATCAGCCAGACCCCGAGGTCGCAGCCTGACAAGTGGTGGATGCCAACTTCACATGTCAGCTGGACCTACTGGCTGGCTAGCAAGGACGCTCGAACCTTCCGTCTCTGGGTTTATAGCACAAGCCTACGCATCCGAGCAACAAATGTGTACGAACACACATGCATTAGACACACTTGACATTTAGAAGAGTCCAGATGTTGCCTCCAGTGAGTCAGAGAATGCAACAAGGGTGAGACAGACAGCTGGGGTGGGGAGTGGCAGATGAGATGGACGGACCCTGTGGGAACACCACAAGGAGGAAGCCATACCACACCAGCTGTCTGCTTAGTGTATGTTGAGATTTTAAACACTAAAATGCGTGCATGCACAGGTTAAAAAATATGCACCACAAAGAGATTGCACCAGTTTTTGAATGTGAGGATGGTGATCTAGCTTGACGATCTTCTTTAAGTATGGTTTCTTGACAGCCACCCTTCCACTGAGATGATTTCTGATGAGGTTTCAGTAACAGTAGATGGATCAAATGAAGGGTCAGATGCATCTCACAGGTCCTGTATCCGGTCTTTGCTTTAACTAAAGAAGTGAGAACAACTTTTCTGACAGGATGCTAGTAACAAGGTGCTTAAGCATAACATTTAAAATGGGTTCTTTGCTAAGCTTTCTGTTATGTTTAGACACAACGCTGGCTTGTTCCTTGAGTTAGGTGTGTTTTTATGCTTGAATGATTCACAAGTTATTAAAAAAAATGTACCTCTGAAAATGGTCAAGTACAAGCACTGGACTGAAAATGAGTGAGAAAGCAGCCAATGTCAAAAGAAAAAAGTTGAAAGGCCTAAAATACAAACACACACACAATGGCATACTTCATTGCTATGTTTGTGCATGTATAATTGGCAACAGCAAAGCTGCTCTCAGCACAGGAACAAAGCACTGCCATTCATCTGTGCAGAATTTAATCAAGAGATTAATTAGTACACAAACATATTATTAGCAGGCCACAAAACACCCCAGTGCACGCAGTCAGACGGAGCTAATCCGAGCTGCCCGCCATGCTGTCTTTCAGCATATCTCAGTGCACTGGTGCTGAGGAGAATATACGACAACAGGCAGAAAGCCAACAACAGCCAGACAGATGGTATGTGTACGAGTGCGCTCGACTGTGGGTTGGTCTGTGAGTTATGGCGTTCATGTGTGGGACAAAGAGGCTGTAATTTAATTTCTTACATAACAAGGGTGCCAGCAATCTGACGTAACGCATATGATTCAAACACCCGAATCTCCTCACAGCTTTTTTTAATGAAACTTTGTCTTTCTTTTCTCTACCTTTCATTTCCTGCTTTTCATCCCACACCAGTAACCCTGACTTTTCTGGCAGCCTTTTATCTGTGTTATGTCTGCCTCGTACTGGGTCCCAAGGACCCCAAAGTCCCCTGGATTACATCATTTCCTGTTCTAAATTTCCCATGTGTTCAAAGTGGCATGTGAGCTAAGAACAGCAGCAGGAAGTTCCTTTTTTTTTTTTTTTTTAGTTTAATTGAATAGATTTTTTTTTTTATAAGATCTGTCCCTTTAGTCTAAATAACACTGAGCAGTCACAGACTACATGCACACACACACACACACAGGATGCCTGGAAAGCTGCCATATTCCTACATACGCTAAAGCACTTAGTCCTTTACTCTTAAAGGGTTTTTTTAAGGCAGTGAAGAAAATGAAGAAAGAAGCAAAGGACATTAAAGAGGAATATGTCTGTTCTATCTCATGAAGTGCATCTGTGACAAATACCGAGCTTTAGAAATATACTGTGACACAGAATTAGTGGAAGCATGCACACATGAAGGACTGCAGAGTTTACACAGCCCTGCATATATGCAATATGGCACAAATGTGAGGACTGCTGTAATTAAGCAGTTGACCATAATTAATAAAGGCACAGGGCAATACTGAGTGTTACCAGATTAGATTAATAGGATGAGTGAAGAAAAGTGAAGGTCAAGCTCTATGTTTGGTTATGTCATTTTTTTCTCCAACAGAGGGTGCTAAAGCATTTTGTTAGAGAAATCAAACATAAACCATTATGGTGTTGGGCTCTGTGTCACATATTAGCCCCTTTGCCATTTAGTGATTAGGCTGTTAATTTAAACAGGAAGGATAACATCAGAGCAGAAATGCAGGAGTTGCACTGATTTTATGAATAAAAAATCATGTTAGCATTACATACATGCGTCTCACAATTACCATATTTCAAGCCTTAAACTAAAGAGATGGACTCAATCAACAGTTGGGAGCAATGACTCAAATAGTTAAGTGGCTGTCGATGAAATCAGATTCAGATTCACAGATTTAGGTAATAATGTCATGTGAACGCTGTGTAGCATTTGAATCAATTCAATGAAATTCAGTTTTAATTATATAGTGCCAAATCACAACAACAGGAGCTTTTTATTGTAAAGTATAATACAGAGAAAACCCAGTGATCAAAGGACCACTTTTGAACAAGCACTTAGCAAAAGTGAGAAGGAAAAGCCTACTTTTAACAGGAAGAAACCACCAGCAGAACCAGGCTCAGAGAGGGGCAATCTGCCGTAAGACAGTGATTAGATCCACTATGAAAGCCTTTAACACATCTGTATGTCACCCTTACACATTTATAAATCAGTGCAGCAGTTTGCACATTTGTCTACTGCATGAAAAGCCAATGGTTTGAGAACAGGAGGAGACACAAATCCCTTTGAGGTTGTGTCAGGAAGGGCATCCAATATATAAGTAATCAAATATAGGGGGTTACCTGCTGTGGTAACAACTTGTGAGCAAGGAAGAAGCTCAAAGTAGCTTTATTGTACCTGGAGACATGAATTAAGCACTACTGCTGTTAAAAAGCCTCTGATTTTGGTGACCAGCTGTTTAGGTCACCGAGTTGTGTTGTTTTAAAGGCTGCCTCACACTCGACCAGTTGCTGAGGAGTGGAATGCAACAGAAGTGGGTGAAGGAGACAGTGTGTTTGTGTGGGGGCTGAGAAGGGCGAAGTGCATGTAAGAGTGCAAAAATAGGAGGGAGTGAAAGTGAAAAAGTCATACCATCACCCAGCACAGGCATAAACTTGCTTCCCCATCTACATTCCTGTTCATCTCTCTGCTCCGGCATATCACTGTTTCTTTTAGTTACTTCATACATCATCTGGATTATTTGAGACCCATTCATCATCAAGCAGGGATAACACGTAGCACAAGACTTAACACGCTTCTGCTCCTAATTATGTGGCATGGCATTTTGAGGGAGAAAAAAAATTGACCACTAACTGCCTGATGTGTTTCAAGAGCACCAACAATGCAGCCTTACAGAGAAAGAGCATGCTGTCGTTTTCAATGAACACAGCCGGCCTTTGCGGTGACAGTGTTGTTCTGTTAAATTTACTCCTTGGGAAGCTTGAGTCACGTGACAGGAAGTGCAGGAAGTAACCAGTTGGGTAGGGGGAAGAGACAAAAACAAGAACACTACAGCCCTCAAGCATTTGTTATGGCTTCTTTCAGATTTATGAAAGACATCTTTGGAGTGGACGTGGCTCCACATGTCTGACTAGATGATGTTTCTTGGAATTTAGAAGTGGAAGAACTACTTCAAGTGGTTACTCTTTCATAGATTTCCCACTGAAGCATAATTAAGGCATCAGGTGGGAACCACTGTGGAATAGGCCCAATTCCAAACAGGGGAGACGCAATCTAACATTAAAGCCCTGCAATCAGAATCTTCCTTCCCCTGTTTAACAGCTGGAACACTTATCAAAGCACTTTGTGTAAATGTGCACCCAGCACTTCCCTCTCTCTTTCAATGGACAGAACAAGTGATGAGTGATATTTACACTTGGTAGGCTTCAAAGATCTAATGAGAGGTTTTTCAGTTTACTTATCAACCTATTGTCACCCCCTTTTTTAAGAAAAACACACATGTGAGAAAAACTAGACAAGTTGAAAACTGCATTGACATACTTTCTTATGTTTTACTGAGGCATGAGATTGAATTTAAATCAAAGGCATTAAAACATCTTCTCCATAGCTACCTTGTGCCAGCCTCCGCAGAAGCTGCTTGCGAGCAATGATGCGCGAGAGGCGCAGGGCAGAGCGCCGTTGAGGGGTGTCGCCCAGCCTCAGGTAGTAGTCCTGCCCATCGGGCGTCATGGCCTCCAGGCAGGTACTCTCACTGCTGCTCTCACAGTCACTCTCACTGTCATTACTGGCGCCCTTGGAACTGTGATCCCCGCAGTCTGTACTGTCACCGATTTCCATGTTCCTACTGTTTGTGACATCAGCACAGTCTGCACTGTCCTCTGTGCACATGCTGTCAGCGCTCTCATCCCTCGTATTGTCCACACTGTCAGCAGCGGTTAAACTCCTCGTGTCCTCATTCACATGTTTGGCAGTTTCTGTTACGTTTGCTGTCTCTTCATTCCTTGCAGAATCTGCTCTGTCTGCATCTTCACAGTGCACTAAGCCAGCCCCGTGGACTGTACTCACTGCAGCTTCCATGTCATCCATAAGGGCCATAGTGATGTCTCCAGTCTCCATAACATAACGTTTAATCTACACTCCAAGTCTCAGGGTGGTGGATTGTAGAGTGAGCACTCCTTGTAAATTCCTGCTTTTAACATGTCCTTACTGGAAGCCAGATCAGCTCCTCTCCCTCCTGCCTCCTCCTTCCGAATCACCACAGTCTAACAAACACACAGGTTTCATCACACCACCAGACTCAGATGGTAAACACAGGCTGACTGCTCAGCTGAGTTTGAGATGGGAGGAAGACCGACTTTCACAAGGTCCTTAGTTTGGTCACATGACCAGCAACCAATGCCCTGAGCGCTCAGGGAACGCTGCACCGCTTCCTGAGGATCTGCCAAAGAATCAATAAACAGAACAATAGAGCATGTGGATTTGTGAGACGGTGCAGAGGAATGTAAGTAGGAGTAAGATGTTTGCTGCGTATGCTGAGTAGGACTGCAATGCCATTGAAGAATAAACCCACACCATCACATTTAGACCACATGACAGATATACATCACCCACTTTCCCTGCTATCCCTCCTTTCACATACCAATACATCTAAATAAATCTACCATGCCGCAGATATAGTAAGCTGAAGTCTTTAATATGTGACTGAAAGTTGCCACAGAGTAACGAAACTAGGGAATAAATGTGTGGAAAGAAGTGAGTGGAAGTAGAGAAGCCATAGTTTGACCCAGATTTGCAGAATAATGGTTTACCAAGACCTGAGGACCCAAGCTGTCACCTGAATTTATTTTAGGGAGGTAATAATAGGCAGGTGAGGTAAGAGAGGGTGTGAAAAAAGCACCACAGCAAAGTCACTTACAGGTCAGCAGTTACAGGACAGCTTTTTTTTAGCCTGCAGGCCATAGACTGTGAGAAAGCTGGAAGCTACGAGTCCAAAATCCCAGAAATGCCAAATTACTCCCAGTCAAACAAGTGAAACTGTGAAACATAAAATCTGTGATTGGGTTTGATTACACCGCCCTCTTGAGGAAATCAAAATCATGATCTGCACAATTTCTCTGCAAAAGTGGAAGTTTGGACTATCTCTGTTTTTACTCGAGATAAACGGACAAAAGAAAATAAATCTGAAACACTAAGCAGGGCACTGAGTAAACGTCCCATGTGATCTTTGGCACAGATGGCTGGCATAATAATGTAATGGAGAGCTAAGTAATGGAGATGTGTGCAACCAAAGCGGCAAAGGGCAGGGCTGTAGTAAGCAGTGAGTAATATAATATTCATCGCTTTCAGTTACAGCAGGCCATGACAAGACAGAAGCTACATCAACTAGAGATGAGCCTGAAAAATCAGCTACAGCTAAAGTTTAATTAAATACGCAGCTGGAGGACACAAGAAGACATAAAAGGACAGTACGAGAAATGTGAAGAACCTGCTTGTTGTGAGACCTGGAATTATTGTTGAAATTATGTCAGCATGACAGCTGATTTATGCATTATTTAAAACCTGTCCTTCTCATTTACAATATAAAGCATTATTGATATAAGAGATCCTACTATGTCTAACCTCTGAAAATGTTGTTTCGGTCTGTTAGTTTCATTGATTTTGAGCAAGCTGTGTTTATGACATTACTTCCATTTCTTTGTTAAGTCATCTGATGTCTCATTATCCCATTTACAGTCACACATGGGCAAATCCTAGAGGATGTATTTAGGTCTTAAAGCAAATGAGATATTGATCAAAAAGTAGTAGCAGCACTTATTACAGTTGACATTATGAAGCCTTTAAGTGCAAAATATCTTTGTGACAAAATAAATGGGATCACCAGATGCTCATAAATCATCTATGTGTGTGAGCATTAAGAAAGAAAAATAGTTAATATTAGGAAATAAAGCTGGAGTTCTTATTTTTGACCTTTGATAAGGTTTTAAAGTCATTTTTAAGGACAGTACTAAAGTAAACACTCTGACCTTCACAGCCAGGGCAGACTTCACGATTCTGAACATCAAAGCAAGGTCACCTTTAACCTACAGACCAAAAACTAAGGAGCTTCATGCCCAAATATTCAAGGCTCTATTAGCTCTTTGAGATGATCTAAAAAGCAGTCAGGACCATTACAGAGAAATGGACTTTAAACAGCAGGAAGCCCTGAGCCATCCAGCGGCAGATAAAATGCAGCTGGGTTTTACTTAAAGCTGGCTGAGTATTTTCAGCGCAGAAGTCAAAGGTCATCCTGAGTACGAGGCAAAGTGAGCGCCACGTCCAGTTTACAGAGCAGTGAAAATAAATCCTAGTAGGAAAGAGATGATTCAAGGTAATTTCACACCGAGCCGTGCAGAAGTTTTGAGCTACTCCTCATTTTATTGTATTTTCCAAGGAAAATGGCAAATGGGTGCAAACGTGTGCAAATGGACATACCGTATATACGTTTTTTTAATGAAATGTGGAAATACAAACACAGCAGCGTGAACGCCTGCCATCTCATATACTCACAGCAGTGAGCGTTTTCATTTAGTTCACTTAATTGTTGCCAAGTTGCCAAATTTGCTGCATGATTAAGCAATAGTATTCTCAAAAAATACTTTCTAGGGAAATACAGTATTGTGCAAAGTGTCTCATGCCACTGCGTATTTCTTTCTATTTTCCTGGGAAAATAAGAAATAGGCACAGTGATTTATGCGCAAACATAAATGCAAATACAGTATATAAGACAAAAACAGAGTCTTTACAGCTCTGATGAGTGATTTGGCACGACCGCCTTTGTTCTTCAACATAGTCTGAACTCTGTTAGACAAGCTTTCTTGTAATATCTTTAAGTAGATTTTTTTTTAAAGATCCCACACTGCTTCAGTTGGGATCATTTTCATGATGAAAGTGAAGCTGTTGCTGACCAGCTACATCTTAGATGGTATTGCATGGTGAATCGAACTCTGATGGTGGTTTTCTGTATTTGTAATTCCATCAGTTTTGACCATATCTCCAAAACACCGCTCCAAATCACAACAGAGCCTCAACTGTACTTTACATATCACTGTAGATACTCCTCCTGACATCCAGAAACAGTTCAAACTTATGGAAATTTAGATTCCATATGACCTGTTGCCACCGATTTTCAGTCCAGTTCTTGTGTAATTTGGCATACCTCACCCTTTATTCTGTTTGCCTCCTTTAAAATGGCTTCTTGACAACCACCCCTCCAATGAGATCATATCTGATGAGGCTTGAACAGTAGATGGATCAACTGACAGGTCAGGCCCATCTCTGAGGTCATGTGTCAGGATTTTTTTTTCAGATACTGGTCATCTCCTGTAATCTTTAGGATTACAGCAAATGAACCAAAAAGATCTTCACGAAGATGTTTGGGATCATTTAGAATCACACTGGTTGAAAGTATAACTACTATCAAACTATGTTATGTTTGGTATTTTTCATAGATTAACTAAAGAAATGGGAACAAATTATGTATTTTTCCAACAGGCAGCTAGTATGACAGTGAATCAGTTCTTTGCTAAATTGTTATCTATGGACACAAACACAAGTAATGTGCCTTTTTTATGTTTAATAGTCAGGTACAAGGATTGGACTGAAAATTAGTGAAAAAGCAACCAATGTCCAAAGAAAACCTATGAAAGACCTTCAGAAAATCTGGAGAACTATCACTCGACCACTTTAAAATGACAACAACATTTGGCACCTGGAAACAAAATATGAAAAAATGCAGGATGGTTCAAGACTTTTGCACGTTCCTGTGTGTTTGTGTAAATTCTTTCTTCTGCATCGGTGTTTTCTAACAAACCGACACGCACACGAATACACAAACTCCCACACCAAAGAAACTCAGGCTCGCAAAAGCCACATTCAAAGGGAGACCCACAGTTACTACTAACTCAAAAATCTGTGGAATTACAACTAAATCCAGGTGTTATGCTGTACTCTCAGTTCTCTCTCACACACACAAAGATACACACACTCTCTGCTTTTTTGCATCTGCCTCTTGACTTTTGCTTAATATGCACAATCTTTGAATTACATCTGGTAACATTGTAGGGTTTCTTTCTTTTTTTTTTTAAAGATGCTCACATTATTTGCCATGACTACATGTCAGTGAATTTAATCCTGTGCTGTTTATCATCATCAAAATAAAATCAGCCTCATCTGGAAAATTACTTACAGTTTTTCTTTTCTGTTGTGAAACAACAACCCCCCCCCAAACAAAAATACAAAACAGGTTGAAATTTATAACATTTGACTAGCATGGATTCTCCAGATATTCCACTGTCCTGACTAATTCATAGGGTGGAAAATGCACTGCTGAATGCCAGCATAACTGTAAGGCCAGATATGCACATTTTTAAGGATTCCCCATCCCCGTATCGGATCCAGACAGATGTGAACTGTGTGCCTTTGAGCTGATGCGTTAAGCAGTAGGATGAAGGAGGGGTGCTGGATGAGGGGCTGTGGGTTTAGGGCTCTGAAAGGAGGATGGAAGGGCTAGAAATAAGGAAAAAGAGGATTACACAGCCAGCAGGTGTTCTCTGATGCTTCCTTAGGCAGATACTCTCTTACTAATTGTGCACAAAGATTCACTAAAGCAACAAACACTGTAGTAGCTGTCCTTCATGCAATGCTGAAAACAATCTTTAGCAGGGCCCCAGCATCATTTTGCTGGCCGTGCATGCAATCTATCACTGCTAAGCACTGTAATACACCATGAATAGGCACACTGACTTTGACCGACATCCTGGTCTGTGGTGGTTTGTGTTGTCGTGAATGTGGGAATGTTCATCGTTTAATTTGCTTAAGAGGCGCACATCTCGGTAATTACATTAAACTGAGGGGACAGCTGCAGCTCTCTGACGCACAGTTTAGAGAGGGGGAGAGAGAGATGGTAAACTCTGCGCATCCAGGCCAAATACAGAGCAAACCCAGCGACCCTTCCAAAAAAAAAAAAAAAAAAGGGGGGGGGGGGGGTACCTGCTGCATTGTGAGAATATTTCACTCCTTCTCCGGACGACATAATCCGAAATATTAAACAGCGAGAATAAAATAAGTGAAAGTAAACCAGAGTCCGGATTAGAACAACAGATAGTGAATGATTGGCATCTGGACCCCCCCCCCCCCCCCCTTCTTTGGACTCCTGTCCACAGCACATGCCTGGGTGCTGTTTTGAGGACTAAATTTGACAATGACCTTCCCAAAATACCAGGGTGCGCGCTGCTGTGACGCTACAGGCAAGCAGCTCTATATGCAGCACATAGGCTGAAGATAAACTTCTGTCTTCTAATAATATTATAAGGTCTAAAGGAATACATACGATGGTGCGTAAAATCATACAACCAAAGAGTGAGGGGAAAATAACGCAAATGTTCAACCACTTAGAAAGAAATCAGAAAAAAAATCTTAATTTTCAGACCAGGATTTAAGAAAAAAAAAAGAAAAGTAAGTGGTGGTTTAATGTAGCCTAGCACGTCATTATTCTTACTGTGGTTACAGTTAGGCTGTTTCATCTGTGAGGACATGCTGCATCCCGCATATTTGTATTTGGCTCTGACCTGCTAACCGTCTCTCCCGGACATTTCTCCACAGTAGATCCCAAGCCTTGGACGTTGAGTCCCGCAGCTGCTCGCTGATCGACCGCCGCAGCTGTAGCTTGGCAGACTTTCGCTGGGTTGTCATTGCTGTGCAGCCGGACTCATATTCCCCCGACTATTAAAAAAACGAAACCACTGCTCTTGTCAACCGCACGCTTATTCCTCAGCTCCTTTATTCCGCTATGCGAACAGCCCGGGATGAGGCAGTGCGCCCCGGCTTCTGCGTCTGGCTGCCGCAATAGTCGTCACTGCTACACCTGGTATACAGCTCCTCTAGCGCTGCGTCACCTTCCTGTACAAGCGGAGGCGGATGAGGTACTACCGGCAGGATCCTGACCCCCTCTAAAAAATGATGTACTGATTTAACAAATTCTGCATTTCTGCCCTACTCGGCCACGTCTGTAGGGCGAAGATGCAGAAATGTTACAACATAACTTCTGCATGTGAGGCGAGAACTCTGACAAGGCGAGCCAGATGTGAGAGGCGGCCCCCCGCCACAAGGGTTGGACTTGCTCTCTCTCAAACACACACAAACACACACACAAGAACCAAACCTAGGCTACACGTTCTCCACGCCACAAACCCACCCACTCACCCAAACAAGGATCTCTTTCAATCCCAGTAGGCTACTGGTAACACAGCCAGGACTGACGAGCCTAAAATAAAAACACACCGGCATGCTGTGCTGAATCTAAGAGTTTAAAATGATTTAACTAGTGTAAAAGTGCAGGATGTGATTTGGAGCTGTGTGTCGACCAATCTTGTCTATGTTTTGGGAATCTTAAATTGCATGAATAATTATTGAAATTGCTTGATCAATTCAGTAAGAATCTCAAACTCAGTGGAAAGACTTGTGCAAATAGCAGCAAGCAGCAACCACAGATTATCTCCAGGTAAAAAGCAGCTTTTCCTTCGTGTTAACCATTAACTTGTGAGTGGAATTTAACGAGGTAGAGAATATGCATAATTAAATATGTCTTTCTGTTGCTGGCTACAGCGTGCCCCTTGATATTTTGGGACTAAATCTGCGCTTTGGTCACAGGTCTGACCTCAGAGAGCAGCTGAGAGGCCTTTGGTACTTGGGAACTTATTTTTTTGTCCTCCGTTTCTGTTTCTTTTAAATTCTGTCAGAAAATATGACAACTAGCTAAGACAATCTTTAAAACTCGAGGTGATGTTTCCAAGACGTTTGCAATTACCAGCGTCAGGAAATAGAAAGCTTCAGCAAATTCTCAAATTTAAAATGCTGAATCATGGTGTGGCTGCTTTAAAAATGTCTGTCTGTGATCTTAACACCATACAAGCTGCCAGTTTTGTACAGGACAAAGAAAAATTGCAATAAAGCACTCACAGATGTGTTTTGTGCTTCAGGGAGTTTCTAACTTTACCTGTAACAGCACTAACTGGTGATTGAGTAACTGACTTTTTCTTGACTGAGATAAAGTCGTGTACTGCTGCTGCCAGCAGCCTAAAGTGAAAGTGCTCGGGCATGTGAGCTGCCTCTCTTTCAGAGCCACATTCACCCCTCTGACAGGTTAAGAGGTGGGAATTTCAGAGATTCCCATGTCATTCCAGGAATGCCAGACCGAGCGATCAGACCGACCAGGACGCTCCTCGGTTGCCGTCTGCCTGACACCATCGGATGTCCTGTTTGTGGTGTTAAATTGCAGGTCAGCAGGGATCCAGTGAGTAGAGACAGTTCATCTTGTCGAAACACACTAGACACCCTGAGCGGTCAGCAGAATCCTGAGGTTATCTGGCTGCCAAATGCTGCTTTACTGGCACAGCTCACCATCTTAGTCGAAGCACTGAGCAAATATTTGGTGACATAATTCCACCCAGAATGTGACTTGTGCAGCTGAAATTGCTCCACATCAAAGATGGTGAAGGTGATGGAGGCTGGTCTAACTTTCCCTGCATTGCCCTGCATGACACAGAGTAAGTTGACAGTTTAGCTGCAGAGTGTCCCATTGATTCATATTCTTTCACTTCTGAGACTGGAGTATGAACCTGTAGTCGAACAGCAGGAAGGATAAAAGAGGGGAAACGTGTGCATGGGAGGAAAAAAAGAAAAGGGGCAGAACTACTTAAAGATGAGAGAATGCAAAGATAACATTAAATCATTTGCTTTATAATTCCCATTTTCATTACTTTAATCAAACAAGCAAGTAATATTTTTGCAAAAAGAGGATAAGACAAATGCCGATCTGTCATTTACATTCAAACATACTCAAAACAGAAAAAGAAAAATGAAAGAGGAGAAGGGGGGAGGATGCCAGGCAGCCCCCATAGAAATGTAGGTGTGTACCAATGATGCCTCAGAATGCTGGGAGGCTATGCGGAGGCAGTGCACCTGTGTGTCATCTGAGGAATTGTGAATTAAATAAAATATATGATGATAATGATGACAGCATGCAAGAAGAATAAGGCTGTGCAGAAGTTAAGCATGTATGTGCTTTTAAAACAAGTAACACATGTCTTGAGGGGAGCCATGAAAAGCACAAACAAGGTTCTTATTTCCAGCTGCAGGCATCTGGAGTAAAGTAAAGCCAGATTCCACAGCACTCTTTGGTTCACAAAAACATAAACATTAACTCTTTCCATTCACACAAAACAAAAAAGTCTAGTGTACATGTTGCAACAAAGCACAGCTGACAAACTAAAGAGAAGCTGGGTGACGCGGAAAAACAGCAAGCGTGTGCCGTGGGTCACTTTACAGAGGGCTGCAGGTAAAACCAAACCTTTGCTGTCATTAGAGCTCACTGGTTGAATATGTAAATAGACGACACTAAACAAACACTAAACGAGGGAATATATTTTGGAAAAGAAAAATTTAATAAGTCTTACACTTTGTTGCTATTGAAGGCAGTCACAGTGTGCAGCGTGTCCTTAAAAATTATGAATAAACTGGACAAGAGAGGACAAAAGATGTGGTGGGCTAAAATAATTTCCAGCAGATGAACAGTGTCTGAAAATGTCCTTAAGAAACAGTAAATAATCCACCAAAGAGCTGCCACGGGACCTGAGAGACGTATCTGGATGCTCTGCTGATCCTGCTGTTCACTGAGGTCATTCTTAAGGAAGGGAAACAGGGAGTAAAAGGTGACGTATGCAAAATTGCAGAAGAACTGGACTAAAAATCACTGGCAACAGGTCTTCATGAAGTGATGAATCCAAATTTGAACCTTTTATCTAAAATAACTGAGATTATATATGTATAATACTATCAAGATCAGGAGGGAGGGACAACAGTGAGTGTCTACACGCATGAATAAAACACGGTGGAGGCTCTGTCATGGCTTGGGGAACTAATAAATTAAATTTAAAACCTTTACCTTCTAGTTTTAGAGTGGCCCACTGTGTTTACAAACGTATGTACATCTATTAATGCATAGCTGAAACTGGGTAACTAATGAATTATTATTTTTTACAAAACAATTAATAAAGAAGAATACTAATAATAATTAACCAAGAAACATGAAATAATTACATACTGTGTTTACAAAAATCCCACATAATAACGCACTTATGAGGTTCTTCTGTGTTGTTTGTATATATCAGTACAATGAGAGTGAAAAACTGGACTCTGACTGCACTACTCTGAAAACTGCATCCCGGGAGTTGGATCCACAGTCCGTCAGTTTTGGGTTTCACCCCTGTGATGTCGAAGGCTGTGATATGTGGATGCTAAGCTGGTCCGTGAGGTCAACCTCTGCTTTGGGCAGAGAGAACGAGCACCACAGGATCACCGTCTCTCACAGCAGCAGGCAATCAAAACACCAAACCCAACACATTCCAGCTCTCAAACAGCCAATCAAAGCAGCACAACTGATATTTTCTGGACAGACCCTGTATCTGAATTTCTGAACAAATACACAGCAGAGCATGGGCGTCTCCACCAGGGGAGCAATCAGATCTTGCAGTGGCTACAGAAAAAAAAAATGTACAGGGATGGTTTGGGAAAGGCTGCTGTCTTCCAGGGGCAGAGGAGGAGGAGGAAGAACAGGAAGAGAAATCAAGTTTCTCCTGCTTTTTTCCTATCAGGTCATTTAAGGTTGCAAAGATCGTGCAGCCAGTGCCCGTGCATGTACTGATCACAAAGACCATTACACGCGCTGTCTTTTTTTCCCCATGCATATGCTTATGTACATAGTCAACTTCTAAGGCCTGCACATTCTTTCCCAGAAAAATTTAACCCTGTCGAAGGCTTCGCTCATTCACCGCAATAAAATTACTGTAAAAAGTCAATAGCTGCACACAGAGACTGGGTTAGCGAGTTCAGTCTAATCAATGATTTAACAGATCACGTGACCAAAGACCGTGACAAAACCATCTCACCAAACTACTCTCTCAACGTTTCTTTAAATGCTCCATGTCCTCTCAGCTAACATGTACCCTCTATCCATTTCTCCTCCTCTTGCTCATTTTTCTTTTCCTCATCCCTGCTACTCTCTCCCTGCTCCCTGTCTTCTATTTTCAGCAACACTCAGTCATTCAGGCCAAGCAGCAAAGCTCGCTGGACCCAACAGTTTGAGCTTGAAGAGCATGCATATAACCTCCTTTTCTTCCCCCAGTGTCACTTACAAAGGCTTACCTCATCTGTGTGTGGCAAAAATACTCATTTCAGTCAGTAAATTTAATTGTCATCGTGTCACCTGCAGTGAGTACCAGCAGCCCACTTGAGTGGAAAACCTTCAGATTAAATGAAACCATTGAACAGATGGCACTGTGTGACCTCGACCTAAATTCCTACCTCATACTATGTGTTTTAGTTATCCATGAGAGCACACACACACACTTACACGCCCACACACAGACACACACACACGTAATCATCTTACACTGAATCACAGTTATTCCATATGCTCACATCCTCAGAAAGTATTATGAAGGCTAACTCTTTAGGATTCAGATCACATCTGTTAATGTGCTCAATCTTGGTTATGTACTTTACCTTTAGCAGCCTAACATGAAATAAAAATACTGCCCTTTACAAGTAACCCAGCCACAGAAAAAGGCGGGTCACAAGCCAGGGCACTCTTAGTACTGGTCACAATGCTGAAAAAATAAGAAGGGTTGCATCAGGAAGGGCATCTTTGATCAAGAATGAGATTCATTCCCAATGGAAACTATGTGACTGCTGGAGGAAGACAAAGAAAGGAGAGACGGAAAGGGAAGAGTGTCAGGGTGAGAGTAGAGACATTAAATTCAGGGACTAAATGTAGGGAGAGGGCTAGCTGATGTGATGGAGAGAAGGAAGCTGGATATACCTGTGCATGCAGGAAACAAGAGGAATGAAAGTCAGTATAAGCAAGACAGAACACATGTGTGTGAATGAGCAAGAGGTGTAGTTAGTAAAGGTGGATGAGTTTAAATACCTGGAGTTAACCACCCACAACAGACACTGCAAGAGAGAGGTGAAGAAAAGAGTGCAGGCTTACAGAATGATAGCAGCAATAGTGAAAGGGCAGGTTTAGATGGTAGTGAGCCCTGATAGGATGTATGGTTTGGAGACGGTGGCACTGATGAAAAGGTGGCAGAGTTTAAGGATGAGATTAGAATTTTTTTTAGATGGTTTAGACATGTGCAGGGAAGAAATAGCTGAAATAGTAGGCAAAGGATGTTGAAGATAGATCTGCCAGGCAGGAGGAAAAGAGGAAGAGCACAGCAAGCATTTTTGGATGTAGTGAAGGAGGACATGCAGAGGGCTGGTGTGACAGAAGAAGAAACTAGGGATAGAGGCAGATGAGCTGCTGTGGAGACTCCTACGGGGAACAGCCAAAAGAATAAGACAACACTACCATGTACACGTCACTGTTGCTTCTATTTAAGGATACAAGTTTCCACAGAGGTAAATATAAAAAAAACATGAAACATCCTCAAAGAAAAGTAGGCCTTTCTCTTGGTGCTAGCTTTTATGACTGACAAAAGCTGCAGTGTTTAGTATTCAGAACTGATATTGCTGTTTTGACCTTTGACTTTGAAACATTAGAGCGATGCTGTGATTGGCAGGTGCTTCCAGCAACAGCAGACAGTGAACCCTCAGCATGAGTGGAAATAAGTAGTGGGGACAGGCAGACAATGGTGGCACTCAGACGAGAACAGAGTTAAACCCAAATGAGACAAAAAAGTCTTTTCTGTTTACCAAAAATCTTGAAGATATTACATTTTCAAGAGAAAAAAAAAAGCCTCAGTGAAAATGATTCTTTGATGTTTCTGCATCAGTCATTGAGGAATGCTGTACTCTTCCCTCAGAAAAAAGAGCCGGAGGAGGGGAAAGTGGGTCAGGAGCTCATTCAGAGTGTCTATCCGCACACTCTCCAGTAACAACAACAACAACTTCCCTTGTCCAGCCTGTGAAGATAAGTCTATTGATACTGTCCACCTCCTATTCTGGGGACTGGATCACCTACAGGATATGGCTATTACTGTGGCCCACCCGAGGCGTGAGACACAAAGTGATGGTCTTGGCATGTGGACCAAAGGGGAGAGATTATGCAGATGGGAAAAAGAGGAAAGCAGGCTCGAAGGAGACAGAGGAGGAGAGAGACGAGGGGGTTTGCAAGCTAAATGGAGAAGACCATGGGGTGCAGACTGTGGCATGGAAGAAGAAGGACCTGGGGCATGACCGGGAGGGGGGTCTATAGGGAAACTCTACAGGTCATTGAAGTGCAGATCATATGCTGATAAGACCTCCTTATTGCCGTCTGTCTCGTTTTAAAGACACTAGCTGTTAAAATAAGCATTTTTTTACCTGGAAAATCCTCAAGGACTAATTTCCTTCCTGGAGCCCTCAATGTTGGGATAGGGTTTCAAGACCACACACAGTAAACACATAAGTTTGCATAAGATAAACATAAAAATATACCACTAACTCACACCAAAATATACACAGAAATACACAAGTAGTACAGTTGAATGTTTGAAGCGTTTGTTACAATTAACTACAAGTTTATGATTACGGTGAAACATTTAGACTAATCAGACTGAAACTCGAGTCGCCGTGTCTTCTTCACGTTCGCTATATTTAGTCAGTCTGTTTGTCTAAGACTGGCTGAATGTTTACATAACAGCAGCTGTTACTAATATTTTCAAATTATTAATAAATCAAATGGTGTTTTGTGTGTTAAAGGATCTGACAAGCTCACAGAGTTATCATCCATCTCAGTTCTGCTCCGCTCTGAGCACTTGTGGAGCATTTTATGCCTTGACCTGCTCGTTGTTTTTTGGTGATTGATTATGACCTGTGGCACAGCTCTGAGGCCTGTGCTATGAAGCAAGTTCAACATACAGAGGGTGTCTGTCAGGATCCTGGGTCTCCTGACCCAGCGTTTTTAGTTCTTTGTGATTCTTGTATTCTGTACTTGGTACGTGGTTTATTCTATGGTTTCTCGTTTTGATCCCTTGCCCTTCATGTTTCTCTGTGCCCCCTCTGTTCTGTGTACGTTTGTGTCTTTGCATGTTTGAGTTTCTTGTTTTCTGTCACTCTGTATTGTGAATTATGTTCTCATGGTTGGTCTTTTGTTACTCCCTCGAGTCTAGTTTCTTGTGTTCCAAGCTTAGTATTTCCCTCTGTGTATTTTGGTTCTTAGAGTCCTCTGCCTTATGGTTTATGTCTGTGTTTCTTAGTTGCTGTCTCCACCATGTCAAGTTCACGTCTCTGTGTTGTACTTCCTGTTTTATTTTGAAGGTCCGTGTCTTATGTGAATGTGTCCTGCTTTGCTGCCTTGTCTCTCAGTTCTGATTTCTCCCAGCTGTGCCCTCCTTCTGTGTCTCATTCCCCTCGTTACTTCCCAGTGTATTTAAACCCTGTGTTTCTCTGAGCCAGTGTTGCGTTGTCCCTCATGCTGTGTGGATCTCCCTGTATGTTTAGTTTGTTATTTCCCAGTTTAAGTTAGTTTGCTTTGTATACTTGTTTTCCTGTGCCAGCAATTAAAGCTGTGGTTTTGAGTTCATCCCTTGTGTCTGAGTCCTGCCTTTTGAGTCCTCATCTCCTGCCTGCCACACAGCGCTTCCTGACAATGTCATTCCGTTATCTCGATTCACGTACCCTAAGTAAACCCAGGCTTTCCCTCTGTGTGTTCACATGAGCAGAGAGTCGTTGGCAGCATCTGACCAATCACAATTACCTAAGTGTAATGTGTAAGAGTAAGTGTACTGGCAACCGAGTGGCTGACTTTCCAAAGGAGGATGAAATGATATGATGGGCCAATGTGAAGAGGTTAATCACACAGAAAGAAAAACACAGAGTATTTGAGAGGAGAATCATTGTAATGTAAAAGTGTGCACTTTATCTTCTTTGGTCATCACATTGGGATAGAGATGATATATTAATAAAGTTTAGCCTATTTGAAGCCAGGAAAGAAAGTTGGTAAAAATGCCTAATGCCAAAAACTGATCACATATCACACATATCACAGCTCTGTTAGTAAGACAGAATAATCTGAGAATCTGAGAGAATTCCTGGGGAATTTTGGTTTTATATCTATACCCTGGGGTATATTATGCTGCTGGTTCTTGTGCCTGAGTTTCAGTTTTGTACTTTCAGTAATTATTCCTGTTTGGGGTCTTGGTTTCTGTCTTTTAATTCGCAGGCCTTAGCTTGATCATAGCTATCTGGATTCTGCTCAGGTTTAGAGTTTTCAGTTTATTTTACATTCCCTGTGTTTCCCGAATCCTAATGTGAAGTATGTGTGGTGGGTGTTTTTAGGTCTTATTTCCTGTTTTATTTTGATAGTTTCTTCTTTCGTTTGTTACATTTTCTGTTGTCATTTCTGGACACATTTTAATTAAATAAGTAAAACTAACTGCAAGACTCTAAAGTCAGTACTGACGTTAATTGTGGAAACAAAAGAATTTATGTCATTATTTTTGTAGCATAGGTAACCATCTTTGTAGCACTGAAAACCCAGGGCTAACCGTGAACTTACCTGGATAAGACAAAATCTTGCTTTGTAGTGCAGAGGTCTGTATTATAAAGAGAGAAAATAAGAGTATGATAGTATTAGAAGAGCACGTCAATTTTAACTTTATTTTATATTTTAATTTTGTGTAATATGGGAATATTTATATATTAGAGCTACTATGCAATATTTGGGAATATATTGTATTATTTAATATTAGTCCTTTAACTTGATTGCTGCTGTTCTTACTGTATTGGGCCAACTGTGATTTCTTCTGGGATTGATAAAGTATTCTGATGCTTAAACAGCAAGAATACCTGTTCACTGAATCAAATTAATTTCTGTCCATGTCTTCTTGATTAATCTGTAGGAAAGCTTTAATGTGGATACACTTGGATACACTATATGGACACTTTAAAATTTTGGCTGTGACCTTAGAAATAAACAGAAGAACTGAGAGCGCAATTAGTGATAAAATAATTAATTGGAATTAAAATCTTTATTTTACCAATCTCTGTGCTTAATTACCAGGTTAACGATTTTCTTCAGCATTCCTCTCTGGTTCTTTTGGCAACAGTAGGAAGCACTCATAGGGATCATTTCATGTACACGGAGAGTCATATGACACGTGTAATACCCTTTTTAGATTGATCAGATGCTGCCAAGACCACCCTTTCATGTGAACGTGCAGAGTAAACCCTGGGTTAACTTAACAAGTTGATAACCAGCTTTGTGTGACTGCTTATCCTGATCACCAATGTTAGGAATTCAGGAATGCGACTGAATCCAGATAATGGAAAGATACCCTGGGTATGTGGAACTCACTTCATAGTACAGGGTTCAGGCCTTTGATCATTAGTAGGCATCTTTCTGAACTTTGCTACTCTAACTGTACACTAACTACTGTGCAGCAAAGAGCCATCAGCAACCAACTACCTGGTGAACATAGCATTGCTGCCAAGTAGCGGCTGTGGACAAAGTGGCAACATGGAAATGCCAAAAACTAAAGTGGCCACTTGAGCGTGGCTCCGAAGGGTGGATTCAATCGCCTTCAAGACAACAGGGAGTATATTTTTATATAAAGGCTGAAAGTCGTGCATTATACGGTTTAAACACAAGTGTCATTAACTGGAAGCTGTCTGCTACGCTTCACCTCAGCTAATTCAAGTCCCTGAACTGGACCTCTCAATGACGGGCGTGGTAGTGGTGCCTTTGGGAGTGTTTTAATGCAATTACCTGGTAAATAATATGGCTTGCTGTGTGGTTAATTGAACTACATCCTGCCCAAGTCTCCAAGTCTGAGCTTTTAGGGTGAGGGAGAGTCTTTTATTTTACATTGGAAAAATTAAAACAAAAAAAGAAATTCACAGTGGGAGTTTAGAAATTCATCAGAGACAGCAGAGGGCAGAAGGACAGCAGAAAAATGAAAAGGGAGGTGAAGGAGGGAACAGCAGGAGAGCGCTGGACTACAGCCAAATCCACTTCCAGACTTGTTAAAGCACTGCTGCATATTGCAGCAATATTTACACACACACAAACACACACTGTAGCACACATGCCAAGCAAAAGCTTTATAAGGGACCTCCTACATCAGACTACAAACCTTTAATGTTTGTTGTCGGGTGGGTCTGCACATCACATTAAGTTATAAAGGTTTATTGCAACTTAATTGCTGAGCAAACTTCTACTCATCCAAAACACACAGCAGCAGAATTTTACAGTCAAACTGAAACATGTTTTATGTTAAATAGGATGATTTTTGTCACTTTAACAATAACTACAATTATGTTTTTTTAAACATTTGGGCTAAATATCAGCAGAAAATGTGAACCAGAAGCCAGCAGGAGCTGCAGGTTAGCCAGGCCTTTTTAAACATATCACAGACTGACAAAAGACACACTTAAAGGGCAGCGGGCCATAGGCTACTCACATCCTCCCTAAGCACCTTTCAATCATGAAAAAATACTGATGGATTATATGTTATGTATAATCCTGGGCTGCAGTGGAAATGGGGAGAATGTGTGTCAGTGTGCATTTTTTAAACCAAGGTCATCTGTAGCTTATCGGCTGCTCTAAAATAGCAGCGCTCTACTTAAATACCTTTGCCAGAGAAGTGACAGTGTGTGGCCTGTCTGAAAAAATGCAAAACCCAAAAAGGGTAATTTCATGAAGTGGACTTTCAACACATAAGAGTTACTGTTATTAATACTAGGTAGAATGAGGTCACTGCTTTGCTTAATAAAGTCCCAGGTCTGCACCTTTCTATCTGTTTTAAGGAGATTAGCTGCTGCAACATTACTTTGTTTGGAATCCATCATCCATTCTCTTCCATTTATCCAATTTACAGTCGTGGGGGAGCCTATCCCAGCTGTCATAGTGCGAGAGGCAGGGTATACCCTGGAGAGGTCACTACTCTGTCGCAGGACTAACGCAGAGAGAAACCATTCACACCTACAATTTAGAATCACCAGTTAATCTAACCTAACCTAATTAGAACATTTTAATAAGGATAACGCGGTAGATTGACAGATTACTCTGGGAAAAGACACTTCGGTTAAACAAAATTATCACAGTTGTCCTCATTTTAAGTTTCTAAGTGGGTTAAGGTGCAGAAAAGTGAGCACTGTGCAACATTCAGCGAGGCTGATGTAAGACGCCACAGGCACTACGAAGGGAACCTTCACATGCAAATTAATTTAAGATCAAAAGTGCTTAAATGCCTGTTACTGCATATTCATGTTAAAAGCATAACCTTTGCAGGGATTAAGGTGTTTTTCTCTACAGGCTTGAAAAACGCATGAGTTGCAAGTGCATACCATTCACTATGATACGCGGCCACAGATATTCAATAAACCTGTCACAATGAATAAATACACACTGAGGAAAATTACAATAATCTGCAAACAAACAAGGAGAGATCCCTCACAGAACGCAGTATGGCTGCCATTAGTTGTGTTTAAAACAAATGCAAAAAATTCCCTGTTTATCTGTCAGAGAGCACAGGGTGAATGTCAGCAATGGGAGCAGAGATATGACTGTAACACGCGTATACTGCCGCTGGCAAATCTAATCTGGACTCCTCCCTCGGCGCGCCACGTCTGTCTAAAATTTTTCTTACTTATAAATACACAAACATCCCCGTCACACGCCACTCACAGCATCGCCTCTGACTGCGTTACCTCTGACCTCCCTGCGGCCTCCAAGGATTCATTGCGCACACCAGACGTCTGACTGGATGTAACACATCTGAGACACTCCGAGCGTTACACACACGTACATACAGGCACACACACACGCAGACAAAACACACAAAAGCAAACAATTCCACAGTGCAGCGAATGTGACCCTGTCACCAAGACATCTCCCTAGGTTGCACTTAACTATAGTAGCTGTGACGCCTGTGCATGTCAATCAAAGGACACACACTGTGAGGATAAGAGATACGGACGGGGGCAGAGCTGTGCTCATTAATCATCTACCCAGACCTTTGTATCACAGTTTGTGGGAATGCGATGACCAGAGAGAAACAAAAGAAAAGATATTTTTGATTAAAGACCTTTTTTTGTGTGTTTTGTTGACTGAGATGTTAAACCTCTGTTTGTTATCACATAAAAAATTCCACCAAACCACAGCTTCAAAGCAGAGATGGCTTGTGTGTTTTACTATCTATGGCTTTGCACCTAAATATACATGTGTATGCGTGCGTGTGTGTGTGTGTGCATTTTCAGCAGAAACAGTATATCTGACTATATAATATAGTCAGATATATATATGATATGATATGATATGATATATGATATATAGTATAATATATCATTACGTCTGAGTGGCTGACCTACTGGCTGGAAATCCTGAGGGAGATATTCCCAGAAGCCAGCTTTATCCCAAAGTGGGAATGCAAACAATCCAACAGAAAGGACAGTGAAAGTACACAGCCGCCAACTCACACACACAAGCATACACACTCTTGTTGTAAAAGGTATCGTACCTGCCGAGTCGCTGGTCATCTTTGCAGTAGCCTGGCGTGGAAAAAGAGAAGAGGAAAAAATAGAAGTTAAGTACAAATGCCGTGTAAAGCAGTGCAGAGTAATCTCATTGTTTCCCTCATACACGCTTTTCGTACAGCAGCAGTAGCTACACTGGAAATATGACTCAAATTCCAAATCTGTCTCAAATAAGAGAAACATATTTCATGCCATACGATCTCATGAAAACCCACAAAGCCCAGACAGCTTATTTACTAGTATTACCAATGATTTATTGGGAATTAAAAGGAAAAAGTGTCACATGTGAAGGATATGTGGTACACTCGCTGACATGCTTTTGGTGATTGAGGCAGAGGGCTGTCCGAGAAAAAGCTACTTAAATCATCGTAAATCATTCCATTAAACTTGAGTACAGTGGATAGATTTTAGTCCCTGTGTGATTTTCTGACGGCACAAGTCAGAACAAAAGGTTAGACTCGGATGAGGAGATGAGCATTACACATGCAGTTAGCATCCTTGTTCACAAAAATTGATAAACTGAAAGATTTGGGATCCCAAGAGTCAAATTTCCTCTGTGTGGGAAACTTCACCCTGACACAGACAGTATGCAACGAATGGAAAACCCCACATCCATGCAAAAAAGCTGAGATTCACTGAACTTTAGTGTGATCATCCTGGGTTTTCCTGAGGTCAACTATACTGTGTATTACTCAAATCGTTATCGCTACTGTCAGTTCACCATTAAAAAGGACACATGCATAGTAAAAGTGAAGTTTCACATGAAAGCAGTTATTTATATTGTCTATTTAAATTGTCAGTTATGCATTCAAAAGAAAAGCACTTCAATGCTCATTTTAACAAAACAGTCTTGTTTGCTGACAATCATATTATAGATGATTGTCAGCAATGTCTGCTATATATGTAATAATGTAAAAAACATTCTAATTGATCCACAAAGTCAGAATGTGAGAGTAGCAGTAGATTTTTGTTTAATGTTTCATGCTCGGTGCTGAAACAGAAGTGTATAGCAGCCCCTCAATCAGCTCCTACAAGCTTTTTATTTGAATGTTAATGTTCACAGCTGAAAAGTGAACAAAGGAAGGGTGGGTCAGCTTATTTTCAGAAAAGCTTTTACAAATAGCTTTGATGCAAATGTGCCTTTGATCTGATCTTGATCTCTCTCGTGCTTGTATGTGTGTGCGTGTGTGTGTGTGTGTGTGTGTGTCTATGTGAGAAAGAAATAGAGAAAGTTTAGACAGCTGTGCTTTATCAGTCATGGTTAGAAGAAAATAAATCCACGCCTCTGCATCAGTCTGATCCCATGGTCCCTAGAGCTCCCTCTAACTCCATCCAAGCACACATACAAACTTTAACCCTAACCATCAAAAGTGAATGCCTAAACGTAACCATAACCTAACTGTAACCCACTAAAACACTAAACACTAAAACCACATTTTGAGCCTCAAAAATGGCTTCGAACTCGTGGGGACGGGCATTTTGTCCCCATAAGGGACTGTTGGTCCCCACAAACATATGTGCAGACAAACATATACACAACTAAAAACTGACCTGCATACAGACCAAAGAGTTGTATCAGGGCTGGATGCATCTCTTAAGTCCTGCATCAGGTATTTGCTAGATTTTTTTCTGTCCAGTTTCACAGTTATATTAAAAATCACATTGCACTCCATGCTAAGATACAGTAGGTTTTCAGCTAATGTCTGTTTGGGATTCACCTTGTTGATAACAAAATACTATTTTACGTCTGTCAGACTGTGCAATCCTTGGTATTTTTTTGTACAGCCAACTAAAGAAACTGGAACAAAAAACGTGTTTTTGCAACAGTCTGCTAGTAACAAAGCACCTAAACATATAATTTCAAATAGATTGTTTGCTGAGTTGTAAGGAGACACAACACTGGCTCATCTCTTGAGTTAGAAGCCTTATTTATATGAACGGTTCATATCATTCCTCTGAACATGCTCAGGCAGAAGGACTGGACTGAAAATGAGTGAAAAACATCCAAAGAAAATCCAAAGTGTCTCCTTGGAAGCAAAATATAAAGAAACATGGAGAGCCTCGAGACTTTTTAAAAGGACTGCAGACATCATTCTTTAAAAAAAACTATATTTCAATAACAAAAATGTATGGGGAGCTTGTGGACTATAACTCCCCCTTTCCTTATTTCTGGCCTCCACTCATTGGTGGATGAGCAGCGGTGTATTTGTGATAGTTTGTGTTGCTGCTGCAGTGCTGACAGAGAAAACAGTGACCTTGCATACTGCCGGATGGAGCGGAGCTGTCTCCTAATTTGACTTTCGCCTTATTTACACAACAGCAGGGGTAATGCAGACTAGACAGAGGCCCAGAAAAAGGCAGGGGATAAATCCTGACTAGTAGTCAAAACACTAAACAAGCAGACGCATTCCTTAAAAGCTCTGCCTAGAAATTCCCAATATTAGACATAAAATACAACAGGAAGTGCAAAGATTGTTCACAATTACACATCGCAGCCTAAAGGTTTTACTCAGTTGGTGTTACAAATTGAAAACATTTCCCAAAATAACTGACCTCAGCTGAATCAGAGAGACTATACATGTGCAGAGTCGGTCTACAGGATCATCTTTTGTGTGTTTATCAAAAAAGTAACTCCGAAAGATTCTAGGTTTGCATTAATTTAATCAAAGTGAGACATCTTATCACCTTGTGTCTGAGGATGTAATGTATTAATCTGTAATCAAACGGAGCAAAATGGGCTTTTTCATGTTGAAGACTGCAGCTTTTTGACTGCAGCTCATATCCTTCCAAACACCTTCCTGTTACCTCGTCTACAGTATTAATGATTATCAGGAACACTGCGCTCATTTTAATCCACTGACTTCACAGCAAAGACTCATTCAGTTAGACAAGCAGATGTGTCACTCTCACCTCACAAACTCACACACATAGAAACACAGCCTAACTCACCCTAGCCCGGCGGGCCTGCAGGTGTATAGGGGATGAGAGGGACGAGCGCGTCAGTGGTCTGCTGCGGGTCAAAGGTCGTAAGCGGCCCCTGGACAGTGGCTCAGATTTGTCTGGAAATCTGGAGGTTCCCTGATCCTGATGTACTCGGCTTACCATCCCGTCTACAGCCACAGAACCCTGGGAGGACCAAAGGGAAGAAAAACAGTGAGATGGAGCAGCATGAGACTTAAAGCCAGCTGAAGGCTCAGTGTCACTTTTAAAAGCAGCAGCTGAAGAAAAATCCAACCACAAATTCAGCTCACTCGTCATCAGAACACAAAATGTTTTCAAAGCTTTTAAAGGACACACATGATTTTATTTAGCATTATATTTAGATTTTATTTTGACAATAAGAGATTAAAAAAATAATAAATGTTGACAATCAAGAATTAAAATTATAAGGAAGAACAGAAGAAATTAAGTCAAAATGTGTTTCATAACCAATGGTAATCCCTGATTTCTGAAATTTTTTTATGGCATGGTGAACAACGAAATCTTAATTCCTCATGACAAATGCCAGTTTAAATAACATAACTCTAATTTTCTTTATAGAAAGTTTCCATGTAGTTGTGTCCCCTTCAATTTCTTACCCCAGTCCCTGTCCTCATGTCACCTGTCTCTTCAGCAGCTCTCTGGTTTCTGTGGAGTATTTCGTGGAGCTGGTGTTGGTGGTGTGTGATGAAAGACATAAGACACTGGTAATGATATATCTGCCCTTCTCTTATTCTGAAAAATCCCCCTTTATGCCATAAGTATCTCCGCTCAGTGACAACACTGGAAAGTCCAGCTTGACCTGATTGCTCAACTACTGTACCCAGCAGCGGGAAGAGCCGCCGTCATGCTTCCCGCTCTTCCCTCCTGTCCATCGCTGAGCTGATAACAGGGATGTGTGTGCAAATGTGAGCGTGTGTAACTGAAGCAGGGATGGCATTCACATCTGTAAACGGCATGCTGTTTTCCCCACCAAGATTTCCATCTACAAGTGCATGGATAGAGAGCCACATTTTCTCTTTATTACAGCACACAAGGCTTGTCTGTGCAGAAAATTCCCCCTCTGACCTTCCAGAGCATTGCCATCATAGAGATGGCATGATGCTGTTGCTAGTTTTATATAACTGTGTGGTCAAAGTTACATAAAAACATCAGGGACACCGTGTCCCCAAAACTAATCTTTAATTTTAATTGTGTTACTCTTACGTAAAAAGGTTTGTTTGATTTGCATATTTTGGTTCTTTCTATGAACTAGCCGGGCACTGAGGATATTACCACAGTGCACACCTCTTCATTACACAAAAGCAGCTCTAGCAGCTCTGTACAGTGCAGCATGAAGCATGAAAATTAGTTCACTGGAAGGTTTCTGTCACAATTCCTCCTGAGGTTCACTTAAATGTGCCCTGAGATTCACTGTAATTCATTCATTTCACTAAAAGGCATAAATATGAACCTCATGGCTGCATTAGATGAAAGTCACTCAGTCATGTTGACTATGTGGGAACCCAACAACATCCCTAACCGCCCTATCAAAATGTCACAGTGATCAATTTAATAGTTGAGATATTGCAGTCGGGATCCAAATGCTTGACTGGGACCATCACCCATATGAGCTGTGATTCTATGACTATCATGACAACAGAAAGGAAGGACACAAATAACAGCTTTTTACACCGACATGGCTAACGCAATTCTGGAAAGTGTAATGAGCATGTAGGGTACTTCATGATTGCAGGATAGTGTTTGAGGAAAGAATGAAAGAGAATATTGTTTGGAGCTACTCACTAGTTTTTCTATATTAAGCACATGTCCTTAAACTTTGGGCCAACTCAAAGGCAAGACTGATGAAGAGTGTTGTTTAGAGGAATAACGTGGCAGTATATACGAGGAACCTTTGATATTTAGCTGGATATTGCATATTTTTAACTCATATAAATACCTCTGTTGTGCTCCAAAACAAGGATGACCTTTTTGCTATAAAAAAAAGAAGAAGAAAGAAATAGATTGCAAGTCATTGGGTTTAGTGACTCTATAAATGAGATTCTGTGCTTCTTCCACCATAAGACGGGTGGCTAAATTCACCACTTGTATTCAAAATGCTGCTGTCACTGAAAATAAAAGTGTGTTTAAGTGCTCCACAGAGAATGTGGCACATAAAGCTAAAAACGGAGAGATACTGTAAACGCGCTTTATTGCTGTTTCCAGACAGTTTGGATGAGATTAGCGCGATTAAATACCACCATTTTATTACATTCCTGAAGTTCTGTGCTGCTGGTTAAAGAGCTTTTGAGGTTACCAGATTTACACTTGGTAAGCGTAATGAGGCAGCTGGAATGCTGTGTGAGAGCAGAGCAGCACAGCGCAGGAGCCATCCGCAGACCGTGTTCCTCTTCCAAGAACTATGTTAAATACACCTGTAAAATAACAGCAAGCCGAAATGACGAGCTCAGCTCCTGTAATCTGCTTTCTGGAGACACGGCGCTTTATCCAGGTGGATGCCAAATGAGTCAAGATCTGTTTGATTTGTGAAATGCCTTAATGATGGAAAAACAACAGGCTTGGAGAACATCCAAACTAATATTCTTAGCTATGCTGCCTTGTTAAATGAAAGGTGGGTAGCTTAACAGGGGGGAGGAGATAGAAAACTGAGGCCTGTCTAACATGTGTGAATGGTACATTCTGTGTTGATGATGAATATACGCAGTCGGTAAAATGTTGCTAAAGCTTTGTTTAAAAAAGCAATCATTTTTGCTATAACCAAAGCAGTGGCCCACACAATACTCCAATTTAATATTTCACTTAGAATTCAAACTTTGTGCAGCAAATCAACCAGTGAAAAAAAATCAGCTTTTCTGATACAATAAATTTGTCTTGAGTGGTCATTACTGAGTTTTATCATTGATTTACCCGCTGACTTTGAGTGAGAGGCAGTTTCCAATCTGGATGATATTGGCAGTCCAACAAAGGGCTGAGAGAGAGATATAACCATTCATGGCCTTCACACTCATCCATTTATAATTAAAAATCAATGGTAAACACATACATGTGTTCAGTCTGTGAGGAGGAAACCAAAACAAGACAAGATGCCTCCGTCACCACGCTGCACAAACTGTGCTACAAACACTAACAACTCATGCCTGTGGTGTTAAAACTTGTCTTTCCTCTTGACTTGGTGACTGCACTGAATACCACAGTATTGTGCAAAAAAGTCTTTAACCACATGTCATTTCTTTATATTTTTCCCTGCAGGACATCTTTATCATCATATCATTTGTCTTGAGCAAAAGTGCTCCAGGTTTTCTGAAGGTCTAGCGTTTCCTTTTTTTTTGCTCATTTTCAGTTCAGTTCTTATACTTGAATGTTTGTTAAGCCACTTAACAATGACCTGTGACTGATTCGAGTGTAAAAAAAACAAACAAAAAACACCAAACTCAGTTGTAATTTTATCTTCTGGCACTCTATTACTAGCAGCCTGTTGCAAAAACACAATATTATGTTATGGTCATATGTAGTGATAAACCCAAATGTGGAATTTTTGACTCAAATTGTTGACTTCATGCATGTTTAATATGTGTTATGTCCAGTATGTATGTATAATGCATATGAAGGTCAGGAGAGATGTACAACAGTGAGTGTCTACAGACATCTGAGGCTCAGGCTGCAATTCAGTCAGTAGTGTTGGAGATAAAAATTGATGGAATTAGGCTCACAGGAACATTCAGACTTTAATGGCTCACCATTAAATACCACAGAAAAAAAGGCAGCCAATATCCAGAAAAAAGCTTTGAATGCCCTTCAGGAATCTTGGAGAACTATTTGTGAAGACACAAGCAATAAATTACAGGAAAGCTGCCTGAGAGACGTCTTCCTATACTGAGGAATAATGGTTCATACAAACACTGACTCTCAAACTTGTTAGAATTGTACAGTTATCCTTATATTTCTGTTTTTCTATGCACACTTTTTAATATATCACCTGTTTCCCATTTTCAAAGCAAAACATATAGAAATGAGGGGTGACTCGTGACTTTTGCATATGCTGTAGTTTTAATATTGATAAATTCCCTCATTTAATACCTCCTGAACAGAGAATCTCTCCAGGTTTAATGTCTTCTCTTCATCAGCAGAATGCATTCAGTTGCAATCTCAACGTGAATGCGTGCATAAAAAAACCTGCGTAAATCAGTGAACTTCTACATTTTACAAGCCTCACTGTCTAAGTTTCTCTAAGTGATGCACAGCATACTTGCTACATGTGAATGTGCATTAAGAACTGTCTCACGTCACCTTTATGTTCCTTCAGCTTTAAGTCTGTGAGTTTCTTTTTAATCACCACGTATAATCTTCATTCATTCAAAGCATTCTGAGATGTTACTTTTTAAAGCCTGGTGTGAGTAAACATAACATTACTTGTACTTGACTCACTGTGGTGCTCTGCTGCTCCTCATCAGCACTGGCCTCATTTGAGTAGGAGGAAATTGCGCCTTGGACTTCTTGGATGCCCTCATTGAGGTGGTCCAACTTTTTCATCAGCAGGGTCATGGAGTCACACGCAGAAGACTGAACATACAGTTAAAAAAAACAAAAAAAACAAATGCAGGAAAAGATTTCTCAAGGGCAAGCTCTGGGGATAATCTTACACTACGCCTTTCGTGTATGCTGAACCTAAAACCATATACTCCTCTTCCTCATTCTTCTACTCCACCTTTCCCTATAGGGCTCCTTAGAGATGAACATTGGGCTTTTTCAGCCTAACTAAGGGTAGACTTTGCAGTCTAATCATGTCTCAGTGTGATTTTTGTAGAGCAGATACATTTTTGTCACGTCAATGTCAAAGACTGTCGCCTGTAAGGAGTAACCTTTGCTTCATATCACAGCAGCACTGCATGTTATGTAAATGTGTAGTATCTCTCCAGGCCAATAGTCATGCACTACACCCTCAATTTCCCTCGCTTTCCTTCTACACCCATTGGTCACGGGCTCTGACTGAGACACTTGTTCACTCGCCTTCCAGATAATGAACAAACTGCTTTGTTTCGGGGCTCTGCTGCCGACCCCAGAGTCCCAGGGGCTGATAGTACCACATAGAGCCCCTTTGAGGAGCTTGAAATCCAAAAACAGCCCCCTCACTCACACACACACATGCATAGCTATACACAAGCATGCGCTCACCCACCCATTTACGGACACAAACACACCCTTCTGTCCACTCCCTTTCCCAAAGCCATCGTGTTGACCAGTTTGAAAAATATCAGCAATAAGGGCTTTGGCAGCAAAGTCATTTCCTGCACGTTACGGCCCCCACATCTCCAGATTCCTACACACGGGAACACAGAAGGGTTTCTATCACCGGAGTGCTATTTTTACCCTCACTGTGGGTGACAGAGTGACGGGAGAACACATCTAGTGCAGGCTTTTCAATGGCATGAGTGACTGCAGACACAAGCATGTGAATGTAAATGTGCCAACACGAACACAAATGCACACCGTAGCATACACAAGCACAGACACAGACAGAGTGATCTCAAAGCTCATGAAATGTTAATATATTTCTATCTGAGGGATCAGAGAAGCTAGAGCTTTTAATGCATCCTGACATATTTGCTAAAAGACCTTTTCATTATATGGAGAGGCTAAGATGCCTGTTATTTTGATATAGTTTTTTTCCTGCAGCTTTATCACTTATAAAGCTGCATAAATACTTTCATATACAGTCTGTTTGCCTGTTGTACTTACATGTTTTAGATCATCAAACAAATTTTTATATCAGACAAAGTAACCCAAGGAAATACAAAATGATGATTTAATTTATCAAGGATTATCACACCCTTGCGCCCTCTTGTCAAATCATAATTTAACTCTAATTAACCACATTTTTTTTTGGCAAGCTGAGTTCAATTTCAGTAGACGCACCCAAGCCCGATTACTTCCAGACCTGCTGAATCAAGGAATCACTTAAATAGACCCCGTCTGACAATGTGAGGTAGACTAACAAATAAAGAAAAATCAACACATCATGTCACAATCTAAAGAAACAGCTGAGAAACAAAGTCGACATCTGTCAGTTTGATAAGGGTTACAAAGACACTTCAAAGGCTTTGGGTATCCACTCAACCACAGTGAGCCATTATCCACAAATGGAGGAAACTTGGAACACCTTCCCAGGAGTGGCCGACCTGCCAAAATTACTCCAACAGGGCACTGACGACTCATCCAGGAAGTCGTGTGAGAACCCAGAAGAAGATTTAAAGAACTGCAGGCCTCACTTGCCTCAGTTAAAGTCAGAGTTCACGATTCAACAATAATGTTGAATGTCAAAGTAGACACAAGTCAAAAGACTGGGACTGGTTAGAAGACTCATTTCACATTTGCCAAAAAACATCTCAATGATCCCCAAGACTTTTGAGAAAATATTCTGTGGACTGATGAGACAAACCTCAAACCTTTGGAGGGTTTGTGTCCTGTGACATCTGCATAAACTAACACAGCATCACACCAGCAGTCAAACATGGTAATGTAGTGTGATGGTCTGGGGCTGCTTTGGACATGGAAGACTTCCTGTAATTGTTGGATCCATGAATTCTCCTCTCTAACATTAGTAGAGAGCATTAGTTTGTGCCTTCAAGCTGAAGCACACTCCAGTTCTGAAGCAGGACAATAATCCAAAACACACCAGCAAGTCCACATCTGAATGGCTCCAAAAAAAATCTAAAATGAATGTTTATGGGGTGGCCTCATACAGGTCTGGAGTCATATTAGTTGAGGTGCTTTGCTATGAGCTTAAACTTGTCACTCACGCTGGAAAACCCTCTAATGTGGATGAAATAAAACAATTCTGCAAAGAAGAGTGGGTCAAAATTCCCCTACAGTGATGTGAAAGACTCATTTCCACTTATGACAAACAGTTTTAACATTTCAGCTCTTGATGCCAAAGATGACACAAACAGTAACTACTTTTTCACAAAATGGCCAGATAGATTTTTTCCCCTTAATAAATGAAATCAAATAGCAAATGCATTTTTTCTCTTTTTACTTCACGCAGCTGAATATTATCTTGTAAGTGAACCTGATAAAAACATGGCTTAAGTCTTGTCCAATACTCTTTAAAGGGTATCTAGACTTGGTCTAAATGTCAGCCCAAACCAAGGGTAAAGTACTAGCTGGCCTAACTGTAATTCCCTTATAGTACTTCATCTTCTTTCATTATCTCAAACACAATTAACCAGACTGTAACTTGAATTAGAGATGGGAAGTCTCCAATAATGCTTTTGCTTTCTTAAGTATTAGGTGTACTTTGACATTTGTAAGCATTGGTAGTAGAGGTGCAAACTAATTCTACAATATTCATCCAAATTCAGAAAACTACAGATATTAAAGGTTATCTCAGGTGAAATAATACTCACACAGACACAAATCTTCAAGAAAGTGAAGTCATATCGTTATCTGTAAAAACACAGATTTATTTTTCTCAAGTGTCGGGGCATGACAGCAGGCTGCCAGAGACTAACGACAAATCTGTGGCAACGATTAATACACCTTCACATCTGAGCTATTAATAAGGCAGAATAATTATCACCAAGCCTGCAAGACACATTTTATTCCAAGCAAAGTTTAATTACTTGCTTTAAAACATTTAATTTGGCAAAAATGTTGTCCACATTCGGGGGATGTGTCCAAACTGCTCAGGCCAAAATATTCCAGGAATGTGTGAAAGAGCAGTGGGGTTCCCTTCAATTAAACAGGTATTCAAATGAGCCCCGGCCTCAGTCTGTCAATAAGTAACTTGAAAAGCTACGTGGTCATAATCCTTTTATTTCAGGCCAAGGCGGGAAAGCTGCGTACAGCAAACCAGAGGACTGTTGTGGAAACGTGCCAGCAGCTGAGGGCTGCTCTGACAGGTGTGAGAACACAGTCAGGGGCACTGTCACACTACGGGAAGCCTGCTGGTGTGTTGCAGGCTGGGAGGATTGGAGATGCTGGGCCAGACCAGGCCAGGCCAGGCCAAGGGAAATATGGGAGGAATTTCTAACAGGGAACCTGCTGAAAGAGTCCTATTTACTTAGACTCTCTTTTTTTAAATTGAATTGAAAAAAATAATGCAAAGATTTAGTAGCACACAAAAATGGAAGCTTTTTTTTTTTTTTTTTTTTAAGTTTTATGCATTTAATAAAAAGAAAGAACAAAACAGGCTACTTTAAAAAATTCAAATACATTGTGCAGACCCCCTGCTGCCCTGCATCTATAGCCTAAATACAGCACTGGATCAGCACATGACAACTTGCTGTGCACGCAGGACACGAATGCAATGAATATTTTCCTCAAAGATGATATGAAAGTATTTAGGAAATTCACTCCTGGCCCTCAAATGAAATCAAGTTCAAAATGTTTTGACGTTGCTGCCCTCTGGTGGCACCTGTAGGGATCACAGTTGCAAAAAAAAGATTTTAGCTGAAGGCATTCTGGCAGGTCTCTTTAGGAAACTAGACGCGGGACATAATAAGATTAATTGTGGCTAAAATTGACGTAGTCCAGGCTGCCTTGGCTCACTTGAATACTTGAATGCAGCAGTTGTTAATTTCATGAGTAAAACTTGTGCTTTTCCTGCTATGACCGGATCCCTCTCTGCTGTGGAAAAAGGATCAGGCTTTCCGCAGTGCAATTTAACACAGGATAAAGGCTTTTCAAGTGCTTTCTCTGGCTGTTCTACTAAGTGAACAAGACTTCTTTGTTTTTTATTATTGCCCAAGCCCCCCTCTTATTTTCCTTACCTGTTTTCCATTCTTCTCCCATGTGTCCTCCTCCTCCTGGCTACCTGTGAACCCAGGCTTGCCCTTGTTGTTGAGTTTTTGCCAGTCAGATGGTGTGCTGTTAGGCTGGGCATCCTGTCTCCTCCTTAAGCACTTCCTGTTCCTGCTCAAGTTTCTACGACGACGGCTGACCAGGAATTCCTTATATTGTAACGTTGCAGGAAAGTCATCATCATCACCGTCCTCGCCCTCCGCCTCTTTAGAAGTGGATGACGAGGACTCTCCGCCATCAGAGCTCTCGTTGATGACCTGATTGTCAGTCCCACAGTCGTAATCACAGAACACAATGGCGCTCGGGTGATGTTTTACTACTCTTAGCACGTCCTCTGGTGTATTCATAGATGCAGGCAGATGTTTATGACAACATTTGTCCAGGACTGTTGGGGTGTCTGCAGGGCTCTCGTCTTTCTGCTGAGGTATTTTAGCTCCACAGTCTTTTACATTCTCTGCCTCCATCTGAGAATCACTGTGAACAGCTGCTCTGCGATCCAGGGATGACACCTCCATGTCCTGACCTGCTCCAGGAGACATGTCTGAACTCTGTCTGCATTCACAATGTCCATTCTGCCTGAAATCAGACACAGGAGCATCATGCAGGGAGCTCTTGTCCATTTTCAGCTCGTTCCATTTTGTGGTATGACTGGTTACACGATCCAGAGCACAAAGCAGCAAAGGAACAGACTCAGACATGCTTCTTAGATGGCCGATGGAGGCTTGAGGCAGGAAAGTAGCTCAACCTTGAAGGTCACCCAACAGAAGATTGACAACCTGGTGGTAAGTATGCCTGTTTGACTATTCCAGCACAGGCAATGCAGCTGATGGACCTTCATACATCTCTACTGAACCATCTGTAAGGAGCTGAACTGGACCAGCTGCAGCTGATAAACTGAAAGTACGCATGGATGATATTTACAGTTTGGACCAAATTTAAATGGCCCAAAGTTCTTTGATGCCTGAGTTACAGAGAAGAGGAAAGAAAAACAGAAATCGGTTAATCAAGAATACATTTAAAAATCCATCCATTCAATAACCCCTTAATACATAAATTGCAAAACATGCAGGATGTAGCACATAATATACAAATTCATACTCATATATGCAAATTAATCAATATTTTTTAACTGTCAGACGGTTCAATAAGCACTCAGTTGTCAAAACATTTGAATTTTCTGCCAATTATTTCATGAGCCAGCAGGGTCAAACCAGGAGCCCTCTTGGTTTAAGGCAACAGTACTAACCACCGCATCGCCATGTGCTCTTTTAAAATAAAACAGATAGATTTTTTTTTTTAAAAAAGCATTAAAAAACACATGATTTGAGTATAAATCATTCTCCTACAAAGATAAAGCTCCTCCAGTGTTCCTCAGGTGAAACAGAGTGTGCATATTTGGGTAAACTGATCGATGTTCACATGTACGCGGGATGAAAAATATATATGAATGTGTAACAGAGAGCTATTTGTTTTGTAAATGGATGTAGAGGACCTTAGGTGAAGCGCTCATGAAACTGCTGCTCGGACAGTTTTCAGAGGCCCATTCGGTGAATTCGTTCGTTTTGTTTTAATGAATAACTCTCGGGGTAACGAGCACAGGTTAGTGCTCCATTAAAATCTGCTGTCGATTCAACACTGCACACAGGACACTTAAAATGAATTAAAATAGCTCAGCGGCAGTGTGCTTTTACAAGATTACTTTAATATGTAGAAAAATATTTTTCCATTTTTAGTGAAATTATGTGACTCATATCAGTCACATCATGAATGTGATTGTTGGCTGATTCCTCTGTAACTCTGACATTTTCATTATTTTTCTTTTCTCGCATTTTTCTCAAACGCATTGTTTTTTCCTGCAACATAGCTATTTTTGTCTGGAGCCAACACACCCTTTCCTACCCTGGTCCTCAATGTTTTCGTTGCCTTTCAGACACACTCATGTTTAACCCTCAAATTACATAGAAATACTTAATACTCTTTCACTGTAGAGCACAGAGAGTATTTACATGCAAAAATCCTTTCCAACATAGAGGATTAATACAGCAATCTCGCAAATGTGACTATTTCCCACATGTTAGCTGAGATGTGAAACATCATCAACATCATTTCAATCCTCTCTAACTGACAAAATATGAGAGAATTTGGGATTTTGACCTACTTCTTAAAAAACACACACACATAAATGAAAGCACACTGCATTGTAAACAAACACAGACTCATATTTGCAACATACCAGACATTTTAGCACAAAGGTTGTGTCACCCAGGAAGTCTTCCCTCAGAGCAGCCTGAAGATCAGGGGGTAGCAGATCTAACAAAGTGACCTGTGCGTTTATACAGCGTGAAACCGACTGAGTTTATGTGGGGAAAGACGTGAAATGCTGAGAGGGGAGGAGAGTGAAAGAAGGGCTGAGGAATGCTTTTCCCTCCTACATTACCTCACCGAGAACACATAGAGAGCTCCACGGGCAGGTGTTTAGATTATTTGTGTAAGCGTACCTGTCTGAAGTGCGGCTGTTATTTATTATTTTTCATGTGAATGAAAGTTTGTGCAAGGCAAAGAAAAAAAGAAAAAAAGAAAAAGGGTAAATGATTCACTCCAGGCAAAGTAAATCAAATCTTTTTGTTGGTCGATCGAGCAGATTAAATATCTGCACGAAGACAAACCAGACTCCCTCCCTCCCCTGTTCACTCATTGCTATACAATATGGCCCAGAGCAAAAGATTTTTCACCTCAGAAGCAGATTCCTCAACAGCACATGAGGTAATGCTTCAAACTCTTCTTATCTTCTGTAAATATCTCGCCTTCCAGACTATTTCTAGCAGCCTGTGCGCTTTCATCAACAACTGAAAGACCTGGGATATTTACAAAGAAGTGGATGGACTGAAAGGTTTTCAGGATTGTTTGAAAACACTGATTTTCCCATTTTGGAGGGAAGCTCCGTGGTCTGGGGTGAAGCTCTGCTATTTGTAGGTTAACCTTGAAAATGATCCCGCCTGTTGAGGCCCGTTTTTTGGGAGAAGAGGTCTGGACAAGGGGGGAGACTGTAGAAGTCTCTTTGCTTACTGTGACATCAACTTCTCAGGGTATTACTTAATTACTTAAGCCGTTACATTAGGCATCAGCAATGTAATAAAATCCTAATCAGAATAACTTCAGAGTTTCACATCCAAATCTTTGGTTCATCAGGAACATCGTGACATATTTAAATGTTGAGATTAACATTTACTTTAAATTGTGATGATCGCGATTAATGTTTTACTGTTTTGAAGAACTTCACATTCATGAGAGCGATCCCGTTTGAAGGATCTTGATAAACCTTCCCCAGATGTTTCACAACTCCACTGTGCTGTGATGATTTATCTCCAGTCTATTAATAAAACATGCACGTATTTCAATACAAGCTACGCTAACCTGCTGAGACACGCTTCGTGTAGCATTCCTGTGAAAAAAAAAGGTATAGTCGCCTGGATCAGGTTGAGCAGAGTAAAAAGAAAAGAATAAAAACATAATGGAGAAAAACAGACATCAAGGTCATGTTTGATGGGTAAAGTTTGAATGTTTAGAGGAAAAAAAAACATGTTTCTGGTATTTTAAGTGTACAAATCAATTCCACAGAGGGGTCACACAAAACATTTATGAGGAGTAGCTGCAGAAATAAATAACTGCTTTATCTTGACAGTGTTGAATGTATATACTGTTTGAAATGCAAGAGAGAATAAGTCCTCATTTTGACAGCAAACATTCAGTCAGATCAGAGAAGAAAAACGACCTTTTGAACTCTGTTGTTGCAGAAAACAAGGTATTAAAATTCTGAACCTGTTCTTCTGATAAAGGAGGGAAATATAATGACTCATAGAGAAACACGCTTCTGTTCTGTGGATGTGAGCCTGAGCGTACACTCAAAGCATGCATTTATTGTTCATTTAAATCGGCCAGTCACATGGTAGCAGCTCACTGAGTAGACATGGTCCAGACGACCTGCTGGAGTTCAAACTGAGCATCAGAATGGGGAAGAGAGGTGATTTTGACAGACAGGCTGCTCTGAGTATTTAAGAAAATGCTGATCTACGGGGATTTTCCCAAACAACCATCTCTAGCATTCATAAAAAGAAATGCCCTGAAAAAGAGAAAACATCTGGTGAGCAGCAGTTCTCAGGGTGAAAATGTCTATAAATATCGAGAGATCAGAAAAGGCTAGACTGCATTGAACTGATAGGAGGGTAACAGTACTCGATAAAATCATTAGAATCAAGTTGTGTGGAGTAGCATTTCTGAATACATAACAAGACAAACCCTGAAGCTACAGCAGCAGCTAAGAACATGAAACTGAGGTTAATTTTAACACAGGTTCATCAAAATTGGACAAAAGTTTGGAAAACCGTCACCTGGTGTCTCATAAGTTTTGATTTTTGCTAGTAGGGTCAGATTTTGGTGTAAATAACATAAAACCATGGATCCACCCTGCCTTGTATAAGCAGCTCAGGCTGCTGTTGGTGGTGTAATGGTGTAAAGGGTATTTTCTTGGCACACTTTAGGTCCCTTAGTACCAGCTGAGCATGGTTTAAATGCTACAGACTACTGATCATGTCCATCCCTTTATGATCATTGCGTATGTATCTTCTGATGGCTGCTTCCAGCTGGATAACACACCATGTCACAAAGCTCAAATCATCTCAAACTGGTTTCTTGAGCATTAAAAAGACTGTATGTACTCAAATGACCTCCAGAGGCATCTCTGATATGTTACCAGTGTTAACATATGGACCCTAACCACAAAGAACAAAGACAGAGACAGTTCTAAAAGCAAAAGGGATCCAAACCCAGTACTGGCAATGCTTGCCTAATAAAGTATATATAGTGTATATTTTCTTCTGCTTGTCTTTCTTTTCTTTTTTTTACTTTTTCATTTTTATAAATGAGGCAAAACCAGAGTCGTGGATTAAAGAAAAAGGTGCTTTGACCAGATAATGATCACAAAGATAGAAAACGCAAATAATTGTACAGTAAGGCCAGCTCCTCCAAAAAAAATCCCCAAAACTAAAAACTACGCACTCATACCTTTTCATTGTGAAATGACAGCTTTGTTTTTGCAGCATGGGATTAACTGTCTCACATTCCTCTGTGATATTAGTCTGTTTTCCATGAACAAATCCTTCATATCGTTTCCTCTCTTTGGCTTTCACCCAGTAAGGCATGTCTCCTCATCTGCTGTATAGACGATGACATGAATGTCTGTTTGCACCTGGACACGAGAGATGTCACGCATGAGTGGCACAAGCAAAAGTCATTTGGTATCGCCTGTTTAGAGGAATTATACACAGTTTTAAAAACAAATGTGCTGACTGCGAATGTGTGGCTCCACAGACCTCTCAACAGTAAGCTAAATAAATCACAGATAAAGTGTATTTTAGAATGTGGGGGAATAAAAAAATCACATTTTAGAGCATTCACAGATTATTGAATTACTGAGGTACGTTATTTTACTGAGTCCTATATAAAAAAAAAAATATATGTTTTGTTTTTGTTTTATTTTTTTGCGCAATGAAAATTCCGGTTTACCTACGCGCCTGTAGCAGATTTGTCCTCTCCGTCTCTCCGTAGCCGAGCAGGAACCAGTCGCGCGGGTTGCTGTGTGAAAAATATTTCGCGGGAGATTAGCAAGCGGAGAGTGTGTCTGCTGTCAACACGGACGACTGTAACGTTTTACTGAATCCATAGCAGAATGAGTTTGTGGGTGGACAAATATCGTCCGTCGTCCCTCGGGAAACTGGACTTTCATAAAGAGCAGGCGGCTCAGCTCAAAAACCTGGTAAGAGAAATAAGCTCCTCCATGATGGCTGTTTATTCAGATTGGCGGTAGCGTCGTAAATAATGCTGCATATGAGCTGGCATGGTCGACAAGTTTAGCTTTGCAAGACAAGAGTGGGGGATTTACTGAGCTGGTTAAGAGGCTTTTTGTGTACAGCTTGTAAAACAACCCCGTTCATGCTATCGTGGACGTTACTAGCTATGTGCAACTTGTTCCACTTTGACACTATAATGGAGCCAGAACCTCACAGTATTGACCAAGAGGGTAAATAGATCTGATGGCATTTTAATAAGGCTTCACATCCACTTAAAGATGATCTCATCCTCTCACACTTTCTGTATACACATCACGCACCATTCTTTCCTAGACAGAGTATTGTGCACGCACAACTTGTGTTTTTGAAGTGCTTGTTCACATATGTTCATCGTTTAGGAGGTAATATTCATACTTTTTGTGTTTCTTATTCCATTTATGTGAATGCTTGAAAATGGTGTTTTTAAACATACAGTTTTGGTGAGAAAATTTAATCCACTGACGTCTTGGTCATGAGTGCAATGGTCATATTGAGCTTTTAATCATTCCATCCATCCAAACTATTGTTCTTCCAAGTTGGAATGATTGCATGGTGCATATCTTTTATGACTTTAAAAATAATTGGTTGCACAAGTTTGAATTTATTTTAGATTTTCTCTCATCTCTGAAGAGTTCATTTAAATTGGTTGATTCCTAGCATGGACCCGGCTTTTAAGCATAGTCCACAAAAGGGTTGAGTTTAGCCAGGAGCTTTTAGTAGTTTAGCCTGCTTTTCCAAACCAGCTTTGGTTTATTTTTAGGATGATTGTCCTGTTACAGCACCCAATGTTGTCCAAGTTTCAACCATCTAGATTTTGGATGTAGTCCCCCTTCTCCATTATTCCATCCACTCTGTGCAGTGTACTGCTACCACTGGCAGATCTTCAATTACTGACTTCTTTGGCGTTTTACATTGTTCTGAGTACTGGTCGTTCCAATGAGTGCTGTCAAACAAATCCTTTCTATGCTGGCAAAGAGAAACTACCATTTGTAGTCGACCGTGATAACTAATGAGAAGTTAATAGGCATGAAGTTAACCTTCAGCACCATCAATAAAATAAATTTAAACTTGTTCACCCAATTCTTGTTTTTTGGGTTGTTGTCTTGTGTTGTGGTCATTTAAGATGTATACTGCACAACTTTTTTACGCTGGAGAAACAAAATCCCAAAATAACCATGACATTCATGACCTTGATAATTCATGAGTTGACGTAAGTGTTGCTCTCATTGGCAACATAACGCAATGTTGGTAATATTTAAAAGCAAAGATATAATGGCTGATTCTTAAAAAAAAAAAAAAAAACTTCAAACACAAGGAAAAAAGAAAGAAAAACTACAAATTTTGTGTTAATGTTTCAGGTTCAGTGTGGTGACTTCCCACACTTGTTGGTGTACGGTCCATCAGGTGCAGGCAAGAAGACCCGCATCATGTGTCTGCTGAGGGAGCTCTACGGTCCTGGGGTGGAAAAGCTTCGCATTGAGCACCAGACCATTGTGGTAAGAGGGAAAATAATTAAACAATCACTCTCCCCAAGCGAATAACTTCCGTAAAATACACCTTTCACATGCTGTATTTAGAGTCACATTTCTGATCAATCTTCAACTTTTTAGACTTACAACTTAAAGATTTAGTTGATTTCCCAGTTTGTGGTTTTTGTCTGCAGGCTCCCTCAAAGAAGAAAATTGAGATTAACACCATAGCCAGCAACTATCACTTGGAAGTAAATCCAAGGTGAGGAGATTTTCTTACTTGATAGTTGCACTCCTGTATCTCAGGGAACTGCTTTACTTTTTCCCTCCAGTACATGTGACAACTATAGTTGCTATAAAAGGCCTTTTTGCTTCAGCTATAATGTTTGTTTATTGTATTTCTGTTCTGTGCTGTACAGTGATGCAGGGAACCAGGACCGCGTGGTGATTCAAGAGCTGATCAAAACTGTGGCACAGTCTCAGCAAATCCAGTCGAGCACTCAGAGAGACTTCAAAGGTAGAAGTGTGCTAATTTAGCCTGTAGTCAAATGTATGAAGACTTAACCGTTAAGACTAAAAATGTAGACTTGCGGGATTATGTTTTATCTGTGAACTCATTTCACCTATTTACCATTTAGCTCTGTGAACTCACAGCATCTACCTGTCACTTATTTAGCAATTGGCACCTTTATTTTTTTCTTTTTCTCAGTGGTGTTGCTAACAGAGGTGGACAGACTGACGAAGGATGCCCAGCACGCTTTGCGTCGGACGATGGAAAAGTACATGGCCACCTGCAGACTCATCCTCTGCTCCACCTCTACTTCCAAAGTCATCGGGCCAATTAGGAGCCGTTGTCTGGCGATTAGAGTTCCTCTGCCGAGCACAGAAGAGGTGAGACGAATTTGGTGTCTTTTGGCGTGCTCTTACTAATTGACATTATTTGGAACTTGTGTTTTTGTTCATTAAGGTAACTTTTTCCCTTTTTCTCTGCTGTCTTCTTGTTTTTTAAGGTTTGTAGTGTTCTTACGTCCGTCTGTAAAAAGGAGGGTCTCGTCCTCCCACCTGAGCTGGCCAAGCAAATCAGCGAAAAATCTGGTCGCAACCTCCGTAAAGCGCTTTTGATGTGCGAGGCCTGCCGAGTGCAGCAGTAAGTTGTGGCAAAACTTACCATTTTCTTTCTTACGTTGGAATTAAAGCTAAACACATACTTATTTAGCATATCTTATTATTCACAGGTATCCATTCTCAGTGGACCAAGACGTCCCGGAGACAGACTGGGAGGTTTATCTTAGAGAAACGGCTAATGCCATCGTCAGCCAGCAGAGTCCTCAAAGGTACGTGTGACAGAGATTTGGTTCTGTTAGAGATCAAACTTGTGGAGATACTTTGATGAAAATTCCCACCCATGTTTGTTCCAGGTTGTTGGAGGTCCGAGCCAGACTGTATGAGCTCCTGACCCACTGCATCCCTCCTGAGATTATCATGAAGGTATCGTTTACTTCACGTTATCTCCTGTGAAAGTGCAGTTTGTGGTTGTCTTTAATGAAGAGGCTGTAAAAATGTCCTTGTTCATTCCTCTAACAGTGTCTCGTGAAAGAGTTGCTTAATAACTGTGATGGGCAGCTGAAGACGGAGGTGGCTCACATTGCAGCCTTCTATGAGCACAGACTACAGCTGGGGAGCAAAGCCATCTACCACCTGGAGGCGTTCACTGCCAAGTTCATGGCCATCTACAAGAAGTTCATGGAAGATGGTCTGGATGCGATGATGTTTTGACTTTAAATGGACTTTAAATAGACCAATATTTTTCTGGTCAGGAGTTTAACAGCTGCGTTTTTTTTTGTTTTTTCAACAATACTTTTCTTTGTTGCCTCCACAACTTTCACTGGACTTGAGACAGGCTTCTGTTCTTTTTAGGCATTGTGGTGACGCTGACACAGTTTACTCCACAATAAGTCTTACAGTTTCTGGCTTTATGTGTAGTTGCCCAAAACCCTCAGTGCTAAACGCTGTTAGTAAACTTTGATCTCTCTGTGTAGTCGTGTAAACTACTAATAGTGGTGGTGTGATGACCACCCCGGGAGGGGGAAAAAAATCACATTGTACTGAACAAAACAATAAATTGCTTTGATTACAGATATTCTGATCTGTATGCTGTATGGATGTGACCAAATCTATAATGATAATCATAAACACTGAGCCTTTTTTTTTAAACCTGAAATCAAGATATTGATGCATGGTACGTATGGGCAAAGGGGAATGTAACGCATCATATTTCAGGATGAGCCAGCCTGTAGTAAATGGATAACAAGATTGCCCAAACTAGGGTGAATAAAATTACAGATGAGTGATACATTCATTCGTGTATGCACAGCTCGCTGAAAGTCCCTCCACACCATTTCCATCCACTGTGGACTTTGGGTCATTGGAGCACCTTTTTTTCTTTTTTCAGCCTCTCTGTTGTAAATTTGTTGTTTTGTTTGGGATCGTTGTCCTATTGCTTGTCCTAATTTCACCAGAATACTTTGGCATACAGAGGAGTTTGTGGCCACTTCACGGTCCTGTGGCTGCAAAACAAGCTCAGATCATCAGCCCTCCACTAGTTGGTATGAGGTGTTTGTGCTGATATGCTAATTGGCTTTTGTTAAAAGTAATGCCGTGCAGTATGACCAACATCTGCATTTTGGTTTTTCCTGTCGAAAGAAAATTGTTCCACAAGTCTTGTGGTTTGTTCAGATGCATCTTTGGAAACATTTCTCCTGGCAATCCTTCCAAAGACGCTGCATGTGTTCAGCCTTTTTTTAATTGTACTGTCATGAACTCTAACATTTAACATGCTAACTGAGGCCTATAGAGTCTGAGCTGTAGGCCACTCTTTGGAAAACTGTATACATGTAAACGCACAGCTGAGTGCTCCAGAGCAGCAAACTCAAAATTTCTGCTTTTATAGAGGAGTTACTCTTGCAACCTACTTTATTCCTGTGGAAGTGTACTTAGAGTGTACTTGGTTTTTCACAGGACTGCATAGACTCCTGTGAAAATTTTTTTCACAGCTGTACGTACTGTATGTAAAGGCAGCTGGAACATGGGCCAACAAGGACGTAATGCAACATGTTTCCAGGGTGAGCCAAACCACGTGTGCTGCAGGTATGTAATTATATAACTGTGGGCTCTAACCACATTACTTCAGGACACACAAACAGAGATTCACTTTCACTAACAAAAATGGCCAAATTAATGCAAATAATACAAAAAAAGCTGAATTATAGAGCTTAATTTACACTTTTTGTTAAGTGTCCAAATAAATAATTACATGTCTTTTAAAAGCTGACTGTCCTGTAATCTTTCTTGTTAAACTCAAAGTAACTTAGAGGTGGAATGAATGTGGTTTGCGTCCTGCAAATCAAAATGAATTTTGTGACTGTCAGACCTTTCATCCCAAATCTGACATGTCTGCGCAGTTTAATTTGTGATTCTCTTTCAGCCACTTCTTAGTTCTTGTAGCATTTGCTTAATTTTGTTTATTTACTACTCGTCTTGGAGAAAGAATGTGTCACCTTGGACAGACGTTTAATTATGGACTTGTTAATCCTCTGCACTCTCTCCATACAATGAAAACAAATAGACGTATTGGAGACGTAAGATTATCTAAAAAAGAGATGTTTTATTAACACCAGCATTACTTAGTGACATATAAAGCCTAAAATGTGAGGCTGATTGCAGCATGTCTTATATCAGACCTCCTTTAGCATCAAATCCAAACTATTACAGACTGCACTGCTGAACAGCGAGCACACTTTGGGTCGAAGCAGCTCCTGCCATCAGTAACATTCCTTGTGTCTCTTGGCTGTATAGTAAATAATGAGGCCCAGGGTGATCAGCACCCCTGAACCTACCAGAATCAAGAAGCCCATTACAGGACTCTTGCCCAGGACGTGGCAGCTACGGCAGGGCGGTGCCAAACTGGGACACAGCTGTGGCTCTGCTCCTTGAATTGGGAAGCCGTTATGCTTGATGATGTTGCGATAGTTGGAAAGAGAGGCTTTGACAACGACTTCCTCGTGGACTTGGCCATACAAGCCGAACCCCGGGTCTCTCTGATCGTTCAGGGCATAGGCAAAGTAACCCTTCAGGTTTACACCATCCAGAGTGTATGCTGTGGAGGACGGAGGAGGAAAGGCAGCGTGTTAGATATTGAGTCTTCTTTTGGTTGCTTCCTTTAGGGGTCACCACAACAGATCATCTGATTCTATCTCAATCTCTTACAAGCCTCCATAAATCTTCTCTGAGGTCTTTGTCTTTTCCTCTTGAGTGACAGGAGAAAAGAATAAACTTAGTTTTTACATCTTATAGAAGCCAAAGATTTTAGCCAGTTCTGCTCCAGTCTTAAGGGTAAAGATAATTAAATACACCATTTTAGTATAGAATTCTTCGAGGTCATAGGTCAAATCAGGGTCACAAAAATTAGGAAAAACCCTTAGTTTCCATGGTCAACTCCAAACTTTAAACCAACATATTAGTGATTGGAGGACATAAGCACTGTTTGAGCTCTTTAAGACATTATTTTTCAGTACAACATTATATGACACATAACTTAATATACTATATTTTCATATTACCAATGCTGACATCAGCATAAAACAAAGTTTAAGTATAGCTCTTTCTCTTCGGGTGGAGCTGCGCTGTCTGAGTGCTCTTGTTATTTCCTGTTCTTTGGCAAAAGTCAAAGTGCATGTGAAAATATCTCTCCCATCGCTTTTCTTAAAAAATTTACTAATAATAAACTTAACGTGGCTCCAGCAACACTACAAGATATCATCCTTTGGTGTAACACAGTAAGCTTTACAAGGGCAGGGACCTGACTCAAAACTTCAGCGTGGACTGTGCGTGCATCTCTGTTGATATTTGTGTTTGCAGTTACGTGGGTCCAAGTCAGCTGACTGACCTGGGATCAGTGACCTAAATAGCTGTCTAATAATTAAACTGCATTGAGGCCACAGAGGGGAGAAGACTTTATCTCTACAGGATTGTACACAAGTTGCATGACATTAATCCACAAAAAAGTCTCACCTTTAAGTGCCTCGTTGATATAGTTGTACAGGTAGTAAACTCTCAGGCTGTCCTTGAAGCGGGCTGGATCTTCCTGGACCCCGTTAGCCATCACATAGACGGGCACGTCGCTGTAGTGCTCTTTCACCTTACAGAGCAAAAAAAAAAAAAAAAAACAGAGCCTCTTATGCTGCTATTACACTGAAACAACATATGACCTGAAAGTTTTAATCCACTCAGTATAAAAACACATAACTGCAAAGGGAAACAGATGGTTGCACACCACAACCATCACAAAAGTCTTACCCAGTTGAGGGCTTTCCTCAGTCCCCAGGGCACGACAGGTCTTGGGGACATGATCCACGTGGTGTCAATCATGTGTTGGACCTCAAGCATTGCTGTGTAGGTGTATCTGCAGATGTAGAAAATAAGAGTGACTAAACAACTTCCTATTAGTTAATAAATAAGTTCTGATGAGCCTGGATGAGTCATATTAACCCTCTCAAGGCAGGCGTTGCCGATTTGCAACAGTTAAAAACTAACAACCTGATTACCCCACATACATATTTTATGAGGTTTTTTTACTCAGAAGTACCACTGCTGGACTTGGTTGTGCATTAGCAACAAAAAGTTTAATTTGAGCCTGAGAGGGTTAAAACAGAGTGGAGTGTCCAGAGAAGTGAGGTCGTACGAGTCTTCCTTGGCGTGAGTCACAAGCTTGGTACTGAAGTGGCTGATGGCAAAGAAGTCATACGTCCCTTTAACCAGCTGTCTGTCGTCCTTCTTGAAAACTGGCAGTCTGTGGAAGCACATAAAATATAACTAAAATTTAACTGTGTACACTACACACAAGGCTTTAAAACTGTACCACACTGTGAATGAAGGATTTGTACTCGAGTGAGTTCAGCTGCCGCAGCCAGCTCCTCATCCCCACAGGATAGTCCCCACTGCCAAAGATTGGCTCTGCGAACCAGCCAATGCAGAAGTCTAAAACCCTTTTAGCCGGCTCCACGTCTTTTCGGCTGAATGAAAATGCCGGCTCCACCCAGTCCATATGCAAAGCCAGAGACACCTGATATTACACAAAGCATGCCAAGTTCAGGTGAGCATCTGAGACTATTTCTTTCTCCTGGTGTCCACACCAGGGGCGGATCTAGAAGGATGGCATGGGGTGGCAAGTGCCACCCTAAAATGACCCCTTGCCACCCCAGTTTTACATATGACATTGTTGTTTATGAAAATAAGATAGCATTAACAGTTCGAGCGTAGTTACAGTCAACAGTGAATATAAATGCTAAAACTGAATATATTGGATAGTGTTCCCCCCTGCACCATTAACAAATGGTTCAGTCCATAGCAGGACAGACTTTTTTCTTGTTTTCAGTAGCAAGCCATGCTTATAATTGTGCCATAGCATATTTTGAACAACACCACGGGAATTTCGGATTTTACACAGGTGGTTGGATGTTACACTCAGGAAATGGAAGGAAGGTGAGTGTTATTAACCCGCTGCACCTCCAAATCACATGACTATTTTAAGCTGACATGGCAACAAGCTGCAGCCACGCTGAGTCTCTATTTCAACCCACATTGAAAGTTCGGACTTCAAAGTTTTTAAATTTTAATTACAGGCCAGTAAATCCAGAGTTATGATAATATATATAAGCCACGCTTTTTTTCTAAATACCGTCTTCACGTTTGTGTGTGTGTGTTTTCTAAGGACAGCACGAAAACAGTAAAGAAAGGGGAAAAAAACACTTCTTTCCTATCAGTGGAAAAATGCACCATGTCAACAAATTAAAAAAAAAAAAGTCAAAATGTGGGATTTGGTTGTTTAGGAAGAGGGAAAAGTTTTGGGAATGACGGTAATGGCAGTGAGTGAGAGACAGAGAGAGTGAGTGAGAGAGAGACAGAGAGAGTTTTTAGATGTGGGAGATTTGTGACGTTTAGTGTGGAGTGTATACTTAGTGTGTTGTGTTGTCTTGTGTAGTTGTTCTGTTGTGTAGTCGTTTCGTTTTGTGTGTCAGTGAGGGCACTAATGAATGTCACTAAGGCACATTTGCAATGTAAACACTGTCACTAAGTAACTAAGTAGAAAACCAGCGGAGTGATACACCTCCGGTTGTCAGGCCTGCAGGTTTATCCCTGTGAAGTTCTTTTCTGTCTTTTGGTGGACAAACCTTTTTTTTTTACTGACACACGTCATTTGCGGGGCATCTTATTGCAACACCTGATTGTTCTCTTACTTTAGTTTTAGTAATATTTTTAAATGGTTGTAGAAAATCAAAAAAAAGACCGGCAGGTGTATTGGCTGCATTTTTAGATAAATAGCTGTATATGTTTACAAAATGTACAATTTATATTTGCAATTCAAGTTATAAAAATTTACTCAACATGTCTGTGGGGGGTTTTTTTTACAGTAAAAAATACTACTAGGATTTTAAGTTCTTTGTGTGATTTCAGATCAGTAATAGTACTATTAATAGTAATAGTAGTACTAATGCGGTAAGTCAGTGAAAAACAACTAAATTCAGTTGAGCTGAAAAGATACCAAACAAGGCAAGGGGGAAAAAATAAAATGAAACAATCTGAGGGTGAAATACAAACGGTTGTATTTCAGACCTCAGTGGGTTAATCCAACAAATTATGAAAAATTAGGTTAATTTTTGTTCATGACAGTGCAGATTTCTGACATTTTGTGTAATTTAAGCTGTAACAATGTGATTGTTTTCTAACAAAAAACAGTGTGAAACTTAGACTTGTTTTTGTAAATGAACCGCCCAATGTTGTGTAGCTTTCTGGATTTTATACTTATTGGGCTACATATTTATTTATTATACAGGCTATACAGTACATAACATTAGAAAATCACATGTTTTATGTAACTAAAGTGTGTAATTATGTGGGCTACAGACAATAATTAAGATATAGACTATATTTATATGAAAAACATGTATGCTTACTGCATTTGAATCATTCTAACCATATGTAACCACCTGCATATGTGTTTGGGGGGGGAAGGCATTGATTTTGCCACCCCATTTGATTTCTTTGCCACCCTCATGACACCCTAAGAAAATTTCTCTAGATCTGCCCCTGGTCCACACAGAACCAGCACTTCACTGACCTTTCCTCCCTGTGCATATCTGAACTCGCGGTCGTAAGCATGCCAGGCCAGCGCGTGAGCCCGCAGCATCTCATGGCCCTCCGGGTAGCTCACCATCTCATCGTTTGGTTCGTTCAGGGTGATCCATATCTTCACATAGGCCCCTAGCTCTCTGTAGCAAAGCCTGGCATAGTCTGCAAAGGCCTCTGGAGTCTTACTGTTACAAGGGAAAACAATATCTACATTAAGAAACTGAAATGGAAGTAATCTTGCTGCTCTGATATATCTAATAAAATAAGTATATACACAGTATAAGTATATACTGTGGCTCAAGACTTTTGCACAGTGACAACATTCAGGCACTTACATGTGATTTCAAAAAATAATAATGGTGGATATCTTTCTACTTTAAAAACAACGTCAGATGTCACTAATGGAGTTAAAAATGCCAGCACATCAGACTTTCAAATATTGGGATTGCTGGTTTTAGTATCTCTTTATTACAGGAAGAGAAAACACAGAGCAGTCAGCGATCACGCAGGTGAAAACATGGACACACTGTTCCTGGAAACATCGCCGCATGTTTGCTTTTATATCACACCACTCTGCCCATTACTGTAAGCTGTAATAAACCATGACTCATAGAAATTAACGTGTATTTGTTCTGTATTTGGAACAAATTTTCAAGCTCAAACGGTGTTTATATAAGCGCTCTATCTGACCTGTTCAGCCACCTGTTGGCAGTATCCAGCGGGGCCGGCAGGCTGCTGCGCTGGCGGGTGTGGTGCCAAAGAGTGACCACAGGTGTGACATTAGCCTGGAGCAGCTGACGTGAGAAACAGCGATAGTACCCCAGCAGGGTGGTGTTAGGATGAGCCACATCCCCTGTAGGCACCAGGGCTGACCAGTTGAGGGAGAAGTGGAAGTGGTTTACGCCAATCTGCCTGATTTCTTCCACCTAGGGAGGAGAATGAGGAGGGATACACACTAAAACTAAGAAACCTCCCTCAAACCTTTACAAGCTGTAACCCAAAAAAGAGCCAAAACAGGTGGCAGGTGGGTAAAATGGCCAACCTGCTGGCGGATGGTGGCGTAATCGGCACAGTGTGGGGTTCGATGTAGAGGCGGCGCGTTGAAGCCCTCCAGCTTCAGCAGCTCTCCGTTGTTGGAGACGTTCCAGAGGTAAATGTTTGGGTCTGCAAACTGGGTGGGCGTGGTCTCCACCTGTGCGAATAACGATGCAAAACGATCAAAGCAGTTTTGCATGATGACTCTGTGGGTTTATGTGGTTTATTATTAAGAGAGGGTTAATTACTGTCCCTGTTGCAAGTTGGACTTTCACCATAAAAAGCGCAGGCTGGAAGTAATGTAATCCACATGATGCAAGTTCGATCAGGGCAAGAGAAATACTTTCAAATAAGATATTATAATCACTGCATAAATCTTCAAAATATCCAACAGAGCCGTCATGTTAAATATGTTAGACATCAGCCCCACAGATGGTAGAATGATAAACAGGTCCTATTCTGAGTCCCTGAATCAAAGCTGAGACAGTTAAGTTAATATTTTCTTGAGTTGACATCTCCAAGGAAGCATGTAACATGGAAGACTAATGTACCTGTATTAATTCAGCTCCATATTATTGTGTGAAGTTGCACTGGGTTGGGAGTGGTTGTGTGTGTGTCACATTTTTGGTGAGCCATTGGCTGTAATGGGGTTGGACTAATTAGAGGCAGGTGTACTTGATTGCACTGATACACTGGTCTACTTATAGCCCACACTACAAACACTGCTGTGTCATTTTGTCTCTCTCTGCGGGTGTGTAATGTAATCAAATCTGACATGTTTGGGATGGATGGGTTTTGCACTGTGAGTTATATAGTGAGCATTTCATTTTGTCTCTCTGTGCAGGCCAGGGCCTATTATATGCCACAACCTAAAGGCAGCGGAGTTGCAGAGGCTGTAGTGACCACTGGCTATCTACTTGCAGGGTGGTGGGTCTCAGAGGACAACTGCTAACCCTGTTGAAGTCAACACGTGGAGTGCAACAGGCATTGTGGCATAGCTGGCTCTGGCCTTGGGACTGTGTGTTTTTACTTGATTTGCAAATGGGACACTGGACTGTTTTATCTTTTGATTATCGTGTCAGTAAATTATCTTTTAGAATTTTATTGACTGTCATCTTTTTGCCCACGGCTGAGACGGTTGGTCAGACCTGGAATCTTTTTTGGGTGTGTTACAAGCATTCTAATCGCCTTTCATTCATTATCCGACCTCTGTCCTTTGGCCCGCCATGACTTCCGCATCCATCTGCAAAACCCCCTGCAGTGCCTACACACTATCTCCTCCCGGGCTCAGTTTACATGCACAAACACCCACACGCACCTGGATTGAGTTGGCTGACACACCCCAGGCGAAATCACAGGGGAAGGCTCCTTGTACTGGTCTGTTCTCAGGAAGTTCTGGGAAACCGTTGCTCTGGATGACGTTTCTGTAGGAATGATGACAGCGGCACAAACTCTCTTCCTTTATTGTGTCTCTTTACTGTGTTTGTAAGACATAATTGTGATTTTTATCAAAAGAGAAGGGTCCTTAACTGAACCAAGATGAAACAGTTACTGTAGATATTTTGTGCTGTCTAACCTTCTCTACATCTTCTCCATCAATGATCTCAAATTAAACATCCCATTTCTTGGTACTGGTGCTTACTGATCATTAAGTCTCTTCTTAATCCAGCTTCAACAATTCTTTTCCACTAAATGAAGGTAGTGGAAAAGAGTTGTTGGTGTGGCTCATCAGCTTTATTGCTCTGCTGTGCTGCTGTACAGCATTTTATTAGCAACTTATTCTGCTGTTGGAGGAATTCAGCAGATACCTGCACAAATTGTGCACCCTAAAATGATAAGAACTGAACACATGCCTGTAAAAGGTGGCAGATGTCTTTGGCTCCCTCTTCATGTCAGGAGTGTTGAAGTCCACATAGTAAAGCCCCCGTCGTATCCCGTATTCCCTGTGCCACTCAAAGCCGTCTATCAGAGACCAGGCAGTGTATCCAATCACGTTCACTCCGTCTATGACGATTGCTGGATTACAAACACAACAGTGCAGATGACCCATATTTAGCTTCAGTGTGAAGTTATCGGGTCGCCATTGTTTTTATGACCACTTATGCTGATATGAGAAATGTTATGATATGAGAATGTCAATACACGACACTGGACTCACACTTAAGCGCCTCGGCGATGAACCTCTTGAGGTAGTACATGTGTTTTGGGTCTTTTGTCTTGGTGTTGCCGAGGACGTACCTGCATGGAAACCAAGACGTTCAACAGAGACATGAGGTGGCATCAAAGAGGTGCTGTGCAATCAGCAGAGCGTCTACACCTACCAACCACTCTGCACCACAAAGATGGGGGGGTTGTCATACTCCGTGTTGACCCAGTAGAGCAGCATCCTCAGGTCCAGATCCTCCTGCTGCCCAAACTTGAGGCTGTCGTTGATCAGATGGAAGCTCAGCGCCGCACCATGAGAGAGGGCAAAAAAGTCAGCTGTTCCTTTCACCTGTTCACTTTCTTCCGGCGTGAAGGAGGGCAGACGTGAGCCCAGCCTTGACTTCATGCAGGGGGGGTAGTCTCCATCTATGAACAGTGGCCGGGCGAACCAACCCAGGACGTGGTCCAGGGAGCACTGACATTCTCTCAGGCTTTCCAGGCGAGTGCGGCTGGGCTTGATCCAGTGAGAGGCCAGAGCCATGGACAGTTTGCCATGGTGTCGTGGACGGTAGTGGCGGTCGTAGAGATGCCAAGCAGCTGCGTGAGCCTGGAGGAGGGAGAAGGACAGAAAAAGAGGGGAGATGGGTGGATGGGATGTAGGCATAAATGCTGGGAAGGATGACACAAAACAAATATAACATTAATAATATTAAATATTATAAGGCCTTGAGATTTATTATTTTCACAGCAGCCCAGAAACAAATACATTATTACTCATGAGAGCAGCTCGATCAAATATTCGTTCCTACACAATCAGGTTATCCACGATGATGGAGTTTATAGATTAACAGTTTAAAAGAAAAAAACTTGTCATTGCTCCACCAGCTTCATCTTCGTGTAAGTCATACATTTCAAGCATCTTGAAACGTTCTACGCTCCAGTAAAAAAGACCATAAAAAAAAGATATACATAATTTTTAAGAAAGTCTAAATCCAAATAAGCATGGCGAGCCAAAGCCACGAGCTTCACTGTCAGCAGGTCGGTAAAGATCCTCAGGCAAAAAATGATAAGGAGTTACTCATGGTGCTGAGAAAAATTAAGAAAACAATCAACATAGTAAGATGTTTGTTTCTGTGAGGTTATTGTCTGCGATAGCTTTGCTTGTTTGTGAACTAACGTGTAGTCAGCAGGATTTACAAAGACGTTATATATAAAATAATGACATGTTTTGCAAGTATCTTTATGACTCTGTGTGATTGTACCTGCAATATAATAAATCAAGTCCTTTTTGACCATTTAAATTTCTTTATAGTACTGTGATGTTATATTGTTGTTGCAATTTCTTGGCTAGATCTTGCTTTAAAAAGACTTTTGTAACCCTTTAAAGACTAAACTGGGAAATAATTGCATACATGAGTTTTAATTTGTATCAAATTTGCTACATCTAGCTTTTTTTCTTTTTTTCTTTAAAATGCATTTCCCATTAACAGAAGTGTTCTTTATGCCCCAAACTGACAGGTTGGGTGGAAACAAGTCATTTACAATAAATACTACAGGCAATCTTAGTTTAAGTGTTATAAATTTTTAGATTTGTTGGCCTGTAAAAAATATCTCCCCTGAATGATATCAAGTGAATTTGAGAAAGAACATCCCCGTCACAAGGCATAAGCGCCAGTCAGTTTTTGGTAAAGTGACTGTTATATCACTTTATATCATCCTAAAATGTCTCATTGACATTAAAAATGTCCTTTTTATGGGAGAGCTGGCCCAGAGAGCAGAAAATGTAACAAATGTAACATCAAAGTTCCATAAAGATACTTTAAGTATTGGATTGGCTACAGAGTCAAAAGGATACTTACAAAACAGGTAATTTCCTTATTTTAGAAATAACCCCTTCAAATCCTCTTCACTAAAGTTGTTTTAATAATGTAAGCACATATTTTAGATATTTTAAAAAACACACATACACACAGGAACAACATAGAATCACCTTCAGCAGGTTGTGTCCAACCCGGAATGGAAGATCAGGGTCGTTCTTTATCCCGGGAGCCACCACTCCGGTGCCATATCCGTGTCTCGCCACCACAAAGGGGTTATCGATGGTGATCCAGTACTTTACGTCATCCCCGAAAGCCTGGAAACAGAAATCGGCGTAGTCTTTGAAAATTCCCACGAGCTCCGGGTTGCTCCATCCGCCGAGGGTCTGCTGCAGGTGGTCTGGCAGGTCCCAGTGGTAGAGCGTGACCACCGGCTCCACGCGGATCTCCTTCAGCTTCTTAATGAGCGTCCGGTAGTAGTTGGTGCCGATTTCGTTGTAACTGCCACGGGTACCGTTGGGAAAAATCCTGGACCAGGACAGAGAAAATCTGTAGTGGCTGACCCCGAGCTGTTTAATGGCTCGGATGTCAGCGTTGATGTTGTGGTAGCTGTCGCTGCCCACGTCTCCGGTGATCATTCGGGTGCCGCCGCGCGTAAAAGTGTCCCAAATGGAGAGCCCCTTCCCGTCCTTTTCGAACGCGCCCTCCACCTGGTACGCGGCCGTGCCCACCGCCCATATGAAGTCCTTGGGGAAGGTGTCATAGAGGAAAGCCTTGTCTGCCGGATAGGGCAGCTTATTGAAGCGACCCCAGGTTTTCAAGCCGGCGTTAGGCTTTGCAGTCACGGGGGTGAAGAAGCCAAGAAATGTCACGAAGGTGAGCAAAGCCTTCATGGTAGCCGTCAATACTGGCTTTGGATGTCCAGTTTTGTCCCTTAAAGGGGCTCTTATTTAATCATGCTTGGAGCTTTTCAGTCACTAAACACGGGACTGTGGAGCGCAGTCAGCCAGCTGTGAACCCACCACACGCCGCCTCTCCAAATCTATCAATTATTAGCCAAAGCACCTGACGCAACGAGCTCTCCAGGCACAACATGATGTTAAGAGCCCCAAATGGCCAATCCGTTGCTTAACCACATTAGTTTTTAACAACAACTGATGGGACATGGATACATTAAATATGCTTGTTTGTCTGTTCAAGCAAGGCCACAGTTTGGCTTTTTTCCCCCTTCTTTTGGTCTAGATGTGATAAAGTATTCACAGCACAGGAAAGGAGAGTGACCCAGGTGCCCCTAATATAATCCCAGTAACGGTCCTATTATTATGCATCCTCAGCTGGCACATAATTTCATAACTGTATTCCGGTGTCACACATCAAGCGCAATAAAAGCTCATCGACATTTCTCACCGGATCCGGTTCACTCAGGACCCCACACAGAAAGAGGACGGTGGAGAGGGGGGTGAAGAGGAGATGTATGCAAACAGAAGACTGAGTGTACCCTGCAGCACATCACTTCCTTATCTTCCTGCTCTCAGCTGGGTTGCTTGGAAACTCAGGCCTCTCTTGCTGTCGGCTATTTTGGTCCATATAGCTGCTGCATAAATATGTGAAGAGACACGAGTCTGTTGGTGCTGCTGGCAGCTTCCAGCCTGACACTCCAAATCTAACCTGACCTCGTTAACCTACACTAGTCTCTGTATACAGTACTAATGCCACAATCACATTTCAATGCAGATAGTTTAAATAATATAAAGACAGCAAACAAATATGTCCAAAAGCATTTCTAATCATACTTGTTTTCTTTAGAAAGCATGTATTATATATTATTCCTGTTTGCACACAATAAGAGCTTTATTTCGTTTTATTGAGCCATGGCACAAACCACCACTGTGCAATGATGTGCTTTATCTTATGTAATCTATGCTATGTAATGAGCTTTTTCCTTCTTTGCTTCCTTCCAACCCTCAATTGTTCATCCAGCTAAGGTCATGTGGAGACTGGGCCAATGAGGTCTTTACAGAATAAAGCAACCATTATCCTCATTACTGGTTAATCTAATGGGAGGTAAGAAATGCGTGCACACCTTTAACAAACTGTTTTCCTCATTCAGCTACGTGCATTTGAACAGGGACGTTGGAGATGAGCGTGTAGTCGCTGCTCGGGGGACAGAAGTGCATGCTCTTGTCATTTATTGAATTTGCCTTGAAAGGCAGGTGGTTTATCTAATGCAGGGAAACAGACTCATCCGACAGTCGAACAGTATGTGATTAAGGCCTGGGACGGACCATAACCCGAAGGTAGATTGTGGTGTGTGGGTGTTTTTCCACTGAGCTGGGCTACGCTGCAAAAGTTCAAAACTCAAGTACATGTGCATAAGCAACGAGGAGCACAGCTTGCCTCATAAACAACACAGGAAAAGGAGCAACACTGGACACTTAGCAGCCTCAGAGTGCACAAACACTGGACTGGACAGCGTGAGTGTGCTTTGACTCTCTGCAAATAAATAATTTAAATACACAGACGATCCACATCTGATGCTGCTTGATGTCCACTCTGACAGCAGATTAAAGTGCAATCTTCATGTTGGGTTACAATTTAGTTAAGAAGGACACTGACTTATCTGTTTGCATCACCATAAAAACCTGAAATCTGCTGACGTCAGTCCATGGATCCTGAAACCAGCCGTGTTACAAATCCTTAGCAGACCCTACCTGCACATGTCTGAGTGTGCAAGGTGTTAATACATAAACTACACAGTTTTTTTTTTAAAGCATCACCTCACAAGGTGTTTACTGTAAGATGCATTAGATTACTGTGCTCAAAGAAATTAAGAGAAGATTTAATACAAACATCAGATCTCAATAAACAAAATCATCAACCCTTTGAGGGCTGGATTCATAATCTACAAAAATCAGAATTACTAACTGAAATTACGGGCTTATCCAGCTTGCATTATACTGTGGCTCAGTTGTGTATGTGGCTGCATTGCAAACCCAATAAGGATTCTGATGAGACAGCAGATGGTGTCCCGGGGGACCCCCCCTCCCCCCCAGACCTGGATCACAGCACCAGTGACTCTTATTTGGTGACGTCAGTCACTGATTCATAACATTCATAAACTCTGGCAACATGGGCTGGACAGTGTCTTTCACCAACAGAAGGTCTGACGCTGGGTCTGAGGGCCTATGAACAGTCACAGCAGTCTGTGTGACCCTCCCAGGAAATCCCTCCCCCTCCCCAGTGCAGACATCCTGGATAATGTTTCAGGGGGTGAAACATTTCATGTGCTCAGTGTGAGCCTGCTCTCCTCTGTGAAGGGGACGGGTCCAGTTCTGGTGTCTTCGAGCGAATGCTAGCTGAGCTTTGAGGAGAGGTCCGACTAAAACATGTGAGGCCCTCTGACTGAGTGTGTTTGTGACAGCATGCTCAGATATATGCACGACTAACCAACTGGAGCTCATGATATAGAGTTTATGAGACTTTCTCCGGCTCTGTCCAGTTCTCCTTGTGTAAGCGCTCATCTTCTAGTATCTCCTCCACACTGTGCTGGGAGGCATAACATATGGATGTGTGATCCTGAAGGATCTGGACTACCTGTGCACCCTGAATGTGCAGCAGGTACTCATAACAAGGACACTAACAAAAAAGCAAGACTGGAGAAAAATCAGTCAGGAAGGATCCAGAGAAAGCAGTGATCTGTGGAACCACCTGTAAAAACCATTTTCTTTTGAGGGTTTTCACCTGCTGTCAATTTCATTTGTAGACTTATGCTCCCTGACTGGACTGATTAAAATCCCTGAAGTTTAACTGACTACTTGTTATACTGTGATAATCGAATGTTCCCTTTTAATTTTTTTTGAGCAGTGGAGTTTTAAGCAGAGAAGTCAAGAATTCCAGTTTATAAAATCAGATTTGCTCACAGCTGCTGATTCACGCTGGAAGACTCATCCGTGACACATATTATTGGCTGAGGTAGGAGGTTGTTGGTGATCTTTGCGTCAGACTCCACATTTCTCCCCCACAGCACTTTCTCCCAAGCCTTCTCTAAACTGTTTAGATGTTCACTGACAAACTTGAGTTGGACCTGTACATACGCCCTCTTAAACAGGGGGACTTTGCAACATTTCAATCCATTACAGCGTAACATGTTACCAGTGGTGTGGTGGTTGTGGTCTCAACTGCCTTCAGATCATTAAGCTTGTAGTTTGGGCTGACCCACCACATTTCCTATAAACATCCTCACGAGGAAAGGCCTTGCATTTGGACCCCCAGACTGAGGGCGGCTGATAGCCATTTCATACTTCTTTCATTTCCAAAGAATCACACCAACAGTCACCAAGCTTTGTGATGATGGTCTTCTAGTCTATCCCAGTCTTGTCCCTGAAGTCCTTTGACAGCTACTTATCCTTCCTCATGATGTAGGAGAGGTTGGAAGATATTGATGCTGTGAACAGGTGTGATTTATACACATACGCTGAGATCAGGAGTATCTGTGGACTGATTGGGACACAGACATATGTGGGAGCCAGAATTTGGGCTCGGTTGCAGAGGATCAAATAGTTATTTCACTATTCTAAATCTAATTATTTCATCGAGTTATTTCACTTGATTTAGAATTTTTGTGTTTTTTCTCAATTTACGGTTGATATGCTGTCGCCCGAACAACTAGAGACTGTTCATTTCTTTGAGCAAACTGACAAATATATCATTTCCCTCACTCTATGCACAACTGGCATTTAGAACACGACGTCCATGAGCACAGGGAACAGCTGGTAAATTTGTCAATACTTCCTAAATTTTAGGATTTTAAAACCCTTCTACAACCACCTGGCTAACACTGAGGATCCCCCCCCCTCCCCTCACTTTGCCATAAAAGCTCCACCCAGTACCTTTGGGGCTGTCTTGTGGTGTCATGCAGTCATTCTTCACCAACGGTTTTAAAGTTATGGTTAAACAGTGCAGTTGTTTGTGAAGTCTACTGACGTTAAATGTGTTTACATAACTGTTTTGATTACAACTGGATATTATACAAGCCCTTTAAAAAAAACGGCTCGACCTTTTCAAACATCCTTAATAGCTAAAATATCTCTATTCACAACACCATCTGGCATCAGAGCTAATCATACCGATAAAGCACAAACCACTTCAAAGTAAAAGAAAGAGAAAATGAACATGTCAGGATTTTATAGAGAATTATATTGATACAATGGAGGGTCTGACTGGGTGGATGTGAAGCCAAGTTAATCAGCAGTGACAAAAAACCCAAAACAAAACCAAGAAACTAGCAACACAGCTGCTCATGACTTCCTTCTATCAGCAAGTACAAACCTAAAAATGAGACGCACACTACAATCGTTTCCAGAAGCAACTCTACAGTCGGACAGGGTTCTGACACTTTCTTTTTCAATATATGGTTTTAAAAAAAGTTTTTAATATACAGAGCTGTAAACAAAAGAACATGTTTTATTTCTTTGTTTAAAGTAAATTCACACAATTAACATTACATAAAAAAAAGGTAATGGTTAATCTCTTTCAGTTTTTAAAAGTTGACACGGAGGGAGGTTTGATAAGCAACGCCGCTTTTTGGGAGCACTTTTAATAACGTGAGTGGGCAAAGGCTTTACAGCATCCTCCCAGTCAGCGTCAAACACAACAACAGAACATGAAACAGACATAAGAGACTATTTACAAGAGTGATCTATTTTTTTCCTTTGTTTTTCCTCAGTAAAATCATTTCTACTTAATGTGGCTTAACGTCATCACAATGCAGCACGAAGCAACAACCCACAGCTGACGATGCGGATGTATTGATGTAGTGTGCACGTGGAATATGCAAGTGTGTAAAGTCGGTGTAACAGTAGGAGCGTCGGCTTATGAAAAGTTTTAAAAAGTTCAATGTCCATTTATTTTGTTTCGTTCTTGCGTCATTCCTCCGTGACTCTCGAGGAGACGTGCCGTCTTCTTTTGTCCTCTGTTTTTGTTTTAAAGTTTTTTTTAGCTCATCTTCTTCGCCCAGCTGCCTTCTTGCGACCCTGAAATGGAACAGGATGAAAACTGAATTAATAACTAAGTATATAAACTCCTTTAAAATACTTGAGTTGTTTTAAAAGACACTAAAATGGATGTGACAACACTTGACCCAGTACCCTCGGTGTTGGCTCATCCTCCTCTTCCTCCACTTCTTCCTCCTCCTCCTCTTCATCTTCTTCCTCAGACTCATCCTTAGTGGCAGCTGCCTTCCATCGGCCACCGCGCCTGTATCCGCAGACAGAACAGGAACAGCAAAATATTACATTTTGTGCCCTTGGAGGAGCAGTCGTAGTCGCTGATGTGCATTTTTGCAAAAGTGAATCTTACGTTGGCTTCTTGGCCGCCGGCTGAGCCGATTTAGGCGGACGTCCTCTCCTTTTCTGCGGCGTGGACTCTGCCGAGTCAGATCTGTTAAAGGAAGACAAAAACAAAACAACTTCCATCAAAAAGAAGCTCGCTGACAGAACTTTGAAGCACATCTCGCGTTTCTGCGTGCGCCGGCTGTTTTCGTACCCCTGTGATCGTCGTGGCGCCCTGGCTTGCCTTCCTCCCCTGGTCTTCACCTCCATGTTTTCACTGCTCCTGTCGTCGTCCTCGTCTTCATCCTCTACTTCCTCCTCACCCCTCTCCTCGTCCTCATCCTCTTCCTCCTCATCCTCCTCGGGTGGAGGAGCTGCCTTCTTCCGCCCCCTCCTCCCTTTGGCAGGTGTGTCCTGACTGGGCGCAGCAGACTTCGGAGGCCGGCCCCTGCGGCCTTTCTTGGGCGGACTGTTCTGTTCGTCCTCCGGCCGGTTGTCTTCGTCCCACGGGTCCTCAGAGTCAGCTGCTGCGGTGGTGTTGGCAGTTGCCTTCTTACGTCCACGCTTCGGCTTGCTCTCCTGGTCATCGCCGGAGGTTACGCCCCGTTTGCGACCCCGGGGCTTTTCGATATCCTGCACACAAACTCATTGTTCACCATTTCTTTGTTTCACAGTAAAAAACAGACTGAAACTCAGTTTTTACAGCAGCACAAAGAAAAGGAAGAAGAAAAATGGTGATGAGAGATAGAGATTCATATTTTTCATATTTTTGCATAAAAAGATACCATTACTTTTTTCTGTTGTTTGTTTTGAAAGGTAGGATTTCTGAGTCAGATGAAATCATGTATGCAAAGCAATAATGATGGTTTACACAATTTGTACACGTTAATCTAGTCTCGACTTCAATCCAGCTGGTGTTTGCACAGTTGTATCATAAAGCAGAGACACGGGGATTTACGACAGGCAGCACTCTGCCGAATCACGGCAACGCTGCCTTCACTAGTTTCCATCAGCTTCAGTGTAATCTTTTATCACGGTTTTGCTTATTTGCTTTTGTTTTACTTAAAAAAACAACAACAAAAGAAACCAACAAAAACCACTTCACACTAGAAAGAATAACTTACAATAGAGTAAGTCTGCACAGCCTCTTTGCGTTTAGATTACAGTCGTTTCAATTTCAATCAAGGTTGTAACAATAACTACTCCAATAGACTTTTTCAACACATATTTTTAAACAATACATCCTGTTAAGATCTCATCAGAAATAAAGACCTGATCGCCACATCGACGTTTATCTTCTAAATAATCAATCTCGCAGCGCCTAAAGGAGATTTACCTTGTCGACACTGTCTGCTCTCTTTAGGCTGATGTCCTCGTTTTCACTGTGATCCATCTCTGTGCTGTCATGCCTGAAAAATAACATCAATCATTACTTGTTACTATTTTAGTTACAAAAAAACAGTGTGCAACAAGTGACACAGTCTCCTGAATTTTCAACATTTGAAAATGATCCATAGACCCGACAATATTAGAATGAAACCCCAACAGTTAGACAAACCCCTATGAGCAAGTGCTTGGCAACAGTGGGAAGGAAAAACTCTTAACAGGAAAAAGCCTACGGCAGAGCGGCTACGTATGGAAACACATCCTACGTGCAAACACGGAGTGCCTGGAGCTAATCTGAGTCTTTTATCAGACCAAAATATTGCTGATACGTTAAGTTTTCTGAGTGTGGGAGTCTTGCTGTTATATCTCCTACCTGCTTTTGCTGCGCTGTGGAGAGCCCGGGTTGGATGAGGAGTCGTTACTGGTGGTCTCCATACGAGAAGCTTTACTCTGGAGTTGTTTGCCCGCTGATGACAAGGGCTTGTTTACCGCCCCCAAAACGTTAGCAGACTTTGGCTTAAATAGGAAGGAGAGGTGGTCAGAGTGGAGCAGTGAGCCGGATGTGTGATCAACAAAACTAGTGAGCCCACATTATCGTTTAAAAAGCTCGAGCTTACCTTTCCTGGTGTGAAGAATGCCTTCATCTCTGCTGGGAGATAATTTTTTGTGTTGCTGAAGTTCTGAAAGAGAGAAGCAGAGAGAACAGCAGCAATTAAAACAAAGCAGAAACACAAGCAGATGATCTCATTAGACAAAACATACCTGCTTTTTTTGTTTTTGATAATTTCTCTTCAAACAAGGACACGTTTATACAAAACTTAAGGCAGCTACTTTCTCATAACTCTTCGGAAGGATCTGCTAACACTAGCAATGCTGTCGTTTACTCATTTTAACAAAGTGAAAAATGTTTTGGATGCTTTAAACTCTTTAGAGTGCAGAGACCGACCTTGTCGGGTTTGGTAAAGAAGCGTGATGGCAGCACGGGGTCCTTTGGAGACTCCAGGCTGTAGGTGGTGCTCTTCGACATGATAATGTGCATGGCAACGTCACACACTGTGTAGAGTTTCTGCACAAGGAAGAAACAACAAACGCACGTCAGGGCAGCACTGATGACGGCGGCTGAAACACTGGCTGGATATCTACTGTCCATATTAGCTACACGTTAAATGAGCACCTCATTCGTTTTGGGATCGGTGGCGGCCTGGGCGTCTTTCGTCTGCTTGATGTTTTCCACCATTTTTCTTATGAAGGCGTGGCTGTTGTTCTCATTCTTGGCCATTATAATCTCAAGGACAAACCACAGAGCCCTATCCAGGACAGCAAGTTTGACATTAAAAGGTACAAGTCATGATTAACCATCATAAAAACAGACTAAAACGTGACTGAAACCACAAACGCCAGGTTGGAATATTAAAAACCCATTTAAGAGATTATACACCGCTTACTCTTTAATTTCCTTTAGCTGCTCGATGTCTTGTACTTTGACATAGTCTGGGTCGTGTGCCAGAAGGTGGATGGTGTAGGGCACCACATACTCCGGCAGCAGAGAGAACAGCTTGTCTGTGGGTACACACACAGTGAATATGACACCACCCTCAAATGTCATCCGAAATCATCAGATATCGTTTGGTTTCTTTACCGCTGAGGGCAGCGTGCTGTTTGAGGTACTCGCGGCGTATGTTGACGTTTTTCACCAGGCACTGGCGAGCGTGAGCCCGCCTCTCCTTAACGGGGTCCTTGGCGCACAGAGCGAACACTGCCATGTATTCCAGCGGTAGCCGCAGACGGCACAGGCCCCGGTGAAGCTTCTGGGCAAAACACTGTCGCACCTGGTAGCACTCATCCTATAGCGCAAAGAAGAGGACACAGAGAACAGGAGACGCGATGATGAGGAGGATGAAATGCGACAAAATATCAGGGAGAAGAGGCAGAGGTGGAATAAAGATGAGCTGCACAGAAAAGGACTTGAACTGAAAATGCAGAGCCGGCAAATTAAATATGGCAGTTCTTACATTAATGACGAGTGCGCACAACTGATATTGCTCCAACGTGATTATTTCGTGATAGCAGGGCTCCTGTGCCAGCTTCAGCAGGGCGCACGCCGCCGCCAGCCGCAGCCTCGACATGTCCGGTTTGCTAGAGAGAAACAAGAGGAAACAGATTTATTCATTTATCTACAAACGTTCTTACCATCAAAACCCCCAAAGGTCCAGAGCACCCATTAAAAGTGAGCGCTTCACTGAAAATTACATGATCTTAATCTGAGGACAAAGCTTTCTTTGAGTTGCTCAAGGACCTGACACACACAGGACCATAGGTTTGTCTGAGAAGCAGAGTTTATTTATTTTAATTACCCCATCTTGCCCTGTTCTGTTAGGTCTCCATCGCTGTGTAAGATAGCAGTCAGCATCCTCAGGGTGGAGTTGCCCGATTTGCTCTGGTTGTTCTTCACGCCTAGTAACCACCTCACCATCAGCTTGATGCCCTGGATCTGAATGAGGAAGATGAAAGAGTGAAAGATTAAGTGTTTTGCATTAATACATCAAGAGTGTGACAAAGTAATTAGGAGAATTCTGGCTCAGAGTAATCTTCAGATTAAACTACTTAAAAAACAAAAACAGCAGCCAGACGGAGCTTTTGAAGAGACACACAAACGTTCACTGCTGACCTTGGCCATGGTCTCTGGGGACACTTCATCATCGGGAACCCAAAGTTTGGTTGTTTTCTTTCCTGGGATCTACAAATAACACAAACAATTGGAATAATTCACATAAACTGAGACTTTAGGTCAACACAGCTGAGAAGATTTATACAGCACATTTAAGCCAAAGTGCAATCAGAACACCCCCCCCCCCCCCCAATAATAATTAAATAAGTAAAATAAGACTAATTACATCAAAATGAAAAGTAATAAAAAAGTTACAAGTAATAATAGTAAAGGAGAAGCACTAATCTTAGGCTCAAAAGGCTAAAGAGAAGAGGCGTGCTTAAACACTGCAGAACAGTAAGAGGTATATGTGGATGTGTGTGTATGCTCATGCGAGCGTATACCCGGTCGTTCATGAGCAGATCCTTCACAATAAAGTTGGCGACTAGAGATTTGAGAGGTGCGGCAAACTGTTCTGGGGCTAGCTGGGCCAGGTGACCCAGGGTGGTCAAAGGAGTGATGAGCTGCTCCAGGTTAGCAGTGTCCAGACTTTTATGAAGAGGCTGAAGAAACACAACACGTCACTGACACAGTTTTAGGAGCACATAAAAAAAATAAAATAAAAAATAATTGTGGTTTCAATCTCGGGATGGATTTGATGTAAAGTTAATGCAGACGTCACATTGGGGTAAATATTCTGAGCACATTCATGAATGCAGACGGATTCTCTTTATAACACAAAAAACAGGAAAATCGGCTGAAATAACACAATTAAAGGGTAAAGCACTGCAAACCACATTGGTTTCCCCTCTTAGATTCAGTTGCTTTGAAAGTTCCAGATAATCAGCAGTCACCCAATACTGGCCCAGAGTTCACTCACCGTCTAAAACAACGTGTTTTATGTCTTTTCCCCTTCCTTTTAAATCGAATTTCATTTTGATTGGCTGCCGCTCACAAACAAGATTTAAGCTAGGGATAGGGATATCCTCTCTCATTGACCACACAGATAAAAACCTGGCACCAAAGTGACTGACCTCAAAGATTTGGGCAAAGTGTGTGTCTCTGTTGCTGAACATGGCGTTGATGCAGTGGATGGCATATTTAGCCTGGCGGGGAGGGCCTCTCTTGGCTTTGGCCTGTAGTACCGGCAGTAGAACACTTGGGGGAGCAGACGGGAGAACACCATGAACAACAAAAATACAGCAGAAAGTTGGGTCACAAGTCATGCACAGAGCAGCGTATCCTTAGTAAGTGTATAAATAATGCATCCCTGCATTCCAGGAGTGTCACTGCACAATACACAGCACTGCAAGGCAAACAAATCAGCCAAATTTGGCTTGTGAAACTCACGATTTGATGTGAGGAAAACTCTCCTCCATCTTGCTGCCTGTATTCTTGAAGATCTGCAGCGCTGCCTCTGCCACCTTCTCGTCATCCATTTTCAAACAGCCCAGCAGAGACTCAAACGTCTCTGCAGAGTGGAATGACACTGGATGTGTGAATGACAGCACCTGCGAGTGATGAAAGACGAGTCAAACAGCTGCACCGAGTACAATCAACACCTTTTCCACCTTACTGACATTTAAAACAAGGAGAAAGAAAAGAAACAAGCGTGATTGATATTTTAAGCACACCGTAAAGGGTCGAAAAGATGTGTGTGTGTTTTACTCATCATTAATTATCTGTTGTGTTTGTGTCACTATAAAAAGGCAGGACTGCAGGAGACATCATCCATTACCGAGTGCTTCTTTTTTTCCTGTCACTCCACAATTTCAACCACAACCAATTTATTTATCACTGATTGCTAGACTGCAGGTAGCAATTGACACGACAGCAGCAGAAGTTACTGAGCGACTGCAGAGCCTATAATTTAGATTCATTCCTGCAGGTATTCTATTTCTGTTAAATGGTGCACTCACACACGATAATGAAACATAGTATCATTATCGTGATAGTATCCATCGTGTCAATCTGCAGATAAACACCACAGGCGTTTGTGTTTATTACCGATCTTTACCTTTAGCAGTTCCAGCCCTGCTCTGATGGCCTCTTCAGTGGGAACACCTTCCTCTTCGTCATCAGCTGTTCCATCTATAGATTTGTTTACCTGTTTTATCAGAGCACTGATAGATGATGGTAGAGGTTAAATTTCTGCACGCTAGACTCAGATATGGCTGTTATTTGCATTCTTTTTATTGATTGGATGAGCTAAAATTTGCATCCGGACGCACAGTACCTGATGGACTCTGTGTCAATGTGCACAGGAGCAATCCTCTCCAACAGGAACTTCACCATTTCCAGGAACGGATTGCTGGGTTGTTTGGGGCTGCCAAGTTTTTTAGTGATGTCTCTCTGAAAGGACGACAATTAAGAACTTCAATTTATTTATGCAGCACCGAACCACAACAATACGAAGACCCTAACAGAGAGAAAACTCCACCAATCAGACGACCCCCTATGAGCAGGCACTTTGTGGCAACACTTACAGCACCAGCTCAGGGTTTTATGACCGTAATATTCTCTGTGCCTTTTCAGTATTGCCAAACCAAAGCCACCTGGAGTGATATTTCACAGCTGGACTAAATCTAATGCTGCTTCCCCCCCCCCCCCCCCCCCCCCCCTTTTTTTTTTTAAAATGTGGAAATACAAACACAGCAGCATGAACGCCCAACATCTCATATACTCACAGCAGTGAGCATCATCATTTAGTTCACTTAATTGTTGCCAACTTAGCAAATCTGCCGCAGGATTAAGCAACAAGAAAAAAATACCAAAAATACTTTCTAGTGAAATACTCTATTGTGCAAGTGTCTCATGCCTCCCCTCATTTCTTTAAATTTTCCAAGAAAAATGGGAAAGAAGCACAGTGATTTATGTGCAAACAAACGTAAATACAGTATATAAAGCAAAAACAGAGTCTGTGCAGTTCTAACAGGCTTGAAAGTCAATATTTGGTATGACCACCTTTATTCATCATTACAGACTGAACTCTCTTAGCTGATTTTTCCTGTAATTTCTTTAAGTAATCTTCAGGAATACTTCTCCAGACGTCTTGAAGGACATGGCTGCCTTTCGTTCTGTTCTCGGTCAACATGAAAGCACACTGCTTCAATGCTATTGAGGTGCGGGCTCTTGGAAGGCCAATCCTTGACAGATAGTGTTTCATTGTGTGCTTTTCTATCCAGGTATGCTTTTACTGAACTGGCAGTGTGTTTGTGATCATTGTCATCCTGAAGCTGCTGCCAATCAGATGCTCTCCAGAAGGTACTGCATGCTGGATCAAAATCTGATGGTACTTTTCTGCATTTGTGCTATTGATTTTCAGTCCAGGTCCTGTATAACTTGGCATACCTGAGCCTTTTCTGTTTCCTTTAAGAATGGCTCTTCCACTGAGGCCATTTCTGATGAGGCTTCAGTGAGTAGCAGATGGATCAACTGATGGTCTCTAGGCATTTCTGAGGTCCTCTGTCAGGGCTTTGATATATTTTCCTCCCCTAATTCTTAAGATGGATCTTTAGGTCTGCCACTTTTTTTGGACTCGACTTGTCTAGTTTCCTCAAATTTTAAAGGACACGCTGCACATCATGCTGAGATACGACGAGTTTTTGGCCAGTAGCTCTTTTCGAATGACCGTTATGTTGCAAAAATACCACGTTGCCAAGGCTGTTACCTTTGGCAACGTTCACAGATTCAACTCACGAAACAGGAAAACGTTTGTTTATGCATCAGGCTGCTACTAACAAAGTGTCTGAGGACGCAACGTAAAATTGTGTCTTTGCTAAGTTGTTTGCGCAGACACAATGCTGGCGCACAGGTGCCTTTTTGTGCTTGAGTGATTCATAGGTCAATGTTTTACAAACAAAAAGAAATCCTCTGTATATGATTAGGTACCATAAATGGATTAAAAAATGAGTGAAATAGCAGCCGATGTCCAAAGAAAAACTTTGAAGGATCTTCAGAAAGCCCGGAGAATTACTGCTCAAGACCGCTACAGTCACACGTCTCAGTCCGTCTTCTGTGTTCGGCGAGACATCAGACAGAGAGACAGAAATTATGGCGGGCAGCCCTAATAAAATCCTCCTTACAGCGGAGCAGGGGTGGATTGTTTCAATACATTTCCCCACCGTGACAACGATCGGTCACTAAAACTGTCATGAAACCAAGCTTAAACATTTTAAAACCACCTTTGAAATGTACTAAAGTCGAGTTCATTTAAAGGTTATTACAGATTATATATAATAAAGACAAGGATACTTTGGACTCAAAATACTGACATATGTGTATAAAAGTGTCGTCTTATGCACAAAAATTGGAAGATGTGAACTCTATGAACAAATAAGTACATTTACAACTACAGTACCTATATGAAGGATCGGGTCAAATAACACAAAGCCAGTGGAGGGATGAAAGTATTTCGCTTAAAGGGAACCACATCTTTATCTCAAAGGAACTCAACACTCACCACACAGACTTCAGCTTGCTTGCAAGAGCACGCGGGGCTGACCAAGGTTTCTAACTGATCTCTGATTCGCTCATCATCATCCAGGACCTGAGCCAGCTTCTTCACAAAGTCCTGAGCCTTGCCAGGGTCTGGCAGGTTCCCTGTTCACAGAGAAATTTCAGCATGTCACAGTGAAATAGATGTGAAATAAGGGTGAGAAGGGCACCCTGCGATCACTTTTGTTCATTTTTCCTGTTTGAAAGGACGTGCTGAATTCAGAGAGATGCCTTACTTGTGATCACCATAACTTTGGCAAACACAGCCTTGTTGGATGCTTCAGACTGAAAACAAACAAACATACAGTTACAGAAAAACCTTTTAGAGACAAGTATAGTGCAGTTATTAAAGTCTGTGGTGTGTGGTAATTACCTTGGGTTTTTTGATCAGGTCCAGCAGGTCTTTGACATGGTGTCTCAACAGATTCTGGCACTTCCACATCTCATTCAAAGCTCTGCAGTGAAAGAAGCAAGCGAACATAATGATGTGCCAGGCCTCCTTTAATACACATGTTGTTGCATAACAATTAAAAACTGACGTACTTAACAGCATTTGTGTCCAGGGTGGCATATAGGTAGTACAGACACTTCATTCTTTCCGTGGTTTCCAGGTTGTGAGGAACCATGTACTGGGCAAAAACCCGCTCCACCAGCAACCTGTACGTACAGAGGGCAAATTTTATGGTGAAAATTTAATTAATAATAATAAAATAATAAAAATGTTTGGGTGCGAGTGGTTAGTAATAGTTAATAGATCCTAGCCGGTACAGAAAGCAGCAGCTGAACCTTTAACTAAAACCAGAAGAGAGATATGACATCACTGAGCATCTCTACACAGGTTACTGATTTGATTTAGTACTCTGACTAATGGCTCCTGGGAGCTTTACTTTACTGCAGACATTACTTCATTACTTATTTAAATTAGCCCATTAGCCTGTGGGCAGCCAGAAACCCTCAACAAACCCCTGCTGGCAGCTCCTGGGTCTAAATTCAAGTCTAGACAGGACTGCGCCTTTAACGTCAGGGCACCTCGGCTCTCGAAGGGCCTGCATTCAGAGCTCAGACTCAAACTGCCATCAGCACATCGACTGATCCTGTAAATATTCTCTTTCACTCTTGCTTCTATCCTTCTGTAACAAATCACCTCTGAATCGCCACCCACTCCACCCTGCCTGGACTAGGGATGGGTATCGAAAACCGGTTCTTGTTGAGAACCGGTTCCGACTGTTTCAATTCCTTGGAATTGTTTGCCATTTTTGCAAACTATTCCCTTATCGATTCCAGTCGCCCCGAATGACGTCACCACGTTGCGGAGCGTCATTTACCTGGCAGGAAACACGGCGCCTAAGCGGCTCAAACGCTCAAAAGTTTGGTTATACTTTACGAGAACGATGACAACAGGGCAACTTGCAATACTTGAAAAGTAGATATTTCATTTAAGGGAGGAAACACTACGAATATACAAAAGCATTTGCTCACAAAACACACAATGACCTTAAATGAATGTCATGTTTTTAATTCTGCTCCGGACTCGTGAATCTCAACGCAGCAGCAGCGGTAACGTTTGCGCGTCCTCTCCCGTTAATGCGGCAGGTAAATGATCAACTAACAGTGCATATTATGTTAGCGCGATCTGCCTTATTACAAAACCTGCTATTACTGTGCATTTAGTAGACCATGATGAGAGAGACAGACAGAGTCTGGCTCAGATGCTGGCAGTTCTCGCTGCAGTCTACCGGTAGCGCCTCCTTTCAGGCCAGGATAGACGAATGTCACCGAGCAGTGACTACGTTTGTGGTAAAAGGCTTGCATCTATTTGCCACAGCAGATGCCCCCGATTTTTGGTAATTGAATGTGTTTAAATTGTAAGCAGGGACATTACTGGATATTCTTGTGTAATTGCTACAGAATAATTTATGTTATACTTTGTTATTGCTACAGAAGAATATTTATTTGATTATTTTACATTTACAATTTTTTCCCCCGGGGACCCTGTGACATCCCATTGAAGAGCCGTAGGCTGTGGATCTCTTAAGATCTCACTGTTGGGTTTGTAAGGCCATGTTACTCCTAAATTTCTATCTCGTTCAAAGAGAAGATACAAAACAAAGTTCTAAGCTAATCGACCTTAGTGTTCTCCTTTTTTTTAAAAAAAAAAAAAAAAAGAATCGATAAAGAATCGAATCGTTAAACAGAATCGAAAATGGAATCGGAATCATGAAAATCTTATCAATACCCATCTCTAGCCTGGACTGTCTTCTTCACCTCTCTCGTGCGCCACCTGCTGCTTTGGATGGCTGACCGCACATATTTAAACTAACTCGCTTAAACACACTTCCTGCCTCCCTCTCATTCACACACGAGTATTCTGACTTCCTTCTATTGACTTTCATTCCTCTTTACTCCACATCATACCTCCACCTCTCCAGGGTGTCTTCCACCTACTCCCACTTAAGATCAGTCATCTGTCACACGTCTTCACTGTCTCTCGGCCCTCATGGTGCTGCACCACCATCACACACCTCACTGATATGTAAATTAATTAATTCAAACATAAGTTCAAATGTCAACACTTGTCACAACAACAACAACAAAAAACCCTTTTCAGCCGTTATGCGCTGAAGTTTTAGAGCTTTTCAAGGGGAAACTGCTGAACCAACACAAGTAAAGCTACCCTGCTGTTCACACAACACACATGCATACACTCCGACAACATCGGGCACTTTCCTGCCAGCAGCTGAGTGACTCCACAGCACCAGAGATCACCTACACCCACAGAAAGTCCACTGAGATTCGAGTCCGACGCCTCGTTCTCTTCCTCTCCCTTTTCTTTTACTCAATTTAGGCTTTAAAAACCCATCTCAGTTTGCCTCGTATCAGCTAATCTACTTCTAATTCAGCTGGTGACATTTTGCAGAATGATGCTGTCCATGTTGAGTAAGTGTAGGTGGAGAGAGGGAGAAACAATCACACACCATCAAAGGAATGCTGCTCAAAGAATAATAAAAAGTCCCACGCACACAACTCGCTTACAAAAATATTTGGGGCTGCTCTACATTATGAGCCTCGGCAGGGTGACAGAACCAGTCTCTCTTCCTCCATACAGCTATGACACCGCACTGATAAATACAGTGCAGAGAAAGGTGGATATTAAAGGCAGATTTTAATGTTTCTGCTGGGAAATAAACTTATTAGAGCTCATTTTCTACATTCAGTTAGTTATGCACAGAGCAGGAATTGTTCGTCACAGTAAATTAAGACTCTGAAATGCACCGCTACCAGCTTTTTCCTCGGCAATCACACAAAAAGTTAAAAAGTTAAACTCCCAGGTACTAAATGAATACATTTTGAACTTGTCATGAATTTACTGTAGCCGACAGAAGAACATGCACACAAACCTGTCATCAATGCTGTTCTGGTAGTAGATGTGCAGCAGCTTGTCTTTGATCCAGGAAATCTGTTTTGAGGCCTCCCTCCCGCCTTCTCCCTGCAGCGAGTACTTCCTGTAGATCGATGCAAGGCCCATCATGGCCTCCTTACGCACGCGCCACTGACGGCAAATTAAAAAGAAAACGTTTCAATGAAACTACTAGTTAGAAAATAAAATATTCAACGGGCAGGTGCAGTGGCTGATGTGACTGTTTACTGCCATTTAAGCCAAACATGTACCAACAAAAATATTAATAATCAAATTAGAAATCTCACTATTAGATCAATAAACCCAAAACAAACAACAACAGTGTAACTATATCTGAAACAATCTGATACATCAATAATAAAATAATACTAATAATAACAACATCATCATCATCATTATTGACCAAGATTTAAAAAACATGACTTACTCTCTTGTCCAAAGTCCTCTCCTTTACATAATTGAGCAGCGCATCGTTGACTAGAGACAAATCCTTCTTGGCAGCCGTTACTATAGAGACAATGACATCATGGCGAATAGCCTCCTCTGGGTCATGTGATCTGACCCTCAAGTATTCTGGGGAAGGAAACAGGAACAAATGAGTGGGACGTGAGAGGACTGGATACCTCGAATGCAAAGAAAGCACCAGGCAGCTGCTTCTCATTTCACGTCGAGCACACACTCGAGCGGCCTTCACGCAGATGCAGTTCTCAGCACACAAAAGCATGAAAGTGTCCGTGTGTTTTTACCTGTGAGGTCTTTGGCCAGGTCTGGGTGGTTCATGAGACAGTGACTGGCGAATTTGACACACTCCAATCTGATAGGCACGTGGATGTCATTAAACCTTTTTTGATAAAAGAAACGGACGTTAATGTCGGCGACTTTAAAAGGTGGCTCGTACATGAACGCAGATCTAAGAAGACGGCGTCTCATGCGGGTACACAACATACATCAACAAGCTCACTTTATATTACACTCTGTCACATGACTTCCGCCAAACCCTCCCACATATTTTGGACAGGCAGTAAAATTCAGGTATATTGGGGCCGAATAAGTCTAACTCTAAGCCAGATAAACTAGCTAAGCTGCACTTGACAGAGTCGAACCCTGTAAAACTAATGAGATACAAATTACAGCCCAGACTCTCTTTGTGGATTAACAGCAGCATGTAATCTGTTTAACAGTCTACAGACAGGCTTCACCAGACTCTCCCAATGGGTTTAAGAGATATATTAAGGTGAAAAAACTCACACTTCTGGTGTGTGACGTGGTCAGTGTCACACACACTGTGATATAAGAGAACCCAGTAGATTCAATTTTATTTCTCATGGTAAGAGCAGGAAACTGTAGATATGCTGCATGTAAGCAGTCTACTGTTAACGTTTGTTTCCATCCTGTGCTCTCATCTACTCTACTTTAATACATAGTATTATCTATGAGCCATTAAAAGGGCCAGTTCACCCACAATTCCACACCTGAAAACTGCTTGATCAGCTGCAGGAAGTATTCTCAACTCGTACGACTGTTCAATGCAACACCATGACACGCGTACATTAATGCGTACATTAATGACAAGCACAGTTCTATTTTTCCTCATTTATTTTAATTATCTACAGCCTCGTGTTCACACCCGATTCTCCATCTGTCTTTGTTTTGATCCTCTCTCCGGCCTATGGCAAACAGTTCGCTGTGTTTTATCACACAGGATTTGTCTGGCATTTATGTAGTAATAATCAGAAAGTGAAGAATCCAGTGTAACCACAAAAAAAGAAAATATATTTAGTTTTAATATGGTTTAAAATATAGTATTAATCCAAAAGCGAACCAACCAATTGATACTAAATGCAAGCTAAAAAAGAAAAGATGATTCTTTTGTCTCTTTGAAAGCAAAGTTATCAATCAAAATGATCCATCGCGATTATAGAGACATTTATCAGATCCACAACACTGAATCCCACCTGCCCAGGTAACACTGCCAGAGTGGTTTGTTCTGCGCAGCCAACTCAGAGTCCTTGGCTCCAAACATCTTAGCCAGCAGCTTCACCACCTGCAGCCTCTCATCATTATCATTACTCTGCAGAGACGAGCGGAGAAAGAGAAAGAGACGGGGAGAGAAATGATGCACCAAAATCGGCTGCGTCGATTGGAACGAGGTGCCAAGTCATTTACATTAACTACACGGGAAACATTACCGTTTTCATAACAGACAATGGCAGTACTTTCTTTGGTATCAATCTTGTTTGCAAATCAGCAGCAAGACAAAGGGAGACGAGGAAGGAAGAGAGAAGGGGTGAGCATGAAAGAAGAAGAGGAAAGAGGAAAGAAAGAGTGAGAGATAAAAAGATGAAACGAGCGCGAGTAAGAGAAAGGCAAAGGGAGAGCAAGCATCAGAAAGAGAGAGAGGGGGGGGTTCTAGTCTAAAGCAGAGAAATTTTATCACAGCTATTATTTTGAGGAGACAGCAGTGATCCTCACTCCCCATGAACAGTTAATGAGCGTTATCCATCAGCGGGATGCCTTTATGAGACACTGCAGAGGCAACATTATGCTGACTGGCTGACTGCTTTATCCCTCTAATATGAATCAACAAACCTGCAGAGAAAGTGAAAATGTGCAGTTCTGTGTGTAATGGCTCCAAGACTTAAGACTTTTGCAGTTTGACTGTAGTTATAATATCAATACTTATTGAAGTATTGCTGCTTAATCTAAAACTACTGCTAACATCACAATGCAACTGCTTTAAAAATACTAATTCTTACTAATTCTTGTAAATATCATAATATTACGCAAACAACTACACAGACAAAGATTAAATAAATAAATAAATGTGGATTTTTTTCCCTATACCTTGAGCTTGAACTCCAGCTGCGGCAGCACTGAGAGCAGCAGGTGGCTGTCTATGTTGTAAAGCTCCAAGATGAGGTCAAAAACGTGCTCAGACAGATCGCTGACTGAGGTCTTTCCCAGCATCAGCACCTGGTTGAAAAACTGATGCAGACGACAGAGCAGGAGGAGTAAAGATTACTGATGAAACTCCTACATGATCGCACGACTCAAACTCGGACTGCGTTAGCGGAGAGAGGAGTAACGTGTGTGCAAGACCATAAATCATCTTACGTCTTACGATTCGGTATTTTAACCAAGGACGTGTAAACCACGTGGATTAGGAGGCATTAGAAGTTTGCCGTAATGTTCACCATATCTCTTAGCTTCATTAGCACAGATATGAAACTCCTACAGCACAGAAACATTTCAAGCATGGCAGGCTGTGCTTTAAGTAGAGTTAATATCACATTCTTCATATCACACTACACGCCACCGACTTCAGAGCCACAGTTACACCTCTGAAAGTATCACTTTTGAGAGTTATGACTGTTAACAGGTTTAAATATGTCTCCTGTGTAAAATGAAGTAAAGGATTAAAACAGCACTATAAATAAGAGTGTCAAAGATTTAATCTTACATTGGTGATGTAGGGTTCAATAGCCTGGGCAGTCCTCTTCAGCAGAGCTTTGGCCAGGTCATATGCTTGTTTATTCAAATTCTGGATAACAACAACAAAAACAAATTGGTGAATAAAACAGCAAATTACAGCAATGTTCAGAGATGTGACTGTGAAAAACGAGGGTGTAGTCCATCATCTCTTGTCTGAATGCCATTTGGATAGTTCGGGAGCAGATGTCCACACATTCTTGTGGACCAGTGCTTAAGCTGCTTTACCTCTTCCCACCTGCAGGGGTCTCACTGAATTAGAGAGGATGGAAAATCATACTGGCCTCAGTCTAGTGAACATTTCAATTTATTTTTTTAAGGCTTTCCTTTACTGAGCCGGATCATCTACTTGGATCATCTTTTGTGGCGGTACTACGAGCGCGTTAGTGAGACAGTTAAACGGATGCGCATCTGCACTTCACCCGACGTACCTTGTGCGCTGGCACTAGATTGACCAACACGGTGTCCAGCAGCTCCTGTGATACCGTGTCTCCCTCACAGATGATGGAGCTCATCAGATCCACCATATGCATGTGCACTTTCTGGTTGTGCCCGTTGCTAGGGAAACAATGCACAAAAGATCAAAGATTAAGGAAGGACTCTTTGTATAACTGATGTGACTTGTTGTTTTTCTGGCAGGACCTCTCATTTCAAAAAGTAACCTTCCTCACAAACAAAACACTATGTGTCTTTGAAAATGCACCGCTCACACAAAGGGTGGGCAAACCTGCTCATAATGATCTGCACTACAGCAGGGCAGCAAAGCTTATTAGCTAAATTTAAATCTGATTGACTGTCTTCCTTAACAGTACCAAGCATTACCAGTCTCATTATGTCGCACTCTCTGGAAACACCACTTCTACATATATTAACACCATCTCACCAACACCTGCTGGATCACTAAGAATATTTTAAATGGAAAGCAGGCTTCTTTAGATTCTTTCAATGCAGTAAAAAGAAAATAAAAAGAATTAAACACCGTGTTGGCACAACCTTGACACAGACAACCACAATCTTTCCAGTGGCAAAGAGCCAGATTCTGTACTGCAGAATTTAGCCCTGGAGGTTGTGTTCAGCACAGTAAAATTGAGAGGTGGGGGTTTAGAAGAAAAAAGAAGAGAGGCGAGAGGGCAGTCACTTAGAAACAACTGTACCGCTACTGTGCATTTTTACGATGCAGCAGCAAAGACAATTTTCAGATGTTTGAATCACAGCAGCTTAGCGCTGTCAGGACTGCAGGAAGGCAAAAAAAAAAAAAAACATAAAGGAAGGAATTAGAAAAAATAAAAATCTGGGCACAGACACACATGCAATACACCATGAAAACCGAGGTGGTTGGTTGTGACTTATAAATAGGGACTCACTTGATGACCTGGAAGAGAGTTCTGTAGAGCTGGGTGAAAATCTCATTGCTGTCTTCAAGCTCAAAGCAAATGTTGTAGGATTTCACCCATGCGATGTTCTGGGGGGGAAAAAAAAGAAAAAGAGGCGACAAGATATATATGAAAATATTCATGCAGCACAGCTGTGTTTTCTTGTCAAGTGGTTAAAACACTTATAGCCTTCAAAGTTGATATGGTGACAAAATTCAGCTCTTATAAACGAGCATCAGCTCAGTGAAGTGTGCATGCGGTCTTCTCAAAATGCTTTAAATTGTATCACAGAGATAAAGCCCAACAATCAAAGAGCACCCTTTGAGCAAGCACTTGGCAGTGGGAAGGGGGAAAAAATCCTGAGAGAACCAGGCTCAAGGAGGAGCAGCAATCTGCTGTAACTGGTTTACCTTCATTTCTGGTCTCTACCAACCTCTGAAGCCCTTTAACAGTTTAACGCTCCAATAAGTGTCTCCCATTAAGTTCACTGCCCATTTTCTGACTGGGTTGAGCTGGAGGTTGGTGCCAAGTGGGTGCTAGGGTTGGGTACTAAAATATTATGCAAGTTCCAAAACCTAATAGGCTGTACAAACAAAAAATATTGTGCCACTTATCATTAATCCATAAATATACACTGTATGGACAAAAGTACTGGGCCACCTGTATATAACATCTACAGGAGCTGCATAGATTAACACTGTAGGGCCCAATCCACCTGTCCTTATCATGTAGCTGGTAGAATCTTCCTCTATGGAAGGCTACTGCTACTGTCAATCCAACACATTTGCAGTTGTTTACTTACAGTCTGTGCTCTCCATCATTGCAGACTTTTCAAAACTCAGATTGCTTTACAACATTTAATGGAAATGCATCTTGATGCAATACATGCAAAATTGTAGTTTAACATAAGCAGGCAAACACCAACAAGTACGAGAGACTTACAAATAAAGCAATCTTGAAACAATAAGTTGCAGCAAGTCTGACTGCTTTAAAAGTGCCTACTGTACCGGGTACAGTAATGCATGCAATCTTATGCTAACTGGACTTGCTAAACAAGAGGGAAAAAAACAACAAACAAAAAAACCAAAAGCTATAAATGTAATCATTTCCAGGTAACATTCACTCTTGTTTTTTAAAATAAGCCTGAGGGTATTCAGCTGTGACACCGTGACCAGCCACCAGCAGCCTCTTAAGAGGACTGAAATTGGACACTAAAATAAAACTCGCACTCAGTCCCAACAGATAAGGAGAAATGACACCAGAGGAAACAGTATTTCAGGCCAGTGACCAAGTTTAATGATAAAGCATATCAATACTGGCCAGTGCAAGGGCTTCAGTGCATTAGGGCTGCATGGCTCTGCATCTGGCTTGCTCTGATACACACAGCAGAAAGTACTGAGATAGCACGACAGTGGAGAAAGCAAATGTTGAGAAAGAGTGAGAAATTGTTCTTCCAAAGCCAACAACTACTCTGTGTGCTGTTAGCACAATTAAAACCTTTGCAGTTGAAAAAGCAATTCAAGTCCTTCATTAAGCCACCCACTTAACATGCTTAAAAGTGACCTTTTCCACTACTCCCACTCTCCACTGATATGTTTTACATATCCACCGCATGCTTTGTAAGGATAACATATATTCTTTAAAGCTAGTTAGTATGAACTTGGCCTGCTTTGAAGTTAGTGTGAGCTGACTCTACTGCAGGAAGACTACTTCTTCATCAGAACTGCTTAATATAAGGCTGAGATGAGCTCACAGTGATCTTGACCATCAAATTTTAATTAGTTCAAAAATTAGGCCTGTGCCATATCAAACCATCCGTTATAGTAAGGTACAGATATTTGAAGTGATATAAAAATGTCAAATCATTGCCATGTGTTTATGTTTCCTAGTGCATTTTACAACACAATAAGCCCAGGCATGTCTGAAAGCGAGAGTTGTGTGTCAGCCTCTGATCCAGTACCTAAAAAGAAAGCTCAACAATGCACAATACTTTGTAAAATATGCAAGAACACTGTTCCCTCTGAAGGTGGAACATTGAAGTTGTTTCACTGCTTGAGGCTAAAACACACCGCCGAGTACCGGCAGTCTACAGAGGAGGAGATGCTAACAGCTGGTGACATGTGACCCAAAGGTAAACAGACAACTCCACTGAGCTTCACTGAAGCACTCGCTAGCTGCGCTCCATATGACAGTAAGAGCAAACAGTGGATGGAGATTACTGATGCAGCTACATGGTGGCAAAGCAGGGCTTTAAACATTTGGTTAAAAAGACTGAGCCAAGTCACAACATCTCAGGAAGATAATATTTTCAGATTTTATCACATGGCAGTATTTATGCAGGTTGTTGAAGTGCTTCAAGGCTAAATTACTTTAATTATTGTTAAACTGAAGTGTTAAGGATAAATTTCCAGCGAAAACATTACCTAGGTAAAAAATATCTCTCACGACCATCATGAACACTTGTGCTTAGTTTAAGCATGTACAACCCTTGCCCCTCCCCCAAAATACAATAGGTGTAGTTCCAGAGTTCTATTAAAACTCTGTATTACACACTCCCACAACAGATCATTTGGACTTCACTGTTGCTGTGTTAACAATAATCATTAAAAAAAAAGAAGAAAAAATTGGCAAGATTTCCCTCATCTTCAAATGGCCCATTTTTGCCACAGTTAGAACTGCAGCTTTAATTACAATCCTAATAATCATTACGTTGCAGACAAAAGACAATGACTTGCAATTAAAAGCAGTTTGTCTCTTTCATTTTGTGGGGAAATTGCTTCTTGGCACAAACTCATAATTTAATGAAAACACACACACACACCGCATTGAACCACACAAGCAGGAAGACCGAAAAACAAAACAAACCATTAACGAGGGCAAAATCAAATCAAATCAGAACGAGATTCTTCAAAGAGCTTCCAAAAATGCTAAAGGCTAATTTAGTTTAAATAAATAATTTTCTGAAGGCGGAGTACATTTCTCCTTTAAACGGAGTTCAGATACAGTTAGCTGCAGTCATTTATTATGCAACCAGGAGTGCACACATGCATTAGGCCTCAGTCACACAAAGTTGGAAGGAAAAGATGTACTCGCCGACCAAACAGAGAGTGGTTGCTAGGAGTTGTTGAGTGAAATCTATTGCAAAGAGGAAGCAATCCTTTCTCAGTGCACGGCTGACCTTTTACCTGCACAATGCAACGCATGCTGAATGCAAGACTTTACGGTGGCACTTTAACATGCCTTTCAGAGACATCAGAAATACTACTTTATTGTAAAAAAGCATCTCTGCTGCCATTTAGAGATAGCATCCACACACAGAGCAAAGCCTTCAGCAAAAGAAGTAACCAATATCCAAGTGGCTGTTCCTGACAGTTCTGTGATGCACAAGCCTCCATTGTAGCAACCAGGTGTACACCTCTTGGTATTTAATGTCACAACAAAGAACTCCACAAACTCCACTGTTGCAATTAAAGAGCCAGGACAGCACAACCACACCGCACATTTTGTAAAAGCTCAAATTAAACTCCTCGCTGTATTTTGATCAAAATACTTGGGATCAAATTCAATTTACTGCGACCAAAGCCCCAGTGCTACACGTTAGCCACAAAAGCTCAGTCACGCACCTCCAGCAGGTAGAAGTATCTGTTGAACTGCGCGCTTTTAGTGTCCTCCAGGCCTTTCAGTTGTCTGGTGATGAACATGAAAATGTCCTAGACAAAACAAAAACACGCATACAGTGAATCCTTCATGTGAGCAGCTCTAAGCAAAATTCAGGCATGATCAAAGAATTACACTAAAGTACATATAAATACATTGAAAATGTTCAAACTGTTAACAAAGGACACACACAGAGGTTTCCATATAACACACACTGAACTTTAAAGAAGTCACATCTCCAGCTGAATGAATTTCAAGTACAACTGTTGACTGAATATATCAATTTGTCCAATTAGCATTAAATTATTCCTCTAGAGCAGGGGTGTCAAACTCAAATACACAGTGGGCCAAAATTCAAAACTGGAACAAAGTCGCGGGCTAACGTTAAGATTTATTGAAATATATTTATTCCTCCAGATATAAGAATGAATCTTTTCTTATGGACTCAAACACGTTTTGCTGAAAAACTGAATATGGAACAAGCAAAGCTTAATACTAAACAATATATATATTAGCTGTATAATACCAGTAGGCCAGCTCTAATAGTAATTTGGTATGGGCCAGAGTTTGACACCTATGCTCTAGAGAAGCAGAAGCAGGGTTGTCTAATTACAACAGTAACTCTAACAAGACAGAGTGAAGAAATGTCGAGAAAATATGAATCACCCTCCTACCTTTAGTTTGTCTGGGGAAGTGTAAGGGGCCTCTGGGGCATAAATCCTGAATATGTCTGCCAGACAGCAGGCCACCAACAGACGCACATCTTTATCTGGGTGTTTGAGAAAGAAGTCTGAGGCCAGGTGGAGGGCCAGGTTCAGGTAGAGCTCCTTCTCTTCCTCAGAGTCCTGGTCCATGTCCATGAAGGTCTTGACAACCATCTAGAAAAGAGATGGGGCATTTTAAATGGGGGAAGGCAAGTCCCCGAGGTTAATGGCCGAGCAAGGGGTAAAACAATCATCACTCCAAGACAATGAGGTTTAAAATAGGTTTATTCAGGTACACCAAGCAAAGTTTTTTTTAAAGATGATTATTCTTTCACTGATATATCAGCAATATTCCTCAATAGAAGACGACTCCAAAAACTACTACTGAAGCAGTAATGACCAATCTGACACTGACCTTGAGCCTTCGAACCATTTCCTCTTTGGAGATTTTGTCAGAGATCTCCTTGACCCCCGGGGGGTAGGTCACCTTCCCGTCTGTGGCTCGAGCTTTAGAGTGAGCCATCCTCTTTAGCTCTTCACTGCCTGCAGAGAGACACAAGAGCATTAATTACAAACACAAGAGCAGCAATACTATTTTGACAGAGAGCAAAGGAAGAGAGTCAAACCCCAGAACCTTGAAAACTTGCTGAATCTTGATTTGAGGTGGGGAAAAAGCATGAAAAGGCACAATGTTAACTTCTTGAGACCCACAGGAAATCTTTTTAATACTTTAAAGCTTCTAAAGCAGCCTGAAAGAGAGCAACCTCTGAAATATTCAGCGAGATATTCACAGCACAGCAATAGCTTCCTACAAGCTGTGTCCAGGATGAAATTGCTGCATTCAGAGAGCATGGCTGATTTTTTTTCCCTTCCTTGTGAGCTTCTGCTACCATTGTGCTCCACATTTCATTACCGCAGCCACAAGCATTTCACAGATTTACACCCAGTTTGCGTTTTAGGGCATTCACATGATACAAAATGTGCTTTGACGTCCAATTTAGCTGCTCTTAACCAGATAATACATGCTGCACCTTTCAAACAACTAAATAAACCATTCCCACTGTGGATTTTTTTCCCCATTAATGACATTAAAAGCAACAGAAATGTGTGCACCCAGTAAGAAGAATTTACTCTTCACCTAAAGCCTGAATTGTCAGACCGTAAAGCCCGGCTTACGGTTTATGACTATACCAAGAGCTTGAATGAGCTGAGGGGTGCACTATAAAATCATTTTGACATAGCTAGGCTTTCTTTGTGTTAGCTGGCTTAACAAAATCCCAGTCAGAGATAACAGGTATCACAGAAGAGGTTATCGGCTTTCTTTGTTAACCCAGGATTTCTGCTTCAGGCTCCATGTGCTCTCGGACAAAAAGAGGCATAATTTAACTCTTCTTCTGCACAAAATGGATTAACTGGGTGCAGCCTACTTCAGTCAGAGACGTTATCAGAGGAACATGTGATAGAGATCTACAAAAAAAATGTTACTGCAGAAGTTAACAGTGGCAAACATGGAAAAAGAGCAAAGCTGCAGAAAACAGTTAATCTTTTAAGCAGATATCTGTATTCCCCCCCCCAACTTGGTGCACTCTGGGTGCTCTCAGGCTTTAAAATGAAAGCATTTAAACATCAGTGCATTCAGTTCTGACACGGTACCACAGTCTAATGACAGAGAAGGTTGAAATCAAATTAGTTTTTAGTCAGATCAAAGTAAAATTAATTTTACAGATTGAATATTCTTGGTGATTCAAATGAACTGATTTGTTTTCTCATTTGTGGGCATTAGAGCAGTTTAAAAACAGACTTGACAGCTCTTTAGGATCACGAGCAATCAACTGAATGCATGGACACCGCTGTGAATAAGAGCTGCATTTTGATCACTTGTGACTTAACCTCTGCAGCATTAGTGCGACATGACCCAACAGTTTGCATATATAAAATGTTGATGGCCCTCGCTGCCCCTTTTCTGCCTCCATCTAATAAAGTCAGAAGCCTGTGACACAATTAATTAAAAATGGTACTCCAGACTATTTCAACTCTTAATGTAACCTGCTTCGGGCCAGGTTTTTCTAGCTAGGCAAAAAGCGAGTCATCTGTAATGTTAAGAACTCAAACTTTAAGCTCGACATACCTCGCTGACTCATTCATTTAGCTTTGCAGTGCTCCCCTGTGGGCACTTCATGACACTCAGTTCTTGTTGTTCTACCCTCCACGACAACACTAATAGCTATAGTGAAAAAAGCGTACATGTGAGAGTACATTGGCATGATTTAGCCAACCCTAATTAGTGGTAATAAGGGTACTAAGTCATAACATCTGCCTTGTTCTTTATGATCTTTGCAGGCTGTTTTTTTAAAAACATGTTGTGGCTTAAAGGGAACAGCAGGCTGACATTAACTAACAAAATGTCTGCAGCTCTTGTAGCTTTTGCACAATGTTTAGACCCAGTGAGCTGCTTGGTTTAAATATATCAAAACCCTGATATTAGAAACTAGAATCCAAGACATGGCAGCTTTCCTCGGTTACAGCTCAGAAATGCTGCTATTAACCAAAACAGTAATTTTCTCCAGACTCACGTCTTGGTCTATTTTCATGTCAGTTTTCTAGCCGTTAACATAAACTCACAAAAACAGCTAACAACGCAGACATGTAAAAATATTTAATAGATGAAGCAGATTAATGTGAATGTAGGTACTTAGCCGAAGATCGTGAGTGCACAGACTCATTTTGCAGTCGTTTACTTTTCCCAATTCAATTCAATTTCCAGAGAACCATCAGAAAATAAAGTCCCCTAAGGATAGCAAGATGGTAAATTGTTGCATCACATGTAATAGGAAGCAATTTATAATTTGCTTTGCTGTCCAAACAAACATTGACTAAAGGACCCAGCATTCAAAGAGTCATATAATGGGTTTCTCAACAACAAACCAAGCAATCTGAAGAAGCTTCCTTTGACTGTAACTCTGGTGGGCCATCTTTTATATACAATTAGAATTAACATACATCTAATTATTTCCTTATAATTTTAGTTATTTAAAATAAAATGAATCAAAATCAAACTTGCACATAGTCAGTCATACATCAGTAATGAAATCAGATCAGATGGCGCTTTAAATAATGCAATCAAGTTTCAGAGCGAGTGATAATGATTACCTTTGTGAGTCATACACAAAAACCACACCGCAAAAGCATCAGTGTTAACACACACAGGTTAGATGTTCTAGCTTGATATTTCTCTGCAACTTTAGTGGCGGCTATGATAATCAGCAGAGGTGTTAGCTGCTCGCTGTTGTGCGTCTCTGTGGAGGAGTTTGTTTGTTAATTTTCTCAGACTCTCCCACATCTCATAATGAAATTTAGCTCCCTACTTGGGGATGTGATTACTTTGTGTCGTGCCCAAGTATCCGCCCCTTTCCGACTCGCCCGCTGGCATGCACTCACACTGTGCTTAATGATCTGGGTATGCTTCAGTTTGTCTCGCACCTAAACTCCTCACACAAAGTCACTGCCGCTTTCGGTCCTAGACAATGACATTCGTGATTTTCTGCATTTTCAGGTTTAATGGGGCCCTTTTGAATGTGATGACAGACCGTCCAATCACGTGGTTTATAGATATGTCAACATGGCAAGGTAGCTGTCCCTGAGGAAGCTTTGGAGTTCCATACTTTAGAGCAGTTAGGGCATCACACCGCACTACTATGCCGATGTACAACCTCTTTAAGCAGCCCCCCCCCCCCCAAAAAAAAATAAAATAAAAATAAAAACGTCACATGGCCATGGAGCAAGCAGCCCTCATGCATATCATGGGGCTTTCAGTTTTTGCAACCTTGCATCTGTGGCATCACCACACACTGTAGGAATGAGTGTATGATAGTCAGTTCTTAAGAACAATGTTAATGATTCATCAGAGCAAAAGATTTCCAGATTATACAAAGGGAGACGTTGGAAAGACAAAAAAACCCCCAAAAGACTTTTGTACTCCAGTAGTAACACTGATGTGGAGGTTTTGTATGAGTGGTGACACCTGTACCGCTTAGGAGAATACTGGAGCCAGCCCAGTGTGCCCTCACTGGTGATATAAATGATGACGTCACTACTTGTGTGCACAATGACCACTGCAGTGATCATAATGAGCCCTTAAGCGGTCACACAAAGGTGGCCATTATCTCAATAAGTCAACCAACAGGTAAGCAGGTTAGATCTCCAGAATAACTTACCATTGCAATGCACCCCACTAAGAATTAGACTCTTAATCACCTGATCACACTGAAAACAGGGTAAAAGCTTGACGGTGCTTGGATCGATCCAAATCTTTCTTCATAGCAAAGGCCTCTGGTGTATTCAGGATATGTTAACGTAGCAAAAAAAAAAAAACATGTGCACTTAGTAGTTGTGAAAATGTTACCTGATTTAATGACACACCAATGATCTCGGCCTTCATTTTGCTCACTGTCACATCCACACTATCATCATCATCATCAACTTTATTTATAAAGCACTTTAAAAACAACCACAGCTGACACAAAGTGCTGTACATTGGAACTGTAAAATAAACTTACATAAGATATAAGTAAAAACCAAATAAAATAAGAGTGAAATCACTAAATAACTACTTCAATTAAAAGAGAAACTAAGTCTCGCTGAGGTTAAAAGCCAAGGAATAAAAGTGGGTTTTAAGACGTGATTTAAAAGTGGACAGTGAAGGGGCCTCTCTAACGTGCACGGGCAAATTATTCCATAATTTTGGAGCCACAATAGAGAAGGCCCTGTCCCCTCTGAGCTTCCTCCTGGATCTCGGTACCTCCAGGAGCAGCTGGTCAGCTGACCTGAGAGACCGACAGGGTATGTGGGGATGAAGAAGCTCAGAGAGGTAAGGCGGGGCAAGACTGTGAAGGCATTTAAAAACAAACATAAGAAGTTTAAAATTAACTCTAAAAGACACAGGCAGCCAGTGCAGAGAGGCTAGCACGGGGGTTATATGCTCTCTTTTTCGAGTTCCTGTTAGGAGTCGTGCAGCCGCATTTTGAACCAGCTGCAGACGTGAGAGCAATGACTGACTGACCCCCACATAAAGTGAGTTACAGTAGTCCAGGCGGGAAGAAATAAAAGCATGGATCACCGTTTCAAGATGCTGCCTCGAAAGAAAAGATTTTACTCTTGCCAGTCGCCCTAAATGATAAAAACTGGACTTCACCACTGCTCTGCCACAGCACCACTATGATGCTATCCTATTGACAAAATCTGACCATAGACAGACAGATATGGACACCAGCTAAAGACACATGAGGCACACTTCAAACCCATTGTGAGTTCACCTTAGGGCAGCAAATTACTGTGCTTTCAATTCAGGATATGCAGTCACATGCTGATAACTTGACTGGCAATTTGGACGTGTAATGTCAGGTCACACAAGCCTAGAGACCAGTCTGCAATCACCTGGCAACCACTGGTCATGAAGGAAAGATAAATGCAGTATCGACAACTGGTGAAAACCACCTCGCTGCTTTGGTTCCTAGCTGATTGCTGCTGTCACTCGTAGTATGCACAGAACACGCCAGCTTGTCTGCAAACACTCGCCAGCTTGTCTGCAAACACTCGCCAGCTTGTCTGCAAACACTCGCCAGCTTGTCTGCAAACACTCGCCAGCTTGTCTGCAAACACTCGCCAGCTTGTCTGCAAACACTCGCCAGCTTGTCTGCAAACACTCGCCAGCTTGTCTGCAAACACTCGCCAGCTTGTCTGCAAACACTCGCCAGCTACTCAGTAGTGATGTGACTACTCAGTGATAATGTGAAAACTGCCAAAGCTGAGTCAGTTTGCCTTCAAAGTAAAAACCAGGCCTTTGCAAAACTTGCTGACTGTCGTGCTGAAACAAGTTTTACTCTGAAGGCATATGCAGTTTTCTTCACACTTTTTCCAAGTTTACTACTGCTCGGCTAGCACGTTTGCAGAGATTTTTGGTGCAGCAAAAATCTCTTCTTTGTAACCAATTTCACCCAATAACCACCAGCAACATCCAGGAATTACTCACCAAGCACCAATATGACAGACAGCTGTCAAGCTATGTGCATGACATGGTGTGGCAAACTGCTATATGACTGCAGAAACCCAGACTACGGTTGGGTATTCTGGAAAAAGGGATCATATCCCAATCTTAGTTTCTGCAATCCTGTGGTTATGTGTGCATATAGAGCTCTATTCAATTCAATTTTATTTATATAGCAACAAATTACAACAACAGGTACTTTATATTGTAAAGTAAAGATCCTACAATAATATCTATTGATACCTCTACAATATCTCTCTGTAAAAAGGCATCACGTCTGCTCAAAAGTAAAAACTCAATTCACAAACCCCAGTATCCTACTTGAAGCTTTCAAAATATAAGCTTTCAATATAATTGGAAGGTTGGTGATTCGATCCCTGGCTGCTCCAGCCTGCATACCAAAGTATCCTTGAGCAAGCTACTGAACCACAAGTTGCTCTCTCATGAGTTCATTGGAGTGTGAATGTGTGAAAGTGTTAGACAGAAAGCATTTAAGCTTAGTAAAAAAAAAAAAAAAAAGCTTATATAAATGAGTGTGAATGGGTGAATGAGGAAAGTTGTACAAAGTACTTTGAGTGCTCAAGTAGAAAAGAAAAGCACTATACAAGAACCAGTCCATTTACCATAACAGATAAGTACCTTTTAGTGGGGAAATCTGTACGATTCCTTTGGAAAGTGCACAAAATGCCAAACCGAGATCATCCTCATCCAACTGCTCACTTCAACTTCCCTGACAGGCATATGTTAGGCTGCCCGATCAACAGTTCAGACCAGGCAGCATGAAATTTAGCCAAATGTTTTTTGTTTTACTTGGCTGTAATATTATCTCCTTTTGCTCGTTAAGAAAAAAAAATGATGTAGTTGTTTTATTCAATACAACTACATAACAAATACAATTAAAAAAACAAAACACCGCACATATGCAGCTATAAGAAGCCCTGAAAAATGAACAAATGATTTTCTTCTCTCACAACTGATCTGTTTGTTCCTTCAATTTCAGCAACTTTTAATCCCGAAAGAAAAACTGATTTATGAAGCGGCCCCGGTCAGTGGGTCTGCCGTCTGACCAAAGCGCTTGATTTAGAGACCAGACTCCAAAACCTAGTTATGAATCACAACCAAACAGTTTTCTGTAGCTGTAGTTGGGCTTTTACAAAAACACGCACAGGACATTGGCAAGCTGCCAAATTGCTTGATTCTGACCTTCTTTTCCACCCACAGCTGCTGCCAAATTTGAGTCCATCCCTCTCTCATTCTGCCACACTGATACACAGTTGAGCTCTGGCAGCCAATCACAGCAGATTATTTCTCAACCTAGGGAGGCTGCGTGGGTACCATCCACCAGGGAACCAGCACTAAATAATCACAAAGGAGCAAGCTGTCCCATACACAACCTCCTGAACATGAGCTACTTTCAGCTTATTACTGGTTTATCACAGTAAAAACACATTTATCCCCCCACCGAAAGCCTTTCCTCCCCCCCATTAGTTGCTTATGCTCTTCCCACTTTTGCCTTTTAAAGGCAGCTGCCAGCAGAAATGTGAGAACTTTCCATTCTTCGAACCTAATTCAAACTCTGACAGAGACATCCTTGATTTTAACCCCCCTCCCATTTGGGTGATCACAGGGATGAGGGTGAATGTCAGCAAACAGAGAGGGAACCGGACACCGGCCAGCTTTAAGGGCGAACTCGTCAACCTCCGCGCGGGCACTCTCACAAAAACAAAGCGATGGAAACTGGCTGAAGAAGGGAAACGCTTTCAAAGAGTTGAGCTTTTCCTCAGATTAAATGAAATGGACAAGTGAAGGCTGAATCACATCTCTACGGGCATTAGGCAGCACACACATCATTACTCCTCGGTATCCATTCACCACAAGGCAACCATCAAAGAGAAACAAACTGAAAATCTTGGTTTTGAAGAGGAAGAGCTTGACTAAACATAATTCAGCTCAGTTTACAATTCAGTTAATGCTTAAAGGAGCACAGACTGCATTTGATTTTTTAAATAGGGCCAAATTATCTCTTGAAGAAGTGCAAAGTGGCTCCTGATAAATGAGTTCTGCCTGTAGCATTATTTTATTTGCAATTCGCACCAAGAATGAATACATTAAAATCCTATTTGGGATTTTAAATTGTGTTATTTTTAAAATTTATTTATTTAGTTTCTGTTTGTGTGTGTGTGTGTGTGTGTACATGGAGAGAAATCCAAATGAAACAAATATCTAACCCAGCGTTACATGGCTATGTAATCAGATATTTTAGACTGCTTACAATCTTTAATCCGCTCATCAAAACGCAATGCTGATGATGAAGCGATTTAAAAACAATAGCAATAATAAAATTAAAAACATATAGAGATATTATATTTTTCATATACATATATAGACTGATAGCTGTCACATCAGATGCCCTACAGCTCTCTGGAAGCGACTTAGCTGCAAAAATAAATATGTCCTATTTGATCACACCTACTTTTTCACCTCCAAAGCTTCTATTTGTGTTCATATTTTCATTGTTGCGCAAACTCGTTAAGTAAAAGTCTTTAAAATCTCGAGAAGCCTTAAATACACAATTACCGCTAGAGGATCAGGTCTCTGCAATTTAAAGAAAGAAAAAAAAAAGTAATGCGCCTTGCACTAAAAGGCGCATAATGAGCGTCACAACGAAAATACTACGAGATCACTACCAGAGTTAGGCTAATAATTTATTCTCAAGGCCGATTTCACGTGGGTGAGTTTATTACACAGTCGGGAAGCTGTCCGTGAATAGAGGGTATTGTTATTGGTACAGCAGCGTGTTCAGGCCAGGCTGCCTTATTGCTGTTATGTTGACTGTGGCTAATCCATCTAGCTGCTGTTAGCTCGCTAGTATCCACGCTAAAAACTAGCGTGCCGAGCTAGCGTTAGCAGCAGAGCAATCTCAGTGACAGAGGGCGGACTGAGAGTAACGCTGCACCGAACAAAACACACCGGCTAACTACCGTTATATCCATATCAATATCCCGAGCCCGCTCACACAACCAAGCCGACCCCCACTGTCTGTTCGTGCTGCGGGGAGCCCAGTCAGCAGACTACTATTTTACTAGCTAACCATTTTATTGTTCCGCCGCAGGACCAGGTCAACCAGCGCTGTGAATCGGACAAGGCTGCCGAGAACACAGGCGAGCGAGGCGGGCTCTGCTCCGCCTTTTTTAGCGCTGGAAACCCGGGAGCTCCGCGGATACATCCCGGATCACATCGACTCTGTGGCAACGATGTCCGAAAATATCGCTGCTTTTCAATCAAAACGATTCGCTTCTTTGTGCATTTTCTTACCTGTTACGGTGAATTGTGATAAATCGTGTCCTCCTCTGCAGCTCTCTTCCCCCTCCTAGCTCCAAAATGGCGCCAATATGTATAGATTCAGTGCCCGTGGGTAAAAACCATCGATGGGTGCGTAGCGCCACCTATAGGGCGAGTTTGGGTACTTCTTCTGAGCCCTTCACGTGACGCGTGGAGCGTCTATTTCAGATTTTGTTTGTAAAAATTTCCAAAAAGATTTCGAGTATTCAAACACATATAAAAGAAAGTTCCTGTAATATATCTAACAGTCTTCGTGAAGCGCACTTTAAAGATAAAAGCAGGTAATTTGCATTAAAAAAAAACCCACACTAAATTAATTTAGAGTGTATTTTTTAGCACAGGCCTATAAAATACACGAACCCTGCCAAATAATTCGTTAGTCTTCTTAAACAGAGTTTACATTTAATCCCACAGTTTAAAAAAATAGAGTTTTAAACATCCAAACGATAATGTTTTGACACTATTCTTTAAGGCATTGTTGTCTATTTTGCATATCAAACGGAAAACCCAGGATTCCGACAGAGCCTGAACTCACCACCAACCCATGATTCAACTAAAGGGGTTTGTGCGTGAAAATGATCGCATAAATATGACAGTAACGGTGCATTTACGTTAATTCTGTGTAAAGTGGAATTAGAAATATAAATAGTTGCTGCTGAATGGCGCTTCTGGCGTTTTAAGTGCGCCCCTACTGTTAGAATATATACCATATAAAGTCATTTATTCACACAGACATTTTAAAAATAAAAATCACATTTATGGGACAATGCCCATGGGTATTTATTTCTCAATTTCCTTTGTCTGCTAACCTACTCATTCACATTTTTAATACTTCTAACACATTTTTGGCTTTCAAATTATATATTTTCTGACTTCAGTGGCTTTACTAAAAAAAGCAATATTACTGAAGTTATACAACCTTCTTGCCAAGCTGGTCCACATAACATCCAACTAAAAATAAATAAATAAATAAAGATGTAACTGCATGCCTCATAAATCTCCTGCTTGCTTTGTCTTTCTCCGATGGGTCTCTGGCCAACATGAGCCAGCCCATAGGGGGAGCTCCAATATAACATTTCGGATTTGGATCGTTCAAATAAAGCAGCGCGCTTGCTGCAGAAGTGAATTGTGCACAGTCTTGTTTCAGTAGAGATTTTCTGCAGTTTTTTGATAAAAACAATTTCAATTTAACTTAAATTTTAAAGATGGCCCCTAAAAATGTACCATTACACTTTCAAATGCATAGCCAGCCATTCTTGCTGTAATCAACAGAGCCTTATTATTAATAAATAATAGAGGGCACCGTATCTCTACCTATATATTCGAGCCTGCACACCGCTGTTCTCAATTAACCAATCAGTGCGTAGATAAGGTAAGCGTAGGCTATAAATCTCACGAGGACGAAGTTGGACTGGTTTCATGGCTCCAGGATGGAGGGGTTCCTGTCCACGTTTCCACCATACAATGTATATGGTAACCCTGTCTGCGCTTCCCCGGCTCAGGTCGGCAACTGGGGCAAGAGAGATGGTCGCTTCATGAACCCCCAGAGCCTCAACTACCTGGACCTCTACAAGACCCTCCTGTCCCAGGTCAACCCCAGTTTACCCCCTCAGCTCAAGAAGGCGAACACCAAAGAGTGCGGCGTGCAAGTGAACGCCAGGGTGGATAAAATTGTCCAGTGCTCTCTGGGCCCCAAAACGCTGTTTTGCGATGAATTTCCCACTCCCTGTAAGCTCCCCATGAGCCCCGATGCGTCCACACCGGAGGGGAAGGCGCAGTGCCACACGCCGCCAATGAGCAACCTGCGCTTCCTGAGGCCCGTGTCCATCTATTCGCCGGTGTTCGACCGCAGGCTCTTCCTAAAGAAACTCGAAGACTGCGTTGGTGAAGGAGAAGGTGAAGCCGCCGCCGAGCAGGCCACGTCCGAGGCCGATGGGGATCAAAGTGGCGAGGAAGCCCCAGAAGACTCCAAGACAGCTTTCCACCGATCTCCAAAGGGATCCAACTTTCAGGTGGATGCGTGTGGGGAAATGACAATGAGCACTGTCTTTAGCTTTCCAATCCACGATGTAACTCAGAAAAGTCCCCCAGTCATCTGTGGTTCAAGCCTTCAAACTATAGCCTAATTAGTATGACTGTCATTTAAAACCTATTATCCATCCGGAAATATAGATTCCTTTAGTTAATTAGCAAATGTCACCGTAGGCTCATTTAAATTTGTTCTGATTTTAACTCAGTACTTTTTTTACACTAAAAAAAATCTAACGAAACTCTATTTAAGAAGTGTAAAAGATCATAACGTGTTCAAAAACACAAAGAAATAAAAGGCAGTATAAGATACTAATTGTCTTAAAATTAGTTAAACAAAAAGCACTTAAATCAGGGATGTCAGACTCCTTGTGGGCCACATAAAGCCCAATTTGATCTTAATGGGTTGGACCAATGAAACTCCCTCTTCTGTCAGTGTAAAGAAGTTTAAACTTCAAGGCAGTTTAAATCCAGTTTCTCACACTGTCTCACTTTCTCTACATGACAGATGTATAAAATGAGACATTACTGATAACTCATTGCCCAGACTGTTCTGTATTTATAAAAGATAAACAAATGTTTTTACATTGAAAAACTATCTTGTTTATTAACTACTTTGTAGTATGAATGGTAACGGGGTAGAGCCATTATTAATGGGAAACTCAAAACGTATCACAATAGTTAAGTTTAAAATCTATGCAGTCACTCACATTCTCCATAAAAGTATCACCAGAATGTTTACAGTCAGTGCAGCCCACAGGGGAAAACCCCAGCTGTGGTAAAAAAGATTTTGTACACATTTTATTTATCTTTGTTTTTTGCAGTTCCTGGAGCAGAGGTATGGGTTTTTCCACTGCAAAAAGTGCAACATCCGGTGGGAGAGTGCTTATGTATGGTGCATCTCTGGAACGAGTAAGGTTAGTGGTAACGAGGATTGCACAAACAAATAAATACCTGCATTCTTGCTGAGATAAAATAGAGTGACTGCTTTGGCAGGTGTACTACAAGCAGCTCTGCCGGAAGTGCCAAGTGGGGTTTAACCCCTACAGAGTGGAATCTATCCTGTGCAAGGTACGTGAACTTGTTTTTGAGGAACTTTCGCAAGATGATTTGTTCACTTGGACTTAAAGTGGAGTCGCAGGGTCAGTCAGATTCTGTGTGGGCCATTTAAATAAACTGGATCACATTTCTAAGGCACTATCAGTCTCAGTAAGGCATTCCTTCTGTAGGGATGAGAAAAGCCTGTGCTGTTTCTTATGCTGATGGTGTTCTTTTACCCCCCCCCCCCCTGTCAGGGTTGCTCTCAGACTTGCTGCATCTGTGAGAAGAAGCAGAGGCACATCAACATGAAGAAGCCTCACCGTCAGGACCTGTGCTGTCGCTGCAAGGGAATGAAGCTGTCCTGTGACGCCACTTACAGCTTCAAATACATCGTCTAAGTTGCCCGCCGTGAAAGCCTGAGGTCACACCAATAAGGCTGATGTGTAAAGTCATGCCACAAAGAGAAGCTGCCACCGCCCCTAGTAGCAAACTTGAAGAGTCACTCCAATCACTGCCCTGGTTTGAGCCAACTTTAAAAATTCATTCCCCTTCACTGATCCTGGTACCTAACATGAAAACTATTTTTGTATGAAGAAATAAACACTGCACCTTAAAAGTTGAGATTCCTGAATGTATACGTACACTATGAAATCAAAAATGGAAATGATGGGGTGCTTGCCTATTATATACAGTAGACTGAGTATGTTACTCTACTGCAGTGATACAATGTTCTCCCATACAAACTGATGGCACAATTTCTAAATTACTCCAAGCTTCTTTTTTTTAACAATACTAGCATGTCTAGGTAATAAGTTGCACTCTAATATGTAGAACAAAGTCCACATATCTTAGCACAAGCTTGTGGTTCTGAAACTGATATACAGATTAGGTGAAAAGTGAAACCATGGTTAAAAAAAAAGAATTCTTTAAAAAAATTGGCTGAAAAACCTTTAAAATTCAATGTTGTCGGTCGTAGCACAAATCCATGGGAAAAAGTTGCTGATCAAAAGCAGCAGTAGTAGGGCTTCATGCTGAGAGCATGATAAATGTGATGTTTGCTTTGAGTGTTGATGCTCACGAGCAGTTGAACTTTGTAGATCTAGAGCAAGCATGTGATGGATCACCAAGAGAAACCGTGCTGCTGCATGAGGAAGTCAGAAGTATGTGAGGGACATGCAGGGTAACTGGAGTGACAAAGGGGTTCATCAGGGATCAGAGTCCCTTTTCATTTGCAGCGGTGATGGTAAAGTTGACAGAGGTTGGGCACGAGTATCTGTGGACTGATGTTTGCAGATGACACTGATCTGTAGTGGAGAGGTGGAGGTATCCTCTGGGGAGAAAAGGAATGAAAATCAGAAGCAAGATGGAATACATGTGAGTGAATGAGAGGAAGACAGGTTTAAATACTTGGGGTCAGGCAAGATGAGTGTCAGGTTATTAGTGACACAAAGATGGCATGAGTAAAATGAAATGTTTAAGGACAGTAGTGAGACTTGCTATGACGCATGGTTTGAAGGCTGGCAGAGCTAAAGATGTTCAGATTTCGAGCTGTTAAGATCAGGAGAGAGGATTAGAAATGAATATACCTGAAGGACCATTCAGGTTGAGCATTTTGGAGACACAGAGAAGCAAAGCTGAGAGGGTTTGGACATTTGTAGAGGAGGGACAGTAGACATGCTGGACGAAGGATGTTAAAGATGGAGCTGCCAGGAAGGAGGAAGACTGCAGAGAACATTGATAGATGTAGGAAGAGGGCAGAGCCCCCTTGAATACAATTAGTTTTTCAGTCATTTATAAAGCACCAAAAGACAACATAAGTTATAGGTCTTTACTTTAACAACTTTTACAGAGCTTCAACTCAAAACAACTTCACAAAGGCTGTGAAAATATTTACAAGGTGAAAAAACAACTACTGTCTTCATCTAAAAAGCTTTAAAAATGTGCAACTTCTTGTTTGGCATGCAAACACATTCTCCCACACACAGGAAAAAGAAAAACATACCCGCGTGAGCTTGTGGCTCCCTTTTGTACCTCATACAAACGTATCTTTCAGATAAAATTATCTTGTTAATAAATATTTCAAACACTCCATACAGTAAACAGAAAAATGCATGCATGGCAGTTTGATTTGAGAGAACAAACATCATTATAAAACCTAAGTCAAATAAGTGTCGTTTCATATCTGATCAGATATAAATAGGAAAAGAAGACATTTGTACAGCAAAATGATTGCTAGATCCGAACCAAGGGAGAGTCTCACACACACACACAAAAAAAGGCTGACGACGACGAGTTCAGATTCAGTAGTGTGTAGCGTGGGTTTCGTTTCGCACATCTACAATGAGTGCAGAATGTCAGCATTTCCCTTACGTGTAAGGTAACTACAAACCACACAAACATATCTTACTATGGTTGTGTGACAGTAACGATTAGCAGTATACAGACGGGCAAATACTTGACTGTGTACATGCGCCATCTTCTCTGCATGTGAACACCAAGTCGACAGAAATATAGTGTTTACACTCACTAAAGATGCTACAGCTAGCCACGGAGGGGTGCACGCCACGCACGGATAATGGCATGATTACTCTACCAATGTTTAGAACAGTAGTCAGGGGACAAGTTGATTCACTGATACAGAATATCAATAATATAAACAGGCCAAAGAGCAGCGTAAAGAAATGCGCTTGAATATTCTGCATCTGCTCTGTCAGCAAGTCTTTCAATCAGTCTGAGGTCAAACGTCTGGGCCAGGCGAAAAGGACAGGACGGGAGCGTACAGTAGAAAGCATTCAGCTGGGTCATGCATTGCACAGTTTCCTCCAGAGGAGGCCTCAGAACAGTAGAGACAAAATCACTCCAGCATTTGGCTTTTCCTTCTTAATAAAAGTGACAGCCTTTTTCTCTCACAGTAACAAAAACATACATGATCTCCTTTCTACAACATTTAGAAAAAACGTATAACAAAACTCCACAGAGGAAACTTCTTCCAGTGATGCTACGTAGTGTCACGGCTCATTTCCTCACTGTCTCTTTCATCCTTCCTGAAGGAGGCAGCAAGTGTCAAGCATGTCTAAAAGTTCCTCTGGGAAGCCAGTTTAAGTCCAAGCTAAAAGCCTTCACAGGTCCTCGGAGTGCAGCACAGATTAGATGCTGAATTATGACCGTCAAGCGGGACTTAAACAAGGAGGTACATTATTTTTCACGACATCTAGCTTTAGAAGCAAAGCCTGCGCTTGTATATAATCACATCAGGTCATTCTTATCAGCAGGCAGCAATCTGTAGTATCCAGAGATAAATCCCATTATACATGGGATATGATTCCCTGTCCTTAAACATTTAAAGTGTCCAGTTATTTCTGGCATGTCATTGTCTACTTTTCAGATGCAAAGATCTGATGTTGGATCGTTAGGTCCTCTGGCGTGGTAACTTTAAAGTCTCAGGTTTGGACGTCTGACGGTTCAGTATTCAGGAGCCCCCCTACTGTCAGTAAGGGCAGGGCAGCTTGTCCCACCTTCCCCAGGTAGCGAGTCAAAGGCGTAGCAGCACTGCCGAAGGAGCAACAACAACCCCATGCTGCAGCCTCTCCTGGGCCGGTGGGACAGGGAGGGGGTGGTGGGGGAGGGGGAAGAGATGAACTCGATGAAGGGCTGTGAGTTAAGACCGTGTCACGGCCCGGGTGCAGAATCGAGGACGGGCTTGAGTGTTTGTACGGAGAGCATGGGAAATGGGGAAGATGAGAGCCCCGGGAAGAAATGGGCGATGGGTTCGTGTAAGAGTGTGTGAGCAAGGTGGGCGCTGAGGCCACAGTTGGGAGAGAGCTGGATGTGAGAGATGATATCGGGTGTTTGCTGCAGTGGAAATGTGATTGCGGCAAACTGCATGATGGATGTACTCTGATGGGATAATAAAGGCTTGCGTTCTCATCTAGATAACGTCTCTTTGGCTCTTGTGTGAGCGGCAGTGTAAAATGCGATTGGCCTGGCGTGTTGGAGCTATGAGCAGAGAACAGGTCGGGGGGGTTGGGAAAATTAAGTAAAGAGGTCTCAGAGTTTGCAGTGGATGAGGATGAAGAGTGGAATGAAAGGTTTAATTCAGGTTCTAGTGCTGGGCAGGGTGGTAAGTGGGCATCTGCCTGGAGCTGTGAATCTGGGGCAGCAGACACATAGGAGGCGGCAAGGGCCAGGTATGTGGGTGCTGGGCCCCCTCTGTAAGAGCAGGCTGAGAGGATTGCAGAGGTTGTCTTGGAAGGGTCAATGGCTGCAGTGATGGAGGGGGTAAAGGTGGAGAAGGAGGGGGTGGGGGGCTCCTGAAGTCCTGTCAGAGACTGGTCGCGGAGGCACTTGAATCGGGGAGGTAAGTTGTGACGACCCGGTAACCCTGGGCGTGGCGGATCATGTCGCGGATTTCCCCGTTGAGCTCCAGCAGCTTGGAGCAGATCAGACTGAGGTCCTGCCGGGAACCGACCAGGGCGATTGTGCCCGTCTGGCCCAACGTTTGGTGACGGAAGTAGACGTTGAGCAGCGTCTGAACCTCACTCTCTGAGCTGCCACCAAACACTCCATTGGGCCACTGCCTCCTGAAATGGACACAAAAAGTATTATAATTATTACAGGTAGATATAAAGAGACATACTTTCTATATTCAATATTCAATGTATCTTGATTCATTAGATCAAGCTACAAAGTATACATACACAATTAATATATTCAACTTGATAAAATTTGTCCATAAGTACAGGAATGCCACTAGACCCACATCTTTACCTTGCCAAATAACACCATATAGAATAAACTACGCAAGTAATTTTTCAGTTCGAACTCTTGCCTAAATATTCTGTAATTTATACAGATGCTATTGTTAAACATATCAGGTCTATCAATTTTGCCTCAGGTTGGGATATTCTCATCTTAACAGCTGCTTTTATATAGCGGTCATTCACCACTCCGGTATATCCCCATAAATAAGAAAATCCCGTATAATCAAATATTTGTTTTAACTTCCCTAACCGTAACTTCAAAACACCTTTTATTTAGTTTATTTACAGTTTATTCCTATTTCCATTCGATAATCTAAACCTAAAACCAATCATCCTACATTTAACTTTATCTTTATCAACTTAAATCTCCCCACTTCTTGATCTCAATAAGTCAAATGATAGGGTTAGGCAAGGTCTAACAATGGTTTCACCCGAAGCTTATGCTGATAATGAACCACACCCTTTTTTCACACCTTGGATCATGTGATGAGCCACATGAGCAATAGTGGGTCAACGACCCTCTTGCGGGGCTTAAAATCTGGAAGTCTTCATCATTTGGTCTTAGAACTGAAGAAGCTTCTTGGATGAGAGGTGAAACATCTTCAAGACATTTAAAGAAGTTCAGTCGCTTTTCATTCCAAGCTCCTTAGATCCTCCTCTACTTGTTTTACAGGATTTCCAAATTTAAAGCCACAGAACTGTCCTACTTTACCTCATGCAAACATTACAATTTTACTTTCATTAGGATTGACACTTTCCTGTCTACACAACATCTTTCTACTCCATCTGAAGCTCTGATTCTGTCAATATGACAATATCATCTGTGTACAGACGCACAAGAGAGATAGATAGACCTCAACATCTCCCAAGCTTAAGTTTCTCAGCCAGGAATGACAGCCCTTTGTAATGTCTACTTATTATATACTTCAAAATCATTTGTAAAGATTGGAGAAAGTGATGGGGACACAGTGTGTTCACATGGTCATTTTTTGGATCATTTGTTCTTTTACGTTGAGACAAAATAATAAAATCACTAAATCCCAGGATACACTCATGTATGCTGATGACTTCATGCTGCTCACCTGCATTCCTGGATGTAGCGCACGGCTTTGGTGAACTCATGGTTCCTAAGGCACTCCAGTATGGCCTGCACCGCTGCCTCTGAGGTGGGGAAGCTGGGCACAACCATGGCTGCCACCTGGGTGGCGTGTGAGTGAGTGTGGGCCAAGTGTTTGTGTTCCAAGTCGCTGGCTACGGCTGCCTCTGCTGCCTGCAGGCTGCTCTTCAGATCAGTAAGCTCTCGAGACATGTTCAGCAGCTAAGAGGTGGAGGGACAACAGATGGTGGTGGGTGAGTGTGTATGTGAAAATTATGTCTATATTAAAAGATTAAATGCTCAAGATTAAGTCTGCAGTGTAGCAGGGTTTTTCTAAGGGTCAACATCATTTTAATTTAACTAGTAAACCATACATATACTTATAAAAGCATATGTCTATTTAAATAAAAATAATGTGGCTCTATATATCATAGACATATTTATTAGAATGTTCCTTATCATACAGCTGGATGATACAAGGAAAGACCAAGTCACAAGGGGAAATTGCCCTAGTTGATATCAATCACACTGACCTAGAAAACCTCAAATTTGATGGACATTTAATGTTTAACTAGTAAATTTAGAACAACAACAGTCATGCAGATCTTGGTATTTAATGTGTTTGATTGTGAATTACTTGGACTCTGAATCCTCTCACATAGACATAAGGGAACCAGCATGTTCCTCTGTTAGCCTGCAAGTCACACTTAATGAAGAATGATTTGACTCACCTCAGGCACGGAGCTTATTGCATGAACTTGACCAATGAGCGAGCAGTAGGACTGGAACAGAAGGAGGAGCTGAAAGTGAAGCTTGTAAAGCCTCTGACAAAGCTCCAGTTGCTGGAAGACACAAGTGACAAAAAAAGCTTCGATTTTTCAGAAGCAGAGATCACAAACAATCACAATCACAAATTGTTGCAAGCACATGCAAAGGAATACAAACACGTGACAACACTGACTGATTCAGTTGTGCAAAGTTAATTAAGCAGTTTAAGAGGAATCTAGAGTGAAGTGAAGAGAACTTACTGCAAGAGACTCCATTTGCTAGACAGCGAGAGAGCATGTTAGGGCATCAAGAGTGAAGTGAGAGGAAGACAAAGTATCAATCAAACACATGCACAGTAAGTTAAAAATCCTGACTGTTTACGGCCAGGCTGCCAAGAATTAATCAACACTGTAGAGAAAAAACAGCAACTTTAAACTTAACGACTCCGGCACGGAAAAGAAATTTCAGGAGGATATAACGTTATAGAGACAGAGCCAGTGTGCAAAGAGGGCAAACATTTCAATCCACAGAGAAAGAAAGCCATTAATACAACACAAAGATTAAGCTACATAGACTGAATCAATTTGTGCTTTTATTGGTACAGTAAATAATAAATAAAGTTGTTTGTACCTTCTCCTCTGAATCTCCAGGTTGGCAGGTAACCACACTGTCACCAGGACATCTGGGAAATGTGTCCTTACAGTTCCTGAGCCACTGAAAGACAAAAAAAAGAAAACTTCATTGGAAAGAGGAGTGGACAGAAGAAACGGTGGTAAATATTTTATCTGGCACACATTTGAAGGAGGAGATAAGTAAACGTGCACTTACCAATACAGCAGCCTCCTCTTTGGTGTTGTAAGTATCCAGGTACTCTTGCAGCTCCAGTGCACTGAACTTCATCTTTTCGAGGAGGCCATAGGACATGATCTATACAGACCAACAAGAAGAACAAGAGCTCAGTATTAGACTTGTCTTTGGATTTTTTAAACTCCCATAGACTGAAGCAGCTACAATACTGTGATCAGCAAGAAGCCTGCCAACTGTACTCACCGTGTCAGCATCAATGTAAATGGTAGGACAATCTGAGCATGTGGTGAGCATCTGTGAGGATCTGAGAAACTTTGATCCAATGCCTCTTAATCCCTCGCCAAGATAAGTGGCAACATCTTTTGTTAAGGTGCAGAATTTTCCCTGGATGTTCTGGAAAAAGAAACTGTACTGTAATTCATGCTAATGGAAGAGATATAATTTCTAATTATCAAAAAATGGGGGTACAAAAAACAAGAAATCAAAACATAAAAAAACAAACAAACCCCCCCCCCCCCCCCCCCCTAAAGGTAATCCTTCATGAGATGTACCTTAAAGAGTGATGAGAAGACCTGAAATGTGTAGACAGCACATGACCCATCTGAGTCTGTTACAAGCTGGTTGATGTGGCAGCGCCATGCCTCCTCGGCATCGTCACACACCGTGGGTTGGAACGCTGCCAAGATGGCGGAAAAAAATGGAGAGGGGGGAGGAGGAAACCCAAGGTCCTCCAAATCATCAACATCATCACGCAAGCTGTAACAACAGAGATGAGAAAGAAGTGAGTCTGTGCTGTTTGCACCCAGTACGATAAGTATTTGAAAAATGTATCTAACAGGGTTTAATAATATCTCAAAAATGTTAAAAATAGGACAAAATAGGCAAAACATCCATGAAAGATCTCCCATTAGGTTTTTCCTGGCTTAGTAGTTATGCTTTGGGAGTCATTTTCTGTTGCACTATTAAACAAAATCTACATTTTCTGCCATTTTTGGTCATTATCACAGTTTCTATTGTTGATCAAACGCAACAAAACTGGTGATTTTCCTTTGGCTTGAGCTAAAACTTCTTTCAGTGTCCCACTAAAAGTTTTTACGGTAGGAAAAACCCTGACAGAGACTCTGGCAACAATCCAGCAGTGTATTCAGCATGCAGGGATTAATATTCAAACTTACCTGGGCAGACAGTTTGGGTCTAGAAAATCCAGTGGAGGCTGGCAGTAGTCTGGGTTAAGACCACGGTCCAGATTTGGCAGCTGATTTTGAGGTTGCCCCGGCAAATCCAGAGTGAAGCTCTCTCCACAGTCGGAGCCGGGGGGGAGCTCGTTGACACTCAGCGACAGTTCATCATCCTGGGCCTGAGTGTCCTCGTCCTCACCACACACCCTCACCTGAGAAAACAAAAGCATTACATTTTTGATGTTTCAAAATGTATCTAGGCAAACAATACATCCATGTCCAAGTCTATTATTTCTCACATGTAGACCAATGTGATCGTCATGGAGAACTCCCTGGCTCGGGGTGGTGGCGTTGAGGGACTGGGGGTCAGCAGATGTGTCGTATGAAGTAGACAGAGAATCGGTGTGATTGGTTTCCTCTGATGGAGACGGGTTGGTCTGGAACAGGGAGGCAAATCATGAATGTTGACTCAGGAAAAATAATAAGCCTTTTAAGGCTTCAGAGGATTTTTAATGTGTTGATTCAGCAGCTAAGGCTACACACAAGCTGAGAATGGGAGAGGCTCTGGCTAGTTGAAGACTCCTCTTCCTCTGATGACTCGTCTGAATCGTGAGGGTCTTCGTGACCCAGACTGGGGGTACTGCCTGAGTGCTGGCTCTCCTCCAGCAGGTCGCCCAGCTCTGTGCTGTCCAGAGATCGCCGGCGCACACCCCAGTTAAAGTTATCGACAGTCTCACCCTAGATTTAAAAAAACAAAACAACAACAAACACACACATACATGTTGGAAGACATGGACACAATGAACGGTAGAAATAAAATCCCTGCGATGAAGGGAACATTTTTACTCTCAAAACACAAAATAATTGCTTTAGTTACAAGCACAAGATGCAAGATGGACTGTTATTCATGGCATGAATATATGCTTATATGCTGGAAAGGTTGTTTTCAGCCTGTAAAATTATCTTTTCTAATAACTATAATATATTTATCTCTATTTAAAAAATAGCAGTGCTGTCATAAATGTCGTTCTGCAATCAAGCCGTGAGAGCAAAATGAAGCACAAAGATGATTTTGTTTTTACGTTCCAGAGCAAAACAAAAGAGGCAGGAACACCAAAGAGCTGATGAAGGCTAATGTTAAGTACTCAGTGTGAGGGACTTACCTGGAGCTCCTAGGCAGCGAGGGGAAGAAAGAGAGAGACAGAGTTAGAAAGAAAGAGATGAGGTGGGAGGACAGAGAAATACTTTTCAAATATGTTGAAGAAAGACAGGTGGATAAGTTGAAAGACACAGTAAAGGCAAAATGAAAGAAAGGACCACTGTGTCAGCATAAATCAAATGACCACAGGTGAAATACGGTATTATTGTGACTCTCACCTCTCCATCCTCCAGCTCCACATCCAGGAAGTCAAAGTCTCTGAAAACCCGAAACTGCTGCTCACTGGCGGTGTCATCTAATGTGTCCTCTCTGGTACCACCGTCCTCAGATGACACGCCGCTCTCCCGCACCTCCATCATGTCCAAGTCACCACAGGATGAGAAGATCACCTGACAAGAAGACAGAAACAGGTTTTTAGACTTGTCAGAGGCAATTAGTGAAGCCATCTTAATAACAGAAACAGCCCCAGAAAACATTAGAGGTTTTACTCCCTCTACAAAATAGAAAAAAAACCAAACAGAAATACAAGCTTGAATTTTGTTGACTGTGTACATAAAGAACAAGTACAACAACAAAGTTAGCTTACAGATGGGTTCTTGGTAAGTCCAACTTCTTGTCCACATAGAGACAAAACGCTCACCAGCTTCTCTCTGGTTCTTTTCTGCATGTAGGAGAAAAACTCATCAGTAAAGTGATGGATTTTCTTCTTGCTTCACATGCCTCATGCTTTGATGATCAAGGGATAATTTCTAAGCTATAAACAGAAAGTTTTAAATCTGTTTTTCTTGGGCTATTTGAGGTCAGTATGCTAAAGAAGAATGACTTGATCAACACATTTTAATATAATATACAAGTCTTACAAAACCAAGCGGCACTGATGTGAAACCTTAGTTTTGGGCATTGATGCTACCTGAGATAACTGTGGTCGCCTCCAGCTGACAGGCACCAGAATGGTGTTGGAATTGGATCCAGAAGAAGTGGAGGAAGTACTGCGGGTCACAGCCATGGCTCTGGCTTTCCCCTCTCTACCCCCTGATCCTTGGAGCTCATCAAAACGGCGCCCGATCACCGGTGTCTGGGAAGATAACAAACAGAAAGACATGCAAATTTTTTGATGCTTTGCATATTGCATGCATTGAGGAAATCCTTTTCTATTTATGACCTAGCAAAACATGGGGGTGTACTGTAACTGCAAGTCAATGACGGGCATTTACAAAAAGAAGCTCAGTAGCAGCAGCTTTCTTACCTCAGAGATGTCAAATGTGAAATCCAGAGTTTTCCCAGGGAGAGCTTTAGCAGAGCCGTCCCACACTCTGCTGACCTCTAGGTTGGAAAGATCACCCTGTGTGTGGCCGTACACTGGATGAACAAGGCTGGCAGAGCGTGATACCACCAGCTTCAAGATGTTTAAGGCATCCTTCCAGTGTACTGTCTATAAAGTCACATGTCAAACAGTATAAGAGAAAGACAGAGTAAGAGAAACAGCAGTGCATTTCTCTAATATGAAGACCGAGTACTGTGCGACACTCACCTGGACAAACTTCTCAATGGTCTTCAGGACATCAGCGTTGAACTGTTTGACCTGCACAGCAGTCAGGTCCATGTGGCTAAGCAGACAGTAGATGATTTGGAGGAGAGACTGTTGCATACTGGGAAGTCCCTTATCCAGCAGCTGGGAGAGAGAAAGTGACATTCAGTAAGCACGCAGACACAAACCCAATCTTGCTTAAGGGCAAAGTCAATATGTGTATAACCAACTTGACTGTAAATTATTGGATTGTCCTTTAACAACTGGCTAAACAGTGAACAGGACAGGCTTCCAACAAATAATCAGCACAAACCACTCACTCAACATTCTTGCACCAGCTTCCATAGAAACATCCAATAAATGTACAATCCTAAAAATAGAGAAAGATAAGACATATTTTCATATATAGAAGCACTTACCTCAGCCATATAGGTGACCATGTTGAGCGTTATGTCAGAGAAAGCCTCGTGAAGGTAGCGGCAAACCACGCTGACCCAGGAGAAAGGGTCCCTCGTGTAGGAACGTGTCTTATAGAGCGTCATCACGTGTGCCAGATGGGACAGCTTTGTGTTCTTTTCCACCAAACATACCTGAGTAAGTAAACAAAAAAAGCAGACAGACACATTATGTGAGAAATATTGCCTTTTTTGATCTTTTAGTTGTTCTTCTGTGTTTTGAAATGTCAAGGTTTTCCAATTTACTCTGGCTTTTCATCTTTCTCCAAATGTACATCTTTACTGTTTGTCTAACAAACCTAAAAAAAAGTCAAAGGAAGTAAAGCAAAAGCAAACTAACGCCTAGACTCAGCCCACTTGAAGAATCCATAGTATTGCAGTACCTGTGCAATCCTCTCAGCACTTTCCTTACAAAACTGATTTGGGTGGCTAAAGTGCTGGACCAGATGAGGAAGCAGACACAGCACATTCAGAGGAAAGCCTACACAGGGAGAAGAGTTTGAACTTCAGATACAGCCAGTATAAATAAAAATAAACACGTTGCCGTACGACTACTAAACGATACAATATAAAATCCTCAGTACCTACCTATAGACTGTGAGCTGTCGACAACAGGCACGCGGGAGACTGGAGTGAGCTGGCAGAATAGCTGTAAGGTCAGGTCAGATGTAGCCTGGGAGGTAAATCCCTTCAACAAAAGCTGTTGAATCCCAGAGAACCCGCTCCACCTCAGCTGAGCCTGCAGCTTCTCCAGGCGCTCACGGTTCTCTGCTCTGTCTAAGGGCACCTGGGAAATGAGAGATTTTGGCTTAAGTGAAGCTGAAAGTTGCTTGTGGTACTTATTGTCTTCCACCTGCAAACTGAATATCTGAGATGCTAAAACAATGAATGAATCAATAGCAAGTTGCTAGGTCTGTAGTGTCCTTGAGTTAATAGGTTCCAAAGCTTGCTTTCATTTTAAAATAGCAGCAGTGAGCGTCTTAGGATGACGTAGTCTTCATGGCATTAAGGGAAAACACAGGTTACAGGGAATGTTTGCTTTCTTCTGCTTAATCTTGGCTTTAAGTTAACTGTTGTTTTTACAGATACATACATTTTCCTCTGTAATCAGCTATTTTTTATCTCATCTACCTTTGACAGCAGCTTGTGAACGAGGCGAAGTGACATCTGGTATTCAAACTCGAAGTCTGACTCCATGAGCGACACCGCCACCCAGAAGACTGTGGCCAGTATCGACGAAGGATGAGACACGTGCGCGGGATCCGACAGAACGCTGGGATCAATGCGGTTGGTCGATGATGTGCAGGAGCCTGAACTTCTTCCTGTTCGTGCAAGGCCGTGACTGTTGCAAGCCTGCAGACCGAAAGCGAGTACAAAATTAGCATTAAGGATTTAGCATTAAGGTGTCAGATTACACAGCAATTTTCCTTTCTTGCCTGTATGCGATCCAGAGTTGCACTGCGAGGGGGATCACTCGACTGGTTGCAACACTCGCCGAACTTCTTGGGGACAGAATAGGAGCGCTGGTGGCGCTGCGATGACAGGCCGACAAATCCTGGGCCAGGGAAGTTCAGCTGACCCGTGCTCTTTCTGTTCATCAGTTTGTCACTTGTCGCAAAGTCTGGTGAGGATGTCCTACAAATCAAACACAATGAAAGCAAAATGTTGAATCTGTTGGAGTATCAAGTAGGTCTGAAACACCAGAAGAAGGCTGTTTAAATCCTTACATATGTTGTAATCTTCAAATTATCTGCATTACTTCCAAAGATTTAACATTCAAAGCAGACTAACCTGGTAAGAGCTGCCATAAGGTCACTGTTTTTCAGACACTCTGCTAGATTCACCACTACTGACTCCAGAGTTAACAGCACCTCCATCACATAGCCCTGAAACAGGTACAGGTATGAACATCAGCAATAATGCGAATCTTCACCAAATACATCAAGTTGAAAGCACTACATCTCTATTATATGTCTCTTCTCTCACCTGCACCTCGTCTCCATGTTCTCCCACCACCTCAACGAGGCGTGAGACCAGATCAGAGACAGCATGGTTGTTGATCGGCTGTTTGAGAGCTCTAAAGATCTGGAAAGATCTGCCGGCATAGTGACGCGAGGAGCTGCACAGAGCCGTCTGTAAGGCCACGTCACTAAGCTGCTGCTCCAGGTGGAAGTCTGTGAAGATGGACATATTTCACCCCTTGTGCAGGTCTAAAATGAATCGATTATTGCTTCATTTGTGAAGATTGGGTGAGGTCTGCTGTAGCTGTTATTCAGTGGTTTCTCACCTGACTTGGACTCCTTGAAGACAGAGACAACGTGGCGCAGGAAGTTGCTGAGCTGCTCTGTGCTTTTTGAGTTGGGGTTCTTTGGTGTGATGTCCTCATGCACCCACAGTGGCCCAAATGATCTGTGCAAGAACAACACAGTACTCCAAGCACTGTATACCCACCACCAGTAGCACCACATAAAAGTTACATGAGCAGCTCACACAGTGTGGACTACAGTGAAATTTAAGCGCACGTCACACCCACACGCAGTGTCCACCTCGAGAACAGCACAAAAGATGACCAGAGTTGTGTTTACCTGGTGGAGAGAAACTCAATGAGTTTGTTCGTCTTCTCATCCGTCTCATTGGGCGCATCTTCAAGATCCTCCAGGTCATCGGGTGTTACAAGGGGCAGATTTCCAACACTGCCGGCTGTGCTGCCACCACCCAGGCTAGCAGAGGATGAGTTGGAGGTGGAGCTGAGACCAGAGTCCACCACGGGAGATGCCTGCCACTCCCGCAAAAAGTCTGGTGCGTCTATGGGAATATTATGACATGCTATAGAGAAGTGTACTGCTACAGTAATATAATTTCTGGAGTCTTTAATCAGATTTTTGTGAACTACACTGTTTAGTTTCTTAGTTTTCCAATGAAAAGTGGTCCATCAGGTCATATCTTACTAGTAAATGTCAGAGGACTGTTAAATGCTTGTATACACACTCAATATTTTCTACTTACGTGACTGCTGGTACTCTGTGTGGTAGCTGGACTTGATTGTGAGGGTCTTGTTGTCACTGATCTCTCTCGTTAGCATCAGTACTGAGGCTATTACCTGGACCCCCAAAAAGAAGTGTTGCTCAGTGAATATGTAAAGCTTTGCAGAACTCGGTAAAGTAAGTTTCAGTCCTACTTCATGTAATAAACTGGCCTAATAATAACAAACATTAAAATGGAAATCTGACCTGAAAGTTGTTGTTGCAGGAGAGCGCAATGAGGAGGTGAAGAAGGAGACGTTTGCTGTGTTCATAGACCTCTGACCTGTAGTGGTCCAGACCTAGAAAATGAAGTACACACCGAGTAAGACAACAACAGGTTTTGTAGTATTACAAAGGCTTGTTGTGCCTCAATTTGTGCAACAATGAATGAAAAAAGCTAAAAAACAAAACCCTAAACAATCAAACATGGATTCCTGGATAACTTCATGCAAAAACACCAGATGATGCTGAATCTCATGAACTTGAATATTAGTATGTAGAATATGCTGAGCACATAATTAATACAGCTGGCATCTGGGTGGGGGTAGGTATGTGTCTACATGCTAGATTGAAAGTGTTTCATTGTGATACTTGAGAACGGCCTGTCCACGTCCACGTCTCTGTGAGATGGCGATAAAACACATCGTCACGCTATGAGCTCAGTGGACGTCACAGAAAATACCTTTAACATCTCAAGGCTATTTTTGTGTGTTTGTTTCGCTGGCAAACACCCTGACTGAAAGGAGAATGAATTGCACTTTTTGATTTTATCTTGTTTTGGTTCAATTTCTTTTCGATCTACCTCGTGTTTCATTCTCTTTATCCGCGTGAGACTGAGGAATTTCTTATATAACCCATCAAGCATTTCCACATTCTCCAAAATGCATGTAGTACATTCTATGCAGGTTATTTTGGCTTATTTTTCTTCTTCCCCCATTTCCCCCAAAATTAATCCATACAGGGTTTAACCGATTCAAGCGTGACATGAGTTGAGTTATGCTTACCTAAGAAGAGGGCATGTAGTAGTAGGGGCAGGTGTAAAGCCCAGTCTTCTCTCACACTGTGGTCCACTACCATCTCGGTCATAAAGATCACTGCAATGTTACACCTGAGGAACACACAAATTTTAGGTGAGTACAATAAAATCTTGGCATGTTTGATGGAAACATTTGATGTTTCCTGTAATCTGTGCTAGTGCATGAACTACACATGGATCATAGATTTCAAAGCTCTCTACAACAGTCTTAATTTTATTTACTTAGAGTATTGATCTCTGAAGTGTCAGGACAGGCAGAGAAGATTAAGTGGAAAAGCTCTTTTAATATGAACTATTTTCCTAGTAGACCCTGAGCAAGCTGGCTTGGCGTCATTCTGTGCTTGAGTTTATGCACAAATCTGAAAGTAGGCGTAACATGTCTCTGAAACGCTGTCTGGCCCTGCTGATTGTAACATCACTCTTCTAACTAAGATCCTGTTTTTTCAGAAGTTTACTAAAGGTCATCTGTGTTTGTTTGTGTGCACCTGTGCAGTGGTCCTCTAGGTGTGATAGTTTCTGGAAGGTAGTCAACCAGAGGTGCCCAGCAGCCTCCATTAACAGGCATGGGTAACGGCTGAGGACGGTTGGTCTCGAGAATACTCAGCAGCCATCCAGCGTAAGGTGGAAGTGGGTCATCTATGAGCACAGAAAGATTTGGTTAGTAAAATCTGAAACATATATCCCACCAAAGCCATCACTCTGAATTAAAAGTAGTGCACAATTAACCATTTCACTTAAAAAGCATAAGGACTGATCCTTTAATCCTCAAAGCACAGGCCGAGGAGGGGGAGTGGCAGCAATCTTCCACTCCAGCTTATTAGTTAACCACAGACCTGGAGTTTTAATTCAATTGAAAGCTTAACCTTTTGCATTGTCCACCATAACTGGAAAACTCAATAAAAAGTGGTATTTGTTTTATTGTAGGTACCTTTACCTTTCCTTAATACTGCAGTTGTGATTCAATTTTGTTGCAACTTCATTTTATTGTGTTTGAAAAATACTACCAATTGTAGCGCAAACGAGGTTGTCATTTTTACACTGTTTTTTTTGCATAAATGAAACAAAGAGTAAGCTTGAACGATGGCGTTTGGGGTCAGTGTTCGGTCTGTAGCTGTATAGTAGATGGTTGATGAATTGGCCTGTGTGACTGGGGCCTTAGCTAGTTGTTTAAATTATAGGAATCATCTAACCTACTTTGACAAGAATGACAACACATTTAAAACATTTGCTTTTAGTCTCTATATCTGGCCAGAAGAAAAAATATGTGGGATGAGAAGTTATAGCACAAGAACTCTCAGTAACAATTACCGTTAAAGTCTAAAGTTAAAATGGTGAAGATTTATCACTGAAAAGTCCACATCCTCAGAGTCTCTCCAAATAACAGCTGTAAGCTGTGAAAACCCCTGGGCTCTGTGCGTGTCAAAGATTGTACTTTATTCCTCATGAGAACCAAGTCAGGGCTTACTTTTTTCATCCTCATAGGAGCCTCCGGAGCTGTTGCTGTAACGAGACTCCAGTCTGTTGTGAGCCCTCGCCCGGCTGTGAAAAATCCACCACATTTAAAGTCAAACTCAGCATTTCCAGATTTGATTGACAATATCCTCATGGTATTATCATCGCTACATACAGTATCTGATACGATGCTGACATTTTTTAGCTATCTTTATGACAGCCTCTTGAGAGACTGTCTCACCCAATAAAACACTGTATCACCATGACAACCCATGCTGCAGCTATAAGTATATAAGGTATAAAAAATGACTTACCGTTCTTCACTCTCTCTGACCATCTTGGTCTCATCTGTCTCTGGCAAGTTTTCCTGACCAGCCACTACGGTGTTACTACTGGAGGTGGTGCCTACACATTTAACAGAAACACAGCAGAGTCATCCATCTGTCACATGAAAAAAAGCTGTCAAGTTCAAACCAGGGGTAAGTGTTGAGATGAAAATCTAATTTGACTCCACAGACTGTGACAGGAACACATCCCCTCACCTGTCTGGGATGTGGAGGCTTTGTTGCTGGCAGCAAAGCGATAAAATGGAGGATTATCACAGTGCAAAACCACAGGGTTGACAGGGTCGGTCTGCTGCAGCTCAAACAGGAGCTCCTCCATAGTCTGGATGGTGTTATTGCGACACATGTAAATCACCACCTTCTTAATCTACAACAGATGAGCAAGCATTAGTTAGAAATTCTGGATTATTTGCATTACTTCTGCATATTTGTTATGAAATCTTTGTGAGGATTACTGGATTTAACTTTTTGTTGTTTTTAACTAAAAAAATGCTCTTACATAAGGCAGTAATGTGGTGTCACTGCTAACACCACACAGGCTGATGAGGAACTGCAGGGTGACTCGCAAGTTGTTGCTCCACCTCTCATTCGACACTAGAGCGTTCCAGGCATTCTCAATCTCTGGTCCAGGAACCTCATCTCCATACTGTAAAGGGAAAAAAAATCTAATTAGAAAGCTAGAGGTGCGTTTAAGAGTTTTCACAAGTAAGAACTAACTCGGCTTCCCACCTTAGCAGTCATGAACATGAGGTTGTTGAGCACCAATGATGTCGCCTGCAAGGAGCCCCAGCCGCTGCCTCTCAGGCTGGGGGATGCACTCAGGCCCCGAGCCTGACCCCGAGGTTCTTCCTCTGGTGTGCAGGGACTTGAAGCAGGAGGTAAGAGACCTGTGTCCACTAGCTCAATGTTACTAAGCCAGGGTAGCAGGTAGGATAGCATGATCTGTCTGCCATTAGGATGGGTGGTTGGGAAACGTTGGCTCACCTCTGCAAATACCAGGAGAATTCACTTATTCATTTTTTTTTTAAACTTATGCTGCTTCCTTATAAACTTCTCTGCCACATTAAAGTGTAAGGGGATACCTTTTTCTAAAAATGCATATAGATATATTAGTTAGTTAATATTTAACTGTTCTTTTTTTGTTGCATTTGTACCATTTGGAAGAATTCCACAGAAGAACAGATGAGAAGAATTTACCTGAGAAAAGAGGCAGCGTGAGTTCTGGGTACATGCTGGCAAGCTGGATGGAGAGCTGCGCAAGGCTGACACTGTACAGAGGAGGGAGGGGGCCGTGCGTCCCATACAAAATATTACCAGGCTTCTGCTCCACCATCCGCTTGGAGTATGCACACAACTTAGATTCCAGCACCTGCAGGAAACATTTATTTTTAAATCTTTGCCAGGTTTCGGCTTTATGACTTTGTTTAATATGTGCCATGAAAGTGAGCATACCTGCATCAGCTGCATGGAGATTTCATATATTTCCCTGCTGGTGTCTGAGGCTTTGAACAGCACGAGGTTGAGCAAAGTCACAAGGTCACATGGATAATTCCTGGCATAATAAATAGAAAGAGCTATTGGTTACTGTAAGAACTCAACCAATGAGTATTAACAAGCAAATGGGCATCGTGGTAAATAAAGTAAGCTTTATAACTACATCTGTTCCCTGATGGTAAAAACATCAGGAGTTCAGATTAGAACCAGGGTGTGACTCCCGACCTGTTACCGCACACTGTGGCGATGGCCTTGAAGCAGCCAGATGCAAGCTGGTAAGACCCGGTGAAGCAGCGGTCCACGGCCCAGTTGAACAGGTTGATCTGATCTGGATTCAGTTCTAAAAGCAGAATGACCACCTCACACCCCAGACGGTGCACCTAAAGGACAACATGTTATTGTGTTGAGGCAATATTGGGTGCATGTATTAAAAACTGATTTGTAACTTCTTGGATTAAACTAAAATGCCGAAAATCAAATACATGTCATAGAGAGCTAACTGTACAAGTTAAACCAAGAAATCCTTGAGTCCACCTACCCGTAAGTCATGACAGGCCAAGATGTTGTCAAGCCATTTGTAGAGATAACCATCAGTAGAGAGACCCACGTTGTCAAAAACTGGACCACAGCACAGAACTGCTGACATGGCCTGGGAGACAAAAGCAAAGCTGACTACAGTGCGTATATTTCTGTAAAATATCCTGAATTACTGCAAAAAGAAGTTTGGTGATTTGGGACCTGCTTACCTTGAGAGCACTATACTGGTAGCGAGTGATCTGGTGGTTGCGGTCACTGTACCGGTCAAGAGGCGTAAACATAACACTGAAGGGCCCGGCCCACTGGCTGAAGAGAATGAAGAGATGGTGCCTCAGAGACTGCTGAGGGAAGAGGAAGCGCCTGTGGTGGACTGCACAGACGTGAGAGAAAGAAAGAGAGACACTGAGGGTGAGAACAAGAGACAAAATGACTCCGAAAAGGCCAGTACGTTGCCTGCTACTGAAAAATCGACGTGTAGTAGTCAAACTAGGAAATTACTATAAAATTAAGCTATAAAATTAAAAGGGTAAGAAGTAAAATAATAATCTTACCAGGCACACACTGGATGAGATTGGCTACCATCCCACTGAAATGAGCTCGTATGTCTTTGAGCACGTCCAGTTCTTTCTCATTCTCAGCCTCTAGAAGCATCCGGGTTAAGTCCACGTACTCGAGGAATAAAGCACCCAAGGCCAGGGAATCACGCTCCAGAGCTCCATTAGTGCTACAGGAAAACCAGGAGGAAAATATGACCTTGGTAAACTAAACGAGACTAGAGTTACAGACAGGAGGAGATGAGAGATGAGTATAGTCTAACTTTTTGTGTGCATAAGGATCAAAGCCCAGTAAACAAAACGAGATGACTCAGTGCATGATACATGTATGTGCTACCTGTCACTGATGACTCCTGCGTTAGCCAGTAGTTCAAATATCCTCAGCAGCTGCAGCCTGAGAAGATCCCTCCTCTCTCTACGCTTCTTGTTCTGGAAGCACAGACAGGTTGTTAGTTTTCTGCCACAAAGCAGATCCAGGATGTCAAAGTCATTTTACTTCCTGGGCCACATTCAACCAACTCTGACCTTAAGTAGGTCAGACCAGTGAATCTCCCCTTTTTGTCAGTGTAAAAAACTTGAACTACACACTGAATCCCTCAGATATCTTCAGCTAAGAAAAAAGAAGTGCAGTATTTCTGTTTTTCTACAGGATAATGGAATACTGCTGTAGTAAATGGAAGAAATTAGCAATTAACTCTTTCATTCTTGGACTCATTATAAAAAAAATAACATTTCTATTGTAGATTTTGGACAAAATCGAACTTTTCTGTCATTTAAATGTTCATCTATTACTTCTTTACTTTGGTGTAGTATATATGGCCATGGTCATTTGTCAGTAGGAAAAGCTGAAAAATGTTAAGGAAAAAAAATTACAGTGAAAGTCCAAAATCGTGATTAACCTCCTAGGACCCGGGGTCCACATATGTGGACATCACGTTTGGGGTTATTTAGACCAAAATACTCAGTTTTGCTTTACAAGGGCCTGATATCCACTTACAAGGACATAATACTGCTACTGTTCTATCGAAATTTTAAATGAATATCCTTATATGTGGCTCTCATTTGTCTTAGAAACAAAAATTAGGTAAAACAAAATCTGGTAATTCTTTGTTTTTACATTCATCATGTCCCAATCAGCCCAAATATCAAAGAGGAATAAAAAAAATGCATGCCGTGGAAGAGTTTGGGTCTTAGGAGGTTAACACACAGTTGCCCCAGGTACCAGTATAACATGCAGTACTTCTGATTATAGTGGACTGTGGACAAAACCTATATTCCATTTTCATAAACAAAACATTATTAATCTATGGAAAACATCAGCTACAACCCCGATTTTATAGTAATCTAGTTTTATACTTAATCTAGAAAATATTCTCAATTTTGCACAGTCAGTTTTCTCTCACAGCCTCAGTGTGTGTTTTACCTCAGGCCTACGTTCCAGTGCTTCTTTCATCAACGGATGGAGTTCTTCGACGAGCTCCCTGTTTGATCAAAGACAGAAAGAAAAGCAATCAATCAATCAATGACCTGATTGCCAAAATGCTAAATGAGATATCCTCCCTTGTATATAAATAGTTATTATTCATGGGAACAATGAAGATGTGGGACATAAATCTATGCAGTGCAACCCAAATGTCATGTTCCCTAAAACCACTAATCCTCAGACGCCGTAATGACGGAACAAATTTGTCTGGGCAGACCTTAATCTTTTTAATAACAATGAGAGCCTTTTCAGAAAATACTCTAGGTTAAAAATAGCTGATCTCCTTTAGAATGAAAATGCCATCCTGTCACAATGGAACCTCTGTGCTTTGAAAAAATGTGATATGTCTCTGCCCCGCCAAGAATTTCTCTTCTACATCACTGACTCATTTTCTTCTCTCAGTGTCAGGTATGCAGCTCATAAACAGACAGGTGAGAGTAGGTAAGATAAAAACCACTGAAGAATCGTGTCTTTCTCACGGAAGAGATTCAGATCAAATCTGGCATATCATCTACTTAGAACTGTATTTGTTCTGTCTATTCAGTCTTTTTGAGTTCATTCTCTGCCAAAGGCGAGAATAACATTAGCACTGAAACCAAGGCTAACATCATCAAAGCAGGATTTGTGTTTTATTACTGTTGTGTAGGTTATTGTTCCAGTACCTGAAGACCAGAGCATTTGTGCATCCAAATCCCAGCACTAGGGACTCTGTGATTTCCAGACTCTCAGCTCTCATCAGTGGGACGAGCTGCTTTAAAAGCCAGGCCACAGAGGGCGTGCCTATAACCTATGAAATGTAAATAAATAAGTAAAACACACGCACACAGAGATCAATCTTTACATTTTAAAATATCACACTTTAAGTCCATTTTCCTTTTTGTTTCCAGATCCAATCATTTAAGCTTTTCATTAGTTGGAAATCAATAAATAATAGTGCACATTTCTAAACTCTACGTCTCTGATATCAACTGAAGGACAAATGCGCACCTTGTTATCGTAGGTGACGCTGCCATCAGGTGTGGTGGCAGTGATCTCAGGTGTAGACGCTCTGAGATGGCCAGGTGACATGATGCTTGGCTTAGCCACTCCGAGACAGAGGATTAGGTAATTGCGCCAAAGTGAGATGTAACTGTCGCTGGCGCCTGCCGTGCTCGTCTTCTTAGCGTTCACTGGGCTGCTGCATGAAGACAGGTGAAAATGCATTAGTTTAATCTTTCATACACAAGTTGCTATCATTGCATGTCATTTTATTTAGAGTGAAATCCTTAAAGTGTAATGTAATAAATGTGAGTTCATGTACTTGGGATCAACCAGAGGCAGCAGCAGCTGTAGCCGTGTGAAAACGTAGGGCCAGGCGTATCCTAGAGCAATGGGGCAGTGCTTAGGCAGATGCTCTTGCCGCAAAAAGATGTGCAAACAGAGCACCCATGGGTCCTTCACACACTGGGCAAAAATCCAGACATGGCTGGGGCTCTTCACGTCGTACGAACTGCTCACCAGTCGAGCCGTCCACTCCACTAGCCACTGGAGGTCAACGTGGTGGCTGAGAGGCAAGGTGGACTGAGAGAGGCAACAGGAGCAAATAAGTCATTTGTAAAATCACTTATCACATCGATACAGTTTTGTTACTGATCACTCTCACATTCTAAGCACAAATATACATACTGAGTCAGAAACAGCCACGTGAACAAAGCTGTCCATTACAGCAGGGCTCAGCTGGTCCATGACCTCTATCATGGGTTTGTCATCGTCCTTTAGGGAAAGACATTTATAGAATCAGCTATTTTTATAACAGCGTCACACAATGCATGTCTAATCACAGCAAGTCAGATGGCTCTCCTTCCATCCTATTTCCATACCCTTTCTCCCTCTTTAATCACAGTTTGTCACAAGATTGCTGTTGCATTTGTTACCGAACTGTTTTTGTATTTTTCTTCACTGCTTTGTTACCGTCTATAAAGTGAGACAAGCTGGTGAGCTGGTAGGAGAAGATGTGAGTTTTCTGTGCTTTACCTCAGCATGTCCCAGTGCCGTGAAGAGACAGCGTATTTCTCTTAACACGCCGACTGCCAGCTTCCTTGTGCTGATCTGACACGAACAGAGGAGCAGCAGAGCAAGGCCCTCCACCGCATGGAGTACTGAACAATGAGGGCTTCGCTCTGGCAGTCTAGGGCTGGCCTGATGGAAAGTTAGGAGGGTTAGTAAAAAGTAATTAAGCATGCATTTACAGACCGACAAACCCAGAAGACCTCAACAACCTTTCAAGCTCAGTGGCTTCTCTAAATGTTTTTAATATAATTTTAAATACACTGAACATCATGTCTCCTAAAGGAAAGGAAATAGTTGGCTTAAGTGTGACTGTCATACTGATGAAGTACTCTATACAAACCTCAACTCCCCCTCGCATCTTCCCCTGGAGCTGCAGAGCTAACCTCCACTGTGTGAGCAGCTGGAGAAGAAGCTTGACGGATGCATCCTGCAGACACTGATGGGTGTCTTGGACCTGGAAGCATTTAGCAAACGACACTCCTGTTGTGAAGTGAACCCCCTTCGGTCATAACTGGCAACAATGTTTTATGGCTAACACTTTGAAATTATGAATAAGCATATAATAAAGAGGTCCTATTGTAAGAAACTACTATGATGGTTCTAAATGTTCACCTTTCAGTTTAAGGACCACATCACTCTGTGAGAATCTAAATTAGTTCTGGGGAAATGTTTCTAATATGTCACTATGTAGGTAGTATGATTTTAACACTTTAGAAGAGCAGCATGAAAACATCTGAAGGTTGTGCTATACCTCACGTAAAAGGAAATGCGTGTAACCAAAAAGGACGTCTTCCCTCCAGTCTGAGAAATCAAGTAACAGGCTCTGCAGGGAATTCTGGGAAATAAGACGAAGCTCATCGTCCATGTGCACTGTGAGTCTGAGGGACAGACAGACAAAAAATAAGCAAGATTTGTGTTACAAAGCTTGTATTTCACCAAAATTAAACTAAAATTGCAACTGAGTGAAAAGAAATTTGAATCAAAAAAAGGATAAAACAATAATAAAAATATAAGGAAGCAGGAAATCTGGTTAGTTTTTGTGTATTGTTTGCATTGAATGCCTGTTCTGAAATTCCTACATGTTTCCCCTGAAAATATGCAACCACATTAAAACAAAAAAGCCTTAAAGTAACACAGAAACTAATAAAAACTAAACTGAAACCAAGGACTTGTACTGATATAGTTTGACTTATAATTTAATGTATTCTATTCTTTTAATGATTCAGTTTTTTTATTGTATTTGTGAGGAACTTGAGCTAGACCTGAAACTTACCTTGATAGCAAGTCTATGAGCTCAGGCTTGGACATGCCATCAGGAAGGATACGAGGAATGGCAGCCACACATGTCCTGAACAAGTCGATTTTAGGCTTCCTTTCACCACTAAAGATGGAAAAAGGTGGAGTACATTGGACACTTATTTTTCGATCACATTTGCAAAATTTCAAACGGAATGAAACTCCACTTTGCAGTTACATACGTGATCATATCCTCTGGCTCTTTGTTGAGCATCTGGACGCTTGTGAGCATCATGCAACGACCCACCTCCTTGTCCAAGTGCCTCAGGATGTTGTCCAGAGCTTTTCGCACCTGGGAGTAGTACAAGGACATGCCTGTGGGGGACCAGCCAGAAACAGAGACGATGAAGGGGGAGACATTCAAATTACAGCAGCCTCCAGACACCCACACACACAAACACACACACAGACCTATTAGCTTGGCTTCCTCTTCAGTGAGTGTCTTGCTGAGATATGTTTTCTTCTTCTTCAGAGAGTTTCCAGAGGGCAGAGTGGCTCCTGTGTTGGGCATAGGAGGCTCTCCATCCTTCTGTTGGAGAGCATCTGCTATCACCAGGAACGCCCGCAGACCAATGTTCATACGCTGGAAGACAGATACAGCGCCAGTTTTTATGCCAGTTTTTCAAGAGCAATGGAAGATATAAAGCAGAATTCATGTAAATGTAGATCAACATTATTGCATTGTTTCCCAGTAAGACACAGATCCTGCAGTGAATGTAGCTGAGCGGGATCTATTTATGCTGATATACTGTCAAAAAGCCTCACTGTGACTGTAAACATCCTTAAACTGTGCAAAGCATACTGCACTGTCAGATTACACCAATCGATAGTTTAGCACATAATGTCCAACACAGGATACGCTCACTGCCAAGTCCATCTCTCCTAACTATTATTAGGTAGAGTGAATATCCTCCATTTCAGGCTAATTACGTTGAAGCTTCCAGCAGACCACATACTGTTCTTTACATTCCTTTGATAGAAATCAAAAGTGGAATGCTTAGATCTATAAAATGTCCCGGGGAGATCCACTGTTGATCTTTGTGCAACTGAATGCCTGTGTCTGCTCCTTTTTACCTCTGGGTTGAGACTGAAGGCTTTGGCAGGCTTCCCAACACTCAGCAGGTCAAATATGATCTCCTTCATAGCAAAATCGAGTCTCTCCTGAAGAAAGGACAAACATGCTGGAGTTACAGGATTTTAGAGGCAACATGGTGTGAGGCAGCAGATGTATCTGCTGTCAGCAGTGGGACATTTTTAATAAAAACTATTTATAAAAAAAAAAAAATCAAAGAAAAAAACAAACAAAACAGGACACTGAAGGTCTTATTTATACTTCTTATTTTGTCGGAGTCACAAAAACTCATGTCATGTAGCAACTGGGGTTTCACACGGTTGCTACATGACAGCAGCAAATGCAAGAGCAAAGAGTGCGCTGCACTTAAACAGCATTAGAGCAGGTTTCAAAACCCTCTGCCGCTAATTCAGACATCAAATATAATGTAATCAATTTTGATAATGGATTCTAGTGAAATGTAGAAAAAACATCTCATGTCCTACATTGTTGGTCAGCCTCTACTTTTCATTACTGTTTAGCTTTTGAGTAGTTACTGGAACCGTGCCAGCTCAGAATTTTGGATTAATCATTGCATTGGTCTGTTTTTCAGTAGCAGTACAGAAAAAAACACTATGCTATGCACACAAATGTGACTTTATTTCTCTGACCAAGAACAACACTTTATGTGGTTTGGTCACTCATACCATTTATCAAGGTATTCATTTTTTACAGATAATGAAGGTTATAATCTTGGTTGTTTCTGTGTTTTATTTTTTTAATCTTTGACTGTATTTAACTGGTGTATGGATTTTTATGTGTGTGTGCTATTAATTTATGTAATTTATGAGCGTACCACTTTTCTTCTTGTCCCTGGACACTCTTGAAAAAGAGATTTTTAATCTTAAGAGTTTATTTTTTTCATGGTTAAATAATAATACTAAAAATACCTGGGCAATAAACTGGATAATCTTGACAAAAATATTCAGAGGCATGTCTCTGGGCACGACGCTACGACTCCCTTTGGGGAAGAGAGTGGTGGTGATGGACGTCAGGCGACTGAGGGACAAAGAGATGTAAATAATCTTAGTATAGTAATTCCTGATGCATTTGACTATATTTACAACTGTACCATGTTTAAGGGAAATTCCACTAAATAACTTAATCATACAAGTTACGGCACAATTAAAAAAAAGAAGAAGAAGATTATTTCTGGAAAGATAACTAATGATGTAGCATTACCTTTGTGTAGCAGTGTTGCTTTCACACTTTATCCGGATCATGTACACCCACAGCAGGCGGTAGAGTGATTCCAGAGCCACTCGTGCCATCTTGGGGTCTTTATTCTGCATTCACACGCATGCAGACAAAAAACAATTAGACTTAAAACAGGTAGAGTTTGTTACACATTGGTAACAGAAATGTTTTCTCTCAAAACAAACCCTAAGGGGCATTTCTTTCTGTTATTGTACAGGCACAGTATAAATTGTTGCTGTGTAAACTTCTGTCATAAACTTTACGAGGCTTTATGAGCCCCGGTCAGTCAGTTTCTAAGCTGCAGTGCTTCACTTGAAGCAATAAACACTGACGGGTGATTTTAAAGCTGAAGGGCTAGCGGGTATAGCAAATATTTTGAAGTGTTTTGTGCATGTACAGTTCACTTTTCACACATAATTTATTTTTATGAGTATACTGTTTTGGGAAACAAACAGCCCTTTCTACAGTAATTTGTGCATTTGCATCGTACAGACGAAGCAGCTGACCTTGAGGTTCGAGAGGCAGTTGTTGAGAAAAATGTGCCAGCGGCTGAGGAAGAACTGCTTCTGACTGACACACAGCAGGCAGGTCACCAGAGGATACAGGGCCTGGTGCAGAGAGGGAAGACAGATGGGAGAAAATTAAATGAGGCGCATGACAAATTTGGGAGGGATGAACCGACCTATCAGCCAAACATTGATGTTGATAAACAGCACTTCTCTGATTTGTTACAATTTTACTCTGGATGAAAGCTCAAAGGTAGTGCGATGATGGCACATCAATGCAAATTTCATTACTCGCTCTTTCTCCCCAACTAGTGAAACAGAGACAGTCTGACTATCTGCAAACTTTAACCCAGGTACTGAAATCGATCTTTGTCCTTTTAAAACAAAAATGTATATACATGAAATCGCATGAAGAAAATCAAACCATCAACAGTGTGAGTTTTTAGAAGTGACTCATATTTACGGATTTTTAACAGAAATTTCATGTCCAGCAGGCTCAGACCTGACGTCTCCTCTGTACAGTCATTCTTAAAGGTTATGTAAGTCAGAATGTAGATCATTCTTTAAAACAAATTCTTTGCTAATGATCAGCACGGGTCGAGAGAGGCGTCGCGACTGGTTTTGGAAACTCTAACCTTGACAAGCGCACCTGTCACTCCTTATCAAAGTGAGCACTCTTTATCTGATTCCATTTCTTTCTTTCACTCAGACACCCAGAATGCAAATGAATAACAATTATGGAAAAGCACCGCATTGCTATCATTCCTGTCAGGTTTGTCAATTATGATCTCCCTGACATGGCAGATAACTGCTTGTTAGTGTGCGTGCCTCTGTGTTATTCACTTGGAAAAAGTGACCCCCCCCCAAAACAAGAACTTTTGTTTGGAGAGAGGTGTGTCAGGTCTTGGCTGCATATGGGTGGCTTGGAGTATGCAGAGAATCTGCAAAAATAATGCAGCACAGCGGCCTGATGGCATGTCTTGTTATCAAATGTGCCCGTCAAATAACCGCAGGACACATCCCAAAGGTGGGGCTACATCTTAGAGAATGTACCACCTCAGCGAGCGTTGTCGTGCATCTAAGAAATTTCTGAGAAGTTGTGTCTATATTATAAGGAAGTTATAGCACTGAAAATCACATACAGTTCAGTAACCTTGTAATCAAATCCTAGCTTTAGTGCACTGTTTTAATGAGTCAGATGAACTGCTGATTTCCCTGCCTACCTCCATGCTGTAAGCAAAAAACTGCCCATCTGGCGCAGCTTCAAAAAATAGCCACTGCGCTGTACACTACACTCTTATCTCATTCCCACGAAGAGATAAAAGCCCACATGTTGGGAGAGTTACAGTAAGTGCTTTCACCAACTGCTAGTAATGGAGAGGAAATGAAGAGAGATTACCAGTGGTGAAACCGAATACGGGGAAAAAGTTACCAGAGAGTGTTTCTTCCTAGAGGACAGGTCCAGTGTGGTGTCATACAAACTTTCGACAAAATTTCGTAGACACGGCACGTTCACCTCATTCTTCACGGTCTGGAGGAGGAGAGATGATGCAGAAGTTATGTCGATATACATTGGATTTCATTCCCCCCCCCCCAGAACAATTTCTATTAACCTGATCGAGACAAACGGAGCATTATACTGATGATCCTAAGACATCAGACTTATCATATAAATGGAGAGCAGTAATTTCAATCTGGGCCTGTCCTAATGTCTACTCTTTTTTGTTCTGAGGAGTAAGATTAAATGCACTTACAGCAGCTACAGGTACGAGTATTTCCACAAAGAGTCCAGCTAATGAGTGCTTAATGTCTTTATCTTTCACTTCCAGGAAATACTGTGCACACTCCTGCAGACAGAGAGAAGGAAAGAAAGAGAGTCAGAGAAAATGATAAAAAAAAAAAAAAAATCTCTGTATATGTCCATTGCTTTGTTTTGCAATGGATCATGGGAATTCTTGCAACTACGGCTCACATCAGAGGCGTGAAAAACAAGGCAATTAACCCAGATTACTTTGTAGAACCTGGTTAGAAAGCCATATGATGACACTTAAGAGCTTCCAGGTACAAATATTCCAACCAAAAAAACAAAAAATCTACATCATTCCTTTACGCTTCCTAAATACAGCCCCACTTTGGCAAGGAAGCTATTACAGTAGTAGCTCAGTCTACCTGCATGAACTGGAAGGAAGCTTCAAAGTCTTCCACTGGGTACATTTTGATGCGGAAAAACTTGAGTCCCATGATGAGGCTGATGGTGGACTGGATGACGTACGGGCTCTGCTCTTTCTGCCTCAGCTCCTTGAGCTCGGAGATGAACTTCTTCCTCACTGCTGGGAACCTGCCGAGGAAATGGTGACCAGATGTGAGCAATTCTCGTGAGTTTTAGTAAATACCATTATATCTATGTCTAAGTGGGGGGGTTACATTTGAAGAATAACTAAAACAAAGCATCAAGAGTCTTCTAATCTCTGTTTATTTGCATAGATTGAGCACATTTAGTCTGCCCCCCCCCCTTTTAAAAACACATGCACATGGGTATATGCTTTTTTGCGTATGTACCAACCAGCCAGATAGCTTCTACCAACAGTACAACAGTGCTCTACAAGCCTATATTTAGAAAGGCGCTGGAGGGGCAATGTGCAGGGAATATGTATGTGTGTGTAATTTTTGCACATGGTCTAGCATGTTACTGCAGCAGTTTAGTAAGTGAAATAGTTATTAGCCTTGTTCTACGTGCAGAGAGTTTAAATAAAGCACATATAAACACTGTTATCATTAACTAAACTGAAAAAATATGCAAATAATGGCAAGAATAATAAAGCATAACCTCAGGTTGTTTATGAGTGTGTACCCAAATTTGTCATAGTCCTGTGTGTGCAGAATGCAGTGCAAATAAATAACATAGAAAGGTGTTGTGCTACTTGATTAGTGTAAAAAGACAATACAGTTTTTCTCCCTTTGCTCAATTAGATCTCATACTTGGTCGATAACTTTGTTCCATTAAGTATGTGGATTTTTGGGGTTATTATATTTGTGCGTGTGTGTGTATGTGTGTGTGTGTTTGTGTTTGACAGTTTGTGAGCTGCCATGTGTAACTGCATTACATAGTAATAACTCAGTAAAATTAGATTTTTTATTTCTTTTTTTATCCTTCATCGCACATGACATTACGTGACACAGTTGGAGGACCCTTATCATTACCCTTATGCACACAAACACACATTCAGACTTGAGGAACACAGCTTTTACAACACTATGTTCTTCACTTGTGCTGAAGTCGGAGAGACGGCATTTGTAATCTCTGATTTCACTGAAAATTGGGTCAAAAAGAGGGCAGATAGCAACTGTTGCCACATATTAAATTTTGTAACCCAGACAAACAGGCCCACAGCTGTAACACGACCTGGATTCTACTTCAAATTAAAGACAAAAAATACTTTTTTTTTTTCTCTCTGTTGTATTTCTACTCTATGACCACACATCCTTAGTCAGCAGTTTTTAAAGACTGATGAGACAAGCTGGACTTTCTTTTTATTGTGAGTTCCACAACCCCACTCACTGTAGACATCTGGGAAAACAATAACACTGTGAAATATTAAGATTTCTCGTACCCACTTCAACTGTTACATTTTGAAAACACTGGCCTCAATATCAAGTACTCGCTTTCAGTTTTCATTGAGCTTTGGCTCTGTACACGTTGGGTCTACAGGGAGATTTATTTCTGAATAAAAAAGTACTGGCAACAGGTACAATTACATGAGAGACACAAACATTTATTGCGTGCAGCTACACAAATATGCATACAGTGTAAGCAATAATTAATCAACAATACCTCGACTGAGCAACGACTCCCACTACTTCAGCATAGAGGTCAGCTACTATGTGCATGTTGCCTGTGTTAGGCCCCAGATACCTAAAAATTAAACATTAACATGAATATTATCAATCAAGTGCACTAGTTAGTTTTTACAAATTTGAAAACTAAAATGCATTTAATGCATTCTATTGTATCAATATAATTTTTATAGGTCGTCTGTCTTACCCTTCCTTGTATTTGAAGTGCTTGAAGGCCAGGTTAACGACTTCTTGGATGAGTCCATCCAAAAGAGGATGGAGGGGGATCTGCAGTAAAATGTAATTTTATTACATTTACTTTGTCACTTAAACACATACGAGCTATTCTGGAAGGACAATAATAATATGCATTATTATCAGTGCTTCTCATTTAAACATTTAAAAGACATTATGCCAAACAGATCAGACTGCAAAATGTGCCCCACCTGCTTTAAAACTTCAATAAGCACCAGTGAAAAGATGAAATCTATCGCCAGATCCCTCCGCTCCAATAAGTAGTCCTTCTGTTGCTCATCACTGAGAAAGACAGACATAAGACAATATTAGTACACTTACAATAACAGTGTCTGTTCTGTTAGGCCCAGGTGCACAGAGCTGTGAAGGTCACTTTTGACTGTGCTATGTAATGCATTAATGTTGCCGGGTCTTCAAAGTTGTCATATTTTGGTTTCTACCTCAAATTCTATGTCTATGTTATATTAATGAGTAAGCGCAACATTCACACCTATGTTTGGACAATGACTGACCATCACTCTAATCATCCTCATCTAAATTTCAGGCTGGTTTGGGAATATTTGAGTCTACATTGCTTGAAATAAATCATTTTAACGGAAGGTATTTCATGATCCAGTTCGTGTGTTCATGTGCACAAACAGCTCCAATATTTTAATCTTCTCTCACTTTTTTGACTTGGTGTTGGCCCGGGGTCGATATTCATGGGATTCGTCCTCCAGGCCATTTTGCCTCTTGTACCAGTCGAACAGAGTCTTCAGGATGGATGGCAGGCAGTACTCAGCAAGAGAACTCATAGAGTTAATCAGCTGGACAGATGACAGGAAGAAGAGACGGAGCCAAGAGACAAAGAGAAAGGATGGCAAAAAGGTTAGTCCTGTTCAAAATATGTGACAGTGTATATAGTACGTGTCCACATGAGACACACACACACCTGGTCAAACTGTGGGTCTTCTCCTCTCTGCAGAGATTTGTTTAGTGGCTTCTCCTGCCAGATAAGAATAGACAGAGGTGGAAAACACTCATGTTAGTCTACTAGCATTAGTAAATATTTTGCTTTGAAATTCAAGGAAAAGAAATTCAGTTCAGTTTCCTGGCAGAACAAAATGGTCATTGTGTCCAAAAAGAGAGCGAGTGAGACTCACAAATCACTAGGTCAGAAGGTCAAAGCTAATAGTCGCATTTATTGAATGTAACAAAAAGTGAAGAAGTTTACTTTGTCAAACAGACAAAAAAGTGAGATGAGAGGTTCAATATTCTGGCTCAGACATATTAGGGTTACTTTGTTGTTCAAAAAACTGGAAACACAGTGTGTCTCATTGTGAACCATAAACTGAAAATTGTCATATAGAGACAACCAAAGGTGTAAACATGCACAGTTCAAGTACACTAACAGGTACATCTAAGCCTGTACTATTTAGGACTGCCTGTTTTTTTTTCGATTGATAACAGTACAGAGGAATAAAACCTTGGGTTAAATGTGTATTTGATCGCTGAGTCTGGAGTCTGGAGTTTCCAAGGTAAAATACAATCCACTAAACACAGCGGATAAAGAGAAGGCATTCCCCGATTTACTGCTTTGTCCATTTATTGCTTGGCTGGATTATTTATTTATTTATTTTTTTGCCTGTCCCATTTGTTTTTTTAGCCGTCAGAATTGATGTCTGAACGGCAACAAAGATACCCAACGGATTTACTTTGCCAAATGGATCGTCACGGCTTTGCCGTTTTGTTCCATTTGATCGACCTTTGTTGTTATTATTTATTTTATTTTATTTTCAGTTGTTACAGACAGGACAGACATGGCTGGGGGATAGGAAAGGGAGAAAGAAAGATGAAGGAACAGAAAAACAGAGGGGAAGAGGGACAGTAAGAGAGGACACTTAAAAAGAAAAGAAATCTCCCAATCACCTGTTGAGAGAAAAAAAAGAAAAAAGAACAAGCAAAAAACGAGAGCAACATAATAAACACAGCACCATCGCATTAATCTAACAGTGAATAACAATAAATACTAAATATTGAATGTTGTTGTGCAGCACGCAGAACCGACAGCGCACAATGTGCTTTAAGGTAGCAGCCAAGAAAGGTATCGTTTGTGTCTGTGAACACCCCTGTGTACACCTGTGTGGACCACTGCGCTTGAATTCAAAAGGATTTTCTGGATAGTTAAAAAAGGTTGGAAACTGTGGATTGCATAAAAATGTCGAGCCAATATACACTGTCATCCAAAGTTATGATGACTAACATAATGAAGTAAGATGGCCAAAATGCGTGTTTATGATGCTGTAACACAGACAGAAGTGGACTAAGTGTCATGGAGAGAAAAAAAAGAACGAATCGAAGCTCGGTCACTCACCAGTGGTTCAGCCATGATGATACGGATCTTGCGTTCAGAGAGCAAGGTGAAGTTGGCAAATAAGCTTTTTAGGACAAACTCGCCCGGCTTGCTCTCTGGGTCCACGTTGACAGGCGCCATGACGACAGGGCCCTTCCTCTCACCCAAGGGACCGCTGGCTGGTGGGATGGATGGCTTCAGCCCCACTGGAGAAGCTGATGACATATAAGACAGGCCAGTTAGTCTGAAGTACTCTGACTCTGTGGGTCACCCCTGAGTTACAGCAAATACTTCTGTGCCCCCAGCGTGCACACATTTTTATCAGCGTTACTGCTAACTAGAGCATATTTAATGCTAAAGGTTTTTGAACTACAGATCTCATCATTTTTGGGCCTTCAGCCTGTTTTTGCTTTCTGAACCATGACAAACAGCGCTGAATATGCATTGGAAGTTCATATTTGCAATGCTCTCATGGTTGATGATTCTCACTTGTAGAGTCACGAGGAATGGGGTAGTGTAAAAGATCATCTTCTTGAGCATAAATTGTATTCAAACTAATAAAAACCACTTGAATCTGTGTGTTCAAATTTCGACTGAGTTATGGCTTGGCGATGGACACCGATTCTGGCAATCCTTACACGATCCTCCCTGCTTTGCATTCACGCAGCTGAGTGCTATCTCCTGTGGTAATAAATCTCATACTCGGATAAATAAACAGAATGAAACATTTGCAGGTTTGATTCCCAGAATATGCCGGAGGAGAAAAACGTGTTAAGTACTTCCCCAACCCCCCAAACAAAACAAAGCAATAATTACCACAACATTTCCCAGATGTGTCTAGTGTGCTTGCATTAAGAACGATGCCAGATCAAACTGACCTTTCATGACCATGTGACCTGACCTCACTGTAGAGGTGAGATGTAAATACTAACTCATGGACATGACAGGCCCCTTGGCCTGCAAAGCAGTCTATCCGAGTTAAACCTGAGCACTCAGGCTTTGCAAACAGGTGTTCATATGAATGCGCAAGCCTTTACGCTTACCAAGGCCCTTGATGAAGCTGATCACACTAGCCCTGCTCCATTTCGTTGGCACCTCCATGGTGCAGACAGCCTTACAAGGACACAGTGGGTGAAATGGGGAAAAGAATGGTGTGATTTTACAGGCTGTGAAATACAGCAGCCATGATTAAAAACAAAAGCAATTCCTTGCAAGAGGTTAAAGTCACAGAGGACGTTTGTCTACTCCACCATTGTCAAAAATGCTACAGAAGTCCCTTTGATGTAAAGCTTTGGCACCAGGTCGTTTTAACCAAAGCTAAAAGTGTAAATCTCCATCCTTACGAAAATGAACGCCAGAAAAAGCGAAACACACGAGCCTGAGGTCAAAAAGAAAACTGTCATGACAGCAGCACTACAGCTCTATCCCACATTCAGTCCAAATCCAACAGGGTGATGAGCTGCAGCCACACACTGGAGGAGCCATAGCCAGAGCAAATCCGCCCAAGTGAAGATGCCTCGATGCTTCAGAGCCAGGAGAGCTCCAGTTGAAAGTTGAAGAGCAGGTGCAGAAGTGTCTTCTTAAAATAAAAGTAGAGACAACCAACAACCATTTATTCTGTCATAAGGGCAATCTACCAACAGGGATCAAAAAACCTTTCCAGTGTCCTGCTCCAGGAGAGGTATGAGTAGATTAGAGGCTGCGCAGGGCCTCGTGCTCGAGAGCTATATGAGCCTACAGGCCAGCTATCAGTTTCTACTTTTGCTTCTGCTCCGCCTCCGACCTGCCAACACTGCTCTGCACAACAATTCCTGTGACCTTGAATTCTTTGAAGCCCTTTGGAAAGAAGTATTGAAATGAAGTGCTTCTTTGAAAATGGTTAAGGGCTGTCCTTAAGTAGCCAATAGCAGTTAAGCAAAGTCTGCTCTTTGTGGAGATCTGACCAGAAGAGTTAGGCTGGAATTTCAACACTGCTCCGAGAGCGAGCCGAGGGGCGGAGGGAGGTGCTATATATAGACTGCTGGCGGTCACTCTCTTACATACCCACCACTCCCACTGACCCCTACTCATACACAATTGCAGACACATGAGCACAAAGACATAATACACAGAAACACACACACTCATACACAATAGAAGGTGGTCTCAAACTGAGATAATCTATTACAACTGCTCAGTGAAACACAGTGGTGTACAAGCTTGTGTTTGAGAGTCAAAAGTCGTGGCGGCCCAGGAAAGCTGCGGTGGAGCACTTCCTGTGATCATCTGTAGACCATTTGTATGACTCAGCAATGAAGGGAGTAATTCAGCAGAAATCTACCATGTCCAGTCAATACAAGTCTGCCTTGGTTTAATTACATTTACAATAAATTCCAAATTTTAATTGAGAAAAATGTGCGAGCAAGAACGAGACAAAGGAAGAAAGGGACTGAAATGGCAAAGAGACGAAGAGGAAGAGGAATAAAAGGCAGAATTGACAATAACAACACTGTTTTTCCTTGAGCCAAAATTCCACTGAAGGAAATTTCACTGCCGTTTTGATGCTGGATAGAGACAGCAACACATTTTAAAACCCTGACTTGGACTGTGGGTATCAAGTCTTAAAAATAATCAGCAGATTATCTGATAAAAATAGACCAAGTGGAGAGAATTTACATCTGGTGTTTACCTCCAACCATCATGTCATACTAGCAGACATGCACCCTGGCGGGATGAGTCATGAATAACACGCATTATGAGACAGGGTGACTGCATACACATCTTGATGTATCAACAATGCAGCCGTCACACAGAAATCCTAATATGGATGTTTAAATTAAGGTTAGCATTTAATACCTTTAAGTTTTTCTGGGCTTGTGAAAAGACATATCAGGTGTGCACATGCTTGCACAGTCTGAGGGCAGTTTAATATGGACTGTGATGAATCACTTGTAAAAGCTCAGACAATAACACAAACACACACTGACTCTCCTCACCAAGACCAAGAAGAGCTAAACCTGTATGCTGGTAGAGAAGCTACCTGTGAGATAAAGGTATTCTGGAGTTTTTATTGTGTTATTCTTCGTCATTTTTGAACTAACCCTTAGTTGTGTAGTTATGAGAGGTTTAAGTTTGAATGAATGTCAACAGCAGTGCAAATCTTAGCCACTGTAATCCAAAATACTGCCGTGCTGTGAACATTACAGGTGTAAGGATTTAGAAATGTTTTTAAGGATGTAATTTAAAAAAAGGATTAAAACTAAAGCCGAAGTAGTTGACATTACGCGCATGAATATTTCAAAGCGATGGCAGGAGATGATGAGGTCAGCTATTTGTCTAGTGATTTCACTCCACAGCAACTTAAAAGTTAAAACACCAACCTAAGTTGGAGCTAAAAGCCTGATTCTTGGCTTTTAAGTCTTCTGATTGTTATCGATATCATGACCTTGAGCCAAACAAAACCAACATGTCTGCGTCTGGTCTACAGCTGTGACAAGTGAGGAAACACGTCTGTTTCTGCAGTGATTTCATTTCTTATTACATCACCAATAGCTCAAGGGGAACCATCGACACGGCCCATGAAATTCCTCCTTAACCACTGCACCGACGTAACCCCTGCTGTCAGTAACCTTCAAAGCACACCTGACACATGAGCTGTGCGAAAGGCAAGAAATTCTCATGGAATCTAGAGACTTCTCAAAGAGGCACACATAAACAAACTGAAGACTACCACAAGAAGTGATCAGCCAGTACAGGAAAATCACTGCAGCACAACAACAACAACAACAAAGCCTTATTGCTTATCTTTGCATTCTCTACAAGGTAAACTACAGGCTGCACATCGATGAGTCCAAATGGGGCGATAATACAGCGATGTGTTCTGACTACTGTAATGTCTCAGATTCATAAAGTACAGTATGTCCCAGTGAAAACAGTCGAGAGAGATCCTGCCGGTGACGGACTGCCTCACAGCGACCTACAGTGGCTTTACCTTCTGTTTTGTAAACAGATATTTTAAGTCTTCTGGACCGCACATAATAATATCACATGTAAACAGACAGCTTTGTTTTGTTTTTATTTATTGACAAATTCTGATTGACTTTAGAATTTCTGTACCAGGCTCAAAGTCAAATAGTGACACTTTTTTTTTCTGTTAAGTAATGTTTTATATAGAAAACTGCTGAGAGGCCAGATTTACCCTCATTCTCTGGAGCTCTTGCTCAACTACTTGTCTTCCATTATTACGTTACGTAATATTGCCAAATGTTGACAGTGTCGATCACATTGTGTGCCACCCGTTTGTCCCTGAACTCCAAACGTAAACACAAATAAGCATAGTCTGCACACTGCAGGATCCATTAATGATGAGTTGAGGGCAGACTGTATCACACATTTGTTGGGCACAGCAGCAAGCAACAACAACAGTGATCTGTTAGCTGTACTCACTGCCTCCAAAGGACTTCAGCAGAGACTTGAGGCTGATGTCAAAAAAGCCCGAATCCTGCTGGCTGGTCGCCATGGCTGCAGAGGCTATGTCGCCACGGTGACAGACAGCAGAGGGGGGACAGGACGGCAGGATGAGGCGTTGCAGACGGAGCAAGTAAGAGAAAGAGGAGAGCGCTCCGACAGGAATAAGGCTCGGAGAAAGGGGGAGAAGGATGCGGGTGGGCAGCGAGCGATGCGGATGTTGCGGCTGTCTACTGCTGAGTGTGTGTGTTTGTTTGCGTGTGTGCACGAGGAAGAGTGTGTGTATGCCAGAGAGAAAGAGAAATAGTGTCTCTCAGGCTTGCCTGAGCTCTGTGTTGCTATCTTGCTGGCTAACACCCCCCATCCCCTCTCTGTTTTGCTCTCTCAGGACAGTGATACACAGATGTTGGTAGACGCAAGCAGCCAATCCTCTTAGAGGGAAGACAGAGAAAGAGTGCGGGGGGGGGGGGGGCACGCACACACACCACACACACACACACACACCAGCTAGTGCTACATAGAGGGTATGCTGAAAATAGAGGGTGATAAACTGGGAAGGTGAAAACTAGTGAGTAAGTGACAATGAAAAGGCAGTTTTCATACCGCTGTAGCTATAATGGAGCACTAATGTTTCTATTGTTTTCCTGCTCTGTTTCATATTGTGCTGAGTGAGCATGCCGTCAGCCTGCACTGACCAATAAGAGCCAAGAGTGGCAGTGACAGACAGGCTGAACCAGCAAATTGCCAGAAACAACTGGTCAGTGCAGCACCACCTCAGGTATCACATACAGATTTTAACTGGCTTCTGACTTTGTGTGGTGTGGAGTATGCTAGATTTTATATAAATATGGATGGAGATCAGCTGGGGATGAACAAAATCTCCTTCAGCAACTATTAAGTAGCCAGAAGGGACCAGACAGTCAATATATTAATTCAGCGTTCCTACAGAAAAGACTGTAAATCATTCCCAACACCAAAAGTCAATAAAAATATTTTAGTAGCTGATTTCTGTACTTAACCCCCCCCCCCCCCCAGAACATTTATTATAGCTCTATTATGTAGAAAAAAAACCCAATCTTTTTTTCAATCTTTTCACTCAAATATTAAGTTAATTTTGAAAAGGGTTTTAAAAAAAATATTCCCATTCTAAAATGTCATGTCACAATCTCATTGGCTTATGGAGTGATGATGTCGCAAGGAATCTTAAGTCCTTTGATGATTGATTATCCATAAATACAAGTGAAAAGCAGCAATTTTTAGTCAGTTTGTTCGCAGTCTTCAAATGTTCGACCAGATACATTTGGAAATATTTGGAAACCTTTTCAGAGTAACTATGCACAGATTCCAACATGTATCCAAGAAAATACCAACAAAGAAAAAAGGATTACGCCGCCTCTCCTTCCTGGTGTGGCCAGCCAATTTCCCCAGATGGCGCCTTATTCATTTAAAGGGCACTAGAGGAAAGAAGGAAAGGAAAGGAGAACTACAACCTACCAAACAAAATTAAACACCTTGAAGAAGAGAAGCTTCAACTCCAGGAGAAGTGCACACAAATAGAAGCACAAAATAGACACCTTGAAGAAAGACAACAACGCCAGCCTGGCATAAACATTATTAATGAGGGCTGGGGAATAATGTTTGGTCAAGCACGAGAGCAGATTGCGTTCCTGATTAAAGAGAACAAGAAAAAGAATGCCGAAGTAAAAGAGATGTCTGCCCAGCTTCAAGACAGGAATGCTACTATTGAGGTGATGCAGTGGGATCTCCAAGACATGGGCCAAAAAAATCAGGAGCGCCAAGCAAAACCTGATGAAGCGCTGGAAAAATTTAAAGAAATCCTCCAAGAAAAGGAGGAAGAAGACATAAAGCAGAGAGAAATGCAGTGCAAACTCAAAGGCATGGAGGAACAATACCAAATGCTCAAGGTAAAGCTTGATGAAACGGAATTCAAATTCAAAAATAAAATGCTTCTTCAAGAAGAAGAGGAACAGAAAGAACAACAGAAACAAGAAAAATTTATTCTCCAGGATCTTGAGAGGAAAAATGTACAACTGCAAGAATTTTGTAATGAAATGAAGGAAAAATCAACTGAACTGGAAGGAGAAAATGAAAAAGTGGAAAAGCTATGCTCGGAGATGCAGCGTAGTATCAGTGGAATTGCAAGAAATAACTCAGAGCTCATTAATGGGATCTTGTTGAACTTCAACAACTTGAACACTGAAATGCAGGCGGAAAAGCAACAACAAGAGAAAACACATGAAGACCTGCAGCGTACGCTTAAAGAAATCCAGAGAAGAAATGAGCACTTAGAACACCTGCACAACAACGCACAAGAGAGAAATAGAGACATGCTTAAGGCAAATCTAACACAGGAGGCATCAGCTAAAGAACTGAGAGAAAAGCTTGGAGAAGCACAAGCAACATTAGAAGAAGTGAAGCAAAGATGCCAGAAACTGGAGAAGCAAAATGCAGAAACAACTGATGAATTGACAGCCCTCATCCTGGAGAAAAAGGCCCTCATGGAACAGCACCTGAAAAAGAAGAAAAAGTGCTTCCGCTTGTTCTGGTGGAGGGACATTGCTGCTTCCTCACCTGATGTAGCCTCATCTTCCTCCACCACTGTTCCATCTTAATTTTTCACCTCTCCTCTCCCCTCTCTCCCTTTCTCTCCTAACACCTCTCCCCTCCCTTCTTCACCCCCAACCAGTCCCAGCAGTTGACTGCCCCCTCCTGAGTCTGGTTCTGCTGGAGGTTTCTGCTTGTTTAAAGGCGTTTTTTCCTTCCCACTGTCGCCCTAGTGCTTGCTCAGAGGGGATTGTTGGGGTTTTCTCTGCCCTGTCTCTTTCCTTCTTTCTATCTATCCCTTCTTTTTCCCTCTTCCCCCCTTCTACCTTTTTCCTTTAACCTCTTCTGTGTTTTTGTGTATAGTATGGATACTTTACTTGTTGTATCCAAATCCCAGAAGGAAGAAGAAGACAAAAAAGAAACTAAAATAAAACTAAAATATATTTCTCTTTCTTTAATGGATATTTTTAACACCAATCAATACACGTGCAAGTTACATCGGGTGCAGACATTCAAGTTCCCACCATAATCCATCATCATCTTTGTCACTAGTTTGCCTGCAGTGATTTTTTATTCATTAAATCAAGCAAAAAAAGTTATTTTTTAACCTTTTTGTTACACCCTTCAGATGAATAGAGATTTTTTTTTTAATTAAATGTGTTGTTGTTGTCAGCCAGCCTAGACACTGACACTAATAATGAAGTCTGACTTATTCCTGACTTATCAGCTGGTACAACTGCTTCACACCTCTGGCAGAATTGAAATGATTCATGTGGCACATGGGAAATTAACCTGTCAATAATTTAGATGCAATGTTCATGCTTTACAAATTTGATCACGTAATTAACAGCGAGACATTTCAGCGAATGTTTTGTGATCATTTCAGGTGCCTTGGTGCTGCTGGATATCATTTCCAGACGATAAATATTTAATGTGGCGAATGTGAGCTTGATTCTTTGATTTTTTTTTTTTTTTGCAAATGAGGTATCTCTGCTGTTTCGAGTGTGTAGTGAGAAGATACAGAGTCATGGTGTGAAAAGTCAAATCGAAGCAAAGAGTTGGCTCCCTTTGCTTATCACAGCTTAAGAGATTTTAATCTGCTTTGCTTGATGAAGCATCCCTTACCTCAGCAGTGCAGCTGATATTTAATTTTGTCTTCCTTTAAGTAGATACACAGGCCAATACCAACACACTGTATGTCAGGACTCTGCTAGCATCTCATAATAACCTGCCACATCTCATAGCTTTAGTTCAACTTCTGAGTCTTTAGTGTACCTAAGTACAAACTAAATTCTTTCTACCTTAAAAAGCCTTTGAAAATGTCTGCCTAAGCATAAAGTTATGGCAGTGATGTTACGGTTGGCTGAAAAAGCTTGGAAGTACAAGTGGATAATTAGGGTCATTGTGCAATTCCCTGGATGAACAGCGGAAGTGCCACAGGACATGTGAGTGGCCGAGGGAGGGAGAGCAAAAAAATGAGAGTGAGAGGAAGAGTAAAGAGTGTATAGGATACAGTATTATGCAAAGCTTGGCAGCTCACAGGAGAGCTGCCAAGCATGGATGGCCTGGTTCATATTAACAGACAATTACAGTTTAATCTCAAAGGAGGAGAAATATATCAAAGAAGCACTGAAAGCCTATTCCTGTCTGCAACATCTGTTGTCCCATCACGGTGCTGGGCCTGACAGAATAAGCAAATCACAATTTTGGCTGTTAACCTGCATACAAGCCAATCAAGCCCAACTGACAATCATTAGATATGAAACAATTTTCAAAACGTTCTCCTGAAACTGTCAAAACATCCTGTGTATAACAACCACTTGACTGCTGGTGCACCAAGTGCTGTACTGATGAGATGACAGCTAAATCATATTTAAAAGTCTGCACTCTTATCTTACTCATCCAGTCTTGCTTGTGAGACTGCATGAAAATGTTTGCATGTTTGTTTGTTGACCCACATTAGGTTAAACAGTTGCATGTGCCGGCTGGTGGTGGTGGTGGGGCTATATATGGGAAAATTGAATTGTTATGTACTGCCGTTTGACTCTTTCTGCTCTGACTGATGTAAATGAAGCCTACATAGTGTTCGCCGCACAATAGGAAAATCAATAAAATTTCAGGACTTACAACAGGGAAAGGGGGCATATTTCCCATTGGGTTACAATGACACATTTATGGAGCCTATAAGAAAGAGAGAGAGAAAAAATCATGGACATAGAGATGAACACACCCCTATGGAGCGGCTGAGATTCCTCACATTCTGAGCAGGGGCCCGGGCATGCCAGCTGTTGGAATGTGACTCCTTTACTCACACAGGCAAACACACATGAACACACACATATATAGAGGGTACTTATACATGTTAAGCGTAAATTAAGATTTCATTTATACTTGGTCTACAAGTATAATGGGTCACTAATTCATTTTTATTGTATTTATACGTCTGTTTATACGTCTAACATAATAACCTGACCTTTTGTGGTGCAATGAATGAGTGATACAATCAATAAGCATGAGGCTGCTCAGCATCAGATAATGCAAACCTGTTGTTCTGAAAATGTGGCAGTTATAAGATGGTTATAAAACAATACATTAGCGAGGAGGTGTGAGGACGTTATCCGCATCAAGGTATGCTACCTTTGAGCCTCAGAAACATCGAGCCACTGCACACTTCTACAAAGCTTAGCCCAAAAGACTCCACTGCTAATGATGGTTGCTAACTAAGGGGCCACTCCATCTAAACAATCAAAGATGGAGCTTAAATCATGTGCAGTGTGTAAACCAGCAACGCTAAACAGACTATCTGCAAGATAAGTAGCTGAGTCATCTCCATTAATGGTACTCATTCTAAATCAAAACCGTTTACAGGCTTCAGATTGAACTAATGCTATCAACAGAATGTGAAGAAACAACACCACCCTTTCAGCTTTTGAAAGTACAAAGGGGCCTTTTGTGAAAAAAAATTCTGTATCATGAGATGGTGGAGCATGTCAATGTATCCCCAACCCTGCTCTGAGTAGAGGAGAAGAAGAAAATCATGTGTGGAGTTACATATATTCTAGTCAGACAGCAAACAGTGGCTAATGAGAGACAGAAGCTAAGCTCAGAATAAGAGAAGGGAAGCAAACAAGAGTAAACTCCAGAACAGCTTTCACTGCTGGGGCTTTTATTTTTTATTTTTTTATTGTTTTGCTTTTAAAGTAAAGGAATAAATGATGATGATGATGAGCTGACGTCATCTCTTCTAGACTGGAAAGATCAGAGCTGTTTATGCCAATATTTGTCATGTGTCAACTATCTAATATACTGACAGTGAAAATGTTTCAACCAGAAAAGTTGTTAACTGAGTGGCTGTCACAGGGAGGGTGGAGACAGTCTTACACTACATGAATATAACACTTCCCACTTGCTGTGTGGCACAGAATGGGTACAGAGGTGTAAATAGCTGCCCTCCACATCAGCACAAACACAGAGAGTGATGCAGAAAGAGGCGATTTCTCACTTTCAGCATGAGGAGAAAGTTTATAACAGGCACAGAGTCACAGTCATAGTTAACCATGTGATCGTCACTGTACCTGGCCTCAACCACAAAAACTGAATCACTTTTTAAAAAACTTTTTTAGTATCACACTAATTTGCCAACTTTTGAGATAAATCAAGTATTTATTTTTTCTCTTAAATTAAAATTAACAGTTGTGATTTTAACAATTTCCAATAACAATAGAAGGAGCGAATGGTATGTCCTTTAAACAACATCTTTGAATCAAAGACACACACTTGAAATGTAATCCCAGTGAGATTACACAATTTCATCAGTCAAACAGAGACTGTTTGATACATTGTGTCTAGCACAGACAGACATTGTTTCACTGGAGCATTATCATTCACGACCTAATGATGGAGATGTTGGAGCTGTGGATGTTTAATATTACATTTCAATCAAGGAATGAACTTCTAGCATAAATGTCTATTCATCTGTGATTGTATTGCTCATTTTAGCTTCATAAATCAAATTGACACAATCACAAAAACCATAGTAAACAAGTCAACATGTGTCAGACATCTGTTAATGTGATGTTTTTTTGTCATGATAACCGAACCAGCATAACACAGCACATGAGCACATGAGCACACGTAAACACAGATTGCAAATAAATTGCTTCAAACGACCATAGAGAGGCTGTTTGAGGCTCGGGGCTCACACAGTAGTGCGTCCTTGACACAGCTGGGTCAGATAACTCTAGTGAAAACACATTTGTGTACCATCAAAGACTAACACATGTACATTATCTCAGCAGCAGAGGCTTCTATAATCTTACATTTCACCGCATTTCTTTGACATTTGCACTCTACAAGCTCATTTATTGAGAGGTCTCAATAAAGGCATGTTTGTGCAGGTGCTGCTTTGTTGCACAGATACTACCTCACACCAAAATTTCCCCTTTTCACTCTTCAACATGCACCTATGTTTCCATCTTTTTTCAAGTTCAATCAGAGACACAAAATAAGCATTCTGCTTTTCTTATCCTAAAGTGCCTTCAATTGGAGCTTCCTTCAAACGCCATTCAGTATTACTTGACTTAATAAATCTAAAAACTGATACATTATTACTAAATTTAACAATACTCTGATCCCAAGTATACCTGTAAAGACTCCCTAAAATGTTGGAAGTGTTTAGACATAAAATTCACAGAGTTTTAGGTAAGCTGAGAGAGAACAAGTGGTTTGAGGAAAACAGCAATCCTGAGGCCAGAAATGCAATAGCATGCCTCTTTCTGGATTCATGATCAGTGGAGTAACCTTGTGGTATTTTCTAAAGACACAGAGGGTATCAGTTTTCACAGGGTCTTCAAAACCCACAACAAATACACCTGTCGAGTCTAGTTTCCAAGTGACAACAAAGACGAGCTTTGCAGTGGTGTACATAAAGAGGCAGACGGGGTCTAAACAGGTAGCAGAAGATCTGAGTTATTTAAAATCTCAAAGCGGCTAAAAGCCGCACACACCCACATTCCAGCTGGCGAGCGGAGGATCATTTTTTCAGCTGGATGTTCGACCTGTCTTTCTGCCATTTCCACCCTTAAACTTAACTCCTCAGGTCATGACAAATAAGCAATCGCATTCAAACTTCCTGGGAATATTACAAAACATGTATCTCATTGCTCTTCTCATTCCTCTCTGTGTTGACTCATCTTGTGTTCATTCACATTTGTGCTCTTCAGAAGAAGAAAACAAAAAAACCCCAAAACACACAAAATTTGTAGAGCCAGTCTCCACACATACCTCTATTAATGATCCCTCTCCTCTTTTTGGACCTCAACTGGATCTTTGAAAACCTCCCTGTGAAGTCACTGGGATCAAACTTATCCACTGACAGAGAGGCAATACGGTCCAGAACGATCCCATCCTGGCCTTCACTCTGCTTCACCCCGTGATCCTGATGTTGGTTCAGACAGTGGCCATTGCAATGATCTGAAGCACTGCTTTCAGCCCCAAGGCTGGTGGTGCTTTTGACATCTTCTAGAGACATGTCTCCCCTATTTGCTCATTAGCCAGTCTCCACAGGAGCTCACCGACACCTCGTAGAATATTGTCAAAATGTGGCCCTCCTCAGAGGAAGAAAGACAACCTTACATTGTTCCACAGAAGACTTAAAATAAAAAAAATCATGGTCCCAGAGGAAGGAAAAATACTTAAAAAGGCCATTCAGTCCATTTTCACTCTTCACCTTTTTCCCCACATTTTGGTATCCAGTTTCCTTTCAGGGTTTATTCTCTTTATGTTGTGTTCATTCAATCCCGAGACAGTGAGCTCATCGCTTTGTTGTTACACAGTTCTCCTGAGAGTTCAGGTCTTCCTCTTGAGGCTTTCTCACAGTTGTTTAAGATTTTGAAAACATTTTTTTTAAAAATTCTTATTTTATTTGAAAGCAGATTTTCTGTAAAACCTTTCTTCTCTTTGCGTGCCCCACTTCAACTCTCACCTGCTCTCAGAGCGTTTCTCCTTCTGTCTTTTTCAGCCCTCTGAGGCACAGCTGTGTTTCTTCACTCTCAGGTGGTGAAAAAAGGGGAGGGAGCCAATTCCAAGAACACAGCTTGATTGGGTGGTTTGTTAAATCTGGGTGGTTCTTTTACCCCCTCCACTCCCTGGCATTTTCTTCCTCTCTTTTTCCTCTCTCCTACTCACCTTCCCTCACAGAGGCATTTTTGGCAATGAGAAAAATGATTTCTTTCTTGCGTCCTCTCTCACACACCTGCTTCCTGACTCTTGTTTCATCCTTTTTCCCTCTCGCGTAGCAGTAGAGCATTAAACAAAGGCATCTGTTTACTGCTTTGGATAGCCGGAACACTGCGTGTTGGTGTGTCAGATACCCTGCGCTCACTGGTCGAAGCTGTTTAGCCAGTTATAGTAACCTCAATTGTTAATGGTGTAGGATTCCTGAGGACAGACACACCCATTAACAAAGCTTGGAGGGGTGGGGGGTAGGGTGTTTGGGTGGGTGTAAACACAAACAGGAAGCACAGTAGCCTAAAATAATTTTTGTAACAATCAGCTGCTGATTGGTACACACATTTCAGAGACAACTGTGGGGTGCGATTGTCATGTGGTTTTAAATCTGTCAAATAAAGCCTGGCAAATGCATATTTATGTACACACATGAAAAAAAAAAGAAAACAATGACAGCTATACACGGAAATGTTACAACATTATGATATAAGTAGGCTACTGTTACTGTTGAAGGTAAAACTTCCTTGATCTAATTCTGGAAAGGGACCAGGAATTATGTCAAATGTCAAAACGCAAATGACATCCCAGCCCCTTATCCAAAAACAAATCTTACAGGGAATACACTGCACTGTTTTAGTTTAACCCTAATTATGTGGTTCTTTAATGTTGCAATCCAGCAATCCTAACTCACATTACTAAAAGTCTTCTTCAATATGTAAATGGAAATTTTTAAAGTCAAAGCCTCACAAATAATGTGCAGGGTTTTTTTCAAAACCCTTACACTACATGAATTATTCAAGTAAATGTTTTTTATTAAAAAAGTGGAATCTTTCTTTACTCCTCACTGAATTTTCTCTCTGCAGGTAAGGTGGTAAACATCTCTTGGGAGCTCCATATCCCCCGGTGACTTCCTGCTGTGTACGCCATCGTCATGACATCAGCTTCACTTGGTGAATCATCCCGAGATTTTGCGCATGTAGGTGTGAAAACAATACTTTCACGTCCTCCATGTAAAGACTGCAACACAGGTTTAATTAGGATGATTAAAACTGTCTCTTATGGGAAAACACTAAACCCACTTTACACATTAAACACTGTATGCAGGTCCAGTGGAGTAGGAAAACGCATTGTGAAAAATGCTGGATAAAGCGAGATGGTGTTGTGCAGAGGGTGATGCTTTTTATACACAGGAAGTGATGTCTTTGTTGAAAATGAAAAAATATATACGTAAGGCATGTGGCTTTAGAAAGAAGTGACGTTACCACAACTCTGTAGCCCTCTTCTCATCCCTGCTTCAGGCCGTCTGCTTGAAGCTACACCGGCCACAGGCTGCTAACAGGAAATGAGAATTTTCCTTCCATGAATTTTGTAATCTGTCTTTCTTGAATTTCCACAATCACCACAAACAAAGGAGACTTCAAATGCCATCAAGGTCAAAGGTCAAATAAATACATCACACAAGCTAGTGTCTGGAGACAAAACAAAGAGTAAGGAAATAGTTAACGGCTGGCAAACAGGCACAGTGAGGCTCGGTGCCAAAGTCAGTTACAGAGGCGTGCCGTCCCCTAAGGCAGTACAACAGCCAACTATTAAAAACAGACTCATTCACTCTTCCTCACATGAACACACACATGCACAAACAGAGGACTTTTATTCTGTATTTAATCTTTAATTCTGACCAACCAATCAAAGAAAACCCACAAATAAAAGTATCTGTCCTTTCCGCATTTTCATTTTATCTGCATTAAGATATGTATTAGAAACAACCTGACCTGACTATTAGTATAATATTAGTTTTCAAAGTCACAATTTCTGAGTTACTTAACAGTCTGCACATAAATCAGCCTGAATATGAATTATGAGATAAGCACCAGCTTCTGCCCGCAGTACAGACATGCTTTGGTGTTATGGGACAACCAAATAGAGCCAAAGAGACACACACACAAACCACAGGGTCATAGGCTAAAATAAACAGCTGCCATTCCTTAACTGTGATTCCTCCCCTGAGCGTCCCTCTGTTTTTGTTCAGTTTTATGTAGACTGTGCAGCTTTTCAACTTTAGTTATCAGCCACAACACTGCCAACAAAGAAAGAAATGTGTCCCTGCAAGTCAGAGGTGAAAGTTGAGCTGAGAAGACAAAGCGGAGCCATCCAGTCTCCCATTCAACATTCAGTCTGAAATGTAGAAACTACTTCCTCACACACAGTCTAAGTCAAAAAAGACTGTGCCACAATCAAGTTTTTTTGTGGGATCTTTTATTTTAAAAATCAAAAATTGCATTTTTGCTGCTTTTTCCATCTGTTCACGTCCCACATTAACAATATTCATAGAATTAATTATTAATCTGAGAATGATGGTCATTTTAAACCCTATTTTTTTCCACCTTTTTCTGCTTTGTACCTCTTAGTTTAACCTCAGCAACCCAAAGCAACCCCTTGTATTTCTTCTCTGATCATCCCTCCACTTACTATTTAAATTGCACCATCTGGGACCTCTGTGACAGGGGACTTTTATCTCTCTTGTCAGTCAAATACGTTGTCTTGTTAACAGTTTCCCAGACTCCTCCGTATACTCAGCAAGCCGGTCGAACAAGAGAAGATAAACAAGTTTACTTCTGGTCTTAAGCAACAAATCAAGACTAATTCAGTTCACAGTTAATGACACCCGCGCCTCACCACAAGCATTAGTCCAGATCACAGGGGACATTTGCTCCTGCAAGAGCGTATGACTGAGTGCATATTTTGAGTTAACACTTATAATAAAGGAGAGAGATTTTACTTTGTGGTTAAATCAAGCACCAAATACCTTTCAGTCTTGCTAAATCGTTATCATCATTGATGCGTGTGACAATAAAAAAAATTCCATCTAACTGAAGGTTAGCAAATTGTTTTTGTTTAAGTAAAAGTCACATATAAGAATCCTACATTCAAATTTTCCTTGTGAACAGTACAAAGGAATTAGCATTGAATTAAAAGTAAGGGAATCCTTCATGATGTCACTAAATGTTAGAATTGGCTGGTTGGTGTGTGCTGAACAAAGCTGATTAAGTACAACACCTACTTTATCCATGCATGCCTTCATAAAACTGGTTTAAACAGGCAAAGTAACTGACATGTTTATATTTACTGCATGTTTCTGCAGGGTTTAAGCTGAGAGTGACTTCTCAGAGTGAAAATGAAACTTTCACTTTTAGCGGCTGCATTTTCCGCATGCTTTCAAAACTATTTCGATTTTTGTTTTATAATGTAAAGTATGAACACTACATTGTACACTGCGTACAAAGTTGTACGCAAAGGAATTGCATTCCATAAAGGTGTGTAATTATTTTTAGCCAGTGCTGGGGAAGAATAGAAGGCTTGATTATCAGACTAATAATTCATTTTTGTTGACTTAAACTAAAACATCAAACAGATTCAATTGATTAAAACAGCCTATACAAGTGAAAAGATGTGTCACGAGTTTAAAATTGATCACGTTTAAACGTTTGCAATGCACCACTGCAATTACTGTACTGTCTGCCAAACCCCCACGACCGCCACCACCCTATTGTGATATTTTGCCTCAGGCTCTCTGTAGGTCTTTTAAAATGCCTTTTTTAATCACTTTCAGTCTGGTCCTTGTCTCTGACCATTTTCAGAGGATTGTCTTTCAATTGTTAAGCAACTTAACACTAATCTAAGAACCATTCAACCATAACATAAGACAGCCTGTCACAAAAAACAAAAAATAAAACAAAACATAATATGACCCCATTTCTTTAGTTGAATATATGAAAATTACCGACATGAAGGCAGATGTGAAGGAGCTATTATCTCAAAATGTGTCATATCTTACAAAAAGAAGTGGCGGTATATAAAAATGTATTAATAGCAGATGAACAGTATCTGAAAGTCATGTCTTTAAGGAATAGAAAACAAGCCAGATCCAGACAGGATCCGAGAGATGCATCTGGCCTTTCAGTTGACCCATCTACTGTTTGCTGTGGTCTCATCAGAAATTATCTGAGTGGAAGGGAAACAAGGTATGTCAAACTGCACAAGAACTTGACTAACTAAAAATCAAAAACAGATCTTAACTACTTGGTTTGAATCATCGTTAATATGTAAAGAAGAGATCAGGAGAGCGGTACAACAGTCTACAGCTATCAGTAAAACATATTGGAGTCTTCTTTTTTTAGCATGACAATGATTTCAAACACATTTCTAATGCAGTAAAGGCATACCTGGAGAGAAAAACACACAAAGCAACACTATCAGCCATGGATTCGTCTCTCTACAGAGTCCAGACCTCAACATTACTGAAGCAGTGTGGGATCTTGGCAGAGAGCAGAATAAAAGGCAGCAACATCCAAAGAAGAGCTTTGAATGTCCTTCAAGAAGCCCCAAGAACTATTCCTGAAGACTACTTACAGATATAACAAGACAGCTTGTCAAAGAGATTTCAGGCTGTGTTGAATAATAAAGGTGGTCACACCAAATATTGACTTTCAAGCTTGTTAGAAGTGTAAAAACTCTGTTTTTGCATTATATAATGTATTTGCATTATTTTTGCATGCTTCAACAAATCACTGCACCTATTTTTCATTTTCCCGATAAAATATAAATAAATGAGGGGTGACTCAGCACTTTTTCTCAGTATTGTAGCTGTATTGTCCACAGCGGTAGTTTAACAGCTGATTATCTTCCATCTTTATTTTTCTCCTGCCATTATCATGCCCAAACACCGGCTCTACAATGGTGCCCTCTTGAGCCCATTACAGAAACAAAAGCTCTGCTTACAAATAGCGTTTCTTTCTGAGGAGGTCAGGTTTGTTAGTTTGTACGTTGACAAGATTGTTTTAGACACAATTAGCTTTGCCTGCAGCTCAGAAAAGATAAAAACAAGGACTGATGGCTTGATTTTAAAAACAAAATGAAACATCAAAACATCAATTACAAAAAAATGCATCACGGCATTACACATGTAAACAGACACACACACCCATACACACAGCAATATGTCTTTCCATATAGAGCTGTGTTATATAACAGTATCTCTGGAGTCTCCAATGTGCGGGCTAATGCACAATCAAACAGCCTCAGAGCTCCATTAAATCTACAGGCGTGAAACAACGCTCCCTCAACAATTTTCTAAAATCTTAAAACAAACGCACACACACACAAAACAAACAAAACACACACAAGCAAAGCAATAAATTCTCTGTTAAATCAATACATTGACACGCCGCTCAAACAGGCTTAACAGGCCATGTAAGACAAAAACTATTTAGCTGCTCTCTGAATAATATTTGGAGAACAGCACACCCATAAAATTAGCACCTGGGGCAAAACAAACAGGGAGCGTGATGGTAAGGACTGTGTGATGATGTCTTCTGTGTATGAGTCAACTGGTGTGTCTCTGGCAGAAGAACCACGTTATGTAAGGCAGTGGGAGTGAGGTGTCTAGTGGTATCTATGGGAACAAAGAGGGTGAGGAAAGACAGAGAGCTCAGCTGACTGAGGTTCACCAGTCCAGAGTGTGAGGTCGCACTTTCTGTTGTTCACACATACGCGCGTGTGTGTGTGGAGATGGCTGAGCAGTTACTTTCTGGCAGATTTACTTAAACAAATGAAGGGTGGCCATGCTCATCCACACCGTACAACCTTAATTAAGCTTCCAAAAATATATATTTTGGAAACTTACAGTAGCATTATACCAGATTAGTCTCTGTCACTCATGTTAAAAGTTGTCTGGAAAAAAAAAAAAAAAAACGTTGTCTGATCCACTCGTCTTGAGCGCCTTAGATCTGATCTCTGTGACCTGTGAGCTGGATTGAAGGGCCTGTCGACAAATAGACGGTAAAGCTTAAAAGAGCTCAGCCATTTACACTAACGTGCCAAAAAACAGAGTCTCAAGTATCATATAAGGGGTGAAAGAAGGCTTCTCTACAAAACTCGAGAAACCCGATAATAGAGGGCCAAAATTTTTTAAATGATACTCTCACATGGATAGTGGCTGATATCAAACTCTTTGTTTGAATAGCCAATATTCTCTACAACTAAATGCACAGAAACAAATGTCAATTCTAATTTTAAATAATTAAGTTTCTCTCAAAATGAATTTTTAATGTGGTTTGATGATGCTAAAAGGTAATAAATGCAGGGCTTTTTGCTCCACTACAGTGGTGCTGATGCATAAATCAGTCATGCTACAAAGGCAATTGAAGCCCCCAGTGGGGCAGCGCATTATAAAGCACCTCCACATATTAAACAGCAAGTACAAGAAAATTTAAATCTTAAAAAAAGTTTCAGATTCAAACAATTAAAGAAGGACTTCCTTAAATAAGCTTTGAATCTGTAATAATAATCCCTATCTGTGCAAATGCATTATGCTTATTTAAAAATGAAATCAAACTAGACTGGTGTAGAGGAAACTTATTCCAAAAACACCAGTCTGGATTTCAGGAACTGTATTTCTTGAAATTCAGATTGGGAACAAACTTAAAGGGATCGAAGGAACCTCGGTGAAGCACAATACTCTGACACACATGTCAAACTGTCTGTGTGTGTGTGTGTGTGTGTGTGTGTGTGTTACTTGTGGCGTAAATCCATACCCAGAACAATAGAGTTAACTGGGTCACTCCTACTGCTGCTGCTGACTGGCTGTGCCAAAAAAGCTGGAGTGATGAAGAGGAGTATGATTCATGAGAAAGAAAGGGAGTAAGCCTGAGATGTGTGAACAGCGTGAACAGCACACTTCACCACAGCACAGTACAACACAACAGAAGAGCACAAACCCTCTATTAAATATCAATCAGATTTCAAAACATTTAAAACAGTCAGCAGAGTACTGCTGCCTGCTATGATACATCCTCAAACACTGGCTTCCTCTCACAAAACATCCAAGCTGACTGCTTCTGGACATCTCAGCAATGGGGTAATAACAACGGGACACCACCCGACTTAGACTACACATTGATCCACAGCCCACAACTCTACACGTCTTCTCAATGACGAAAAACACCTCATCGGTGAGGGGTCCAAAAGGCCCAGACAGGGCATCAGACGGGCACCGGAACTGAGAGACGTGCGTGTTTTCTCTTCCAGACGTGACACACTTTTTTTTAATGCTCCCAGATTGTAATCACTGGCAAGTAGCACTGCTGGTATTTACATTAGCTCCCTCGCTGATAGCTAAAGTGTAGCGTAGCCATCATAAAGTGTGATTTACTATGATAGTCGCTGTTTTAGATAAACACTGTTGCTTTAGCTAACCTGCCTCACAAAGCCGCTCGGCATTGTTCGCTGTGTTGGTGGCACCGAGGCAACTAAAGAAGCGAGTTTAGGTTAAGTCACATTCTCCTTTTCTTTCTTTTAATGGCCGACCACTGTAACGGGCTAAGCCTATGGCTAACTCAGCTGCTAAAGAGCTAGTAGAAGCCCCCCGTGGTAGTAAGAGCTATCGATGTTGTATTAAGAAATTGCTCGGTTGCCTTTGTGGTTGACACAGAGCCGTTAAACAGCACCGGGCATAGCACTGGCGAATCATTTAGATTAACTGTACCTTTTCTGCGTCGACCTCGGCCACTACAGGATCATTTCCTAGCACCAGTTCTTTGTTTATGTGATTCGGTGGCTTGTTTTCATCAATCCTCCTCGTCTCTCTCCTCCAGGAGTCGTGCCGCCTCAGCTGACAGCGCTACTGCTCGGGATGTGAGTGCCCCGCCCTTAGCAACCAATCGAACGCCAAGAAGCCGGTAACTGAGGCAAGACAAGCTTCCTATTGGTTAGCAGCTGTGTCCATAAAGGTGTCGCTAGGGGCGCACCTTGGACCAAGGGCAGGACACCTGCTATGAAAGGATGCTGAGAACCGCAGGTGAGGCCAAATCAAGAGAAGAAAAAGCCGTGGAAAACAAGTCCAAAGACACGTTGTAGCAGGATAACAGGCACGTATATGATACGTAGCTGCACAAACTAATATGCAGGTGAAACAGCTTCATTTTTGTATTGTGATTATCATTACCTTTTTTTCACCATTTCACCATTTTTTTCACCACTCGTCTCGTTTACAAAAGTCTCATTTACAAAAGAAACCTGGATAAACTAGAGACCATACAACAAAATGTGCAAAACCCTACACATAATAATATGAATATAAAATATGAGTGCTATTGTTATGGCTAAAAATAGTCATAACATAGAAGATTAAAACATTAAATGACTTCTCAAAAGAAACACCCACAAGTGTCCTTCACTACATTACTTATTATGCTTTTAAATTGAATATATAAATATTACTTAATTCTTCATTTAAATTGATTAGAAATGTTATTTTTGTATTAAAAATGTATAATTCTTTATTAATATCTTTTAATACAAAAAATCAGCAAGGAGGACAATTTGTATTACCGATAGCAAGTACCAATTCAGTTATAAGAAGTATTTTATATGGTGCTATTAAGGAATAGAATTTGGTGCCACTGCAGATAGAGAGAAACACTTAACTGTTAACATGAGCCTGGATCTGTAAAAGTTATATCAGGTATAATTTGTGCTGTGAGAAGCTGTTTTTTGTTGTTTGTTGTTTGTGTGTGTCTGTTTAACAGCAAACTATTAAAATGTAAGGATTTGTTACCCCAGGAAGAAAGGTGCTGCACTGCTTCAGCTAATAGGAATCTTGATAAAATAAACTGAAGATAGAAGGATGTTTAAATCTTTTTTGTAAATTATCCCATGTCCAAGGTGACTAAAAAGAAAGTACAAAGTAACTATTTAGAGAAGTGTAGCTGGTAGCTATTGGTATGTGGACAGAGAGGGATACAGAGCTAAACTGGAAGTTTAGCTAGAATGGTTTTATAGAGGAAAACAATGCCAGTGCTGTTTTTTGGTAATCAAGGTTTTCAGTCATGTTCATTTTATAATAGGGAAATATTCGTCTCTAAAGTACACCACTGCTTATTTTTGTTTGCACTGTCTTCCTTTCAGGTTACTACTGCTCATACAAAAAAAAAAAAAATATATATATATATGAATGTGCTTCATGTTCGTTCGTGTCTTTTTATTGTTATTTAATTTAAGAAAAACCAATATAGAGCCTGACACCAACAAACACCATCAAAAAACACACAACTCACACCAAGAGGATCCGTACCGAATTTTATACACTAAACATAAACATATGCACATCAATACAGCATAACAGGAAATAAGGGCCTTGTTAGGATTCCATTGCTTGGCATATTAATGAGAAATGTATGCAAGCATTAAACAGCTATTTTTATTTATCTGTCCAGCTTTCCTTTTCATGTCATCAGTGTCTAAACTCCTCCACGTTTAATGATTGTCACTAAGTTAAAGGAGCTTTTAAAGGTACATTGGTGCACTGATAAAAAAAAAAAGTCAGAGTCATCAGAAATCTGGAAAAGTCCAGCTCCAAAGTCTCATGTGCAGATGTTGAGAGTGTCGCAATTCAGTCTCCTCATTTGTCAGTTCGTTAATTACATGTAATATGACATACGTGTACAAAATGCTTTCATCCAGTTGTCAGTCAAATGAAGAGTTCAGAGCAGTTCTCTTAAACAGCATGACTATGGCACAAAGGGCCGGCAGCATATTGGTTCAGTTTCAACATTAGCTCAGTCAAAGCAGATACAGTACATGTAAATGGAAGAATATGACACGAAAGCAAGAATTATGAGGATAGTTAAGCTGATAAACACCCAAAAAGTGATGGGCATGGAGGAATTAAAGGACAAGAAAAAAAAGAAACCAGTAGGTAAGGAGAGATTAACTGGATAGCTCTGTATATAAAATATGTTCTTCATTAATATTATGCCACTGGTATTTGTCAGTCTCTCTGTGTTTGTCCCACAGCTTCTAAACTTCATAAAAAGTTCACCACAGTGACTGTTTAGGATCTATGTGTGTATTTTACAAGAGTCATCCAAACACTTTTCTTGATAGACTTAAGGAATTTTAAGGCAGGGATGTCAAACTCATTTTACATATAATAATAATAATGGATGGATAATGGATGAGCCACATATAGCTCATTTTCATCTTAACTGAAATGCGCTTTTCTATTGTTTTAAAGAAGTTAACTGCACAGTTAATCCCTCATTTTAACAGATTAATAAAAAGTGCAATTTAAATTGGGCATCTCCCTTTACGTGATAAAGAAATGCTGCTTTAAGTAAATAAAAAGAAATCTGTCAGAATGACCTTTTGGGCTTTGACAGTAAGAAATAAATGTGTAAAATTACATAAAAAGTTTTGGTAGCTCATTGCCCAGACTGTCCTATCATTAAAAAAGAATTTCCAGGAGAAGTTCTGTTTTCACTGGGAGGAAGTGGGGAGCGTGGTCTTTATCAGTAGAAAAAAGCTGTAAAACTTATGAAAGTACGGTAAAAAGTCCAAGATTTATGATCTCCTTCAATTTCCCCAAAGCAGTCCAAAGGGACTAGAGTTTTTGCCTGGCCAGTTCTAGCCCTATGTTTGACACCCATTTTATGGTCTGTGCCAACCTCAGGATGGCTTGACATTAACAGTATATGTTCTAAATTATGACTGGACCAGTTGTAAGATCTTGAATTTTTATATTATGTTCGTTATATTTTATTAATTCAAGTGGTAAAATGCAACAGTGGTTAGGTCTTTTGCCTCGAAGCAAAAAGGTCTGGCCTGCATGGGCTCTCTTTGGGTACTATTTGTATTTGGGTCCAAATATGTTCATGTTAGGATATTTGGTGATTCTATCCTGGATGTGGGTGTGAATGTGAACATTGGTGGATGTCTGCCTCTACATGACTCTCCAGGATGTACCTGTATCACCTTATGAAGAAGGAAGGAAGAAAGTGAGTGAATAAATGGAAATGGTTTCATTTCAAATTTCATTGCAAATATAAAGTCAACAAGGAGCTTGAATGGCATGATCAGACAGTCATCTGTTGAGGGTGGTTGGCGTGTGTTTCTGGGGTTGTCATCACAGTTTATAAATGTCAGAGCGTGATGAGACGGTACAGTGACTGCTAATTATTTCCAAGCAAAAGTTTGTTGAAGTCTTGTTGAAGCACACTTAGTTCTTAAAGATGGACTAAAACAATAAAAAAGGACTAGTAGCTTACAAAATGCTGTATCTTTACAAATACATCATCAGGCATAGCGAGGATCTGTGCTTGTAAGTGACACCTGCTGGAGGTAAACGGGTGGCTGGTAGCACAGACCCTGTGACGTCTCCATAAAGATTGTGGACGACGTAAGGCTTTTGCGGTCTTTCTTCAGACATAATACTCCTCCTGGCAGAGGAGTATTATGTCTCCTCTGCCAGTGACAGAGTAAAACTTCCACCTGCTCTCTGAAGAAGCTGGTGGTCAAGGTGTACAGGATGGGGTTCAAGGCACTGTTGATGGGAAGGATGAAGATGACAACCCAGCTGGAGATAGTGCCTAAGGAAGGAAACATTTCACAAGTGATTGAAATCTAGAGAAATATAATTGTGATGATGCTTGTTAGCAAACTATTCAATAAAGTAACACAGTGACCTATACATATATATATATATATATATATATATATATATATATATATATATATATATATATATATATATATACAGTTAAACCTCTAAGATACTATAAGTACTATAAGGCAGCTGTTTCACTTCTTACCAGGGATCTCCACCTCCAGCAGCGAGAGGACTTTCACCAAAAATATAGGAATCCAGCAGAGGGCATCAGAGAACACGATGAAGAAAAACCTGTTGGCCACAGCCACATCTCTGTGCAGTCTGCTCCTCAGGTCGGTGGCATTGATGCCGGTTTTATAGATGGAGCAGAACATACTGGAGTAGGAGAATACAATCACCAGGAAAGCCACCAGGTTTAGACCTAAAGAGATACAAATGCTTTTCATGCTGGCTGGGACTATATCAAACACTGTTATGCAGTTCATACAGTATTAAATACAGTATTTAAGTGGTTTTGAACTCAGGAAAAGTGTGCAAGCCGACAGTTCTGCTTCACAGATTTGTACTGCGTAGTTTTTTTACTTTACTTTACTTTGTATATTCTGTGATAATGAACAATTTTGCATTTCTTTGGGTGTTTAAAGTTTAAATGGAAGATTGTCTTTCTTTTCTGGAAAAGACAATTTTAAAAAAAGATTTTACTGAACTCCAATTCAATTCAATTTCATTTATACATCACCAAATCACAGCAACAGTTGCCTCAAGGCGTTTTATGTTGTAAGGTAAAGACCCTACAATAATACAAAGAATTAATCCCACTTCTGAGTGCTGTCTCTTACTTATGTAAGTATAAAATATGGAATGAAAATTCATGAAAAACAAAATCTTCTATTCACCCAGAAAAATCCCTGTGGAATATCCTTTGGCAGTAGGTTTTTCTTGCCTGTTAGAGTGCAGGGGAAAGCAGACCCCATTACGTCCGTAGTAGTTCCCAAAGACGTCCTCATTCATTAGGGGCACGGCTGCAATAATAAACCCCAGCAGCCAGATCGAAGCCAGGACCACCTTAAAGCAGGACAACATACATGCTGTCAGGACTTCACACAAAGTGCTCTTCAAATTCCCCAAATAAGAAAAGTTATGACTGCCTGGGTTTCCAAACTCTAGTTGACATTTATTTAATCAGATTTCAAACATTTGGTTCAGTCAAGTTGCCTCCTGCTGACTGACGGGTCACTTCATGTTCTGCCCCTGTGTGGACAATCTGGGAGAACAAGCAGTAGGTCTTTTAATTCTTTACTGGTGGATGTGAGGTGGGTGGAGGCATATTTACAGTAAATGGCTGACTCTTAGACTTGGTTCAAAGCAGTAAAATTAATATTAGACTGTAGTAAATCTGGAAATGGTCAATATTTTGGGGACTTCTGGTGATGTTCAGGGGTTACTTTATACTTCATACCATACCAGTAGAACAAAGGATATCTCTCTTTTGTTCTCCACACAAACTGTTTTCCTTTACAGCTCAGATTACTAGTGGACTAAAATGAGCTACCTGCACTTTACACCTACTGAAGGCATGAAGCTCCCAGCAAACAGTTTTTGTGCTGATGTTAATGCCAGAGGAGGTTTGGAGCTCTGCAGTTACTGAGTCAGTGAGCGTTGAGGACTTTTGTGCAGTGTGTTCTTCAGCAGTTTTTCTTCAAAATAAGAGTGACGATTACTTTGTAGACAAAGACAACAGTTGGATGACATTCATCAGGCACATTGTTCCCCATTTTGAAAAGTGCAACTTACCCCTGTCTGAAATTTGCCTGGGCGCAAATTGCTAAAAGGGAAAACAATGACAAGGAACTTCTCCAGAGTCAGGTAGGTCAGGAGGAGAACAGACACCTGAGGAGAAACATGCACCGCAAATAAAAACAACATGTTTTTAACTTATAAACTGAAACACTGCTTTGAATATTGGCTGCACTGTTATTAGTAGAACCTCTATTATGACAGAGGAATCAACATGCAGAGGATGGAAATTGGGTTCACATCATTTATAAAGTCAGTTTTCTGAATTGCCGCTAATGCAGTCTAATGATGATTTATCCTGGAAAGTGCATAAAGTTCTGAGATGGGTTGTTAAACTCCAGCTGAGGCTTGTTATGTCTCCATCTACAACAGCTAAATGCAATGAGTGAGAGTGAATTATAAACACGTTTTTAAAGTAAAAGAGAGCATAATTGGAGTACTTTACTCTGCAAACATGATATTTATATAATGCAGAGCCGAAACAAGCTGTTACGGCCAGTGAGCGGAACAAAAGATGATTTTAATCTTGAAGCTACTTTAGCTGAAAACAGCAGGGCAAAAGTACAAGCAAAAAGCAAAGGATGTGTAAATGCAACTCTTTGTGTCCATTTTACAGTACAGATCAGTTTGTCTCAATCTGCATGCATATTTGCGTGTGTTGAAGTGCGATATATACATGGGCAGTACCTCTGAGGAGAGCATGGCCAGGAATCCAATGGTCCGACACTCCGCACTTTCCATCCACAGCAGGGCGTTACGGTTGTACTGACCGCGAAATTTTACATCAGATACGCCAACAAAAAATAGGTACACGCCCATGAGGCAGTCAGCACCTGGATGATAAAGATGCCATCTATGAGTATATTTACTGGCAGATGTGCCCTGTGTGACTATAAGCCCATCTGTCAGCTACATCCTTCCCAAAAACAGTATCATAATATTTTTTAAGTCACCACAACAGGCAAGATTAATGGAGCCATAAGCATGGATGGATCTTGCTATATGCAGATAGGTGGGTTGGAAAGAAATTAGGTAAGTGTTGGGTTTAAACTAAAACTGTGTGTAAAATCTCACCACTAGATCTAGATACACTTGATTGCAGTCAACTGTTTTCTTACCCCTCCCAATTCAAGTGCATAATCTTAGGTATGGTGGCCACTCTAGGACAAACAGCTCTGGTGTCTGTTCATCTGTAGGGAGTGTAGGCTGTCAGTCTGCTGTCAGTCTGAGATTTCTGTGTGTAAAATCTCACCACTAGATCTAGATACACTTGATTGCAGTCAACTGTTTTCTTACCCCTCCCAATTCAAGTGCATAATCTTAGGTATGGTGGCCACTCTAGGACAAACAGCTCTGGTGTCTGTTCATCTGTAGGGAGTGTAGGCTGTCAGTCTGCTGTTTACCTCAGACGTTAGTTTGTTTGGTGTCTATTAGGAGGCTGTAAAACTTTGTGAAAGGAGTCTGATATGAGTCGATGAGCCAGTGAAGCTCACATCTGATGACAGCGATACTGAAGTGATTGTTGTTTGAGATATGCTAAACTTTTCTGTTGGGAAATGCTGTTGTTAGCTGCTGTTAGTCATTAACATTAACATTAGTGAAACTTCCTTTATAGTGGCTCTAAAAGACACCTCATGAAAAAACTCAACCCTATGGTGCAAGAATATAAACAAACTGTTTATGAGAAGGATACATGATGTTAGCTTATAACCAGCTGTTGTTGTTGGTGGCTTCCACAAACTGATGCCTGCTCCTTTATATTTTTAATGGATAAAATCAGAGTTTTTGAGAACAGATCAATTTGTTGGAAGATGGAAGATGTAATCACACACTAATCAAAGTATATTTATGCGTACCACATGATGTACCGTGGTACAATCAGTGTTTCTGATTATCCTAAAACTCACTGTTGTAATACCTTTAATCCTTTTATAAGCTGCACTTATAAATAGTGCAACATTTCAGCTTACCAAAAATATTAGAAATTAAACGTAAAGTATATTTTCAGTCGTTGTGGTTAACATCTAAATTTTAAGAAGACTATGGCAATCTAAATTTATACTTACTAATAGCTGCACAATAATGTCTTCTTCACTAAGTTATTACCGCTGTAAAAACATGATTCCCTGTAACCAAAGACACCCCTGGATTAAAAATGCAATTTTAGTGAGATGTTAAATGCATTATAGCTGCTAAAGTTTCACAACTAGCTACAAATTTTGATATATTTATTGTTAAACCTCTCAGCCCGAGGTTTGGGGGGTGGGGGTCTGCTCAAACAATCTCTGAGCGACTGTGAATTTCTTTAATGATCTGACAGGACCGCAACTTTTAAGAGGCATTTCTCACAGATTCAAAATTTACCTCCGTTTATTAATTAAGGATCTGAACTCAAGCCCACTTGCTTCTCACCGTCTAATCTATTATATCACATTTTCAATGTTCCTAGAAAGCCCGTCCTTGAATTGGATGATTATGTTTCTTTACTTATTCATTAATGACAGAGTAAATAAACAAAAAAACAGAAACAAAAGAACAATCTGCTCCTCACATTAAAGAAGCAACTATCTGCAATCTCCAAAGAAAAGGTGCTCCGTAAATAATGTACAAATAAGACAAAGTAAACAATTTAAGAAGTACAGCAGAACAAAAAACAAAAAACCTGCGTGGTTTGCAGCAAACATCTTCATTTCCTTTTTCCTCCATCTCAGAGTCTTAGTGAGTTAGTCTCTTGTTTTTGTTTTCTCTAACACAATGCTGTTAGCTTTCTGACATTAAATTAAAAAAAAAAAATTAAACATGTTTTTACTTCTGGAAACAAACCAAGTGGAAACAACTTTGCCTCCAGACAGTTTTGTTCATATTGTCACAGTCTAATACAGCCACTATCCCATGGTTTGATTGGACAATCCCATATGAGCGAGCCATAGACAACAGAGTGGTGAAAGAACTCCCTCTAAAGAGGAAGCAACCTCAAGTAGAAACAGACTCAGGGAGGGAAGCTTTTTACCATGAGGGGAGACGCAAACTACAATCCTAAATCCAGAAAAAGTTGGGATCCTGTGTAAACACAAATACCAATCTCATAAACCTATAGTCACGTGCTATTCACAACAGAACACAGAAAACAAGAGTAAGTGATACTAAAAAGAAACAGCTGCAGAGACTTTTTGCAACTCATTGGGATCACTGGCAACAAATCAGAAACATGAGTTGGTATAAAAAGAGAATCTCTGAGAGGCAGAGTTTCTAAGAAGTAAAGATGAGCAGAGGTTCACAAATCTGTAAAAAAAAAAATACACAAATTGAAGAATTTAAGAACAGTTTTCCTCACTGCAAATTTATGAAGACTTTGGAGACCTCACCAGTTACAGTACATAATATCATCAAAAGATGCATTGCATCTGGAGAAAAATATCAGTACTGGATGCCCATGATCTTCAGGTCCTTAGACTTCACTGCATTAAAAACAGACTTGATTTTGTCATGGAAATCCCTGCATGGGCTCAGTAACACTTCCAGATTTCACTGTCTGTGAACACAGTTCATTGTGCCATCCAAGAAGGTTTAAAGCTCTATGATGCAAAGAACAAGCCATATGTGAACATGATCCAGAAATGCTACCATCTTCTCTGGGCCAAAGGTCATTTAAAATGGACTGAGGCACAGCGGAAAACTATTGTGTGGTCAGACAAATTTAAATTTAAAATTAATTTTGGAAAACATGGATGCCTGGCTCTCTAATGGTATGAGGGTACATTAGACCCAGGATTGCCGAGCAGCTAGAGTCCTCTGTCAGACAAGAATGGGAAAAGGCTACACTTCTAAAGGTCAGCTGCTGGTTTCCTCAGGTCCCAGACTTTTATGGACTGATGTTAAATGAGGCTGGATGCTATACACTGGTAAATTTGGCTTGCTATCATCAATTTCAAAATGAGCTGATAGTTTATCTGGAACTTTTTCCTCATCTGTAAAACTTTATGAGATTTCTACATTTCTGCATTCTGTTTTTATTTCCACTTTACAAAACGTCCCAGTTTTTGCATTTTTGGAGTAGGCTTTGCAACAGTGGCATAGAAAGGCACAGGGAATGTGAAAGAGGAGAATGAAGGAGAAGTGTGTAGATTGGGAAGTCTCCAAGCAGTTTGATCCCATCCCAGCATAACAAACTTTTATTTGCCTCCCAGCATGATCAGACATTACATTTTCTGCATCCCGTTTCATTGGATAGAAGCAAGGCTAAGCTGACTTATTCACTTTCCAAAAGAACAGCTTGACATTTAGATTTATTGCTGCTTTTACAAGTACTTTTATTTTGCGAGACTGTCTCACCCGGTGCTACGTTGTTACTCACAGCAGAGAACTTTGATGCAAGCAGCATGCAGGTTGTTCTCAGCACGAATCAGCGACCTCATGCCGATGACAAACAGATTACCGAAGCAGGTGATGAGGGCCATGACCCAGACAGACACCCGCAGCACCGTGTTAGCCAGGAGGTCCTCAAAAGAAGAGATGCCATCTGTGTTGGGTTTACAGGACCTCACATGAGGTGCATAGGAACAGTACTGAAACTTCTTGAAATAGCTTGTAGAGAAAAGAGAAAAATTGTAAAAACAAACAAACAAACAAACAAAAAAAACAAAAAAAACAACCGACAAAGAAGAGATGACAAAACATGCTGGTTCTTCTGAAGTGACGGCTGTGTGTTACACATACATGTGGGAGAGGTTCTTCATGGGAAGAAACACCTTAGTCTGAATATCTGCGATCTCAATTCCCTCCAGCGCTCTGTAGGAAATAACAGATTTGACCACCGCACTAGACTACAGCAAACTCTGAAGACCAATTTCAGCATTAAGACATCAAAGTGAAGAAGCCATTAATGCATTAGAAAAATATTCTGGAGAGTCCCAGATGACTTCAAAGAAGTGTTTGAAGATTTAAACTAGTATTCATGATTGAGGTTAGAATAACGTTTAGAGGAAAGTTATTAAAATTAAGCATGTTTGAGGCTCAGGGCAATAAAGGTCCTCACATGTATAAAAACAGGCAAACCTGTGTATGTCAGAGTACTTACAGAGACTGAAGATGTGTCAGGTGGTGGAAATGGCTTGGATGAATGCGGAGGAGAGGATTATGGGAGATATTTCTGAAACAAGAAACAGATGATAAACACAACAAAGCCTGTCAACATGAAATATAACAAATGGCCAAATGACAGTACATTCCTGACATCCTTGATTGTTTAAAACAAGTAAAAAACAGGTCTGTGTCCAATTACACCTGACATTAGATACAGAATGCTTTCTGCACTTTTCCCCCTGCTCAGATTACATAGTTTAGAGTAGATTTAAAGTCTTCTTTAGAGGGCCTGAATGTTGCCACAAATGTTGCAATGAACAATGGCAGGATAGATCTGTGCAATAGCATATTTTGATACTTTGACATAATACATTTTTTCCTGCTTTGTAAGTCACTTCACGATGGACAGCTTTTGAAGTGACAGCAGTGATCTGTGAGATCCATGGATAGCTTGTGCTGTGGAAAATAGCCTAATCTCATTGTTCCAGTTAAGTCTTAGTCATGGAAATAATTTTTTCAAAAGAATCTCATGACAGAAACGGGATTGCTCCTCTCCTAGTCAGTAAAAGGTCTGTGTTTTTTATATCTTCCTGCATGTCTGTGCCCACCTGTGTTTTAATGTGAGGGAAGAGGGATCACCATCATTTCTGCTGGAACACTAAATTCTGACGTGAACTATATGGCCTCTCTTTGGAGGAGAGTTATTATGGACACAGTATGTCCTCTTGAGTAATATGTTTGGTGTTGAAAAGAGCATGAGTGCTAATGAAGAAGCTGTCTTTGTTTTGTAATGAGTTGAAGGATTTCTTGTTTGGTTTTAAATGTGTGGGGTTGGCCAAGTGGGGGAGACGGTGGGTGGATGAGGCAGAGTAGATCCTTTAGGTGTTGGAGTAGTTACAAAGTATTAATAAAACAGCTCAACTCATGATGAGAGTGGCCAAGAAAAATAACTGACTATTCAATCTAAGACTCCGTTTTCAAAACACTGCAGTTTAAGTCAGTTTAAGTCTGCACTGAACCCGTGAGTTCAGTGCAGACTTATGAGGTTGATGAGGCTACGTTAATATCAGATTTTATTGGCGGGAAGTTATAGACTAGGCTGAGACAGAGAGCGGCACAGTTGTGAATAATGGGCAGCATCCAAACGGCAACCGCAGCCTCATTTCATGACTCACTCTTCGGCCTAACACCCGCACAAACATGACAACTGCATGAGAAACCTTCGGTCTAGCTAGTTCGGACTTCAAGCCAAACTTATGCCAATTTTGATTTAAGTTCTGGGGACTGTCCCGTTTTAATGACAAACTAGTTTAACGCCATGTCCCTAGTGATCTTTACCGAGTTACACACACACACACACACACACACACACACACACGGAGCCAGCGAACCAACTGGAGCGCAACAGTTTTATGAAAGCAATTATTCATACGCTGTTACTCTGACTGACAGCATCTCCAGTCTTGGCCCCTCCTTTCCCAAAAAAAGTCTTCAGCTGCTGCTCATAAGCAGGTTTGTCTCAAGGTTCATTCATTTTGGTAATTTTTTCCCCTTCAGCACTAAGAGGCAAAAGTACAGAAATGTTGTTTTTACGTAATAAGTGGAAGATTTGAGTATGCATAGAAAAGGCTGAGGCATTTTATACATGCGATTAACACTACAAAATCAAAACAGTCCATATGCCTTAATGCACGACACAATGCATACGAGGAGTAGCTCTAAAACTGTGAGTTACACGGACGATCAGCGTTAACCTTGTAACGCTGAGCGTATCATATTTGATTTGATGAGCTTTTGAAACTGCTACATCAGAGAAGTCATTGTGGGTCACATACAGCTGACTTTGATCTTAAGTGGCCCAGACCAGGGAAACTGCCCTTTCTGTCAGTGAAAAGAAGTTTAACTACGCATTTACTGAGATGTCTTAATAGAAGAAGAAGGTGTGCAATTTCAACAGTATTTCTTAATTTTTCTTTGTTTGTTTTTAGTAAACAAAGGAAATGAGTCAGCACGACTCCTTGGGCCAAAACCTTAAGAAGTAAATGTGTAAAATTACAGAAAAAGTTCTGATGGTTCAGTGTCCAGACTGTCCGCTAATTATAAACCTGAATGTTTCTGTTAATTCACAGAAAATGTCCTATTTTTTCCCCCCCTTTGGTGTAGTTTGAATGGCCATGGCAGAGAGCTTCATCAGCAAGAAAAGTTGTAAAATGTATTAAAAGACATTTAAAAGCACAACATTTATGCCATTCTTAACTTTTTGCAAAGCCATGAAGTGGGCCAGGCTTTAATATAGATCTATCTATCTATCTATATTATTTATATATACAGTGGGGCAAAAAAGTATTTAGTCAGCCACCGATTGTGCAAGTTCCCCCACTTAAAATGATGACAGAGGTCAGTAATTTGCACCAGAGGTACACTTCAACTGTGAGAGACAGAATGTGAAAAAAAAATCCATGAATTCACATGGTAGGATTTGTAAAGAATTTATTTGTAAATCAGGGTGGAAAATAAGTATTTGGTCACCTCAAACAAGGAAAATCCCTGGCTCTCACAGACCTGTAACGTCTTCTGTAAGAAGCTTTTCTGTCCCCCACTCGTTACCTGTATGAATGGCACCTGTTTGACCTCATCATCTGTATAAAAGACACCTGTCCACAGCCTCAACCAGTCAGACTCCAAACTCCGCCATGGCCAAGACCAAAGAGCTTTCGAAGGACACCAGGAAAAGAATTGTAGACCTGCACCAGACTGGGAAGAGTGAATCTACAATAGGCAAGCAGCTTGGTGTGAAAAAATCAACTGTGGGAGCAATCATCAGAAAATGGAAGACATACAAGACCACTGATAATCTCCCTCGATCTGGGGCTCCACGCAAGATCTCATCCCGTGGGGTCAAAATGATCATGAGAACGGTGAGCAAAGATCCCAGAACCACACGGGGGGACCTGGTGAATGACCTGCAGAGAGCTGGGACCAAAGTAACAAAGGTCACCATCAGTAACACACTACAACGGCAGGGAATCAAATCCCGCAGTGCCAGACGTGTTCCGCTGCTGAAGCCAGTGCATGTCCAGGCCCGTCTGAAGTTTGCCAGAGAGCACATGGATGATACAGCAGAGGATTGGGAGAATGTCATGTGGTCAGATGAAACCAAAGTAGAACTTTTTGGTATAAACTCAACTCGTCGTGTTTGGAGGAAGAAGAATACTGAGTTGCATCCCAAGAACACCATACCTACTGTGAAACATGGGGGTGGAAACATCATGCTATGGGGCTGTTTTTCTGCCAAGGGGACAGGACGACTGATCCGTGTTAAGGACAGAATGAATGGGGCCAAGTATCGTGAGATTTTGAGCCAAAACCTCCTTCCATCAGTGAGAACTTTGAAGAGGAAACGAGGCTGGGTCTTCCAACATGACAATGATCCAAAACACACCGCCCGGGCAACAAAGGAGTGGCTCCGTAAGAAGCATTTGAAAGTCCTGGAGTGGCCTAGCCAGTCTCCAGACCTCAACCCCATAGAAAATCTGTGGCGGGAGTTGAAAGTCCGTGTTGCTCGGCGACAGCCCCAAAACATCACTGCTCTTGAGAAGATCTGCATGGAGGAATGGGCCAAAATACCAGCTACTGTGTGTGCAAACCTGGTAAAGACCTATAGTAAACGTTTGACCTCTGTTATTGCCAACAAAGGTTATGTTACAAAGTATTGAGTTGTATTTTTGTTATTGACCAAATACTTATTTTCCACCCTGATTTACGAATAAATTCTTTACAAATCCTACCATGTGAATTCATGGATTTGTTTTTCACATTCTGTCTCTCACAGTTGAAGTGTACCTCTGGTGCAAATTACTGACCTCTGTCATCATTTTAAGTGGGGGAACTTGCACAATCGGTGGCTGACTAAATACTTTTTTGCCCCACTGTGTGTGTGTATATATATATATATATATATATATATATATATATATATATATATATATATATATATATATATATATATATGAAAATTGATATTTTATTTCCTTTTTAAAAAATTGTCAGAAAGTTTTTTTTTTTAATTCTTGTAATTCACTGTTCTGGCTTTACTCAGTTAAGAGGAAAAGTTAATAGTTAAGCTTACTAACTGCCAGTTATTCCATTAAAAGTAACACTCCACCTACAGCAGTTTCTGAATGGTCTTTCGTCATTGAATCATTTTCTAGGTTGTTTATCATTTTAGGGAGATTTTAGGCCAAAGCCCCCTGCAATCATAGTGTTTGCGTTATCATACACACAGCAATTATTAACTTCAATATGTCAGGATTTATTAATAAATTTATAAAATTAGATTTATACATTTCCATTCTTTGAATATTCCTCTATATCATGTTCATTTCATCATGCCTCTGCAAATGCAATGTTATGTTCTCTGTTTGTTTCGTGTGTCACCAAAACTTGTATCCACGACAAAATTTTGCTCGACTCACCTCTAAATACAGAGTGAAGAATTTGAATAAGTGCTGCAGGCTTAATAATAATTTATTTATCCTTTATTTGGAAATTAATTTTGTTATTATTGAATTAATAATAAAAGTTTAGAAGTTTAAATATCAAATACGAAAAAAACCCGACTACATATTGCAGTTTGATGCAGGATTTTACTGCCTGTCTTCAGTTTGTAAATATTTCTTATATTACATTACTATATATCACTTTCCTCTCACATAGTGGAAAAGAAGCTCAAAATACCACTAAATGAAAATGAAGCAAGAGGATTAATGGAGGATTATATAGAATTGGCACATAAATAAACTCAGTTTATCTAAAAATATGATGCTTGCATTATTTTAACCCAATGCAACAGTTTCATGATTGATTTTTCTTTTACATTAATTATATAAGTTCTTTCTTTCAAAGCTTCCAACAAAAATAGTTTTATTCTGCATCTGATTACAGCCACCATGTATCCCACTAAGAATAAGTCACATTCTCAGAAACCTTCACAAAGTTATTTTTTCTTAATCCTACTTTAGACCTTGTCCTAATTCACTCCTGTTACAAAACCCACATAATGACGAATGATTTTCCACACTATCATTTACTCACAGTTTAAGGAGGGATTTGGAGAGACTCTTGAAGGTGTTTTTCGGCAGCTCCCTAATCCTGTTCCTAGACAGATCCCTAAAGAGGATGAAAGAGAAACAAGGGAAAAATTAAACCTGACTCATTTTATAGCACATTTACATTTTTCTCATTCAATTCCAAACATGGACAGTGTAAACGTGCATAGAAAACAGCAAAGGATTTAAATAAATGCGCAGATACATAATGTTTGCATGAAATTCTACACAGGTCTCTTTTCTTACTCATCCCTGACACTTCATATCTCATCAGAACAAAACCTCTCTGACTAACACCAGCCTTACCAGAATCTCTTTGAGTGAACTTGAAGACAGTGGTGTATATTTATTTATTTATTTTTTTGACATGGTTTTACTGACTTTCTGTGAATATGCTCTTACTCACAGTTCGGCCAGCTTCCACAGAGACTGGAAGGTGTTTTCGGGAATTGTCCTAATCCTGTTGTCTATCAGTAACCTGAAGAAGGCAGAGCTGCTGTCAGAAACCATGCAGAGAGCTGCAAAGTGCTGTTGGAAAACTGGTATAAATGGATACATCTCATTTACTTTAGTCAGTCTTAACCATGTCCTCAAAGTTTGCATGACCCTGCTTAGGCCTCCGTACTCACTGAACTTCGTGTGAATCCTTTCCTCTAGTTCAGCTCATTTCACTGCCAAACCTCATGGCTCATCTCCTCTCAGCCCTATGTTGTCTTTTTATTTGTGGAGCTTAAAAATGCCGCACATGCATTCATTTGAAACAAGCCTTGATTGCACTTCTGTCTAGATCTCAGTTTAACCTCCTCTGAGGCACATGAGCTGCTCTGGTAGGTCCAAAAAACAACAGGCTTTACTGTTGGGCTTTGCAAGGCCATTTGTGAAACAGAAAGTCGGCAGCCTTGGTGAGGTCAGGGATGCAGCATCCACCAAGGAGATTGAGACTTGGCTCACCGAAGTGGAAGAGCTTAAATTTAAGTGTATGGCATTTTTCTGGCTTCTGTTGGTGTATGAGGTGTATCCTGTTGACAGTGGGAAGCAAAAGATCCATATACACAATCCACTGACCCTATACTTGAATCAACAGACATGGTGTTCTGGCAGATGTGGTGACAAGTGAATGAATAGGTGCCATCCCACAAGCTCACTATCACATGGTAGTGACGGACCTGGCAGACTAAAACCCAGAGCATTAATTTCTGTTTATGTCCTATTTAACCCAGTGACCCTCCACATCTGGGATAAAAATAAATGAAGAGCACAATGTGCCCAGGAAAAGCTTTACTTAAGCATATCCTCCAGAGCTGCTGGCTCTAGTGACATGATTGCATGCCGAGGCCAACTCCAAGTAGGTCTGCAGAAAAAGAGCTGGTGAGAAGCCTAATTAAGCCAAGATCAGCAGGCCTGCTTACCACAGTGTAATTTTTGGCCTGAGTCAAGTTTCTAAGCAAGTTTAGGCCAGGCCTGATAGTCACATTTAGTTGCGACAATTTCTATTTCTATGCTTGTTTGACCAATTTCTTAGAGATCTGATTGCACAGCAGAATTTGTTCTTGTTAATTAATAAAATAAATAAAAAGAGAACAAGTGTGTCTGAGGTTGGGTGCGCCAAGGGGAGAGAATATGAGATAAACTTAGGTAGACAGATAAAATAAAACGAATAAAACACAATTAAAGGATTAAAATGGGAGATTTTCTAAAAACTTAAGGCACTTACGTCCCTTAAGGATGATTAACTAACTGCAGTGATATATGAAAAGTCCATAATTTCTAATGTATTTCCTGTAAACACAACATTAAATGCGTTTAGGCACAACTGAGACCCCAGAGATATATTAAACATGCACAAACACATCATCATTAGTACACTTAACTAACACTTGCTGTAGACTAACAATGCAACAGCTGTAATAGTGTATCTATATCACATTCTGTTATAGTTCTGACACGAGCAACCTTTCAACAAGTGATTCTTTTTACTGTGGACACTTTGTGAAATGCAAACACCCCCCCACCCCCATATTTCTATAGTAGAAAGATGAAAGGCAAACTTTTTATTTAATTGTTTATCTACTAGTTTGAATGGCTGTGGGGGGGTCTTGTCTTATGCATAGTTTTGTCTTTGTTGGGCCATTGTGTTTGAAACACCTGCTCTACTGGGTTGAGATGTTGAGAGGCCATGTCCAAGAAACCAGTTCGAAGTGATCTGAGCCACGAGAAGATGGGTGAACTGTGGTCATGGTCAGCAACAATACGCAGGTAGGCTGTTGTGTTTAAACAATGCTCCACTGGTCTGAAGGGACACAACGTGTTCCAAGAAAATATCCCCAACACTATTCCACCACTAACCCGAGCTTTGACACAAGGCAGGATGGATCCATGCTTTCTTGTTGTTAACGCCAAATGCTAACATCCAGATGTTGCAACAGAAATCATGACTCATGAGACCAGACAACATTTTTACAGTCTTCTTTGGACATCCCAAAAACTTGATTATGTTCATCTGGGCGTAGCGTTTTCAGTGGGAGAAACGTTTTGTCACGAAGCTGACTTCTTCAGCTTTGTGACATTCAAAGTCACTTAAATCAATCTTCTTTCTCATGTAGATACCTAGTTTGAACTTCAGCAGGTCGTCTTGACCATGTTTTCATGCCTACATGCACAGAGTTGCGGCTATTTGTTTGGCCAATTAGATATTTGTGTTATTGAGTAGTTCAACAAGTGTACCTAACAAAGTAGCTGCTGAGTATATATGCAGCATCTGAAGATCAAAAAACACCTCTCGTTACCTTATCTTTTGGGAAACTTTCTGTGTGGTGTGCAGATTTAAACCCTGAGCTTTCAGCATTCTTATTGAACTTTTAATAAAGCAGGATACTCACAAAACTTCAAGCTTGCTGCATGTCTTTAAGATAGAGTAGTTAAGAGTTTGAATCTGGTTTCCCTCAAGATCCCTGAGAGTAGTGAAAACAGGAGGAGAGGGAAAATAAAAATGTACATTTACTAAACATACAAATATAAGGGTGTAATAGTTTTTTGGTAAAAGTTGTGAAAGAAAAAATAAATGGAATATTTTTCTTGCACTTAATCTGCTCAGAAAAAAAAAATAAAGCAAATCTGAGCAGCCCCAGAGATATCGGCTGACTCAAACTGTCATGCAACTCAGTATCACCTCTATAATACCAGTTGAATTTGTTATTTATATATGCAAACAAGGACAAACACACATCAGCATAACTGCTACACTTTTTAGTGCACTAACATCACATGCATTACACACCTGCATGCACACAAGTACACTCTCACTCACAGCCAGTCCAAGGCAGGCATGTGTTGACAGAAGCTTGGATGAGGAAGCTGCTGCAGTGAAGTGTTCACCATGGACCTGAAGGGGGGAGGAAGACATTTAATCGCAAAACTAAATAGGACCGAACAGAGTTGTAGAGTGACTACTAAACAGATGTAAGGCTTAGACTGTGACTTTTAAGAGCCAAATTACTCCTGGACTTCTTGTCATCCATATATAAATGTCAGAGTGTAGGATCGGTGGTCGGTCAAGCAAAAGTGAGTCAAAAGTCAGACAGACAACAGGAAGCAGCAACATGTTTGCATGGAAAAATGTTCACATGTCATATACTTGACTCATATGACTTTATTATCTTTGTTTATGTACAGGCTGTTATTTCACCAGCAAGCCAGGCTGTAAATTCTAAAAAGAAAAGTTAGTGTATACACGACATTATCACACAATTTATATGCCACTGCCATTCTCGTCCATAATCTTGTTATCTCTCGAATTGATTACTGTAACTCACTATTATTTGGCCTTACACAAAAATCCATTAACAAGCTCCAACGTGTCCAGAATTCTGCTGCCCGTATTATTACTAGGACTTCCTCTACCCACCACATCTCCCCAATCCTGAAGCAGCTTCACTGGCTCCCGGTTAAAATTCGCATCCATTTTAAAATAATCCTTTATACATTTAAGGCTATTCATTCTCTCTCTCCACCATACCTCTCCGATTTAGTACAGATGAACTTCCCATCCCGGTGCCTCAGATCTTCATCTTCTCTTTCTCTCTCTGTTCCTTCCGCTCGTCTGATTACAATGGCGGGCAGGGCTTTTAGTTGCTCTGCCCCTCGACTTTGGAATTCCTTACCCCCTGACCTCAGAAATATTAGTTCATTCCCTCTTTTTAAGTCCACCCTCAAAACTCATCTGTTTAAAATTGCTTATGTTTAAACCTCTGTATGCTCTTAACTTTTATCTGTTATTCTTATTATTATGTATATTTCCAGTTTTTGTGTTTTTATCTGTTGTACAGTGTCCTTGGGTGCTTTGAAAGGCGTTATTTTTAAATAAAATGTATTATTATTATTATTATTATTATTATGACTTTAGGATTTTATGTGATGTTATTAAATTATGTCCCAGGAACCTTTAAATACATTTTGAAAGGTAAGTATATTTGCATGTACAAAAGAATGTCCACCCACGAACCTTTCAAAATAAAGTTACAGGTACATTTTTGCTGAGAAAATCAGAAATTCTGAGTATTTTTTTTCTCTCCATGAAGTTGAAGCTTGATTGTTTTGCACGGACCTGCTTTATCCAAAAGCTTACAGTTCCTTGAGTTGTATCTTTTGTTCATATCACACAGGTCAGATCACACTAAATGATCTTGCAGCCATTGTTCACCTGCTATAAAAACAAGGGGCTGAAACTGGAGCATTTTCATCCAAAGCATGGCCGGAGAGACCAAAATGCTATGACCTCAAAGAAGATACACATCAAGCTTCTCATTAGTGATAGAAAAAGGTCTCTTCTAAATCACTTCTCGGGAAAGGAACACATGTCCAGATGCTTTGGGTGGGCTTAGACATATCCGCATTTCACAGCAGATGACTGGAAAACTCTATTTTCTGATGAAACCAAGTTTGTGGTTTCTGCCAGTAATATAAGTCTGAGATGTACAAGACAGAGAATGACATGGCAGCGCATCAAGCCCACACTGAAATGAGGTGGTAGGAATATTCAAGTGTAGGGATGTTTTGCCAGTTCTGGACTTGGATAGTTGTGTCAAACTCACTTCCCTCTAACCAATGAGAAGCGCGCTTCATTCCTCAAGAAATATGCTAGATACATAAGTTCTTCCAAGGCAGGAATGACATATGCTCATAACTGCACTACCAAACAATAACAGAATGGATGTACCAAACTGTTCACTGTAATTTTCTTTCTTCAAATCTCTGCTGATGCTGAGATGAACAAAAGAAAAAAATTCGGACATTGAGCCAACTATATAAATGGTAGCTGATGGGGGTTTTAACTATGTGGAGTAAAGAAATCCCTATTTGCTTAAGAATTATGGCACAGGCAGACCTCAACTCTGAAACAGTTTCCATATCAAAACAATGTTTAATATTTTGGGTGGCAACACTTCAGCGGGCAGTAAGGGCAAGGGACTCTGATTCCAAAGCTGAATGGGGAATCAAATGAGAGACATATGGTCATCCCCGTCTAACAGTCCCTCCGTGGAAGTACAAACACTCTTTGAGGAGGCAGGCGGAGTGAGAACACATTTTATGTCTGAAACGTAAACATTAAAAGGGTTATTTCGTGAGACGGATACCTGTTGTGGATGGATTTAAGAAAACATGTAGAGAATGAGCCATGCAGACACAGCTCAGGCTGACGGGTCTGAAGTTGATTTCCAAGAAATCAACAAAATCACGTTCTCATGTCGTGGAAAGAGCAGCAGCTAGGGTTGATCTAGGCCAGGTCTATGAGTCAGAGTGGACAGAGTAGAAGGAATTAATCTCAAGGGAACGATGGGCGGAAAATAGGTAAACAGAGATGGAGCATTGCCTAGTGTAAATTAATTCAGGGCTTTAGGACCTGACCTCCTGAGACCCTGTGTCGTATGGGTACATTACGTTTTGGCTTTTCTGCACCTTATACGTCATCCTGCTCAGTAAAGTGTTTAATACTTTGTTGATATTAAGCCATTGTCCCCATAAGATGACTTAATATCTGTTAAAAGATGATGATTTTTTTTACATTATCTGATCCAACTAATCCCAAACAGCTGGGAGAAATTAAATATCCTTCCCAAACGACAGCTCGGGTTTCAGGTCTGGGTTAAATGGCTGGTTTAACCCAGACCTGGCCTCAATGTGGATTAGTTAGCCTACTATCAGCTGCCCTAAATTCAGCTTAGTTAATCAGAAGTGTGTCATGGCCATGGATATTGGATTCTTTGGAAGTTTGCCTTTTGTTTGATGATTTGATCTCCCAAGTCTGCATTTAGGTCCTTGAACCAGCATTATGTGACATTCATAAAAACCCAAAATAAAAGATGAAACATCATCATTGGTACAAGTCTTGAGAGAAACCAGTGGCAGAGGCAAACACTCAAAAATATTTTAGTGAGCATGAAAAAATTAAAGGATAACAAAACAAATTCTGTTAATCCATGAAATTGTTGTTGATAATCAAAAACATGTAACTGCTACTGAGTAAAATAAAAAGAGAGGCTGAATCCACTTTGCTGTGACTTCAGTGGAAATGTAACTACAAGAACAATAGTTATCTCATATTTCTTATATTCATATATTCATAACATCAATTATTTTGAAAGTTCTCTACTCTTAGAGACAAACCTTGTTCTGCATCACTTAAAGCCAGGCCGGTTTTTGACTAATGAATAAAACGAGTGGGCGTAGAACCAAGCATATGGGATATATTACACAACTATCAAAGTGAAAGATTCCAGATGACGAAAACCTCAAAGTGATCTGAAGTGCACTGGAATTAGCGGCTTCATTTTTGTCCTGACAGGCCTCCGTACTGCATGCTAGCTCTCTCATAAGCATCAGTAATATGAAGTTAAACATGCATTAAACTTAATTCTTAACATTAATCGTAGATTTACTCTCACCTTTCCTCTTGCAATTAGCCTGCATTGTAGCATATTTAAAGATACGTAAAGTTCAGTGCAATATTACTTTTGTAAGATGATAAACACTTTTTTTTTTTACATGTGCTGCAAAGTAAGGTTTATTTTCCTACTGAGTGCTTTCAGGTTTGCAAGAGTTTAAGACTTTTGATTTTGTAAGTGAAGACCTCAGAGTAGACCTAGACTAGAAACAAATCCAAGTCAAAATTATTACATAATATTAAAAGAAAAATGCAACTCACAAATACATGAGAGACTGGAGCCCAGTGAAGGTGTCCTGGGACAAGCTGCTTAGCGGGTTATGGTCCAACATCCTGACACACAAAACAAGATTACCTAGTTTGACTGCTTAATCGCATTAAATAAATCATTGGTGATTACGATTTCTTTAGATAAATGTTACAAATTTGACCCAATATGATTTTTAAACAAATGTGATTTTCAGTATTTCACAATAGCAGCATACAACATTAGCTCTTGTGTTTTACAGAAGAATTTAGAAAAAAGGAAAAAAACTACTTGAGTCAAGTAAGATTTCATGGGTAGAAAAAAGCTCAATCCACACATCTGTGCACCGTTTAAACTTGTTATTTTTGCACCATTTCCACTTCTCCAGTCTGCTGCTTAAATAAATAATTTTATATCCAGCTAGTGGATTTGTTTCCAACCTATGGATCAAATGGACAACTTTTGCATCTCAACCTTTAAAATTAAAAGCAAAATTAACAGAACGTTACAGTCTTTGGATAACTTTTTAACACAGTCTCCTTGCTACCACGTATTCATATATTTGTGACTATTGAACGTGCACATCTGTATGCTTTTGAGTTACTTACAGCCACTCCAATTGATTTAGATCCCCGAACACACCGGGACTGAGGAAGGAGATTAAGTTCTCACTGAGAAACCTGAGAGAAAGCATAGAAAGCACAAAAAGTTTGGTCATAAAAAAGACAACTATAATGACTACATTTGAAAGTAACAAAATACAGCAAAGGTATAATCATAGGACATACCCATAGTTTTGGGTATGATTTTTGGTCAGACAAAAATTGAAGTCATCTTTAGACAGTTTAAATAAATGATGGCATTTTTTCCACAGTTTTATTTGTTGACATTTCATAAACTAAACACAGAAACAGAAATTTTGGCTTGCAAAAAAAAGCCACCTTGATCCTTTCTCTCTCTCTCTCTCTCTTTTTTTTAATGCACAGTTTTGCTCATTCCCGCAGACTCCACAGAAAAGCCTGGAGTCAAAACACAAATTACAACTGCTTTTCTCCGTGTAAGAAATGAGCACCACTCAGGTTAAAAAAATTAATTGAAGTTGACCTGTAACACAAAAGATAACTGAAGGAAAACAAAATTAATACACTTGCTTCAGGGGAAACGAGGCAGGGTACTTACAACCTCTTTAGATTGTGCAGACCGCTGAATGCATGCTTAGATATGAAGTGGAGGCTGTTGTTCTGCAGAAACCTGAAAACAGAACAGAATAAAAATAACAAATGCTCTTTTATTTCAAACTATGTTTGAGACCATAGGAAAAACAGAAAACTTTCATATGCTCTTAAAATCCTATTTTCACCTGTTAGAGAAATATTATTGTTACACTTTATTACATGATTATTAAGAAATAACACAGAAAATGTATCTTCTTGTCAACAGACAAGTAGATGGAGCAGTCATCTACTGGAAAAACTGGATGCTCAGGTCCAGTATGTCACATTATAAGGCCGCTCTACCAAACTACTAAATGAAAACGTGTATGAAAAGTGTAGAAATCAATACACTCCTTGAGCCGTTGTCATTTCTGAGCTACTATTACAACAGATTCTACAGGAAGGATAAAATCAAATAAAAGTGGTTTGACATTTGCAGTTACTAAAAACTAAATTGCCCAGAAACAGAACAAAACACATAAAAACGGCATAAAAATACTCACAGTCTCTCCAGGGCAGAGTATTCTGAGAAAACAAAATCGGACAACACTCGGATCTCATTGCTCCTCAGGGACCTGTAACACAACCCATCAAATGTGGCTGTAAGAAAAACACAAACGTACGTTTTGCACAAAGAGGAAAAAACGGAGAGAAAGCAATGAAATGTCTGACACATTATGTGCAATAAACCATCACACAAACTACAACCATGCAGAAATAGCTCTCTGAGTATTTTGCACTTTAATAGCTACAGTAATAATACTAAAAACTAAAATCATCTGTTTAAATGCATCTGAAAAGGTTGCAATAAGGACAACACAAGGTTACAAAGATAAGATTTAAACAAACACATGCACGACTGCTACCACGCTCTCAAGAGGGAGTAAAGTCTGCGCAGCTGAGCCCAAAACTGTAATTTTAAACTCAAACTTATTATTTAAGCTTTGATAAAATTTTGTTAGGTTTTGTACTTTAAAGTGGACATGAGGCTAAATTACACTATCACAGCAGGTTCCATCGCTAGTAGAGCAAAAGGGAAAAAAAATAGCACACACTCATTCAGCTAAAATGCTCAATAAAGGACATGAAAGGCAGCAGTGACATTCTTTAGAAATTACAATGATACTTAATATTTAGAAACAAAATATTAAGAGAAAACATCAGCTGCCGCTCTTTAATATGATCATAACAGGCTCAGATTCATGTGGGAATTTCTCAAGTAACACTTACAAAGACTAAATAAACAGAGAAAAGGAGCCCATTAAAAAGAATTCCAAGAAACACAACCGACCTATAAAATGCCACGTGAGTTCCTAATAACAGCTGGAGTTCGATAGCTGTACTCTCGACTGTGTTTGCTCAAGGTTTTATTTTGTCAGCTTCATGAAGAGACTGAAAGTAGAGTCCTGTCAAAAGCTGAGGTTCAAAGCTTGAGTTCCTGAGGAGGTATTCACAGAAAGTCTTTAGCTCAGAAACAGTTCTGACATTTATTCAGTTTTTCTGAATATTACAAAAATGAATTGCCGGTCACTTTTCTGTGTGTACATATTCAAATTTTAACATCTGACAAAGATAACCTGAATAAATAACAAAAATTTAGTTGTTTAAATAATTTCTTGATGAGGAGGAAAGTTATTCAAACCTTTTGTTATCTCATATTTCTTATATTCATATATTCATATGAATATTGGTCGTGGCTCAAGAGTTGGGAGTTCGCCTTGTAATCGGAAGGTTGCCGGTTTGAGCCCCGGCTTGGACAGTCTCGGTCATTGTGTCCTTGGGCAAGACACTTCACCCGTTGCCTACTGGTGGTGGTCAGGGGGCCCGGTGGCGCCAGTGTCCGGCAGCCTCGCCTCTGTCAGTGCGCCCCAGGGTGGCTGTGGCTACAATGTAGGTTGCCATCGCCAGTGTGTGAATGTGTGCATAAATGGGTGGATGACTGGATGTGTAAAGCGCTTTGGGGTGCTTAGGGACTAGTAAAGCGAATACAAATACAAATACAGGCCATTTTACCATTTACCCGACCCTGTGTGAAAAAGAAATCGATCTCTTGTTAAATCATGACTGTGATTAGCACATTTTTGGAACCCTGTGTTCAGCTTTACTAGGCACATCCTAGGCCTGATTACAGGCCTGTTGACTGAAGAAATCACTTGAATAAAACCTGTCTGACAAAGTGAAGTAGGATAAAACACCTCAACACATTATGCCACAATATAAGAAACAGCTGAGAGAGCCAAAGACACTTCAAACTCTTTGAGACTCCAGTGAACCACGGCGAGAGCTGTTATCCACCAGCAGAGAAAACTAGAAACCCCGGTGAATGTTCCCAGGAGTGAGTGACCTACTAAAACAAATAACTCATCCAGGAGGTCACAAAAGAACCCAGAACAGCATCTTTAAGAACTGCAGGCCTAACCTGACTCAGTTAAAATGAGTTTGATGATGTGAAACATGTAATTGTGAAAAATATGCAAAAATAAGAGACAAAGCAGGAAGAAATTACTTTCATCTAATTTCAAACAACCCACCCACACATTAGACTTAATTAGCAAGGCAGATGTGAAAGCCAAACGCTGTGAAGCTCAGCCGAAGGTAACCCTGACAGCACCTGAATTTCATACTTTAGTAGTCATAAGACTACTAATCTTATTTTGATGTGTAAAACCTCTAAACAGGATTTAAATTTCTCATGAAAAACATCAGCTGAACTGCAAATTATGTGCAGACCCAACTTTTAAAAAAGGTTTTTTTCTTATTATGCTTTATTTGATTATGCCTGTGACTGTAAAGCGGGGAACTACAGGAGCAGGAAATCCAGGGACTCAAAAAATGAATTACAAGGGGAATTTCACGCATTTTTTTAAAGAGACACCTCAATTAAATTTAATTTGGCACTGACTAATAAAAATAAGTGAATGCGATTTTTGAAAGAACTGTAGCTGCAATTTACACAAGGCTCAGTATACCTTTTGTAACTAGTCTGCTGACAATCATAACCTATTTTTCCACCAGGATATTAAACTGTGCTTCAATATTTTAATATAGATCTAAAATATAAAGAAAAATCTTTTCAACTTTTCAATCTCAATTTTTTCAACTTTTATCTTCAGTATTCAAATCAATGGATCAATGAATTATTACAGTAACAAGCAATTGAGCTGATGGAATGAGAAAAGCAAGACTAACAAAATTTTATATATATATATATATATATATATATATATATATATATATATATATATATATATATATATATATATATATATATTCTTTTTTTTTCTTTAGAGACATGCAGAGAGGTTTTTTTCCATTTAGTCAGTATCCATGGGCTCTCCAAACCTGTAAACCTTTGTGGCTGTACCATGTATGGTTGTGGGACTGTGAAAGACAGAGAAACACCTTTGAGTACTCAAAACTACCTCTTTTGTTGTTCTTGGCGTATAGCTGTCTTCAAGGCCATATTTTGCCATGGTGACACACCCACACAGACATGGGCTGTTGTTACCTGCCAAGCCGTTACAGCTTGTAATAACCTAACCTACAAAATAACAAACCACTTGAAGAGGACTCTGACAGAGTGCTTGGAGTCAAAAGACACTTACAGCCAGGTAACATTTGGCGAGAGCAATGGAACATCCTGCAGGCTGACCTCCACACACTCAACATCTGTCTGTATGCAGTCACAGCTCTCTGGAAACTCCTGCAATACTACACACAGACACACACACATTGTTTTTTATTTAGAGGCTCATTGAAAATTATTTGTCAAATGAAAACATGGCATTTGTTTTTCTCCAGAGCCCAACACAGTTCTCCCTCAGCGTCAACATAACAGTCAATTCTGTGAGTCGTGTGCTGTCGTATCCAGCTGTCAGAATTTGCTAATTGCTGTCCATTAATCTTTGGTGGGGCAACTTGTTCTTTTCTAAGTCACATCATCTGTATTATTTGCTAGCTGATGTCAAAAACCGATGATAATTTCCCTCTTTGGTCATTTGTATCATGTCTCTCTGTGGTCTACATGTATTAATGTATCTGTCAAGGTTCTCAGTCATCCAGGTCATTGTAGTCTAAGGAGATTGGAAAGAAAAGTGTCTGGACTTCTTTAGGTTGCTTGAAGACGTTTCACCTCTCATCCGAGAAGCTTTTTCAGTTCTAGGGTCAAATGGTGGAGAGTCCCATATTTCTACCCCGTGGTGTATTAATGTGCACACACACACTTACGACACTCATTGAGGAAGTACTGGTCCACAGGGTTAGTCTTCTGTAGTGTGCGGGCAAATAAATCTGCCCATCCGATGTTGTCCCCTGCCAAAGCAAAGAACAAAGAGTTAAACTTACTTGACTTGATAGTAATGATAGTTTATCAAGGTTTTTCTGCACTGGCATCACCAGCACATGAGCATTATGGGTACTTTCAGCTGCTCCCTTCTTTTCAAACGAATCACCACAGTACATGGATCCACATGTTAGATTTGGCGCAGATTTTAACCGGATGCCATTTCCGATGCAACTCTCCCATTTTTCCTGGCTTGGGAACGGCGCTAGGAGTACATTAGCTCGTGACCGCCTGACGCTGAGTTTGTCTACTCCCAGTCCCAAATCAGGAATCTGTTGCATGTTAGGCGTATGTGTTGACCCACCTCACCATGAAGTCACCACCAGAGTATAAGCATTATACTGTGTCAAATGACCTGACAGATCCTTGGACCATTTTAAGCATTTTAAACGCATCCCTGATGCTATACTGGGAGCTGTAAGTGCACACAAATCAGAAACAGCTTTGACAAATCACTGATGAGGAACAGCAATGATGGAGCAATATTTTCTGTTTTATGGGACCGAGCTACTTTTTGGAACTATTTTATCCCAGTTTTTTCACAAAATGAACTCTAAAGCCTCATCTACCATAGCTACATCTTTCTAAAGCTACTAACAAAAAACCCTAATCTGTTATCAAGCTTTTCTTTAAGAAACATACAAAATATGCCAATCATCATCACAGTGCTGTGTAAAAATGTTCCAAGGAGACAGATTTCTTGTATTTTTTTTAAATTTTCTAACGGTCTTTCAAAGTTTCTTTGGACATTGTCTGCTTTTTCAATCGTTTTCAGTCCACTCCTTGTATATGACCATTTTCAGAGAAATATTTGTTTGTTAAGCCACCTATAAATCATTCAATCATATAAAAAGCACCTGACTCAAGGGATGAACCACTGCTGTGTCTACAGGTAACATACAACTTAGCACAAAAAAACTGAATTAGATCTTCAGGTAATTTCTTACTAGAAGGTGGTCACAATGTGCATGAAAGTGATTTGAGCCTAGTGTAAATAATGGGGAACAAAAACACAGAAATCTTATAGGTGCAATCATTACCAGGGATTATCGCATAAAAAGGAAATGAAAAAGAGCTTCATAGTACTTTTGTCAGGGGGAAGAACGATCTGGAAGCAGAGCGAACAAAAAAAGGGATAAACGTTTTTTAACTGGCAGGTAATTTTTTAAAGTGTTCTGAAACTATCTGCAAAACAAACAGAGTGCAGGATAAACTGGTTAGATTTATGATGTCCTTCAACAAAGTACTTAGTTTCCTAAAGTAAAGAAGTAAAAGCACTTCAGTTCACTTCAGTACTTTTTAACTTCTACTTAAATAAAGCATACCTATACTGTTGTGCAAATTACACAAGAGCTGGACTGAAAATTAGTGGGAACAGGTCTTATGGAGTGATGAATATGAATTTGATATCTTTAATTGGTCTTGTGTATGGAGGAGGTCAGGAGAGAGGTACAACTCCTGTCAAAATTGATGGAATTCACGTATCATCAGTACCATCAGATTCTGATCCAGCCTGAATACCAACTGGTCTGTGTCAAGTGTCTGACTGGCAGTAGCTTCACTTTTGAGCATGATAATGGTAAAAACGCACCATGGAGCACGATTCCTGAAGAAATTACAATAGAGCTTGTCTAAGAGAGTTCAGGCTGTATTGAAGAACAAAGGTGTTCATACCAAATATTCACTTTCAAGTTTGTTAACATTGTACAGACTCCATTTTTGGCTTATATACTGTACTTTTGCTGTTCCAATTTTCCTAAGAAAATTTTAAAAAAAGGAAGATTGATAAAGTGCACAAAGTGAACTTTACTGCTGTGCTTGTCATCGTTATGGCAGTGTTGCATAGTGTGGTGGTGAGGCAGATGACAAGAATGGAGAAGTAATATAACACAGAGTGGATTTCTGATAACTAGCATGCCCTCGCAGACAGACTGAAACTAATTTGCGCTCCTTCTTGACCTGGGTGATGAGAAAACTATGCTCTGCAGAAATGAAAACGTTTCATAAAAAGGGCTTAAATGATTAACGCTGGGCTTTAAAAAAAAACAAATACTAACGCATGTTTACCGTGGGACTAATGCTATAACGAGCATCCTAGGGAGTGTTTACGAAATAGTTACAAACACATTGGCATTTTAATTGACAATGATGAATATTTGCATGGCGTAACGAGTCTCGACTGTTAATTAAAAGAAATAGATTATTCTCGGATGTCATGGTAACATTTATAGTATTCTTTTACACAATAAAGGTAATATCCAACAGATGATGAGCCTGGTCTTGAATGGTAATTTGAAACAGATTACTTCTCTAAAACTGGCAAAAACAGGATGTTTCTTTTGGAAAATTACACTTGGCTCTTGTGTACTTCAGTCTTTTTCTGATGCTTTGGAGATTGTCAGGGTTACTGTCTTCGTGCCCATGCTCAGCCGGTTGATTCGCAGTTGCAGAAAGACTGTCATGAGAAGTTTGATCCAGTGGCTAATACTCCCAGGCCCAAGAGAGGTTGTAGGAAAGCGAGGCTCAATTTGGTCTGGAGTCCCACCGAAGAAAAGAAGGGTTCTTTTGTTTAAGGCGCATGTCACTCCTAATTATCGATGTATAACGAACAGAAGTTCCTTCACTCCTTCACTATTTATGACACTCAATGGCAGGGGGTAAGTGAAGGTCTGAGGAAGTATATCTCTAGTGAATGAGAACTGAAATGCATGATGCTGGGCTGCGACAACAGGCCAGAATAAAGGAGGTCAGGACCTGTTGCCATCCTCATGGACTCTGTTTCTGACAGTTTAGTCAGAAATATGCACATGAGTATCCCATCTGAGGTCATTTTATGTGACTCTGGCATTGGTAGTCCTGGTCCTCCTCCCACAAAGGAGTACACACCAGACCTGTTGCTTGGTCGACGCCCTTCTACAGCTCTTCTTGTGTAACAGCTTTTCTCCTGTTTCAAGTAGTCTTGCTGCAAGACTACCATGCTGTCTGTACCTCAGAATTTTAAATGAAAACTAAGGTATTCAAGATCAGCTTTATTGATTGTAAACTGACCAAAAGCTTATAACCTAGAAACTACGATTCTTACAAGTGTGGAGTGAATTCTCAACAATAATATTGTATGAAGTTTTAAAATATTTCATATTTGATCACTGACTCTCCTTTTAGGGGCAATAGATTGATCTGAAGGTCAAAGTGTTAAGAAGAAGCACAAGAGTGCAAACCCCAACTATATAAGGGTTTGCACTCTTTTAGTGCTTCTTAACACTTTAAGAAGAAGCAGTATTTACCTTAAAGGGAATCGGCCTGTTAAATATGACATCATTAGCCATTTCCAGGTCCAAAAGCCCCTTCAGTTCTCAAACAAACGCTACGGCATGACTGAGAGTTAAAAGCCGTCAAAATTCTTTCATCTTTAATAAAATGATCAGCATGTCTGCCTAACCAGGTGTAACTATCAAGTTTAACATCCAGGCATCCATGAAAAACAGGATTATGAAGTTTAACAGAGTTAGAAGTTAGTGGGGAGTTATCTTGCTAGTTTTTAATTTAAGATGATATACCATGTTCTGACTGAGAAAAATTAAAACATATAGCTCTGCTTTCACTTCGGATATAAATGAAGAAGGAAAACTAAATAGCAGTGACATTTTTAGGGTTACTGATGGTGGGCTAGCTAGCATATGGTGGTGTGCTACGTGGTTGCTAGTGTTGGGATTAAATAATTTGCAGTACCTCAATAATTCTATGCTTCTTATTAATAATAACTGTTATAAAGTTATATAGTGTAGTACTAAGTGGACACAGCCCTGAAAAATAAAGGCATGAGACCATGTGTCCTTGGGGAGTAGAAAGCTGTAGCCTCTCACTCACGCTTCCCTGGGAAAATGTAGATAAGAGGGGACCATCTCTAGTGGAAAGTTACTGAGACACTGTTGTTTAGACTAATGAGAGAGCTTCTGTAATAAAACTGTTAGGGGCACACCACCATTTTGAGATCCGCGGCAGTGTGTCATGCAGGACGCATCTCCCTTCTAGAAGTAATAAAGTGTTAAACGAAGAAATCAAAAGAAGAATCAAAAGAACTCGGTGAAGTGTTGATATTTAGAATTGGGGGCTCGTCCGGGATTTGAACCCGGGATCTCTCTACACAGCTATGGTTAGGATAATATAAAGACATTAGCACAGCGACACTGGAGTATAACTGCTAACTTTTTCCCATAGAATTTATTTCCAATAAAAGTTAACGTGAGAGTTCCCGATAGGTGGAAACAAATGCAATCGCACGTCAGGAAGAAGATGTTGAAAACAGACCAAGCTTCAGTCAGGTCAACATCTGAGATACATCGACAGCACAGGGTTAGCCATTAATATACTGCTGCACATTTTAGATTACTCGCTATGAAAAAGTCCTGATCCTCACATTCATGTACTCACTCAAATCTTTGTTAGCCTCAAAGTGATTCTTTTCTGACCCATTCAAATATTTGGTGTCAGGCAAACCGCGAGCAGCTGTAGTTACATCGTTAGGAGCTTTAAAATGTGCTGCAGATGAATAGGGGTAATAAAAGCCCAGAGAAGCCCATGGTGATCACTGACTATTTTTAGACAGTTGTTTATTAAATAGAACAAGATTCAACACAATAAAACACAAAACAGAAGACAAGATCCTTAATGAATGCAGTGTAGTTTCGACCAGGAAGCAGGGATTGTACATGATCACTAAACAACCTGCTAGTCGTTAATGCTACTATTGAATGCTGTTTATATAATTTTTTTCCTTTGTTTTGAAATGTGCAAAAAAAATAAGTAGGAGTAGGTAATGGACAACAGGCACTGATTTATAAATAACTAAACATGAATACCTTAAGCTTATTGTATAATATTATACTACAGGATATTTCTGACTAGGCTTGTCGTTCTCTTTCTCTTGCTAAAACTTTTAGTGTCACCTTGAAAGAAAGACAGTTATGAAGTGAAATCACAGGTTAAAATGTGAATTTTCGACTCATGTAAGGTCAAATAAGGCCAAATCTTAATTTCATTAGTTCAGCGTTTCATAAAATGCGAGCTACAAACATCTAAAGTTTATTTAAAAATTCTAACTTATATTAAAAAATAAGAAAATATAATAAAGTCAATATAAACAACATACTATTCCCTTAAAAGTAAATACTGCCTTTGGTCATTTATAACCACTGTTACACTGGCTCACACTTACCACACTGTCTCTCATCAGCTCCATTGGGACAGTCTTTGTGTCCATTACACTGCAAAACTTGAGGGAGGCACTCACTCGTGTTTCCACATGGGAATTGGCCAAGAGGGCATCTAACCCCTCCTTCCACCCAGCTGGTCTCCAGAGCTGAGAAAGGGAGAGGAAAATATAAGAAGAAGGTGCAAATTTATCCAGATAAGAATTAAAATACACAACAAAAATGAAAATAATGCAAAAACATATTTAAAAGAAATGAAAATGGGCTGATAATATTACACTGATACCTGTGAGTTAGGAGAGATCAACTCGTGCAGCTCTAGGCAACAAAAACGTCAGGTGCAGACCAAATCTACTCATGAAATTCATAAAGAATTGATCAATCTGAGGGTTTTCTGTGTATTTTTAAAAACACCCCTAATGAATCCATCAAAGGTATCAGTAAATCTGTGACTAGACTGCTATTTTTCTTTTGCATCTGTGTCCCACACATAACGACTTGTAAACCATCGTGTCTGATCAGAGAATTCATTCATTTTAAGGTCTTTCACAGTGAGTCAGACACATGACTCTTTAGTTAGCATGACGTACTTTAAAACAAACCAGAAGAAAATTCCTCATTATTTTTATTTATTTATTGCCAGTTGTAAAGAAACATGAATTACTGAATGCAGACCTTTTCCTCACATAAAAACATCACAAAATGTTCCGTCTTTTACGTGTTTTTTTCCCCCGTCCAATAGTTTTACCAGTAATCAAACCTAAATATACATTGGCTTTTTAGTGCTTTTTTCCATCTTCTGTCTTGAAGTATTTTTTTCAGACGGGGTTATTAGCTGCAGATTTTTGGCTGCACATTCTTGATGCTCTGTTGAGCTGAGATCTGGGGGGCTGTGGAGGTCATTTGGGTACAGTGAACTCATCACCATGTTCAAGAAACCCGTTTGAGATGATTTGACATGGTGCGTTATCCTGCTGCCATCAGCTGATACACATGAAGGGACAGCAACAATACTCAGGAGCTGTTGAGTTTAAACAACGTTCAGTTGGCACTGATGGGGCCAAAGTGTGCCAAGAAAATAACCATCAAACCATTATACCATCAGCAGCAGCCTGGAGCATGAATTCTGACCGTACATTTGAATGTTTCAGCAGAAATTGAGCCCTATCAGCCTATAATAATAATAATAATGGATTGGATTTATATAGCGCTTTTCAAGGCACCCAAAGCGCTTTACAATGCCACTATTCATTCACTCTCACATTCACACACTGGTGGAGGCAAGCTACAGTTGTAGCCACAGCTGCCCTGGGGCAGACTGACAGAAGCGATCAGCCCCTCTGGCCAACACCAGTAGGCAGTAGGGTAAAGTGTCTTGCCCAAGGACAGAATGACCAGGACAGAGAGCCCAGGGATCGAACCGGCGACCCTGGTCGCCCCGTGGCTCAGGGGGTTGGGATTTTTGAGTCTCGGTGAGCCTGTGCAAATTAGAGCCTAATTTTCTGTTCTTAGCTGTGTAGTCCCTTTTTTCTTTTTTCAAAAAAATCTTGGTAGTAACCACTCTGTATTACATTTGCTTTCAGCTCACAGCAGTCTAGCCATTCTCCTCTGACCTCTGACATTTACAAGACCCCAGAGCACTGCCGCTCACAGGATTTTTTTATCCCTCTTTTTTTGGAACATCCTCTGTAAACCCTAAAGATGGTTGTGTGGGAAAATTCCAGCAGTTCAGCCGTTTCTGAAATTCTCCGACCAACACGAACAACTGTGCCACATTCAAAGTCCCTTAAATCACCTTTATTCCCACATTCTGCTGCTCAGTTTGAGCTTCAGCAGTTTGCAGCATTAATTTTTTTTTCATACCAAAGAGGTATACTGGAAACCAAGAGTGACAAACCCACAGGCTTTCTTAGGCTTTATCTCTTCTTTTACACAAAATAGATCAAGTGTTACCTGCTTTCATTAAGAGGAACAGGGATGGGTAAAATAAAGCAAAACAGCACTGCTGGGGCTTAATTTACCATTTATCATTACTTATCATCTGTTATTACCATTATTTAATCATGGCAGCTGCTCACTAGAGCCTCATTCTGTTTGCTTGATCATGATACTGAAGAAAAATATTTAGGTCGGAAACTCACACTGTTAAAATGCTTAACAATATTAACAGCAGGGCAGAAATGAATCAATCAGCAGAAACATGTAAAATAGTTTTTATCTAATGAACAATGAACCTGATGTTCTGTGGGCTTGAAACAATTACTGGGATTATTCAAACAGGCCAAAGTCTCATCTTGTTCATGCTGATGATAAACAGGAATCAGAGTGCGGAGATAAACCGTTAAAGTCCCAAAACCCAGAGTGTTCTTGTCTCCTAATGTAATTTCCTAATGTAACATTATTACCTCATAAAACATGTGAAGCATTTCAAACTTAAAATACATGATTTTATTGGCTTTTCTGGACGTAAAACACAGTCCTGAGAAACACATTTGGCTCCTTAAGCTGTTCAATGCTCCAGTATGTACACACATTACACTAAAATGCTAAAGGAATATCAGTGATAGCTGTTTAGCAGAACTCTATGTAAAAACAGACATGTGAATATTTCAAAATACTTTTTTTGTTAATCAAAGCAGTTCTCAACGTTTCAGCAAGAAAACAGGCACATTTGTGACCCATCTTTCTTTCCTCAGAAACTCCCTATCAATTACCTAAAATTTTATTTTGTTCTTGTCATATTCACTTCTCTACAGATGAACACAGTGGGAGTAAATAATAACCATCTACACTGTCATGGCACAGTGATCACAGATGTGAAGCAGTCCGTGCCATGCATGAAAATGAACACGCTGAGTCATCGAGAGAGGGAAGCAGTGAGTTAGTCGGTAAAAGTGTTTCTGTCATCTGAAACATGAAAGGCAACCAAATAAAAGAAAACAAAAAGCAAACGACTGTATCATTTGCTGCTGTTTGAAGTGGACAGGTGATTATGTTTGAGATAACTTGGTATTCGTTCTGAATACAGATCACAAACGATGGGGATCTGCACTAATCCATTTGTAATCTTACGAGCAAAGATGGGTAACCTGTTACTGTAATCCGATTACTTTGTTCAAGTAACAAGTAAAGTAAGGGATTACTATTGCAAAAAAGGTAATTAGATTACTGTTACTTTCCTGTAAGCACGCTGCGTTACTGTGTTACTAAAACCGTGATTTTTTTGTGAGAGTGTCTCATGACAATGACATAAGCGAGTGCCACGTTTGTGACAACAGCTGTGTGCAGATCAAGAATGGATAATATATCAGTGCGGGAGACAGAATGAGCGTGCAGCATTTAAAGTGTGGAAGTACTGACCTTACTTTGAGTTTGATTCCATAAAAAGTGACAAAAGCATTAGCGTCTGTTGTGCGTGGGAAGAAAACTTCTTTTTACAGCGAAAAAAACCCTAAACTTCCAAGCAAACACCGAGTGCGCTACCACGTGATGGGAAATTCACAGAGAAACTCGCGGATTCTTCCACTGACAGCTGTGGCACACCTGCACCTGCCCCACTCCTGCTATACAGGTGAAAATAGAGCAACAGGACCGCTAGTCTTTGATTTTATTTATTTTCTGCTGTGTTTTACTTGCATCTATTTGAAAGATATTTTTAAAAATATTTTATTTTATGCGCTGGAATGTGCAGAAAATAGGTTTAAATGTTAAACAAATTTCTTCCAGTCAGAGAATGTTGCATATAATTTCATTTCATTTTTGCTTGATGCATAAAGTAAAAAGATTAAAACTAATAAAACAAGTTTTAAAAATAGACTTTTTCATTTAATTACATTTTGTATGATGGATTATGCAGAAAAAGTAGAATTGGGCTGAAAGATCTATCTCTTTATCACCTACTCGGGTTTAAATCATGTTTTTAAAAAGTAACTAAGTAACTAAGTAATTAATTACTTTTGAAAATAAGCAATCAGTAAAGTAACGGGATTACTTTTGGGGGGGAGTAATCAGTATTAGTTACTGATTACTTTTTTCAAGTAACTTGACCAACACTGCTTACGAGTTATGAAATTATTCTTGAAAACTGACAAGATATTTTTATTTTATTTTTTTTGCTGATCCCTTATTTCTCCAGGGGTCTCCACAGCACATGTATCTGCATGTTTGAATTGGCACTGAGTTTACACCGGATGCCCCTCCTGAAGCAACTCTCCCATTTTTCTAGGCTTGAGCCCAGCACTAGGAGTTCTCTAAGTCATGACCCCTGAGGTTGGGTTTGTCTCTGCTCACAGTCTCAAACTGTGAATGTTTTGTATGTATAGTAAATCTGTTAACCAGCTACAGATTAGCACTCACAGTGTGTCATGGTTCTGGAGCCAGCATTTATGTGTTTGGGCTCTTGATTTAATATTCTGAGGCTTTGCTTCTTACTATAGTTGTAATTCCTCTGTTTAATATTTGTGTTCTCGGGCCTTCTTATTTGTTTTGTAGTCTTTGTGTATCCGTTATCATGCCTCCCCTGTGTTCCACGTACCATGTTTAGTCAGTGGTGAATCCATGTTTATTTTCCCTTTTGTGAAGTTTGTGTGCCTCAGTTTCAGTTTCTGTCAGTTGTCCTGTGTTCATCGTGTTCTGTTTTGTGACATTAAGTGTATTTAGTTTAGCTGTGTGCCCATGTGTCTCCTCTTCCCCTAATCACCTCTATATTTATTGTCTGAGTCTCTCTTTGTCCCTTGACAGAGTATTGGTCACCATCCCCTCCTAGTGTTTCTAGTTTTCCAGAGTTTGTTGCCTTTTATTAGAGATGGCACAATACCACTTTTTTACGTCCGATACCGATATTATAAATTTGGATATCTGCTGATACAGATATGAATCCGATATAGTGTATTTTATAATCAATACAACTGTTTTTTTAAATAACTTGCTGCATTTTGTATACGTTCATACTCAAGTTTTGAAAAATAAAACATTAAAGCTATTCTGTTATACCTGTATGCAAAAAATACACTACACCCAAAATATTTCATAGTTCAGCAATGCTGATCAATCTAATAAACCTACTCCATCCTCCCTATTCTGGTATTTTAAAGAGTACTTAGCAGAAATATGTGTTTGTAAAGCATTCCCACGTCAAGCTTAACAACCGATATATAGAGCGACTGCCTCTTCTTCTCTCCCTCTCCAGTTGCTACTTGAAATCATGAAACTGATCAATGATCAGTTGATCGGCTTTTCTGTCGCGAGTCCGTCCGTCTCTCTTGTTTGTTCATCGCCCACTTTGCGCCAGAAAGAGGAAACCAGCGGCTGAACAACAGCAGCACATTTAAGCTTGATAAGCTGTTGTTAGAATTTATTTAATATTACTTTCTACACCAGGATCTTTTTCTACGTCGCTGACAGCTGGTAACTGTGCAGGGGCGGGTCTAGCGAAGTTTTGCCGGGGGGGCAGGTAGGGCATTAACAGGGGAAAGGGGGCACAAAGACATACTTTTTTTTCTTATTCTCATTTAAAATGTCGAGCTTTTAATAAATAATTATCTGAATCTTACAACCAAAGTTTTCACGTGATGTAAAATATAAATAAGTCCATTACTGTATATAGTAACTGTTAAGTCTAATAGTTAGCAGGATATGTACTCTTTTTTGCTTTGGGAAGGTACCATCTGTGCAGTCTGAAATTCTGTTGGAGAAAAATGTTGAATCTATTTAATTATTGTAGAAAAATAATTGATTTCTGTACATTTGTTTTACACTTGCATTAAATTAAAGTTGATTACGATGAGGCAGAGGGTGGTGGGTAGTTCCCTATGTTTTTTTGCTGGAAGTTGATTTGTTAGGTTGTTTAATATTTCCCCCAAGTACTCTTTAAAATACCAGAATAGGGAGGATGGTGTAGGCTTATTAGATTGATCAGTATTGCTGAACTTTGGGTGCAGTGTATTTTTTTGCATACTGGTATAACAGAATAGCTTTAGTGTTTTGTTTTTTAAAACTTGAGTATGAACTTATACAAAATGCAGCAAGATATTTAAAAAAAGGTGTATTGATTATAAAATACAAATGCTCAACCAGACCGCCTGTGAATGTCTCACACGCCACAGCTGCTCTATCACGTGACGCATACCGCTCCGACGTGCTAAGCTCACGAGTTGGGATACGCCATGTCGCAAGTTTTGTGAGATATTTTTGTGATATTTAATGGATTGGATTACATTTTTTATTTCTCTCCAATCCAATAATTTAGGTCAGTATCGGACTGATACGTAATATCAGGTTGATCAATCCCTACCTTTTATATTTTGTTGTATTTTTGTATTTACTTGTGAGTCTGCATTTTGGGTCCAAACTCGTCTCTTCACATCATGACACAGTGAGGTAAAAATGCTGACATTCACATTGAATGTCCTCGCTCTCATCAGAATACAGATGTAAACAACGAGTCAAGGTTTTACTTCAAACCCACTGTGCCAGAGAACAGGGCCAGTGCACACATGGTTTATTAATCAGCTAGATCCACCAGCTTTTATTGTTGTTTTTTTTGCACATTAAGCATAAAAAACGAAAACATATTCAATGGAAGGCATAAATCCTAAGTGAATGTGACTGACCAGGGAATAAAGAAAAGACTTCACAGTTTTTAAAGCCCTCTGCCAATCAGATCCACAATATGTTATGGATATTTTAATTCCCTAATTTCCTTTCAGTTCATTGAGGTCATCCTCCCAAAAACTTCTCTCAGTGGTCTCTTCTCTCCTAAAAAACGTGGCGAGGCGAGCTTTCTCTGTTGTTGCTTCTGGGTTCTGGAATAATCTGTCTTCCCACATAAGAACCGGTCCAGTGGTTCGCAATTTTAAATCAAACGCAAAGACAAGTCAAGCCTGAGATGCTTCATGGTTTTGTCAAACCATGTTTCTATTACATTAGATTTAATTTGTGATTTGATTTTTTATTTAAGCCCTTTTATAAATTTAACCCAGGGCGTTTATACAATTTTATTTTGTTATCTCATTTAAATGGTTACCGTCATTTTTCAAAAAATCTTTGTTTATGCGATCTTGTTGCTATGTACACTTACCGTGCAAGTAAAGTTACCTGACTTAATGAGTGAGCTCTCCAAATAGGGAATTTTCCTTAGGGCTCATAGTGTTGGTATGTTAAACCGAATCCCTGTTTTCTTTGTGTCATGTCAGAAAATGTGGGCCCTGATCAACAGAGTTTTAATTATAGTGATTAACAGCACTGTAAAAAATTTTGTTATAGAAAACATGCAATTTAAACAATGCAACAATTTACTTTCAAAATAAATATTAAGAAAAACAATGCACTTAAAGTTCTTTGCATGCTTTATGTAATATGTAGAACAGGGATGCTGAACTCATCTTAAATTGAGGGCCACATACAGCTCACATTGATCCAATTTTCCAAATGGGCCAGATTTGAGTCTTTGAGGGTCAATTCCGGCCCCTGAACCTTATGATTGACACCACTCATGTAGAAACAACAAAGATTCCCTGACCACTTTTATGTGGTTTTTCGGGTTCCTAGCATTTGCTGTGAAATCAATTTCTAAAGCCCCGGTCATAGAGACCCGTCAGTAACTCCCTCTTTGACGCCAGTCGAGGAATACTCACTTTTCCCTAGTGACCGAAGGTCCTGCAGACTGCCAGGACTGTGAGACTGAAGCTAAAAGCAGCAACTAATAAAAGAGAAAGTGAAATGTGACCTGTGAATGCCTCGTTCAGTACTTCGAAACCAGAGGTGTCAGTCGTTTTATATCACAGGCCACATACAGCCTGCTTTAAACATAAGTGGGCAAACTGGTGAAACTCTACTTCCTGTGTGAAGAAGTCACATATTTAACTGTTTTTCTACATGTTAAAGAAAAAGCTGCTGTTACAAAAAAATAAATCTGTCAGCGTGACTCTTTGGACTTAAACTAACTAAGTAAGAAATAAATGTGCAAAATTACAGAATAAGTTCTGGCAGCTGATTGCTTAGACTGTCCAGTTTTCTATTTTTATTTTTGTTTATTTTTTTAACAATAGTCCTAAAACAGGCTTGGAGAAGTTTGAAACCTTTTGTCCTCCACAATGGAAAATAGCTGAAAATAAAAACAGGTATCACTGTAGCCAGCTCCTAATTCTATCAATTCTACACTCAGCTTTGCATTCAAATGAAGCCAGACACTGCTCAGTTTGCATTTTGCTTCACTTTTTCCCGACACGCTTGCATTTGATTCCGGTGTTGTGCCAAAAATTTATTGTCCGCCAAAAATCAATTGTCCATATTTAAAAAGCTATAAATCACTCGTTGGACCATAATATGTGAAATTATGGTCCCTCGTGAACAGTATAATTCATCTTGAGCTACAAACAACATTCCTGTCAGAATGTAGTTTTTGGCACTTTTCATATATCCTTTATTTATCCAGTTAAAGCGTCTCGCCAAGTGGGCGGCAGAAATTGCAACAATATAGCAATAGTTCTACAAAGATATTTTAATTTGTTATAATGTAGGTAAAATGATGAGGTCCTTAAGATACTTGCAAACATTATATTTCATATATAACCCCTTTGTCCTGTCCACTAGTCTACTTACCAATACGAGTAAGGACATTACAGATAAAAAAAAAGTTTTTGGCAGTTCTGCCATCTCTCTGTGTACTTGACCTGCACCACTACACTTGCTGTCTTGGAACGTCTGCCCCGTTCCTTCCTTCACACAATGGCCGATTGACTGGCTGAATGGTGGGCCAGTCCCATCCCTGCCAGCAAGGATTTTCAGCACGGCTTAAAATTAGTCTCCCACTTACTAACGGGCCAATAATAACTGACACATAAAATTATCTCGTGGGGTGGATATAATTGTATCGGACACCGCATCCTGACCACGGGCTGTACGTTTGACACCCCTGGTATAAACTGTTGCTGCTGTTATGTCTATGACTGTGAACAAAAACTCTCTCATGGGCACAAAATATGGCTCAAGGGTCAGAACAACCCCGTGAACCGTCTCAATCTCGCCTGAAGTCCTTAAAGGGGAAAACATACAACCTGAAAACACAATTGTATTTCACTTCATTTTAGCACATTTTAAAAAATAAACTACAACACCTCTTTGCATTTGTCCCTTCTCTTTCTTATTTTTTGCATATTTCTCCCAATTACATGTTTCAAATTATCAAAAATGTTAATATTAGACAAACTAATCCATGTAGGTATAAAGTGCAGGTTTTATTAAATTATTATTTCATTTAATAAGGGAAATGAATTGATTCAAACTTAACTGACCCTGTGTGAAAAAGAAATTTCTCCCTTAAGCTGGAGAACTGGTTGTGCCATTCTTGGCAGCAAGAACTGCAAATGGGCACGTGGATAACTGGCAATGAGTCTTTCACGTCACTGTAGAGGAATTTTGGGCCACTCCTTTTGGGGAATTGTTTTAGTTTGGACACAGTAGTTGGTATTTGAACATAAACGACCTGTTTAAGGTCATGCCAAAGGATCTGATTTGATTTAAGTCCAGACTTTGATTAGCCCACTACAAATCCTTCATTTTATCCTTTTTGTTTTTGTGTTTTTGTTTCTTTTGGGGGCATTCGGAAGTGAATTTGCTGTTTAGGCTCATTCACCGGCTGAAAACCCCCCAAAAAAACAAGTGCTCTCGAGCTTCTGGACACTCTTGTTCAGGGTTTTCTGCTGGAGAGACGAATTTGTGGTTCCATCAATTACAACAAGTCGTCCAGCAACAAAGCAACCCCAGACCATCACACTACCACCACCATGTTTGAATGTTGGTATAATATTCTTTTTATGTAATGCCTTGTAATGACTTTTTCACACACGGTCAGGTCAACTTTTTTTCCTTAATAAATAAAATCAGCATTTAAACATTGCATTTCGTATTTGCACTGCATGTTTTTGTCCAATATTAAAATTTGTTTGATAATCTGAAAAACCTAAGTGCAAGAAATATATATATAAAAAAAAGATGAAATCAGGATGATGGAAATGTTATTTTCACAGCACGATTCTTTTAAGTTTGTGATCTCATTCTTTGATTTTAAAGCCAGAACTTACTCGTGCAAAATTTGTGTAGTTTAGTATAATCCCGCACTGCATGCATCATGTTTTAATTCATGTTCAAATTGTTGGTGACTGAGTTGTTTGTTGGATGAATTACAGACCACTTCCATCAAAGGGTCAACACTCTGTTCTGTTTTTGTGTATGATGAACATAGACAGAGAGATACAGCCTGCTTTACTTGAAATATGACCACATTTGAGAGAACCGTCTGTCAAATTTTCCACCTCCACTCAGGCAGTCATGGAAGAAAACAGTATACCGGTGTCTCGAGAGTCTTCCAGTAACCATAAAGATAGACTTAATTTCACACCTTTGTCTGAGGCAGAGGGGACATTCACAGATAAAGAGAGCAGTGGAGAAAGAACACAAAGTGACATCATGTCTGCCTCTGTGCTGCCTGTTCACCTCGAGTGTTTCTATTCAGTCACCAACGGGTCAAATATCAGGTGATCAACGCCAATACATACTCAAATGATGATTTTATGCATATCTGTAAATATATTAAAGATATTAATAAAATCAAAACTTCTTCAATTTGCAGATTTTTTTCTCCAAATTTTAAAAATAAGCATGATTTTGGGATAAGCTGAGGAGCCTCTGATTCACATCACTGTAACTTCAAAACCTAAATTAGCCCAAAGCACTGAATTGTAAAAACTGTAATGGGTTTCACTACTGGCTGAATTATTGCTCTTGCTTCACTGTATTTTCTGCAGTTGAACATCCCTGGCTGCACAACTGGAAACATCTGTAGTGCAGGTGAGCTGAACACAGAAATTATGCCTGACCAGAAAGAGGGAAGGACTGGCAACCTGTGCTGTCAGCTGCTTGTTGATCCATGACTCATACAGATTAAATCAGTAAACTCAAGAGCGTCCTGGACACTGAATTAAAATGTAAAAAATGGGGTCCGTTCTGTAAATATGTATTAAATAAACTCTAGTAAGTGAAATACTGAGATGCAGCTGATACTTTCCTGAAGTGTGAATGTTGTGTGGTCTCTTGTTTGCCGCTTACTGACTCACACATGCCTCCGTCATGATGTTAGCACTGCTCATTATTAATGTCCCCCTTTTGTTTTAAAAAACAAAGCCTACAGTATTAAACACATATAATTTATTGATCTTCATATTAGTAAGTGGTGATTTTCTTAACAGTTAATTAGGCGCTTAGGCTTGCACTTGTTATCTAAAAGTATATAGATAACATCTTACAGTCAAACTTTTCTAATGCTGTGGGAGATGAGATGAGTCTCAGGGTGGCAAGTTGTGGAGGAAATGTTCATTCATGTTCATTCATGTTCATTCATGTTGCAGTGAATGAAAAAAAAAATCTGAAAAACGTAAAATAATATCATTCATACTTTAATTCGTCGTAATGGTTGATACAGTTTCGTCCCGTCGAGCAATTTAGCGCTTACACAAGTTCTCGGTAATGCAAATTCAAGCCTATCACAGCGTCCGTATCGCATCCTGAATCTTAGGGTCTGTGTTTGTTTTGTTTCTCTCAGATCATTCTGCTCACACTGAAATAAGCACTGGCAGTCTGTTTGAGACTTTTCCACCCTCTGCGGCAGGAATAACACCTCAGTCCGTCTCAGATCACTGCAGGACAGACGAGACTCTTTGAAAGGGGAGCGCATGGTTTCAATCCTGCAGTTAACAGTGTAAATAATGATAATAAATAATGATTTTTTTGCCCCTTCGTGTTTCTCGATATTCGTGTCCATCAAACATGCTGGCACATGAACAAAAAATAAAAAGTTTGAATCTGTTTAGAGTACGAAGAATAATTGAAATAACCTATTGAATACATTAAAGGGTCTTTACCTTTCAAGTGAATGTGGGTCAAGTGGATGAGCAACATGACGGCAGGTACATTCATCCTGAGGCTGTGAGGCTGTCCTGCTCCCGCTGCGCTCCGGCGGCGATGCTCAGACCAAATAAAATAACCTGCAGGTCGCCAAATAAAATAGGCCTACAGGAGTGAAGTCCGACATGTGGAATTTAGAAAAAAAAACAAACTCAAAATGTAGGATTACTATCGAGTTAAGCATGTACCGTGCAAAGTTAAACCCAGATGGTGCTTAAATGCATCCCGATACCACTGTGGACTTCCAGGAGCTCAGTGGATCTCTCTCTCTCTCTCTCAGTGGGTTGGCTTTATTGGAATTAAGAGCCTCCCCAGAAAATAACATATTCATCCACCTCTTGCCACCTTTGCCTTGTTTACGGCTGCAAATTAACCCCACCGCATCATGCAGCTTTCTCCCACTTAGTTTTAACTCGATACCTCGATACTTGTTCTAATGCCTCTCGTGTTAAATATATAAAATTTATAAAATATATAAAAACGTATATAAAATGTATTACAGAACTGAATTTGATAAATGAATGCTCCCCACTGCTAAATTCACAGAGGAGGTGCATTACTGCTTTAGCCTCACCTGCTGACCAGGTTATAAGACAAGATGAAATAAGATGCAACATCTGAAGGTGCATTAATACTGAAAAAAACACAATGAAACACAGACATGTAACAGAAAAGTCATGAAAGCAGAAATCAAAAAGTAACAAACACAAGTAAACAGGCATGTTGCTTAAATCACACACAAAATTATTGGATCCGAGAGTTATACTGTCCAAATCCAAATCCAATTTATTTATATAGCACATTTAAAAACAGAAAGTTTGCCCAAAGTGCTGTACAGAAACAAAGGGGTAAAACAAAAGATAAAAACACTGACATTCACATAAACACATAATAATACACATAATAAACATATCAACTCACACCAGTCTATAGAAAAAAGGTGTGTTTTCAAAAGTGACTTAAAAACAGGAAGAAAGATGCCTGTCTAATATTTAAAGGCAGCGTATTCCAAAGTTTGGGAGCCATAATTGAAAAGGCTCGTTCTCCTCTATGTTTTAGCCTAGATTTCGGGACAACCAAAAGCAGCTGGTCAGCTGATCTAAGGGCCTGCGAAGGAATGTAAGGCTGAAGTATCTTGGAAAGGTATGGAGGACCAAGACCATTTATAAACAGTGTTGGGAAGGTTACTTTTAAAATGTATTCCATTACAGAATACATGCCCCAAAATGTATTCTGTAACGTATTCCGTTACATTACTCAATGAGAGTAACGTATTCTGAATACTTTGGATTACTTAATATATTATCATGCTGTTTACAACTACATGAATGTACAATTGCTGTGATTTATTACTGTTACTGAAGGTCCGCTGCGCCAAACCGTAGTAAAGGGACATCTGGCTAATATGGTGTCACGGCTGGCGGGGTGAGCCGTGTGGTGTGGAGGAAACGGAGGACCCAAAATGCAGACAGCCGATAAGATGATGAGTGTGAGGGTTTATTTACAGTATACAAATAACAGAACTGAAAGCAGGACAGAACATAACCTAAACTGGGTGAGCTAAATAACAAACCGGATCATACAAATGGGGTGGGAGGCAGAGAGACACAGACGAGGAACAGACACCATGAAACACAGACGAGCCGACAACGAACACAGACCGACACCCACTATAAATACACACACCAGGTAATCAGGAAATGGCACACAGGAGGGGACACAGCTGGAACTAATGGACATAACGAGACACAACCCTACAAAGTAAAACAGGAAACACACAGACTGTTTTACATAACAACACGAGGACATGAACAGAGCACCGAGGGAGACGCAGGTAGGGAAGATAAACACAACCAAACCCCAACCACCAATACAAAACAGAATAAACTAGAAAATACTAATAACAAAACTCAAAGCGCTGGGTCACCGACCCAGGACCATGACAGTACCCCCCCCTCAAGGGCTGGCTCCAGACAGCCCAACAGAAACACAAAACCCCCCCCCAAAAACCAAAAACGACCCGACCAGGGCGGGTGGCGGGGGTCCAGGACGGAGGGACAGAGTCCAAAAAGGCCCAGACGGACAAGTTCAGGGGGCCGACCCGGAGGCCGACAGCGCCGGAGGCCAAAACAGTGCAGTTCCGGGGGCCGACCGTGCGGAAGGCGGCAACGACGGGGAAACAGTTCAGGCGGCCGACCGTGCACGCGGCAGCGGCGGCGAAGCGGAAACAGTTCAGGAGGCCGACCGTGCACGCGGCAGCGGCGGCGAAGTGGAAACAGTTCAGGGGGCCGACCGTGCGGACGGCGACGGCGGGACTGCAAGTCCGGGGGCCGGCCACGGTGACAAAGATGCCGATCATGCGGCCTGGCAGATGACCGACGATGTTGAGGCGGCGGTTGGGAACCTGAAGGCTGCGTGGCCTTCGCTGGACCAGACGAGGCGGGAGCTGAGGCTGGACCAGACGAGGCGGGCGATGGCGAAGCTGGACCAGGCGAAGCGGAGGCAGGAGCCGGACCAGGCGAAGCGGAGGCAGGAGCCGGACCAGGCGAAGCGGAGGCAGGAGCCGGACCAGGCGAAGCGGAGGCAGGAGCCGGACCAGGCGAAGCGGAGGCAGGAGCCGGACCAGGCGACGGCGTGGGTGGAGCCGGACCAGGCGACGGCGTGGGTGGAGCCGGACCAGGCGACGGCGTGGGTGGAGCCGGACCAGGCGACGGCGAGGATGAAGCCACGGCTGCTGCAGCTGGCGAGGATGAAGCCACGGAGGCTGCAGCTGGCGAGGATGAAGCCACGGAGGCTGCAGCTGGCGAGGATGAAGCCACGGAGGCTGCAGCTGGCGAGGATGAAGCCACGGAGGCTGCAGCTGGCGAGGATGAAGCCACGGAGGCTGCAGCTGGCGAGGATGAAGCCACGGAGGCTGCAGCTGGCGAGGATGAAGCCACGGAGGCTGCAGCTGGCGGCTGGACGGGCTCCTCGGGCCCTCCAGCTGACGAGGATGATGATGAGGCTGCAGCTGGCGGCTGGACGGGCTCCTCGGGCCCTCCAGCTGACGAGGCAGAAGACTGGACGGGCTCCTTGGGCCCTCCAGCTGACGAGGATGATGATGAGGCTGCAGCTGGCGGCTGGACGGGCTCCTCGGGCCCTCCAGCTGACGAGGCAGGAGGCTGGACGGGCTCCTCGGGCCCTCCAGCTGACGAGGCAGGAGGCTGGACGGGCTCCTCGGGCCCTCCAGCTGACGAGGCAGGAGGCTGGACGGGCTCCTCGGGCCCTCCAGCTGACGAGGCAGGAAGCTGGCTGGGTTCTCCTGAACCTCCAGCTGACGAGTCTTGGGGCTGGACGGGCTCCTCGGGCCCTCCAGCGGACGAGTCTTGGGGCTGGACGGGCTCCTCGGGCCCTCCAGCGGACGAGACTTGAGGCTGGACGGGCTCCTCGGGCCCTCCAGCGGACGGAACAGGCGGCTGGACGGGCTCCTCGGGCCCTCCAGCGGACGAGACAGGTGGCTGGACGGGCTCCTCGGGCCCTCCAGCTGACGGGACAGGAGGCTGGACGGGCTCCTCGGGCCCTCCAGCGAGAATAGTCACAGGACCAGCGGGCACAGGGGCCCCTGGCGGGCGCAGAACAGAACCAGCAGGCGCGGAGACCTCTGGCAGGCGCAGAACAGAACCAGCAGGCGCACGGGCCTCTGGCAGGAACGGATCAGAACCAGCAGGCGCACGGGCCTCTGGCAGGAACGGATCAGAACCAGCAGGCGCACGGGCCTCTGGCAGGAACGGATCAGAACCAGCAGGCGCACGGGCCTCTGGCAGGGACAAATCAGAACCAGCAGGCGCACGGGCCTCTGGCAGGAACAGATCAGAACCAGCAGGCGCACGGGCCTCTGGCAGGAACAGATCAGAACCAGCAGGCGCACGGGCCTCTGGCAAACACAAAGCTGACTGCAGCTGCACCGAGCATTGACTCAGCTCAGGCAGCGACAGCCGGGTGCAGTCCTCAGCTGGCTTCTTTACCTCCAGGGGTCCAGAGTCTGCTGGGGGCTGAAACCCAGCCTCTGGGGAGGCCCTGGAGTGCATCTCAGCACTGGCCAGCTCTTGAGGAGTCTTTTCAGGATTGTGTGGTTTGTCTCTCTGCAAAAAATACATAGAAAAAGAGTCCAAAACGGGAGGCAGAGACGCAGCCTGCTGTACAGAGGGAGTCGGTGAAGATGGCATAGATGACTGGGCTAGTGGGGATACCGGGGGCCGAGCTGAATGCTGCTGTGCAGCTAAACGAGCTTGCGGCTGTGCAGCTAAACGAGCTTGCGGCTGTGCAGCTAAACGAGCTTGCGGCTGTGCAGCTAAACGAGCTTGCGGCTGTGCAGCTAAACGAGCTTGCGGCTGTGCAGCTAAACGAGCTTGCGGCTGTGCAGCTAAACGAGCTTGCGGCTGTGCAGCTAAACGAGCTTGCGGCTGTGCAGCTAAACGAGCTTGCGGCTGTGCAGCTAAACGAGCTTGCGGCTGTGCAGCTAAACGAGCTTGCGGCTGTGCAGCTAAACGAGCTTGCGGCTGTGCAGCAGGCTCAAAAAACACAGCCCCGGTATAAACCGTCACAAGTTCTGGTGAAACCAAAAGAGTGTCTTGTCCACTCACCACAGCCGGCCGCTCAGAAATCCCCAGGTCCGACTGTGGCGAGGTGGGTGGTAGCAGCCGGGGGGTGAAGACGGAGCTCGTTCAGAATGAAGTTCTGTGCGAGTGGGTGAAGTGAGTCCAATAGCCAGGAGTGAGCAAGGATTAGCTGCTGTAGCCTGGCTTCTAAGGCGCGGTGAAATGCCTCCCCCTCATGCTCAAGCCACAGGTTAACTAACCTTGAAACAGAGTCAACCAATTCCTCCCGAAACTCCTGGGAGGGTGCGGATGCTGCTGGGTCCATGTTTGGTCGGCTCGTACTGTCACGGCTGGCGGGGTGAGCCGTGTGGTGTGGAGGAAACGGAGGACCCAAAATGCAGACAGCCGATAAGATGATGAGAGTGAGGGTTTATTTACAGTATACAAATAACAGAACTGAAAGCAGGACAGAACATAACCTAAACTGGGTGAGCTAAATAACAAACCGGATCATACAAATGGGGTGGGAGGGTGGGATGCAGAGAGACACAGACGAGGAACAGACACCATGAAACACAGACGAGCCGACAACGAACACAGACCGACACCCACTATAAATACACACACCAGGTAATCAGGAAATGGCACACAGGAGGGGACACAGCTGGAACTAATGGACATAACGAGACACAACCCTACAAAGTAAAACAGGAAACACACAGACTGTTTTACATAACAACACGAGGACATGAACAGAGCACCGAGGGAGACGCAGGTAGGGAAGATAAACACAACCAAACCCCAACCACCAATACAAAACAGAATAAACTAGAAAATACTAATAACAAAACTCAAAGCGCTGGGTCACCGACCCAGGACCATGACATATGGTGGGTTCTGTGTCGGGCTTGTAGCCGAAAACTAGCTTTACTTTGTTGTCTGGGTCAACTTTGCTAGCGAGAGACAGAGAGAGGCGTTGAAAGGCTGCTCCAACAGAACTTATTGTTTTTGGAGGAAAACACGAACACGGTGTACAGTCGAGTCTTAATAGCTTACTTACAACTGGGCTGTCAGGCACTATTCTGGGCTACAGTGGTTATTATTATATTTACATGCTTCCAGCTCCCGTTTTTGCTCGATGACAGCTGGTACTTTTCCTTTTTCTCCCTCCCTCGCTCACAGACACATAACGTGTATGGCAGTCCATTCTCCCTGCAGCACGGACTACACTGCCTATGATGCTACATTCTTCAGAGCTATACTGGTAGCATTCTGCTTATTAGCTTAGCACAACAACAACAAAAAGGCCTCTCTCACCCAGGAAACACGAGAGAGAGCGGCACCCTGTAACCATGGCAACCGTAACGCTGCCACCTGGAACAACAGAACGTAGCTGTCAAACAAAACCCAAACAGGCCTGACCCGCCACAATATGAAACAGGGAAGTACTGCCGTGTAATCCATTTATTTCAACAAAGTAACTGTATTCTTAATACCACCTTTTTAAACGGTAACTGTAACGGAATACAGTTACTCATATTTTGTATTTTAAATACGTAACGGCGGTACATGTATTCCGTTACTCCCCAACACTGTTTATAAACCAGCGTTAGGACTTTGAAATAGATTCTGTCATGAACAGGAAACCATTGAAGAGAGTACAGGACAGGTGTTATATGTTTGTGCCTGCGGGTATCAGTCAAGAGGCGGGCAGCAGCATTTTGAATGAGCTGAAGATGTGCAAGAGATCCTTGGGCTGACTCCAGCATAAAGTAAGACTGTGTGTTATCAGTGTTAGGAGTGTGTATTTAGTGTCCTTACCGCCCATGTGAAGAAGCTATTTCTTAATCTACTTGTTCTACTTTTGATGCTTCTGCACTTCCTTCTTGAGGGCGGTATGGCTGAACGAGTGGTGGCCAGGATGAGGCGGTCTCAGATTCTTTTTGCTCTGGCGGGACACTGAGAGCTAGCAGTCCCATACAGTGAGGTTAAAGGACATCCTATAGTCCTTTTTTAAAGCTGACCTTAACACCATTTGCAGTCTTTGCTTGTCGGCCACACTACAGCCGACGTACCACACAGTGATCTCAAATGACTACACACTCCCAATCATACAGTGGCAGAAGCTCACCAGTAGCCTCTCCTCCAGTTAACTAATCTGTCGAACCCTTAAGAGCTTTCTCCATCACAGATGTTCTGTTAGCTGACCATAAAAGCTCCTCAGAGATATGAGTTCCCAGGAATTTAAAGGTGGGGATGGGGACATATGCACATTTCATTATTGCATTGGTGGGGTGGGTGGGAGTACAGCCACGTGCGTATATGGCAAAAGGGAGAAGCGACCCAGCTTATTCACTACAATGTCAGAGAGGATTGTATTAAAAGTCGAGGTATAGTTGACAAAGAGCATTCTTACAGCAAATCTAAGGCATTCCAGGTGACTAAGAGCAATATGGAGGGCAGTGGAGATGGCATCACTGGTAGATCTGCTTGCTTTACCGCCAGACTGATGGGGGTTAGTCTTTGATCTGTTGAAGCACCAGCCTTTAAAGCATTTTGTTCCCACAGGTGTAAGAGTGATGGGTCTGAAGTCACTGAGGCTGCGGGACAGCAGCGAGGGTGACAGGGTGAGATCGATCTTTTCATGTCTGCCCTTTTCACTTTGTTCACAGTGAGTCTCTCCTTGATTTTTGAGTTTATTTTTAAATTCTGTCTCAAACTAGAGAGACATTGTGCTTATTTATCTCTTTTCAGGTCCAAATAACCAGTTTTTGCCTTTAGTTTTATCTTTTCATTGGCTGTGCTTTGTTTTTCCTTTTGTGTGATGAGGATGAGGCAGTTGGTCTCATCATCCAGTGGCATACGTTGTATTTTTCTGGCCTCAACTCTGGTGTTTGGAGGGCATCACAGTTGCTGTGGTCCCATCAAGATGTTTAAATGTTGATTGATAGTTCAATGATGTCAAGATCAAAGAGCTTATTGCGATTAAGAGACAACAGTCTGTGACACAAAGATGGTTTCTTGCTGAATAATAGCAACTAGGTGGTGAAATCTGTTTTGTGTATGTCCGTGTGCTGTGCATCTATACTCACAAGGAGCCACTGGAGTTTCAGACTTTGAGGAAAAATTTTGGAAGTGAAGATATTTTATGTGCTGTGCTGAGTGTTCCCTTTATGACGCTGAGGGACAGGAATACTCAATAAAGCTGAAATGAGTTGGCACAGCGCAACTTTTCTCTGGATGTTCCTCGTGAGATGACAGGGTTGAACAACAGCTGTTCTTATTCTCATGCTTTTCTCTCGGTCTCATTGAAGAGCCTGGGGATGCACTCGGTAACATCTTTGTTTTCTCGCTGATTTCTCAGAAAACACAATTTGATATAGTTCAGACGGTACATGTTCATTTATCATCAAATTCACAACACGGAGCTGTTATTTCACCCTCGCAGAAGTAACATGAGCTGGAACAACAGTCACGTGCAGCTCATGGCACAATACTCAGTGAAAGCACTGTAGATCATTTAGAAAGAAAGGAGTAGTGCAGGTCATGTTATGCTGCTGGCTGTTAACGCTCACCACAAATTACTGGTAATTCCATTGTTTTTGCTGTTATTTATACATTTTCAGTTTTCCCCATTAGTTCAATATATCAAGTCATGAAATCACTTTCAGCATTTGGCACAAAACTGGGAGAAATTCTTAAACAACCTCCCAATAAAACACTTTTTTTCCTCACACAGTCAAACGCTGAGAGGCACTAAGGAGGATGGAGGATAATAAAAGACCCCTGCCATTGATTTGGAATCAGCAAACAGAGAAAGAAAATCTACCAAACTAACTTTCAGGAGAACTCAGTCCTCACCACCATCTGCAGTGGATTTTGTTTGGAATGACAAATACACACCCGCTGAAGCGGTTCATCGCACAAAAAGGGGAAAGGGCTTATGTTGTCGCCTTATATTTATTCAGCAGGAGATTGTAAACAGCTGCAACGGGAGAGCGTTTTCTGCTTTCTGTTGCGAGAAGCGCTGCGTTAATCAACATCTATGAACACGAGAGATCAGAAAACGGAGCGTTCTTCCTCGTCCTTTATCGCTACAACCCACTCGTTCATTCAGTCACAAAGAGTATTCAGTAAGTTTGTTTCAGGAAATCAATTTTGAAATTTAAGTTATTTAAGATTTTAATAGACAATTTTTTTGTATCCCATTTTGTATTTAATTAATTTTGACTGTGTGACCTGCACACACTACAAATTGTTGCAGACCTCTGTTAAATTATTGGAAAAGCTATTAACAACATAATCACAGTAACTTGCTTGTTTAAGAATATGAAACAAATCATTTTTTTTACTGGAGTAACATCAATCATGAGGTTTTGCTATTAATTAAGCCACTACATACGATGCACATTGATTGGAAACATTTTTTGCTCTATTCATGTGAAAACACGTTTCTCTGAAGTTATGCAAAAATAGGTTTTATTACTTGTTTTTTTAAACAAAGCATTTGTACATTTGTTTAATTATAATTATAATTATTATAATAACAATACTACTACTACTACTACTACTACTACTACTACTACTACTAATAATAATAATAATAATAATATTACAGCACAAGTAAATCAGTAAAGCAAACACATGAACCCAGTTCATTCATTTCTACCTGCATTTACTATGGCAAAAACAAAATATTTTTTTATTTTTTTATTTTTTTAAATATTTTTTTTATATTTTTCTTCGCTCAGAAATGTAATTAATTTGATTTAATTACTTCTTGCTCATTTTTGGATAAGTTATAATGTTCGTCTTGTCGCCCGGTAGTCTGTTCGTGTCTGTCTGCACTGAAAATTACACGTTTAATGGAAAAATTAAGTTAGTTTTTATGACATTAATATTTCTGATGAATACAAGCAATGAATACAGTATTTGTGTGTTATAGGAGATGGTGTTTGTTCTGTACTTTTACTAGAGAGAAATGTATTTGTGCAACATTTACACAATCAGTCAGTTGTAGACACAGCACATATCGTAACTGGACTACATATACTTTACATTTTGCATTTTTTTCTCCATATTTTCACTTTAGAAATATCACCTCCCTTCTTAACCACTAATTTGGTGCCATCTTTCATCTAAGACCATTTAATAAGATTATAACCAAGAGCTTGATGTTCTCGCATGACGCAAACTTTTTTTTTTTGTTTTTCTCTCTCTCTCTATGCTGGCATCTCTCTGTGCCGTTCTACTGTCTATACATCACAGAAATACATCACAGGAGTCACACAATCTTAAACGTGGGCTTGGATAATAACTAATTCTCTCTGTGTGTTTTGTTTGTTTAGAGGGGAGGCTCCTTCTGGCATTGCCACCATTCAACTTGTGACAAGATCTGCTGATTAATTCACTGGTAATGTCTCACACTCCTGGTAGCGTGCACAAACCCAACCCTTACATCTGCCCCTCACACCTCTGCTCCATCTCCTCCATCCGCTCTACTGGAGCCTTCTAAGAGAGCACTGTACTCACCTGAACCAGTTCGCCCATGAGTTGTAAAAAGCCACTGATTTGACTAAATGGGGATGGGTGGTCATTAATCCAAATGATGTGGCGTCATATGCTGAATTCGTTAACAATTTTAAAAGTGTGTTTATTAAAGGAACTAATTCAGATGTGATACTGGCTAAAAGACCGAGTGGGAGGAAAAAGCACCTCATGGTGCTTTCCTTCATGACCTGATAAAGCTGACGAAATGTGAGTTGGTTGCAAAAGACTTGCCAGTCACCTTTGACCAACTTGTCTCTATAACTTTAGTCACCATCCTGTCAAAGTTAGATCTCCAGAACGTACGTGATGTGGACACTGAACTCCCACCAAGAAAAGTGGTCATTACTCTTTGCACGATTCAGTTCTCTCTCCTACCAGTTTGCAGTCTCAGATCCCCCCACAGGAGATGAATCAATCCTCCCAGCGTTTTATCGCTGGGCCTCAGCCAGAGCCAGACTCCGGCATCTGTCAGATCTCAGGTATTGCATTGGGTAAACAAAGTTAAATTCACCTGTCACCCTGGAGTTCAAAGAACAGTAAGCTTTCATCAAAGACTGTGCATCAGTTGCTATTTTGAATTTTAACCTGTGTTTCTGTGCAAATCCAGCAACAATTCCCTGTGTGTGTGCTCACTGACCGCCAGAATGATCTACACCACCTTCCACAGAGCAACCTTCTCTGTTTCTAACAATCTGTAAATAAACCTCCTGCACTTTTCACAGCGTTCTGCATGCGGGTTTATCATTCTCTTGGTTTCATGACAAGAACACTAACTATGCGCTCTTCTGTGATTAATTTAAAAACCATTTAAATTACCAAAAGGGTTTTCTACGGTGGCCCTGAGAGGATAATGGGCAGGAACTTAAAAAAAAACAAAAAAAACAACAACAACAGAAACAGGAAAAAACAAAGCAGAAATAGGAAAAAACTGATTTTCAAAAGCACAAGGGAAGTGTTTCTGGAGAGACAATAACCCGACAAAATAAAATTAGTACATGTACCGAAAAAAAGAGGATTTATTCATAACACGTGAAAAGACCCAGGAAAACCGAGTTAACGAAAAAAGAAAAAAAAAAAAAACCCGCTAAAAACCGATGAAAAACCCTGAAAACCATACATTTCACACCCGAGTCTCAACTCTCACGGCCCGGTACCAAATGACTCATGGGGCCCGCTGATCTAAATGATCGATGACCAGAACTACAACCTGCTTACTCAATAAAGTCCATTTCTCATGACATACAGCTGCATGTTTAATCTTTAAACTCCCTCTGGAACCCCAGAAGCAAGATGTCCTTCCTCCTCCTCCTGCCAGCAAACCACCTCGTAGCTCTGTTTACTAATTCAAAACAGCTAATAAGCCTCGAGACAAATGTTAAAAACATGTTGCAGTGATGTTCATTCTAACATTTGCACTTCCTGTCATTCACTCTCGCATTGCTTAACATCTGTCACGGCTGGGGCGGCAGTCGTGTGGAGGTGAGGAAGGAGGATCCAAAAGCAGACAGTGGCGGAAGTGCAAGTGGGTTTTATTTACAGTGCACAAATAACCAAGGTGTGGGCAGAACTGAACATAAACCTAAACTGGAAAAGCTAATACAAAAGGAGGACATGGAGCGAGGGGCAGAGAGACGCGGAGCAGAGACACAAATGAACACAGACGACGCGACGAGAAGCACAGGCAGACACCAACTATAAATACACACACCAGGTAATCAGGAAATGGCACACAGGAGGGCAACACAGCTGGGAGGAATCAGGGCTGACGGGACAGGGGAAATGTAAACTGAACATACTCACATCAGACAGAGACCTTCACAATAAAACAGGAAACTCAGACACGAGGAACCAAACAAGACACAGAACTAAACAGACAGCTTCACAAACAGGCGGGGTGACACGATAGACAGACAGAGACACAGACGCAGACTCAAAGGCAGACCGAATATAACACATAGAACTCAAACAATAATAATCAACATCATCATAATAAACTAGAAAATGATAATAAACTGGAAGCGCTGGGTCACCGACCCAGGACCATGACAACATCACTCTTCCCTAGTGAAAATATTTAATGGTTTCCGTGGTGGTTATGCTGAAGCACGTGGTCTCTGTTTTCAATCAAAGGTGGTAGCAGTGGCTTTTTTCTTTTAGGGTTTTGGCATTTTAATAATGTCAGAATCGATGAAGATGCAATCCAGAGACAATGTACATTTCCTCTAAACCATATCTGGCAAACCAAAATGCCAGAGTACTTAACATTATAGTTATGCAACAAGGCAGCCTCTGTTAACAGCAAATGGGACACAAACAATTAAAGGCAAGCAAAATTAAACCTATTAACTGTTTTTTGTAAACTTCAGTTGTACATATTTGGTTTTAATTTACAGCTTCTGTTTCCTGGGTTATAGTTGAAACCTTCAAAACTGGAGCTTGTTTTCTGGAGCACGGAGGTCTGTGTGTCATTTTCTCGTTCGACAGCGGGGGATGAGAGACGCAAATGTAAAAGTTTCAATATGTATATAGCAGGAGGAAGGTTTTGGAGAGTTAAGAAAGTAAGGCACATCTTATAAATATTGAATTCATGCAGTTATTTGTTAATTACAGGTAAGAGAATAACCAGGTGATTGTTAATCCAGACTTTTAATGTTTGTCCGAATAGTCATAAAGCACTAAGCAGGGGTTTGGAATGGTGAATAAATAGTTTCAAAACATCTGCTAATATTCAGCCTGCTGAAGAGCCTTCAGGCATTTTTAGAAACCATTCATTTCATGTGGTCCTCTGCACTAAATTAGCCTTTGCTCCAGGGTGTGGACAACACAATTTAAAAAAAACAGAAGCAGGGCCAGCTCATCCTAGCTGAAACAATTAAAACATAAATAAATAAATAAAAATCACCAAAAACAAACAAACAAACAGATGAAACCGTCATGGTCCTGCAGGCCTGATCGCTCTGCCTCCTCTCTCCCTTCTCTTACTTTTTCTCCTGGTATCTCTTTGCTCTCAGGTGAAGCAGGGGCATCCTTTGGTTCCTGGCTTGTTCTCTGGGAACGGGGTGTTCCTGGCTTCGGTCCAGCCAGCACGCCCACCTATTAGTTCACTAGGCCCTGTGGCTAAAGTTGTGTTTGTTGTGTTCTCCTCTGGTGCGTGCCTTGGCTGGACTTGAGGCGCCTGCAAAGGAAGGATTTATTACAAACCTAAGCTGCTCTTCTCTGATTCACACTCTCCTGCCCGCCCACTCACCAACAGACAATGCTTTATGGAACGAAAAACACTATGAATCGCCTATAGATTATAAAGGAAACACCAGTAAGGATTCAGTTCAAGTTTGATAACAACTCTGCTGAAATACTCAGCTGTAGCAGTACTTACTTGTCTTCTCCTTTCTGGTGGTTCCCTGCTGACTTCCCCCCTTTGTCCCTGTGCTGAAAGACAACTTAGCTGAGTTAAATTAACCTGTTTCTTTGGAACGAAATGAGATCCTGTCAAGACAAATGTGCATTGGTCTTTGGGGTTCTCATTTCATGTGCATTGATTCCTGTAATAATGGCAGAAATGCAAGTGCAGAGACCCACCTGAGCAGCACCAATTAGATCATGATGAGGCAGAAATGAGCGTGAACCAAATATTAACACTATCATGGTTTCGCCCATCCAAGGTTTTGGCTGCTAGGATGTGAAGGGTGTGGGTCTGTGTTTCACATGCTTATTCCTTGTGCCACTGACTGTGGTCCATGTAGATGCCAGAGGTGTGTTTTTTGTTACATTGCACAGCATTTTATTTTATCATTACAATTTTTTATGACCTAATGATGTCACTACATTAGTGCTTTTTAAAAATACAAGTGTTTTGGGGTCGCAGTCAAAATCTGCAAATTTGCCTTTACATTTTCAAACATGTGAACTTTTTGTTCACTTAATATTTGCCAATCAGCCTAATTGAAAGTCTCATACAGTTTCAAAAGGGGGTAAGGGTATGCAAGACATTGTTATATCTACCTGAGACTGATACATGCTGTGGTCATGCAACACATGAAAAGGAAAACTGATGGTGCTACACAGCGCTAATCCGAACAACAATGAGTGACGGAAAATTTCACCTGCTGATGTGGCTGTTCAAGGCTCGGCTAGAAAATGAATTTGAAAAAGGTCCTGGAAGGCAGACAGGAAGGAAACGGCAGCTACTTGTTTCTCCGGTATGATGCCAGCTTGTCCTGAGCAAAGCATGAGGGAAACTACGTGCTATAACCGCATGGTGTGTGCGTGTATGTGTGTGTGTTGTTTCCAGTCCATGTGCAGCCATAGTAAGAGCCTGTTTCCCATTGCCAGGAATAAGTTGCACTCATTCCTGGTTCAATTCAATTCAATTCAATTTTATTTATATAGCGCCAAATCACAACAAATGTCGCCTCAAGGCGCTTCATAGATACAGAGAAAAGCCCAACAATCATATGACCCCCTATGAGCAAGCACTTTGGCGACAGTGGGAAGGAAAAACTCCCTTTTAACAGGAAGAAACCTCCGGCAGAACCAGGCTCAGGGAGGGGCGGCCATCTGCTGCGACCGGTTGGGGTGAGAGAAGGAAGACAGGATAAAGACATGCTGTGGAAGAGAGACAGAGATTAATAACAGATACGATTCAATACAGAGAGGTCTGTTAATACATAGTGAGTGAGAAAGGTGACTGGAAAGGAAAAACTCAATGCATCATGGGAATCCCCCGGCAGCCTACATCTATTGCAGCATAACTAAGGGAGGATTCAGGGTCACCTGGTCCAGCCCTAACTATATGCTTTAGCAAAAGGAAGGTTTTAAGCCTAATCTTAAAAGTAGAGATAGTGTCTGTCTCCTGAATCCAAACTGGAAGCTGGTTCCACAGAAGAGGGGCCTGAAAACTGAAGGCTCTCCCTCCCATTCTACTTTTAAATACTCTAGGAACAACAAGTAGGCCTGCAGAGCGGGAGCGAAGTGCTCTAATAGGGTGATATGGTACTACAAGGTCATTAAGATAAGATGGGGCCTGATTATTTAAGACCTTGTATGTGAGGAGCAGGATTTTGAATTCAATTCTGGATTTAACAGGAAGCCAATGAAGGGAAGCCAAAACAGGAGAAATATGCTCTCTCCTTCTAGTCCCTGTCAGTACTCTTGCTGCAGCATTTTGGATTAACTGAAGGCTTTTCAGTGAGTTTTTTGGACATCCTGATAATAATGAATTGCAGTAGTCTAGCCTGGAAGTAATAAATGCATGAACTAGTTTTTCAGCGTCACTCTGAGACAGGATATTTCTAATTTTAGAGATGTTGCGCAAATGGAAGAACGCAGTCTTACATATTTGTTTAATATGTGCGTTGAAGGACATATCCTGGTCAAAAATGACTCCAAGGTTCCTCACAGTGTTACTGGAGGCCAAGGTAATGCCATCCAGAGTAAGAATCTGGTTAGATACCATATTTCTAAGCTTTTCAGCGCCGAGTACAATAACCTCAGTTTTATCTGAGTTAAGAAGCAGAAAGTTAGTGGCCATCCAAGTCTTTATGTCTTTAAGACATTCCTGCAGTTTAACTAATTGGTGTGTGTTATCTGGCTTCATGGACAGATAGAGCTGGGTGTCATCTGCATAGCAGTGAAAATGTATGCTATGTCTTCTAATGATGCTGCCTAGGGGAAGCATGTATAATGTAAACAGAATTGGTCCTAGCACCGAACCCTGTGGAACTCCATAATTAACCTCAGTGTGTGAAGAGGACTCTCCATTTACATGCACAAATTGGAGTCTATTAGATAGATATGATACAAACCACTGCAGTGCAATACCTGTAATACCTACAGCATGTTCTAATCGCTCTAATAGAATATTATGGTCAACAGTATCGAATGCTGCACTAAGGTCAAGAAGGACAAGCACAGAGATGAGTCCACTGTCAGAGGCCATAAGAAGATCATTTGTAACCTTCAATAAAGCTGTTTCTGTGCTGTGATGAACTCTGAAACCTGACTGAAACTCTTCAAATAAACCATTCCTCTGCAGATGATCTGTTAGCTGTTTGACAACTACTCTTTCAAGGATTTTTGATATGAAAGGAAGGTTGGAGATTGGCCTATAATTAGCTAAGACTGCTGGGTCTAGAGATGGCTTTTTGAGTAAAGGTTTAACTGCAGCCACCTTGAAGGCCTGTGGTACATAGCCGATTATTAGAGATAGGTTGATCATATATAAGATCGAAGAATTAATCAATGGCAGGACTTCTTTGAGCAGTTTTGTAGGAATGGGGTCTAAAAGACACGTTGATGGTTTGGAGGAAGTAATTATTGAAGTTAACTCAGAAAGATCGATTGGAAAAAAAGAGTCTAACTTAACATCAATGGAACTAAGAGTAGCTGTAGATAATATTACATCTGTGGGATGATTATTGGTAATTTTTTCTCTAATGATAAAAATTTTATTTGTGAAGAAGTTCATGAAGTCATCACTAGTTAACGTTAAAGGGATGGTTGGCTCAACAGAGCTCTGACTTTTTGTCAGCCTGGCTACAGTGCTGAAGAGAAACCTGGGGTTGTTCTTATTTTCTTCAATCAGTGATGAGTAGTAAGCTGTTCTGGCTTTGCGGAGGGCTTTCTTATAAAGCAACAAACTATTTCTCCAGGCTAAATGATGATCCTCTAAATTTGTGACACGCCATTTCCTCTCCAGATTACGAGTCATCTGCTTTAGGGTACGTGTTTGAGAATTATACCACGGGGTCAGGTACTTCTGATTAGAGACCTTAGTTTTCACTGGAGCTACAGTATCCAGAGTCGTACGTAGTGAGGAGGTGAAATTATTAACAAGATAATCGACCTCTGTTGGGGTAGCGTTCAGATAGCTGCTCTGCTCTGTGTTGGTACAGGGCATTGACGATGATAACAGTGGCTGGATTATATTCTTAAACTTAGTTACAGCGCTTTCAGAAAGACATCTACTTTGATAAAGTCCACTCTCCACTGCTGCGTAATCAATTATTGTAAATGTAAATGTAATCAAGAAATGATCAGACAGGAGAGGGTTTTCAGGAAACACTGTTAAATGTTCAGTTTCTATGCCATATGTTAAAACAAGATCTAGAGTGTGATTAAAGTGGTGGGTGGGTTCTTTTACATTTTGAGAGAAACCAATTGAGTCTAACAACAGATTAAATGCCATGTTGAGGCTGTCATTTTTAGCATCTACATGGATGTTAAAATCACCCACAATAATTATTTTATCTGAGCTCAGAACTAAATTAGATATAAAGTCTGAGAAATCAGACAGAAACTCTGTGTAAGGCCCAGGTGGACGATAGATGATAACAAGTAAGACTGGTTTCTGAGTTTCACAGCTGGGGTGGACAATGCTAAGCATCAGGCTTTCAAATGAATTAAAAGTCTGTCTTGGTCTTTCATTAATTAATAGACTGGTGTGAAAAATTGCTGCCACACCACCCCCTCGACCTGTGCTTCGAGATTTCTGGTAGTTAGAATGACTCGGGGGTGTTGATTCATTTAAACTAACATAATCATCCTGCTGCAACCAGGTTTCTGTAAGGCAGAGTAAATCAATTTGTTGATCAATTATTAAGTCATGTACTAACAGAGACTTGGAGGAGAGAGGCCTAATATTTAATAATCCACATTTCACTGTTTTACTCTTGGTTCAGATGTGGATACTGTATTGTTCTTTCTTTGTGATTGTTTAAGTTGTTTGTTGCTGGTTTTTAGTTTGTTTTTTGTCTTTTTGGAAGCAGACACAGTCTCTATGGAGATGGGTTTTTGGGGGGGTAGCTGGTGGATGCTGAGCTCCACCAGCACTGCTCTTTGTCACTGATTTTGTTCACAATACTTTTTGACAGAATTTGGCAGCACAGCCAAAGGCTGGAGGGAAGAGGGTGTTGGGTTTGGTGATCTCAGAATCTCACCTCTGCTTTTTGAAGATGATGTGATTATTTTAGCTTCATCAGTCAGTGATGTCCCAATTGCACTGTGGAAGTTTGCAGCTGAATGTGAAGTGATTGACACTCCAAGTCTGCAGCTATCGTTCTCAGCCAGAAAGGAGTACAATGCCCACTCTGGGGTGTGAAGGATTGCTGCCCCAAAAAGAGGTGTATAGATATATATCTCTGGATTTGTTCACAAGGGACGGGAGAGTGCAACAGGAGACTTACAGATGGATTGGTGCAGTGATGTGGACAATGTACCAGTTTGTTGTGGTGAAGAGAGAGCTGAGCATGTAAGAGAGGCCCCAGGGCAGACCCAGGACACGCTGGGTGGTTGGTTGTGTGTTAATTTCAGCTCTTTTATACTGGGGTTAAACTGAATTGTTTTCATCATGTAACTATAACACAAATAATGTTTACTTGAAATTACTGCACGCTAAGTTATAACTGAATCAAAAGTATACTTTAGATAAAAGTTGAATGCTAAATTGTAATGTGGTGGTGATGGAGGCGACAGATAGAAAAATAGACAGGTGACATGACAATATATAGATGATTACCACATGCAGAGCCTATAACAAATATTATAGATGAACATCTGTTATACTTGAATTTTGTTCTTCTTGACTGACAGTACAAACCACCATCATCCCTCCTGCTCAGGAGTTGTAGCGTGGAATTCATTTGGGCCTGGTGTTCATGATAGATAGATAGCCAGAGGGGGTGTTTGCCCAGGGCGCCAAACAGGCTAGGACCGCCACTGCACACGAACACGGGCAGCCCCGCGGCACTCTTAACATTAAAGCAGAAACATACTGAGTAAAACTACAAACATACTGTATACCAAGCTTCTTACAAACATGTACAGTATCCACTCATAACAGCTCCCTGTGAAATTGCAGTGATTAGTCTTCAAAAAGCTTTTTTTTGATCCTTTTATTGACTCCAAATAGCATCACAATTGCAAAAGAATTTGATGCTTTGTATCTTTGGACGTAAATGACACCTAAGTTTGCAGAAGCCAAGTAAGCAGGACACCATCTGAGGGATAAAAGCTCTCCAGTGTCTCCTGGGTCTTCCTTGTCAGATGTCCCAACCACCTCAACTGGCTCCTTTCGATATAGAGGAGTAGCGGTTCTACCCTGAGCTCCTTCCAGATGGCCTAACTCCTCACCCTATCTCTGAGGGAGAGGCCAGCCACCCTTCGGTGAATGCTCATGTCCACCGCTTGTATTAGCAATTTTTTTCCCTGGTCACTACCCACAGCTTGTGACCATACGTGAGGGTAGGGAAGTAAATCAACTGGCAAATTTACAGCTTGTTGTAAATTTGCCAGTTGAGATTGAGATTTTCTAGATTTTTCTGGTATTTCCCAGTGATGCTTCTGAATGTCTTGAGAGTATTGGTGAAACTGTAGCCCTCCTACTATCCATGCCCAGAGATCTTCCAGGAATGGTGACTCTATTTTCCGGTGAATTGAATAGTCAGTAGATAGTTATTCCATACCTGCTGAACCATACCAACATGGAAGGACAACATAAAGACTCAAAGACACAAAACAGAGAATAACAAAGATGAAGAGGTGAAAAAGACAAATAAAAAAAACTCAGATGGGAAGAGCAGATATCACCTCCGATATCCCCAGCACTCAACACACAGACCAGCTGTATTTGCGCACACATATCTTAAAAAACGGGGGGAAAAACCCCCACTCATAACTCTGAAGCTACAAAAATACAAGACAGAGGGAGAAACAGAGCAAAGCTAAAACAACTAAAGCTGCTGCTTTTAATAAAACTTGACACAAACCACAAGACATGATTACAAAAGTGAAACTCAGCACTAGAATAACAATAAAGCAGAAACAGGAATCAAATACTCAGTGCTAAAATTACCAGAGATAAAACTGACACGCTACTAAAATAATAAAACCCAAACCCGAAAATATTCACTGAGAATCCTGGTGTCCTTATTCTCACCTCTTCAGGCAGTATCTATCAGAAATCACTAACCTGTATTTGTACAAATCTTTGACATAACTTGACAAAGTCAGTGTGTGTCAGGGTTCTGGGTCTGAGCAACCCAGGATCCCTGAGCAGTTATGGACTGGTTATATTATATGTATATTTGGTGTTGCTGTCTCTCTTCTTCCTGTTTGCGGATGTGTATGTGTTTCTGCGAGCGCCGGTCTGCGGGCGCCTTCAGGCCGGGTGGGTGTGGCCCTGCTGGTGGACTGGCCACACCCGAAGCCACACACCTGCTCCTGATCAGGCCTCGTCGGGGGAGCTACTTAAGAGAGTCTTGGAGCTCCCACCGACGCGGGATCATTTCGTGAGACTTCCCGTCAGTTCTCCAGTTGGTCTGTGAGTGTGAGCTTACCAAGTGAACTGAGGGTACTAACTACTGCCTCTATTTTCCCAGGAAGGATTGCTGGATGAGAGGGCAGCAGACACAGAGTGCACTGGCACGAGGGAGCGGACACACGAGCACAAACACTGGGAGAAGACACGGAGTGGAAGTCGGGAGCACACGGGGATGTATTGTTGTGTGTACAGTTTTCACTGTAAATAAACGCACTGCGTTTATTTACAGGACCCTGGTTTATTTACAGGACCACCGACACAGGATCAGTGGCAGGCCCCCAGAACCGTTTTGCTGCTGCTGCCGGACCCATGGCCGCCCGCCGGAGCTGCAACGCTGCCCCCACAGGACTCGAGGTCAGCCGCCTGAAGCGTCCTGTTGCCATCACGGGACCCAAGGTAGGCCGCCTGAACTCTTTTGTTGTAGTGATGGGCTGCCTGAGACTGTTTTGTGGCATTTTTCTTTTTTTTTGCGCCGCTGCGGGATGTGCGGTCTGACTTGACTGTGACCTGGGAGGGTTTGTTACTTATTGTTTTTGCTTGTTTTGGTTCTGGCCCCAGGACCCAGGCACCGCGCCTGGGTCCTCCTCCCCGCCCCCCCCCCCCCCCCCCCCCCCCCCCCCCCACGGTTTGCCATGCCAAACCGTGACAGTGTGAAATGCCATGAAATCAGTTTTGCAGCATTATCGTGTTCCAACAACAGAGCTGCTGTGACATCTTTAGCAATTTTCAGCCAGAGGTGCAAGCTTTAAAATCAAATTCCCCCTGAAGGGGAATTAATCAAATAAACATTGCAGAACATCGCATTAAGTGAGACAACCAGCATCATGACATTGCTTTGACCACAGACATCCCACCATGCTTGCATCATGCCTGCGACTCCAAAATAGAGTGTTTAGATAGTGACCGTGTGTTTTCGGTAAATTAAACAATTACAGGGACATTTTGGCAGAATTCCCAGGAATGTGATAAATGATTTTGTTAATCATTAACTTAACTTTAAATAGTGCACACACGGTGGAAAACAACGAGAAGAGTGGGAGGGTGAGGATCACAAATAAGGAATGTGGGACATGCTGCTCTGATGCTGTGATAATGAGTCTCTGTGGCAGGCTCCATAAGAGCAGATCCAAGCCAGCTTCTTGATGAAGAATAACACCCTGTCCCATGATGGCAATTCATGCAACACTGCACTTGGGTACAGTCGGTACGACAGAAGCTCAAACACACCATACTATGTACCTCCTTATCTTAAAATGCCATGCAATCTTCTCTCCCCCTTCTGAAAATCTTAATCCTTAACAGACTTATAATTTACTCTGTGAAGAATGTTTACTTCTTATGCTAATTTTCCCTTTAGTTTTCATATCTGTGTAAAGTCATATTGACTACAGCGACTGATGTATGTGTGGAAACAATCTGAGCTTTATTCCTCTGAATCGATGTTTCACTTGGCAGCGGCTAAATGACATCTCAATGCTGCGCTTTCAATATCTGCGGTGTGAAACTCACTGGAGTGTGTTAGTTTGTACAGCATAGTATTCAAAAAGACATGCGTTGCACAGTTTGTGTTTCATACTGATGAAGGATGTGCGAATGCATACTCAGAGAGATCTGCTAGATCAGTTCAAGCCAGAATGAACGACTTGGAGTTTCATGTCTCTACTGATAAGTTACAGATCATATCCATGTCTTCCATAAAAGATTAGTGTCATCCAATTAGTATCTGGAAAATTACAAAAAAAAATATTTTTGTTTGTTGTGACTTATCGTGTCACTGTGAAGTTAACTTTGGACCTTTTGGTTGAAAGACAACCACTTCTTCATCTTATTCTGCTAGACTGACTCATGAAGAAAAACGATGGAGAGGAGGAAATGAACAACTTCCCTGTGTAGAGATTTGACACTGCCGTGAATGATCCAGAGCTCAGTATTTATCATCTGTGCTTATTAGAAACAGTAGCTCAAGACATCAATAGCTGCTACCAGGATAACCCAATCCAATATGCAAACTATACAAATTGATCATGCAATTATGACAGGATGTATTATCAGTTAAAAAAAAAAAATCTGTACTGAATTGAATTTAAAATATCAATTGAATTCCCTGCAGTGGATGTGTGTGTGTGTGTGTGTGTTTTTTTTTTTTTTTTTTTTTTTTTTTTTTTTTTGGTTAAACTTTAAATCCTTCAGAAACACAAACATGTTTTCTCACCTCTGTCCTTTTACGCTTTTATGCTCCTCTCCCCCTCGGTCTCACACTTTTTTCTGTTCTTTCTACACCTTAAATTTATGTAATATCTTTCTTTTGTTCTCATCTTTTCTTCTCTTACTGCTTTCATGGAGTAAAGGCACCAGGCCCCAAACCTTACTTAGTAAATTATTTGCTAGCTTATATAAAACAAACTGCTAGGAGACAAATTGGTAAATATAGTCATAAATATGGTCAATTATGCATGTTTTTTCTGTTAATTATTACATATCTGAAGATATGGAATTGGGTAAATGTTACTGAAATTAAATTGTTTCGTTTAAGAATTATACTTGTGAATGTACAAATATATCAGATTTTTACAAGACTTTTATCGTGAAATCACTCCTGACAACCCCCCACTCCACCCTCCACCCCAAATACAGACATGGAGACACTGAAATCACACATTGTACACAATGTTTTAGGAATATGGTATAAAGGAACTGCAAAAAGGCAAAGAAGACATGCACCTACTGTTGATTTATACCAGTAAACCCCTTTTTCAAACTATCTATCAACAATTCCAGTTGTCAGAATAATTGTACATATCAAATATGTTTGGCCTACCTTCCTTGTCTGTCTAATCCCTTCCTGTTTTGCATTGGTAACATAAGACTAATACTACTATGTCCACTCATCCCGACTTCACAGCAGCAGGGCGTGGACACAGATGTTGAGAGAGGGTAAAGCGCCAAGCTGATGTCAACGAGAAACGTGCTGATTTATTCTGACAGTAAGCATCAAGCAACAAAAGTACATGATGAGTTTGGGATTTTGCACAAATGCAGGTCAATGAAAAAATAGCCTAGCGTTGAAGAGCTTGAGTGGAAGCCCAATCTCAACCCACAGCTGGGGACATCTGGAACATCACTTCACTTCACTGTCTGACCTCAGTAATCTCTTGACTTAATGGGAGCAAATCCTAATAGACAGGTTTCGAACCCTTGTAGAAAAAGTTTATTACACACCAATTTTTTGGGGTCAATGACAGAAAATGAAAATATTAAATCCGCTCCAACAAAAAAGGCTGATAAAGTTGCAGCAATGCTATACGCTCGAAGTCTTTCTGTGAAGATTTAACATCGAGGCTCGAAAAAAAAAATGTCAGCATGACCTTAAGTGACAAAAACAGTGTTTCTAATCAAGTCTTTAGTATGGTTCAGCCACAAAAGAGTAAAAACAGGATCGCAACCTACTTGTCATTAGGAAAAATTTGAGTTTTGCATTGCAGTGATTGCACTGAATCTTTTCGCAATCTGTGATCAGATTGCAAGCAGTTGCAGCAACCAACTGGTCGGTTTAGAAATCCACTTCAATTGCAAGGTAGCCTAGTGGGAGGGGACGTGTCTCCAAACACTGATGACCTGACACTTTGTTCAGATCTGTGAGGTTGTGGCTAGATTACTGCGAAAGTAGATATGTAGGTAGATGGCAAGAGATATTTTGATGATTTATCACATTTAATCACTGTATTATTGGAAAAAGATTTCACGCGATTGCCAGCTTGACCCGATTCAAGTATAAACCAGTAGCAGACTGATAGGAGACTGGCTCAGTTTTATTGCATTACATCACCGTCTTGGAGCACCAAAGTTGCGCTGAAGACAGCAATTAACTGCAAGTTGTTGCACACCCGTTTCCCGTCTTCAAAGCGACCCTTTCAAAGTCAACAAGACAGCGAGATGATTGTAAATATCTCGCTGTAAATCGTTTTGGCCATGCTGCGTTTCCCAGCCACTCTTGTGTGACTGTAGCATTAGTGTAACCATGTGAAAAGAGGCAATGCGCAGGGATGCCCTGTTCTGAAGCACATCAATAGGAAATTACCAAACAGTGACAACAACTTGCAAGAAAATAACCAAAAAGTTGGTACGCTTTGTAGAATAAAAACAGAATGCAATGATTTTCAAAACTCGATAAACTCATAAATCTCATATCTCAAACTCAAATCTCATTAAAATGTTTAAACTGAGAAGATGTGCCACTGTGAGAAAAAAATGGAAGCAAAGCTCCTCCAAAAACTTTACGCCTCTGCAGCATACTCTCCTCTTTTAACTACAGTCTGTAGTCCCCCATGCCATCAGAGATGTTTTAGAACTGAGCGCTGGCAACAAGCTGGATGGTCCCTCTCCTCCCCTTTCTCCATCTTTTCTAATTCCAATTTCAAATGGTCGAACCAGAGACCAGCTTTTTCCATTTTGCCTAAGCCCATTTGAAATTAACTCTGGCCCAGAGAAGAGGGGACGTTTGTGGATCATGTTCACATGTGGCATGATGGAGAGGGTAATTTCTGGGAGCCTTCCTGAGCCCACACACTGATTTCCATCACAGAATCATGTTTTTAATGCAGTACTAACTGAGGGCCTGAACATCACAGGCATCCAACACTGAGTTTTGGCCTTGTTCCTTGCAGGCAGAGATTTCTGCAGATTCTCTGAAACTTTTGATGATATTATCTTTTGCAGAGAATGAGATATTCAAAATCTTTGCAATGTTAAGCTGAGGAAAATTATTTTGAAACTGTTCCACAATTTGCAGACACATGTTTTCTGCAGATTGGCGAACCTCTTCACTTCTGAGGAACTCTGCCTCTCCAAATTGATCTTGTTATACCCAATCATGTTACTGACCCTTTGCAAATAAATGTAATTACAAACAAAACGTTTCTGCAGCTGTTTCTTTTTTGTGCCACTTACTTTTCGGTATTTTTCCCAGCATCCCAACTTTTTTGAGACAAATTGCAGTTATCAAATTTAAAATAACTTAAAATGTTTCTTTTTCTCAGTTTAAACATTTGATGTTTTCTATCATCTACATTTTACACAGCACTCCAGCTTCATGAAATTAGGGTTTATATTGAATTAGTTTATAATTCACTGGCACAAAACACTCAAAATACACAAGCCAAACGACAGACAAAGCTAATTGCCATTAGCAAGGCAAATATTCCTCAGAGAGGACACCACCCCAAAAGAACACGTGTGACACAACAACGTAAAATAGCTCGCAGTGTCTGCAGATCTTAAAGCAAACACAAAATGGCAAAATCCACCAGCATTAAAAGCAAAGTTTGTCATCAAGACTTGATTAGCTTTTGAAAAGGATGAGAGATGACTGTCTGGCAGGCAAGCGCAGAGAGAAAATGAGTCTTTTAAGCCTTCTGAAAGCAGTTGTTGGCAGAAGAAGCACAACATGAGCATGATAACAGTGTTACAGCTTCTAAATAAATCAGAAGCTGCATGGAAACATTTTGCAACCCTGGATAGGACGATGTGCAGAAACTGTTTTGTAAAAACTATGATGACAAACTTGTGCACCATTAGCTCCAACCTAATCAGCTTAAATAATCCCTGTAGACCAAACAGCAGAATGGCAACTGTGTTTACATGGATCTTTCTTAAATTCACTCAATACCATCTGTTTGTTTTCTGGACCGAGCCATTCCACCTGATATTCCTGGGAATCGGCTTTTTCGGGGGAAAAAATGCCTTATAAGATTTTAAATGTTCTGATTTTGGGGTGCAATTTGTTGTGTAGGCATGTAATTTTAGGCAGAAGGATTCCAGATGTATAGTTGAAGAAAGTCATAGCATAGAGAATCATCTAGTGATATAAGATTTCATGGTGATACAGCTCGATGTCCCCACTTTATTTATGATGACTTCCTCATGACAGAAAAGAAGGGGAGCCAAATATGAAATGTTGGATGTGTGTGCATTGCGTTATGCTACACTACATTAAAGGCCTAAACTGGTTAATAAAAAACAGGATGCAGAAAGTTCAGATGTCCCCCTTAATGCGTCCTAACAAATCCTAATCAAATTAAACTCACATCCATGAGTGGTGAGGTTCTCCCAGTGCAAACACCCACCTCTGTCCCACCATCAGGACATTTACCTGCATAGTTTTGATGATTCTATTTGGTGTTATTCAGCAAAGTTTAGATGTGGGGCAGGCAGATTTTCTTTTCTTTTTTTCTCTCTTTAGAGATTTTCTTTTATGCATACTCTGTAGTTTGTACATGAGTATTGTTATTTATCTTGATGGAGTTAGCTTAAATTGCAGAAATATCTGTCTGTATATTTCAGGTCGAGTCCAAATGCATGTAAGATGGAGATGTTGTTTAACTCGAAAGATGTTATTATGAAGGGTAAACTTGCAAAGGTTTACACTTTAATTTCATCTACATTTGGACTTTGGGTAACTTTTTTTGATACATGTGTTTACTTCTTTTCCTTTCTTTTTTTCTTCTAAGGGTCTAATGAGAATAAATAAAGTAGAAGCTACTGGCACAAACGTGAGCAGTGTTCATAGGGCTTTCTTTTTTCCCTCTCTGCTACTTTTCTCTCTATGATGCCAGGTAAGACTGATACCTACTCTTTTTGTTTGGGTCTGTTGGGATCCTCAGCTCATATTAGCAACTGTTTTACTTGGCACACAAAAAAAAACACTAAGTGCAAAAAATTGTTCAAAATCAGTGAAAAGTCATAGATGGCTGGGCTGCAGGCATGGCTTCAGGGAAGCTTCTGGTGATATCTGTAAGTAACTGAATTCAAACTTTATGGATAAAGCAAAACTTTATTATTATTCAGTTTGGTTAAACACACTGTAGCCAGTCCTGTCAGTTTTGTCCCACATTATACAACTTTACATCAGGAAAGACTGAAACACTGCATTTAACCTTAAATTATATGGAAAGAAGAAACACACTGCCAATTCTGAAAAAGTTAGAATAGTGCGCAAAATGGAAAGAAAATCCACATAATTTTAGTCATATTAGAACATAGAAAACATATCAAATGTTTATACAGAATGATTTTACTATTTCATGAAAATATGATCTCATTTTGAATTTGATTAAAGCAAATCATCTCAGAGAAGTTGAGACAGGGGCAACAAAAGGCTGGAAAAGTAAGTGGTGCTATAAAAAAAAAAAAACAGCTGCTGGGGCATTTTGCAACTAATTAGGTTACCTGGCAACAACTCAGCAAGATAGTTGGGTATAAAACAGTTTCACCAACCTGGAAAAATTATGTCTATGAATTGTAGATTTGTCTTAAAATAATAAATTGTCTGAGTTCGAAGATGTTAGGAAGCCTTCTGTTTTTACATTTTTCATAGCATCCTAACTATATTGATATGGGGATGTAAAATACCATAAATACAAGAGGGAGAGGGAAAGGGCTGTACTAAAGCTTTTTTACATGATGTTTTTAATACAACATGCTGACATCTGACCTTTGACTTATGACACTGAAACATTGCACATTAACATTGTCTGTTGAGATTTTGAGATCTTGAGATTTTAAGATATATTCATGCAGCATGTGATTTTGTGTCTTTATGGTGTCATTGTGGCGTCGTAAGAAATTGCATTAAAAAATTAAAAGTCCGTTGTATGGCTCTAGCTCTCTCCATGCCAGTGGCGGATCTAGAACATTTTAATAGGGGAGGGGGGCATATACCTCTTCAGTGAAATAGGTGACAATCCCCTTCATGTAATTGGAGTCAACAAAATATCCAGAAAAAACACTTTAAAACTATTTATTGTACCATTATATCTTCTAAGAAAACAAAGCCAATTTTTAGGTATAATTTATACCTAAATGTGTCTGTTGTTGGTAGATGACGTTTGATATAGGGGGACCCTAAGATTATTATTAATTTTATATGGTAAGTTAATATTTAATTTGAAGGCTATAAAAGACTTTTGGGTGTGTTTTAAGGACATAAAAGTTGGGGGGCAGCTAGAGGACAGCCTCTACAGCAAGGGGGCAGTTGCCCCCCTGTAGAACCCTTCATATGCTATATTACTCAATATGGTTTCTTGACCTTTGTCCAAGGGTCAACTTGGACAAAGGTCAAGGTCAACGCTAACACCGTTTCCTGGGGTCATAAAATTGACATGGGGAGTAACTGCCTCAGTGCTTCAGTTGGTAAATAATCTGTTTGTGCTTGCAGTGTGGTCGAACATACTCAGTAATTGTGGACAAACCTGATTTCTTAACGACTTAAAACAATGATAATCAGTGCTTGCTTAATGAAAGTAATTTACTGTTTATTGATGGAAATTCCAAAAAAAAAAAAATAATAGTGAAGCACTGGACTACTTCCCACATGCTTTTCTTTTTGAGCTGCCGAGCAGGCCGTGTCTCATCTGCACCATTGAACGTACCCAAGGGTTTATGAAATCTACATCAGTGTCTGCATGTGTGAAAGTGCAACGGGAACACAATGATCCATTTGTGAAGTTTGCCACGTGACACCTAGAAGTCAAAGACAAATGTAATGACAGGAAATGAGCTGTGTGACATTGTCGCAGCAGAATCCGGATATTAAAGCTGGAAATGGAACTTCTGGGTGTCAAGGAGAGCAAAGGACTCCGAAACAGTGTCTAAATCAACCAATTTTCCCTGGATGAATAATGTCAATGTGATGAATTCATTATTTCTGCAAGAATTCATGCTGAATGTGAGTGCCTACCATGATACACAGGCCCCACTGTGGCCATTCAATACCCCTGTTCCAAAAAATTACTGTCACAGTGACATGACGCCAAGCTGCCTCTCAGGGGATTTTGGCCTCAAGGATGTGATGAGCCAGGAAAAAATAAACGGCACACAGCCCCAGGCGGAGAAAATGATGAGTTTGCTGTAATATCATCCAGGAGCGGTGCCCCCAGCGTGATACTCAAATACTTATATATGGCGAGACAGACAAAAGAAAGAAGAATTTCAGACGAGATACGAATTCAACACCGAACAAAAGTCACAAAAAGCCAGCGTGTCAGTCGGATATTTTATTAGTGCCTTACCAACAAGCTTTGAAGGAATTTTTCCCTCAGGCTTCTGAATCCACGTCCACAGTATGAATAATAGCTTTGTTTGGGCGACTGCATTATTTATTCATTCATTCATGTATTATTTACACCTTTAGTTTTATTATATGACCTTGTGAGGAATAATTACTTCGGATCTTAAAACCAAATCTAGTTTTCCAGCAAATCTTACCAGCAGAAAAAAGAACTGTTCAATTCTGCACTTATCATAATGCCAGGTACGGACTCTGGATTGAGTTCAACATTTTATTTCTGTTTATTGTTATGTGTTGTTTTTCCTTCTTGTTGGTTAGGGTTATTTTGTTTTCCATGATTTTCCTCTCTGGTTTGGTTGTTTTATTGATAATTTGTCATCACAGCTGATGTTAATTCCCTGAGTTTCAGATTTCCTGCGCTCCTGTGTTTCCAGTGTCTGTGTTTCTCTGTTAGATGTTAGTTACTGTTTTATTTTGATAGTCTCTCCTTTTGTGAGTTTCACTTGTGTGTTCCGGTTTTTTCGCATCTCCGATTAGTCTTGTGTTTTTAAATCCTCCCTCTGTTGTGTTCTTTGTCGTGTTGTATTGTTGGTACTCGGTTCTTCTCCTCTCGTGTGTCTTCATGTTTGGAGTTTTTTACTAGATTTCAAAAATAAAGATCTGTTTATTTCACGAGTCTACATCTGGATCCGCCGCCACACATAATACAACAATTCTTAATGTCAGTAACTCAACAAAAAATAAAAAGGTTTTGTTAAATGTTCCTGAATATTTATTTCAACAATACCAAAAAACCTCAAAAGTTAATTTAAAGACATGGCAGATTTTCAGTTAACACACCAACATTTCCACACAATGGATGAAACATTACATTTTAATTCATCTTGTCACCTCTGATGGCAACTCTTTAACTAACCCACATTCACACAGTGCTGCCGTTCACACATCAAAAATGTGCTTACTCTTACTTAATCTGCTTACTTCAACTGAACCTCCTCCTTTTTCAGATTTATTCACATTTATTCAAAGAAAATAGACAAAAATATGCACATGTGGAATTTACTGTACAGATAAATAGTCTTCACAGTGTGCATTTCAGAGTCTTTCTGTATAGTGATTAATGACATATGAAATGGTAATTAGTGTACTTTATGAGACGTCTCAAATAGTCTTTTTTCAGGTTTCAGACCAAACCCCCCCCCCCAAAATAAATAAATAATCTCATTTTACAACACAAAGTTAACAATTTTTCACGATCCAGGCAACAGCTAGTCTTTAACCAAGAAATAGGAAAAAATTATCATGTCCTCCAACTTTTGTCTATGCTGACCAGAAAATACGTCAAAACTGGACAAATTCACACAAATCGCTGTCAAATTTTGTGTTATAGTCTGTGGGATTTGTGGCTTTAATTTTTCCCTTTTGGACAGGTTTTCAGCTGTTCTGTGTTTGATTCCAGTTTTTCTTTGCTTTATTATTCCAAGTATATTAGTTTGACTTCTTGGTCCTTAAGCAGAAAAGGCTGCTGTCGTCAGGCATTCTTTGGCTTTGTTGAACTTCCTCTGTTGATGCCCTTCTGTTTGTTACCTGGAGTTTTTAGATGCCGAGTGACTTTTGCTTGTGACCAGAGATGGGCAGTAACATATTAACGAGTAAAGTAAGTAAAGTAAAGTAACGAGTAAAGAGGTGACAATAGAGTTGAGAGTCACGGGACTTAGTGCTGCGGAATCTTTGATTTTATTCATTTTTTGCTGTTTTACTTGCATCTATCTGGAAAAAAGAGTGTAAACACAAAACATTATTTTTGTTTTATATGTTGGAATACGCAGAAAATAGGTTTAAATGTTAAACAAATTTCTTCAAGTCAAAGTCTGTTGCATATAATTTCATTTTTGTCTGATGCAATGTGCATAAAGCCAAAAGATTAAAACTAATAAAAAAGTTTTAAAATCAGACTTTTTCATTTGATTACATTTTATATGATGAATTATGCAGAAAAAATAGAATTGGGCTGAAAGGTCTAGTGCTTTATTACGTTTTTTAAAAAGTAACTAAGTAATAAAGTAACTCATTACTTTTGAAAATAAGTAATCAGTAAAGTAACAGGATTACATTCCTGGAGAAGTTTTTTTTAACTAATTACTATTTTCAAGTAACTTGACCAACACTGCTTGTGACCTATTAATATTTTGTTTGTCTACTTTGTCTGACGCTGGGTCCTAATTCTGCAAAATATCACATTTTGGGCAAATTCCTCCTCACTTTACCGTCATCAAACCATTAGTCTGAAGTCCATTACACGAAGAGTGCGTTGCAAAAAAACAATGGAAAAATGTTCAGATCCAAACGTGTGGCGTAATGTATATAGCATGTCGAATATGTTGCGTTTTTGCTGAAAATTTGTCCTACAAAAAAAACGTACAGTGAAAAACAGAAGTCAACATCAAGCAATGATGAGCCGACCCTTTTCTAAAGAAGAAAAGGAAGAGACTCAATTTGGTTAAATCCACGTCTTACAAGAAGGCAGCAGCAGGGAGAATTTCATGGTTTGATCCAGGAGTTGAAGTTGTATCACCACCACTTTCGTACATTTCGAGCTCTTGTTGGCAGAGTTGAAACTGTGGAGGCAGAGAAATAATATCAATGAGCTGAATGACCCAGAGCAGCGACTAGCTTTGTGTCTGAGGTAAAATAGTATTATTTTACTGCTTGTGTATTCAGGACCAGTGTGTGTACTGAGCTACGGCGCATTTGTCGCCAAATGCAGCGGTGGGATTCGTCAGATCTGTTTATTGGGATCTGAAAAGTCTACACACCAATGTCAAAACAAATGTGGCAAATTCCCCACATTATCTGGATGTTACAGCAACCTTAACAGTGGTTACTGATTGTTGTCTATGACATACTTACTGCATAAACACAGTTTCTACAGTTCATCTCGTGGTCGCGTTTCCTGCAGCCAGTATCTGTAGACAGCCACGGGATCTACATTCCAGTGCTTGTGGAAGGAGATGGCGTGCTGCGTGGAGATCATTTCCTCGGAGTAGTCATCTGGTCGGGCCTGGAATATCAAGGACAAGTGGTTTGTCTGTCTGTGCATGTGCCCCGCACGCCTATCCACAGAACAAGGATATCTGTATTACCTCAAAGAACCATCAGTAAACACATAATCATAAGATAAACTATAGTTAACAGGCAGAAAACACAAGAATAAAATTCAAAAAGCCCCACCAGGTTAATTACAAAGCTGCAAGCTTCTGGGACAAAATGATTAATGTCTCAATTATTTTTCTATGTGGCAAACAGATTGTTTCTCTCGGGTTGCGAGGTTCAGCACTCTGTTAGGAAAGCAGAACCACATGGCATTCTCTGTGTCTCTCTAAATGACCTTCATTTAAACAAGGCAAACAGGAAGCGAGTATCACACAGAGCATCATCTGGTCCTAAGTAAAGGTTAATGTCGCCATTAACACTTTGGGCAATTTGGGCTCATTTAAGTGGCGTCTCTGTGCATTTAATCAAGGTGTGAGTCGCTTTGCAAAAGCAAGAAAACAAAGACAGAAATGGTTTGAAAGGCTCTTCTTCTATTCCCCTACCCACACATCTTAAACTTTAGCACTTTGGATTTATTTTTACTAAACAGCCTCATGTTAAATTGGTGCTACAGTAAATGAAAACATTACAATAGATTTTAAGTTCATAAGCAGCTGCTCTTAAAAGAACGATTCCTATTTAAGTCAAGCAAATATTTACTGTTTAATTAAAACTTCATGCTTTACATCTGTCACACGTTTTCTGTGTTCAGCTGACCTGCTTAAACAGACCAAATTAATTTATGCATTGCTTGTTTCCCAGGAAGTTTTTACAACTCTCATAAAAATAATAAAAACAACATCATCAAGAGAGCTGTTCACCGTGACAAGAACACGTGCGTGTGTGCGTTGCTCTCTACCTGGTGGAAAAGTGGACTGTGTGTAATGGGAACACCGAGCGTAGTGAAGCACCTGCCCAGCACCATGTCATCAGGAGCATCATCGCTGTAGCAACCACAACTACTGGAAAGCAGCCTGGACACCGCCGTCCTGCTGAGCACCATCCTTCACACACACACACACACACACACACACACACACACACACACACACAGATCCCTGTAGCGCTCCCTCTGTTGTGTTCTTACTATGTAGGCATATTAGGTATGTATACATTAACCCCTCCAAAAACTATTTTTATTTTAGTCATCAGTTAAAGATTTTCAACAAGAACAAATGTGCAAAAAACATTTGACTGGATTACATAATGCACCGAAGAATGTGGTTATATTATTATCAGTATTTAATTCAAAGCTGACATTAAAACTGCAAGGAAAGCCAAAGGTTTTGGGACAAACCCCGTGTAAGAAGCATAGAGTTTGTATTGCAACATTTATTTTTGCTTTATTGCAACACTGGTAAATCCTCACACAGCCTAACAGCTTTAACTCCCCTTTGCTATGGTCTGGCTCTTTTAATGCAAATTGAGACAAAAGCCAATGGAGAAGTACAATGTAACAGAAAAAAAAATTACTGGTTCCAGCTAATATGGGCCTTGATGTCTGTATTGCCATGCCTTGCTTGTATCTGATTGTAGCTATGTAATAGCTAAGGTACAACTATTGCCTCTAATGTTAAATAAAGAAAAATCAGTAATGTTCAAATTTTCACACAAGGTTTTGCATGTTTTGGCTCAACAATCAGTAGCACCGACAACCCAAAAATATTATCTGACCCAACAGCCTCACCCCCCTCCTCCGGTGGTGTAGCTGTATCCCTTCTGGATCAAGCCATAGCCATATCTTTCCCCCAGGCTCACTGCTTCCTTTGGGTCATAGCAACGCAGCAACTGTCTCAACCGGGGTAAACTGTTGGTGGACCAAGAGACAGAAAGTTTGCATAGCATACATAGTACCTACATGCCTACAATAAAATATTAGTTATGTCCATGTCTCATCTCCAGTCCCCTTTTCCCTCTCTATGTTTTTACAGTGTCCGTGTTCCTCGTCAGTCCGTCACATTAAGTCCACATCTACGTCTGTCGTGTGTTTCATGTCTACGTGTTCTGTCGTCAGGCTCGCATTGCCATGTCTGCGTCCTGTTATGTTTCCTGTTTTATTTTGAAGAGGTCTGTCCCATGTTCATTGAGTTTAGTTTCCCTCTCCGTGTCGCGTCATTATGTTCATTCCAATTAGCTGTGTTCCACGTGTGTTTCCTTTCTCCTCGTCTGCCTCGTATGTATTTATGTAGTCTGCTGTCATGCATTCATTGTCAGGTCGTCTGTTGTTTCAAGCCATGTTTCCGGGTTTCATGTATTCATGTCCTGGTTTGCTCATGTCAAAGTTTTTCATGTTCTATTTTAGTTTACCCAGTTTAGGTTAATGTTTAGTTTTGCATCAGTTTGCCTTGCCCTTTGTCTGTACCTTTTCATCAGCCTTATTAAACAGCTCGCCTTTTGTTAAATCAAATTACGTTCCATGTTCCATTGTGTCTGCGTTTGGGTCCACTATTCAAAGGCCACGCAGTCTGCAGTCTCAACCAGACTGTGACATCGTGGAAGTTAATCTTAGTAACAACAAGTAACAACATTATGATTTAAGGTTCAATTGAAAGGCAGCAACCCAAACAGAAATGTTTTCTATGCTACAGTCTACATATACACTATAAATAGAAAAAAGTACTGGGCCAGTTTTTTGCTCATGCCGGAGGATGTTTGGAGCTCTGCAGTTATTGAATGAGACCACAGCGTTCGATGAGTCTGCACTGTAACTTTACGTGGTTTCTGCTACTTCACGGCTGAGCTGCTGTGGTTCCTGATTACTTCCATTTTGCAATAATAGTATTTACAGTTGATTGTGGATTACCTAAGAGGCAAGAAATGCCCCACAATGACTTTTTTCAACTGTGGCATCCTATTTTAAGGTGTGACGCTCAAATCCAGTGTGCATGGCTATGTTTGATTTTATACAACAGTGTAAATTATACTAAAAACAGTTGAATTGAAACATTAGAAATTGTGGCCATATGTTCAGGATAGGAGGATATACAAGATTAGCATTGGAGACTTTTTTGCAAACTTCACTACAATACTTCTTTTTTTTTGCATTTCATATTAAATATGCAGATTAGAATAAAAAAGTATATTATAAACCTTTTTATAAACAACTTTCATGATTATAGTTACTGGCTGACTGGCTGTAGCTTTTTATTTCATTCATAACATTGTATTGTGATATATCAATGTGTGGTTAAACTTAAAACTATTAATTTATGTGTGTGTTAAATAAAGAGAAAAAATATTTTCCAGCTTACCTGATGAGAGTATCATCATCAACGATGAGCAGCCAATCGGCTTTCGGCACAGCTTTGCTTAAAAACCGCCTCAAGATTGCAAACGTCTTCCCACAGTGTCCTTTAGGGGAATAAAATATACAGAAGAAAATGTGAAAAAGATTCAACATCACATTCAATAACAGCTCGAGCTGATTTGTTTTGGTTGATAATCATGTCAAGGTCATGACCTTTGGGGGAGCTGTCCTCTCTTAGTGCACTTGTTAATGTTGTGTTTCAATAAAATGGAAGAAAATGTTTACAAAATGATAAACAATGGGGAGAACAACACTTTACTAGAAGGGAAAAAGGAAGAATGAGCAAAAGCTCCTGCATGTGTGAAATGACAAAGTACAGCCAAGAAAAGGTTGTGGATATGAGATATGAGGAATAGATGGATGTGCAACTCCCTTCCATGTGAATGGACTTCAAGTAAAGCACAAAGGGGAATCTCAGACAAGAGTGATATCATTACAGAGATAAAACTGGCGTCTGTGCCTTTTTCACAGAAGCTCTGTTTAGTATTTTTTGCTCGAGCGCCTATTATGACAAAGATTAGGTGACATACACACTTCTTTTCACCACTAACAGCCAGTTAACTGATTAAATCAGACTGTCTTTTGATTTGTCTGCTCATACACTGACTGTGGTGAACTTCAAATGTGTAAGGACAGGAAATATGGAGCTCGACACTTCAGTCCTCAGGAAAGGAGCTATTACATCCTGTGATTAGAAAGCTGTGCAGAGGTGAGCCAGGGACCAAGAGCTTTAAATTCTCCTTCATTAACTTTAACACTTGCAGCTTTTATGCCTGCAATTCAGGGCAACATTGTGCTCCAGTATTCCCAAATGTGTTCCATGTTTCACTGAGCATGATCAGACGACACTTGCATAAATGCCGATACAAATCAGGCACAATGTTAGCCATATTTCTCAGCATACCAGCATCTCCTAAATAGTACGAAACATAAAGTGCATTTTTGGCTTATGACCAACTCTGCCTTTCTTATTGTCATGTAGCTAGTTTCATGATGACTTTATTAATGCATATTCTGGAGTGTCTACACAATCTGACTAGTCTTCCCAACAATTTTAAGCTACAAATGATCTTCATCTGACCTCTGGCAGTGGACACATCACTGCTTGTTCTGTTAGACCTCAGCGCAGCATTCAATACCAATGACCCCAATATGTGACCACAGAGATTAGAACACAACATAGATTCATAGCTATCTGAAAGATTCCAATTTGTTCATGTAAATGGGGAGTTTTCCTAAAACCCAAAAGCCACTATACACTATATTGCTATTATTTATTTACTTGTCTGCTGTCACATGCATATGAACTTGACATCCCATTCTTAATCCATAGGGTTTACTATGATACCGTCCCACTCTTTGCAGATATAACAGCTTTAACACTTCTGGGAAGGCTTTTCACAAAGTTTAAAAGTTTGTTTATTGGACTTTAAGTGATGTACAGTTGTGTTCAAAATAATAGCAGTCCAATGTGACTAACCAGAGTTGTGGTAAATGGCCTGTATTAGCGCTTTACTAGTCCCTATGGACTCCAAAGCGCTTTACATGTTAGTCATCCACCCATTCACACACTGGTGATGGCAAGCTACATTGTAGCCACAGCCACCCTGGGGCGCACTGACAGAGGCGAGGCTGCTGGACACTGGCGCCACCAGGCCCTTTGACCACCACCAGTAGGCAACGGGTGAAGCGTCTTGCCCAAGGACACAACGACCAAGACTGTCAGTTCGAGCCGAGCCACGATCTTTTTGGTAGAAATTGTATTATTACATGGCAAATAATTTACCAGTAGGTGTAGTAGAGTCAGAGAGACCAACAGACCCAACATTCATGATATGAATGCACCTGAGTCTGTTTTAAGAGAAGTGAAAGGGGCATGTTCAAAATAATAGCAGTGTGGAGTCCAATCAGTAAGGTCATTCATTATGTGAAGAAACAGGTGTCATTCACATAGAACTTATTTAAGCATGAAGCCAGCACGTGTTGTACGTGCAATTCTCTCTGAAAACCTGAGAAAGATGGGTCGTGCCAGACATTGTTCAGAAGAACACCATGCTTTAATCAAAACGTTGATTGTAGAGGGGGAAACATATAAAGAAGTGCAGAAAATGATAGGCCGCTCAGCTAAAATGATATTCAATGCTTTAAAATGCAAAGCCAAACCAGAGAGACGTGGAAGAAAACTGAAGACTACCATCTGAAAGGAATGAACAATAGCCAGGAGGGCAAAGACTCAGTCAATGATCAGCTCCAGGAAGATCAGAGTAGAGCAGGGCTATAAAACCAAAAATATTTATCATGATAAACATTTGAAAATTTGCAATAACGATATAACTGACAATATAATTGACACTAGACAAAATACTTTACAACTCCACAACTTTATTAGTGCAAAAAAAAACCCCCATAAATGTATTTTCACATAAACAAGCAGCTGTTTTCTATGTGCATTAAAGTTACATAAAAATTTAACAGTGCAAATGCAAATTCCTTGCTGACAGTTTAACCAAAAGGCATTTCCAGTGGAAATTGGCCAACATATCCTTAGTATAACCATGTATAATGGCCACAAAACCTAAAAAGAGGTTATACACACACAATACGGTGCATCACATGATTGTTGGGGTTTCATTCTAATATTGTAGGCTCTTTACTTTACAGTATAAACCTCCTTGAGGTGACTGTTGTGAATTGATGCTGTATGAATAAAATGTAATTGAATATTCTGATCTGTATCCAGCAGTTATCAGTAAAAATTGCTGCTGCTAATGAACTTACCCCTCTCAGTATTGGGCACTCCCAAACTGACTGTTGGTATGGAGGCATCAGTAACATCGCTATAATACTCTAAAAACCCAGCATCTTTCTCCCAGGTCGCCTTCACCACTGGTACTGTGGAAATGAATGGGGAAAGATAACCAAACCTGCAACAACATTAAGCCTTTACCACTGAGCTGTAGACACATACAAACAGATATATATACAGTAGCTATGACTAGTGAAGCACTGATTGATGGCAGGCAAGGCTTCTATTTAATTATTAGACTATAATTTATAGTCTTTAGTCTTTAGACATGACACAAAAAACCTACAAAGTAATAACTACAAATTAAAATATAGACTTAAAAGTGATCCATGGTAAGTGGGACTCATCTTACCTTAATTTATTCTGAAACACATCCACTAATTATTCACTTGTACAGAGCATCAGTGCAGTGGATAATTGCACAAATTATTACAAATACAAAAACTGTAATATACTGAAATATATTGTTATATCTGAGTTGCATTGTTATTATTCCTGTGTGTCTCAATCATTTGTTTTTAAAATGATCACAGTGGACAAAATGTTGTAAAAGTATAATTATTAAAGGCAATGAAGTACAGTCATTAAAAAAGGTATTCCCTCTTTTAATGTTTTAAATCTCAGAACACGATGAAAAAATAAATAAATAAATTCGATATTTGCCTGGTCTCAAAATTAATAAGAGAACCTCAGATGAATAAGACATAAACACAAAAACTAAACTAAAAGAGAAACTATGTACAAATCGTGATTCTATGACTCGCAGAACCACTTTTAGTAACTATAATTTAAATTTTGCTGTATGACTTTAAAAGATTCTGAGATTGTTGTGGGTAATTTTTGCTCCACTTTTCCCACTTATTTAATTTTCAGGCAGTAAAACTTTATTTGTTGGACACACCATCTGACTCTAGAGTGTTTGGGTATACAGAGAAGTTCACTGTCAGCTCAGTGGGCCTAATTTATAACCAGTGCATACACACAAACCTGTGCGTAAATGTGTGTAAACATTTCACACAAAACGATCAGTGATTTATCAATTTATTGGTTACCTGAAACTGTTCGCACTTTACGAGCCACATATTACCACAGCGAGTGTATCGATATTCAGCCAGAGCATCGCTCAGGTTTTTTTCCTCCTTCATTTACTTGTTTGTTTAAACCCGTCATAACTCTTGTGAATTCCTGCGCTTCCTTCTCCGACACTTTTATTTAAGTTTCTTCAGGAAACTTTCTCATGTTTCTTTTTTACATTAGTTTGGCAAACCAGTCTCTTTACTTACACCTCAGTCTCTATTGTCTCGATGCATGCTCAATTATCCAGGCGAGTAAATCCCAAAAGGCTGATTCGTAGTTGATGACGTAGCGTTTTCAGTGGGAGAAACGTTTCGTCACTCATCCAAGTGACTTCTTCAGTCTCAGCTGACTGCAGGTTTCCCCAACTTTATAAACAGTACATTTTCACAATAACTGAATGAACGATGGACTGTTACGTGAAAAGTGAAAGACCATCCCTGAATCGAGGAGGAGGCCTAAGGTTAAATCTGTCATTGCAGCCATGCCCCAACTCTTTGTGAATGGTACTCATGGCCATTGATCAGTGGCTATTGACCAATGTTCATGACAATTTCCATATTAATGATCAAGGAACTCCCAGCCCATTGTTCATTCAGTGGCTGAGTGACGAAACATTTCTCCCACTGAAAATGCTACATCCAGATGAACAGAATCAACCTTTTGGGACTCAATCTCTATTACATGATGTAAGCATACGGTATGCAAATTGCGGGCGACAAACAAGAAGCCTGCAGTTGCAGCCTGCAACACGTGTAGTGTGGTAAGAACAAAATTGGCCATTGCGCACATGTAATGAATCTGTTAGTGAATCTTCATGCAACCACATTTCTTGTGAACTAGGTAAGAATAAGAACGATTCCATGCACATTAATGAATGAGGCCTACTGTTCTATAAGTCTTGTGGTTTGTTCAGATGCCACTTTGCAAACCTAAGTCACAGCACCATGTTCTTTTTAGAGAAAAGAGCAATTCTGCACAAGCCGTGCTTGTTAAATGCAACAATGTTAAAAGCAGTACAATTATAAAAAGAGTGAACATGTTAACTGAAGCCATGTTATAAAGTCGCTCATACTGCAGTTAATCAAGCGCATTTGATTATTAGCACTTTACCCTTTTAATTTGATGGAAGCATTAAATAAATAAATACATAAAGACACAGAGAGCAACATGCAGAACCTATAAAAGACCAGATGTTTTCTTTAGTTTCACTGATATGTAAATCCTTAAAATTGAAACACAATGTGCTTTTTTACATGACAATTCGCTGACAGGCACATTTACGCCAGAGGAATATTTAAGTATACTTATACTTTAAGGTACTTTCTATTATTTGAGATAGCTAGAGCTGTAGCTAGAAGATATATTTTAGAAAACCAAATGTATTGAATGTTAAATAATTAATTTAGATTAACAAATTTTGAATTAGTATCGATGTGCTTACTGAAATGATGGATCTTGTTACCTACTTACACCTCAAGTAAGTAGGTAACAAGTAGGTACAAGTATTGTTAATTTGTCCGAAATTGTACACACACCTCGATCTGAGTGGAACTTTTGGCAAGTTTTCACAGCAACAAATACATCATTCTTCGACACTGGATGCCCCTAAAATAAGAGAGAAAGAGAAAAAGTGTCTGCCTTCATTGGGGGGAAAAAAACAGTGTAGCCATCAATGGGTAAAAAAATGTGTTTCATATCAGCAATACATGTAATGTCTACATAATATCGCATATGCTCAACTCGTCTTATGTTTCAGATGTATAAAAATCATGTAGCAGAGATTTATACTCGATCTGTTCAAATAGTTTTAAAGCATTCAATGCAGGTAGCTGTGCACTTGATTTCCATTGAACCTTCAGATTAAATCAGCTCACTTTCTCACAGAACTTTTCTGTTTGCATTCCCGTACAGCAGACTTTGGCAGTGGCATAAAGGGCTGACTTCAGTCTAACTAATATGGACAGTTCAGCTGTAATTTGTTGTGACTTAAAGTGATGGATTACTGCACACTGGAAAAATGTCTAACGCGTTTAGCCAGTTTTTCCTGTGCTCATATTCGACAATTTAAACTAAATAAGAGGAATATCTCAAGATTTCATTGAGTTTGGTGGGTAAAGTATTATTGCCAAGATGTTAGCGATAATAAAACACAGTCTTGCCGCATACGTGAGTCAAAAATAACTATTGTTGACTTAGAAAAAAAATCTACAGGTAGCTGTCATAACAAATTTGGTTTTACACCAAAGTTCACACAAAATGAGAAGAACTGAAATGCAAGTTATATCTAGAATAACTAGACAGAGTGAAGCTGTTACATACGCAGTCGGGCAGGTAGGTTGTAAACGCGGTAGCACAGCCATCTCTCGGCTTTGTGCAAAACTCTGGAACTGCTGTCAGCTTTGGGCCATGTCCTTCCTCCCAAATAAACAAAGCAATCTAGAAAAACAGAACATGCATGAAGACAAATTCAAAGGTTAAAGTGTTTTGTCACTATATTCAAATTGGTAATGGTAAACTTGACAAAAAAGTGAAAAGGCGCAAAAAAAAAAAAGTTAAATAAGGAAACAGTAAAGATAAATTCCAGTCTGGTCTCAGATATTAAAAACAGCTAATCCAAGTCCTTTAAACTTTAAACATGTTTTTACTTCCATTACTTTCTTTGTCAGCATTGTTTGGTCTGACCTGGAAGACTGTGACATTGTGTTAACACACACCTGAATGCTCAGAGCAGCAAACTACCAAAACTTCTGCTTTTTTAAAGGTGCTCAAACTTGCTGATGATTATAAAATAAAGTGCATTTCAGCTGCACCTGGTTGCTACTTACCCTCTTAATTCCTATGGAAGCAGTAGGGGTGTACTTAAGTTTTTCACAGGACTGTAAATGCTAACTGCTCCAGTGATGTGTTAAAAAATAATGAACGATCTACCAAAGCTGCAGATCGAAAGCTATGGGGAGGAAATGCTGTTATAATGTACTTTAGCTCAGATCGTAGACTGAAAGACACTGATTTCAATATTCACAGAAGTTGTAAAAGCACAAAGTTGAACTGAACCAGTTTTTGTTTGGTTATAATTGATTTAAACGCTCCAAGAAAGTGACAAAGTACCTCATGCTTCAGGTCGATTGTAAAATCTGACTTAAGATTCTCAGAATGTATCCGCTCTGTGAGTCTGAAACACATGAAAGTTGAAGAAAGAAGGTAACAAAGCACAGCAGAAACGAGCAGGTTCCCATATTGTATAATGAAATTAACAACAATGACTGAAAGTTACTCAGTTATTAAGGGCCTGCAACAAATCCTAATATAAAATATATAAGATGTATTTTACACTGTGAGTGAAGCAACAGGTAATGGTTAAGATTGCAGCTGACAACTTTTTTCTTAGTGGGACAAAAATAAGTGCTGCATTAAAAGTCATTCTGGGAACATTTCTTTTTTAAACGATTTATTTTTAGCAGCGCCTTTCCTTTCTCATCTTTTCTTTTTTGTTTTTGTTACTGTAAACTGTCTCCCTCACTCTTGTAGGTCCTTATTTTTATTGGCTGAATTTAGCTTAGTCTTTACAATTAACAGATGTCTTATTAGAAAGCTTATAAAGGTCTGCTAAATGTGTAAAAGAAGAGAGGAGAGCAACACAGGGACTCACTTTAATCTTTACGCTCACCTCTTGAGCAGCGGCGCACTGAGAGCCCAGCCTGCTGTGGTGTCAGGGTAACTGAAGGAACTGGGGTCCTCAGAGAAGGCATAGTGGTGAATGATGGAGGCCTCGTTGTCATGGAGACGCTTACCCAAAAACCACTCCTGTATTGCAAAAAGATCACCATGATCATCATTTTATGCATAGCAATCGAGTGGACAGTCACTACTGTTATTGAGGTGCTTGTGTATGTGTGTGTGTGTGTGTGTCTCACCTCTTGAGCTTGATATCTGTTGAGGACCTCCAGCAGAGCAGACAGTGTCACTTTGGTTTCCTCCTCTATGAAGAACAACCAGGAAGCTGAATGTCCATATTTGACAAAGAGCCTGAGAAGATTGACAACTTAACAATGCCAAACCATCAATGTTAAATAAACTGGCATGCAACTTAATTTTAATAAGTTACTCATCTTCATTTGAGTGCTCAACACTCACCGAGGAAGTGCAGGGAGGATACTCCAGTCCCCTTCATACTGTGACAGCTCATGGAGAAGAACAACCACTGGAACTCCCTGCATGACACATAAGAGCAGAATCATCCTGCAGTCACATGAAAAACACACAGCTGAACCCCTACAGAAGCATTTTAATGATTCATTTATGATGATTTCAGTTTCTCTGCATAAGCATCTGTTTGCCTGAGTATTTGTTATGTCCCCACTATGTCCCATAGTTTACTAGTACGGATAGTACCAATACATCATATAACATATTTCACATACATACGATGACCATAGTCTTACAACAGACAAACACACAAAACACCAGAACTACAAAGGTGTTAATAAATGCAAATGTGGACTAAATTTCTATTTCAAACACCTAAACTTTAATGAATGCAGATTTAAATCAATCAAGAACAATACGTTGAAGCCCATTGCTTTGTTATATTAGCTAGCATTTTTCTTTAAAACATAGTGATTCATCAGTACTGTATGTCAACTTCAAACTTATGTTACAGAATGGATATTTAAACTTTTTATTTATTTATTGGAAAAGTTCTAGTGACGTACGTGCAGTTCTGTTGGAGTCGTTTTTGGATGTTTCTCTGATATATTTACCTTAAATGTTATTTTTTGAGTTTTTTTCCTGAGTTCAAGATTTGGTTTTGTTTTGTGTCTCATTTGTTTCTTACTTTGGCTCTTTTGTAATGCTTGTAAGATTCCTATTTTTCCTTTGTATATCCTCCAGCAGTCTGTTTGTATTCTACGTTCTTCTTCTCTGGTTGAGTCTTATCTTTATCTTTTGTTATCCCTTTCCGTTTCCAGAGCTGTGTCCTTGTGTCGGTCTGGTCTCTGCATCCTGCGTCTGTATTTGTGTCAAGCTGGTGTTTCTGTTCCCACGTTCTGTTCCTTCTTCTTCTTTTATTCTGGTGTCTGTTCTTCTTCTTGTATCTTGTGCCTAATTCTACTTCCTCTGTCTTGTCATCTGTAATTAGTCCCAGCTGGGCTCACCTGTTCCCTCGCCTCTCGTTATCCTGTGTGTATCTTGCTAATTTTGAGTTTTTTGCATCTTGCGCACAGTTTTCACAAGCTCAGTAATAAAGCTGCCTTTTATTTTATCCCTCATTCCTGAGTCCTGCCTGCCAAAATGTTTCATGAGATTAAAATGTAACTCAAATTCCACCATCTGGGAACACAGACATCTGAAATATGACAAGAGGCACAACTTGACCTGAACAGAGGTAACAGCAAGTTCCATTTATAGGTTTTGACAGGATTTGAGTGCAATAAAATGGCTTTCCAAAAGTGTTTGGGACATTCCAGTCACTTTATGGGATTTGCCAGTTTTATTCCATGCTTCAAAAGAGCCATAGTAGAGAATTTGGGGGAGCTACCATGTGATGTCAGTCAATTTCAACAACCAAAAGAAGCTGCTTCTTATTCAAATTCATAAACTGGTTCTGGTTTTGATTTTACTGAACTCCTAACATCTGTTCTAGCTTTGGTAGAGTGCCATCAAGACTACATTATGTAGTAAATCCTTAAGTATTTAATCTGCATCCATTTTTCAAATTAAAAAAAGTTAGTATGGTTTCAATTAAAATCATAATCAACACTTTATTTCTGATAATTAAAACAATTTTAGATAAAAAAAAATGCTTTTTTCTCCCTAAATCACAGTTACGTCAAGTGTGCAAATTGATTTATGCAAGTAGAACGGCTGCTACAAAACATGACCTATGACCAAAATAAAATGCTTCACTCTGTTGTAAATTTATGTTTGACCACACGGATGTTCTTTGGCAGTATATTGAATAAAGCCATTATCTGATGTTCCATTTACAAAGCTTGGTTTGATGATTCCCCCTCTCCTTCATTTTGTACAATCACACAATGCTGGCTTCAGACTGAAAGAGCATATGACAGCGCTAACCACCTCCTCATTTCACTCTTGACTAAAACAGGACACAACACTTTTCCAAAACTGTTATAAAGGTCACTCAGACATGTTGCTCTATGTACAAGTGGGCTGTGTGTTTTAGTAAAGAACCTTCTCACTTGTAAGTTGAAGCGCTGTTTTCTGGTGAATTAAAACCTGAGATGCTATTGATGATATTTCAGTGACATTATGACCACCACCATTAATTACTGCAGAAAAAAAGCCTGCAAGAGAGTTAAACAACAAGCTGGCAGGACATCAGAGTCAGCATTTAAACCGTGCCGTCAGTGAAAATCAACATCAGCAGAAAAGTCACCTTAAACAAGGATTACGCAACAGCTTTAAGGTCTTTATGCTGCAATAAGCATCAAATCAAAAGCTTTCAGTTCCAATCACACCCTTCCAGCTTTTGTGAAGAAATGACATTATATCCATGAAAATTCATCAGATTAACAAGATTCCTACAAGCATGGTGCTGCACCCATATCCGTCAAACAGTCTCATTTCCAACTACTTTCACCGAACCTTAGACGAAACATTATAGAGATGCACAAAGCTTGAAAAGCCTTTCTAAGGACCTGTGTGTTCTCCCACCTACGGAACGTCTACAAAAGGCAGATGGTTTTTGTAGACAGCACATGGAGACAAAGAATAGGTAGAGCTAGTTTGGACCTGCGCAGCTGAGGGATAGCACATATATACTGGACAAAGACATTAAAGATAGAGGTGCCAAGCAGTAGGAAAAGAGGAAGGCCACAAAGAAGATTCATTGATGTAGTGAAGGAGGCCAGAGATAGAGACTTTATTAATGCCGCACTGAGGAAATTCACTTGTTAAAGCAGCACAAAGGCCAAATGTCTTACAGCCAATTTAGAATCACCAATCAACCTGGGAGGAAGCCAGAGTACCAGGAGCGAGGGAAAGGATAACATGTTTAAATGTTACATAGAATGGCTCCAGCCAATCACAATGCTGGAACTCCTTTAGTTTTTGCCAAAAACTAAAAGTAAAGCATATTTTTCTGGGGTTTTTAAACATTGTTTTAATTAGTAACTCACCAACATTCATCGCCCTTTTCTATTTTACGCGTTCACTACAGTTTTCGATCACCACCTGCTCTTTAAAAAAAGGGTGAAAGTGAAGATTTTACGATTTAGCTTTGGAAATCTTTTCACAGAGCCCCTGCTGCTTGAATTTTTTTGCCATTTCCTGCAATCAGGCAGTTTTTCCTCAATTTAAACTGCAGGTAAAGAGAAAACATCATCATATTTCACAGTACCAATTCATCTCAAAGGAAAATAAACATCTACATCTACTGCACCCCATCACATCCATAAACCGGTCATCTCATTTCACTGGTAACAAATTACTTTTGAGAGACACCCTGCAGGCAGGTACCATTAAACGCTTACTGCATGAAAACAGTGAGCCTGGCTTCCTTCAGAGGCTCTGTGGAAAGGAGGACATCTATTGGTGCCATCTTAATACCACAACAAAGCATAAATCAGTTTTAACATTTTTTGACACCTAATAAAAGCTAAAGTACTTAAAGGATTGCTGTCCTGTCCTGCTGGCACAGTAAAGTGCAATCATAAAACAGGCTTAAGAATCAGCCATAAAAATCCACCATAGAAACTAAAGTAGCTCACTTATGGGCTTTAAACTAAGCAAGCGTGGAGGTGGCTTTATGTTTTTGTCCATTAACATCAGTGATGCTTATCAATACAAAAACAAACTGAGAAATAAATTGTATTCTAATTAGACAAAATTCACCCATTAAAGCTTTAAAATTATGGTGTAAAGAGTAAATGACCGCCTATGGCAGCAATAACCTCCAAATTGTGTTTCAATTATCTGCGGATTAGACCTGCACGATGCTCAGGAGGACTGTTGCGTTTTACAGAACTGCTTAAGCTCACCCATAATGGAGTCAATACATCAGCATCTGCAGTTGAATGAGGTCTGTGTGTGTGTTTAGGTTTACTTTGTTTGGAGTAATTGTCCACCTGAATCACCAAGGCCCAGAAACAGCAAAGCAGCCCTAAATGATGATGCTCTCTCTGCTGTACTGCATCAACGTGACGGTGTTTTCATGCTGGTATGCTGGCGTCTCTTTATGCCATGTGCGGTAATGTGTTTTTTCCACCTTGTTTGCCTTTTTTGTTAAAATACACTATTGCAATTTTTAATTAGAGGTTGACCTGGAGATTTTCAAGACAAGTTTATGTAAGAACCTGCCCCCAAATTTCAAAACAAGCATCTAACTAGGTGAAAACTCTTGTAATCTTTTAAACTGACTTGAGTAATAGTTCTCCAGCTTTTCTTTCTTTGGACATTGGCTGCTTTTTCACACATTTTCAATGCAGACCTTGTACCTGACCATTTTCACAGGAATGTTTGTTTCTTCTTGTCGAGTCATTCAATACTGCACACAAGCATAAAAAAGCACCCAAGTGAAGGGATGTAACAGTTTTGTGTCTATACATAACAAACAACTTTTGACAATTTGATCCATCCACTGTTCACTGAAGTGGAAGGGTGGCTGCCAAGAAGCCATTTTTAAAGAAAGGAAACAGGGAGAAAAGGCTGAGGTGTGGCAAATTATGCAAACCTGACCTGAAAATCAGTGGCGACAGATCTGATGGGGTGATGAATCCAAATTTTAAAATCACTTAATTAATTAATTAATTAGGTAAATGATTTCATGAATCACCAAACATCCAAAGAACAGCTTTCTATGTCTTTTAAGAAGCCTGGAGAACTATTCCTGTAGACTACTTAAAGAAATTACAAGAAAGCTTGGCTAAGAGAGTTCAGGCTGGAGGTTTTTTTTAGCCTGTCTTGATGTCTGGCAGCTTTTGCAATCAGAATCAGGATTTAAATGAACTGTTGTGCCAAACATATTTGATTTTCCAAGACGAGCTCTGGAGTCTTTAGGCCCCCTTTTGTTTGTGTTTGTCTTTTCTTTCTTTCTTTATTCATTTCTACTATTACTCACATGAGTGCATGTCTAATACAGCACTGCCAGAGTTGACAGGCACAAGAAAAAGAGCAAGAAAAAAAGGGAGGGGAAATAGATGAAATGAAAAGGACAAGAGGACAGAGCACAAGTGAAAAAGCATGATGGGCCTCCAAGTGCTGCACCTGTAAGAATAAACATACAAAAAAATAGCACCTGGATGGATGGATACACAAACTAACAATTTTGGTAATAACGGCCCCATCAGACAGAGAAAGACCCAGGAGACCCAGGCATCTGCTGCTCCCACAGAGTACTGAAGAGCCGAGACCACATCTCAATGACAACTGTGTGCACATAGCAGCAGAGGAAGGAAGTGGGCCCCAGATGGAGCCCTTAGAGCCAAAGAGCAAGGCCCCCAGAGACGGCAGGCAGCCCATGCCACCAAAGACAAAAACAGGGCCTCAGATGCCTGAGAACTGCCCAACTCTCAGCAGAGCCCCCAACTGCACTGAAGAGGCCACCCTGGACCACAACCTCCAAAGGAGTGGACCAACAAGTACGCCAAAACATCAAGCCATGCACCCTGGAACCAAAAGTACTTACATCCCGGGGGAGGGGCAAGGCCACCCTCCTCAACCATGTCCCACAGGGGCCAAGGGTCACCCAGGCTGAGCCATACATAAACACACCTACACATATACACAGACACACACAGACCACTCACACACACACACACAATGACACAAGGACACACAACCATCACTATCAACCCCCCTGTGAACAGATGTGACCCCGAACCAATCGGGCTGTGTTAAAGAATAAAAATGGTCGTATCAAATATTGACTTTCAAGCTCATTAGAATCATACAATCTCTGTTTTTGACTTATCTACTGCATCTCCATGTATGCTCGCACATGTTTCAATAAATCACTTGTAGAGAAATGTAAGCATAAGAAAAAAACCCATCTTGGCTGTCAAACTCATTCTGCACTGGGAAGATGGTTGATACAGGATGATGGCATGGAGATTCATTTCTCTCTGAAGTCGGCTGCTGCTGATTTTCAGTAACATCAGGAAGTTAGTTCCTTTAGAATACGAGCCAAGAGCCCAAAAAACTGAAGAAAGCCACAACATCTGATACCAGCTCAAGATGGCTGATGGTTGATGAGAGCTTTTGTAACGGGAGATAGCCTTTGTCTTCACTGCCCCTCTTAGAAACTCATCCAAGAGGCTTCTTCTGTAGTTCTAACACCTGCAGAAACCTCTTGGATGAGCATTGACATCTTCACAAGCTTAAAGAAGTCCAGTCGTCTTCTTTTTAATCTTCTAAGAGGTTCCAATCAAAGCAAGCACTCTGACCATCACACTGTCATGAGTAGAGCCTGCTTATAGCGCCTCATTACTTCACCTTATGATTGCAAATGAAGATTATAACAAAGTATGGCAGATGTTACCTGCCCAAGTCGCGCTGCCTGCTGCAGAATCTCCACTTTCCTTTGACCACTGCGACGGGCATGGTAGGAGTTCCTCTGGCTCTGGATCACTATCACTACGTCCTCCAGCTCTGTGAAAAGACATGCATGGAATATGTATCCTGATGACTGGTTAAGAAAACAAAGAGGAAGCGCTAATCTGATCCTTTCACGTTCGAATTTAAACTCATCTACAATATTTCAAAGTAAGCTCTTAGCCCTCCTTAAATTAGATTTCATTATTGTAATGAGTTTCTCATTCCTGTGAAAATTTCAGGCCACACGTAAAAAAAGAGTGATATGACAGACACATTATTATAAGATGCGCTATAGAACTTGTTTATTTCCCAAATAGTTGTATAAAATGTTAGATCGCCCTCTCACTCACCGACAGAGTGTTTCCTGCGCTCTGCTGCCTGTGGACAGTCAGAGAGATTGACAAAAACACATTGCTGAGACACATGGCGAAGCATTAATTTACAACAAGAAACTAAAAAGCAGCACTTACATGATCAGGCCCCGTGTGTTTGTCTCCGGCAAAGACGTCTTGGTATGGAAAGAAAAGACAACTTAACAATTATTTGTGAGCAGACAAAATATATCTTTTTTTGATTTTTCAGTTTAAATCAAACCAGTACCTACACTCAATGGCCACTTCATTAGGTACACCTGTTCAACTGTTTATCCGCATAAATATCCAGTCAGCAGGTCATGTCAGAGGTCAGAGGAGAATGGCCAGACTGCTTTGAGCTGATAGAAAGGTAACGGTAACTTACGTAACCTGTTACTATCGAGGTATGCACAAGAGCTTTTCTGAACACACAACCTTGAAGCAGATGGGCGGCAGCAGGAGAAGACCGCACCGAGTGACACTGTTGTCAGCTAAGAACAAGAAACACGGGCTCAGTAAAACTAGACAAGAGAAGATTAGAAAACTGTTGCCTAGTTTGACGGGTCTTGATTTTTACTATCACATTTGGATGATAGTTGTATACAACTAAACTAAAACGACTTAATTTCTTAATTTTCTTAATCCTCTACCTGTCCTACACAGGGAAGACGATTTAATTGTTTAACAAAAGAGAACAATTATAAAGTGTAGAAATTATCAGCATGTATCAGCATGTTTTTTAAGACACCTTCAGCTTCATTTGCAGCCCCCCACGCTTCGGCAGACCTGTCAGCAACCACAGCGGACGATAACGATACCTGCGCATTAGTACCATTTCCTCTTTTGATTTTAAAAATAAAACCATGCACTATATCTCTCACTTTCTTTAGAAAGACAAAAACAGAACAAATGTCATTATGACTTTAAGTTAAAATTTTACAAGGTTAAAAATGACCTTGGTTCATAATTTTTAATGCAGAGTTAAACAACGTTATATTTCACTAATTTCAAAGAACAACTGAAAGCCACTTCCGGCTGCTGACACAGTGTGTCCAGCTTTGTGTGGCGGGTAAGCTAACTGCACCCCTGCCTCGGATCTGCAGACGTTTCACTTCACTTACCGAGACAAATGAGAAGCACAGCGACCAGTCTGCATCCGTAAAAAACATCACGGTGTGACATGACTCCTAGTGCTACTGGTTCAATCACCGTGTTTCCATGGCGAACTGGAGAAATCGGTTTGCTACATCTCTGTACCGGAGGCGTGAGCTTTCGTGTAGTGGCAGTTAGTGCGGAGCTGTAGCGACCTCTAGCGGACAGCAAATGAGTAGTTTGGTTTTCGAAGTCCGGTATTGGATCGGTTTGTTACAGAATCGGGATATAAATAATTTTCTCTGGTCACAGTAAAAAGGAATTCAACCTAAATTCTTGTACTATTCATGCCAATAAAGGTATCTTCTAGATTCACGGAAAAAAAAGGTATGCCCTCCTAAAATGTACGATTTACTTACAAAAAATCAGCAGGTTTTAAAATGAGGTAAATACACATTCAGATTAACAACAGCAGATGGTATATTACACTGTATTATTATTTTTATTATTACCATTATTATTATTATCATCCTAGGACATCACATTTTGGGGTATTTAGACCAAAATACTAAATTTTGCTCTACAAGGGCCTGATATCCACTTAGGAGGACATTACTGCTACTGTTCTATCAAAATTTTAAATGAATATCCTCATTTGTGGCTCTTATTTTTTTAGAAACAAAAATCAGGTAAAAAAAAAAAATCTGGTAATTCTTTGTTTTTACATTCATCGGGCCTCAATATGCCCAAACATCAAATAGAAATTAAATATGCATGCTGTGGAAGAGTTCAGGTCCTAGGAGGTTAATATTATTATTATTCGCGTGGAAAATATTCAAGAAATTTGGCAGTCTTTTCAGGAGTGGACAACCCAGCCAGTTTCCCCCCAAGGTGAATGAAATGAAAGGAAACTGTGAAGAAACCACGATATACACCTCTGACTTCACAGGCCTCAGTTAGCATGTTAAATAATAAAGGTCATGACAGTACAGTTAAGAAAAGACTGAACATGTATGGCTTGTTTGGAAATGCTACCAGGAAAAAGTCTCTTATGTCTCTAAAAAAAGAACATGGCAGCACAGCTTAGATTTGCAAAGGTGCATCTGAACAATTCACAGGATCTCTGGAATAATGTTACACAAGCCAAAGTGGAGATGTGTGGCCAAAATAGACAGCACCACGTTTGGAAAAAACAAACAAACACAGCATATCAGCATAAACCTCATACCAGCTGTGAGCACGGTGGTGGAGGGGTGATGATTTTGGCTTGTTTTGCAGCTGCGGTCGACAATGCACTCCTCTGTATACCAAAGAATCCTTGAGCTAAATGTGAGCCCGTCTGTCTGAGAGTGCAAGTTGGCTAAAACTGCTTCTTATGGCAGGACAATGATCCCAAACACAGCAGCAAATCTAAAACAGAATTACTGAAAAAGTGTACCAAATGAGTTTAGTTTTAATTTTAATTAATAACATTGCCATTATGGCAATGTTATTAATTTTGTGTTTGTAAATAAGCAGATCGACCCTGTTTGTTTTTCTTGTTTGTTTGTTTGTTTTAGCATTAGCTTTTTCATTACTCTGAGTCAGAGGAACATAAAATAGGATAAGGTGCACAACAAATGCCTGTGCACTGAGTTTGTTGACATTATTTTGCAACCACCAACTGTCAAAAAAACATGCCAGCATTGATGGTAAAAAGTGATACGCTTCAAGGCATTTATGATGGGCAATTATGAACAGTTTCTGCACTGGGACTGTAAATCCTGCCCCATTTAATAATGCCAGTGTAGTTTTGCTCAAATTGAGTTTCTATGTCTCATTAACAGTAGATGAGCGAGACATATGAGCTGCATGATTAAATTATATAAAAGATTACACCACAATCTTTCTATTACTTGCTGTATGCCACAAAATTATGCACTCAAAAGCAATAATTTAAAAAAAAAATGCTCATAGAGGAAGTCACACCTTCTGTTTTCAGAGATCAGAGTTGTACCTGCTGCACATTGATATATTGATATTTCTCAGCTAATGTGAGAACCACCACATGTTATAAAATATAGTAAAAATTCACGTTTTATATTCACTCACCGACCATTTTGTTAAATACAGCACCATCACTGGCCTGAACTGTTAATGCAAGGTAGGATGGATCCATGATTTGATTTCTCGAGGCAGAAATTGAGACTAATCACTTGTTTTGGGTGATCCTGTGTGACTTTGCCTTTGTTTCCTATTCTTAGCTGGCAGGAGTGACAGGTGTGGTCTTCTGCTGTAGCTCACATCTTTTTCAAGGTTCCACATGTTGTGCATTCAGAGATACTTATCTGCATACCTTGGTTGTAATGAGTGGTCATTTGAGTTACTGTTGCCTTCTTATGAGCTCACATGATTGGCTGATTAGATATCTGCCATTATAAGAATGAAGTATGAATAAATAAGACTGAAGCTTCTCACACTTAGAATGGGCAATGCCTCTACCTGTGCTACACAGGGAAGACAAAGTTTAGTGAGAATTACAACTGGAATCTAGGTCAAACCACTTTTATTTTCCAGAGTATGATAGGCTTGTTTAAAGTCTCGTCTGAGGACGTGTGGAGAAAACAGGCTGACAGTAGTTTTTCTGTGGAAGCACAATCAGACTGGTGGAGACATCCAGAACAAATGAGTCAACAGGCTCCTGACCACAAAGGCTAAAAGTGAACTGCTGAGCCACAAACATTAAAGTAGGCTGGTTCTGTTGTGAAACAGCACTTCAGAGTACTCACATTGTTTTGCAGATGGAGTGAACTGTAACAAAGAAAAAGAAAGAAATCCAAAATTGGAGAAAGCTTTAAAGAATCCAGGAACTGCAGGCCTAAGTATTGTTTATTCACAGGGATAGGCTGTATAATGTGTCACATTGTTACTCACAGACAGCAATAAAGCATGAACTATGTCATGTGTGTGTTTGAAGTTAGGTAAAGTAATACTAAGCCCTTTTGTTCACAAAGTACACCACAGCACACATTAGGCCTGTTGATGGGAAAACGTGGCAATGTGATCAGAAATTCCTGTAAGAGGAACAACAATGCTGCACGGTAATGGTGTTAGTGTGCAGCAAAGGCTTGTATGTGACTAGCTTCAAGTGTTTATAGCTTCTTTCTCAGTTCAATAGTCCACCTGAGGTTAATTTCAAACAGAACAAATGTTGTTTTACATGCCTTCGTGCATTTATAGAGGTCAACATAAGTAACAGCTCTGTGACATCCCTCATTCTCACCTGTATTTATTATGTACAGTATTGTGCAAAAGTTTTGGTCCACTGTCTCTTTATATTTTGCAAAGAAAATGGGAAAATAGCGCAGTGGTTTATTGAAACATGTGCCAGCATACATGGAAATAAGATACTATATGAACCAAAAACAGGCCTTGAAACACAATATTTTGTATAATCACCTTTATTCTTCAGCACAGGCTGAACTGTCTTAGCCAAGCTTTCTTGTAATTTCTTTAATTAGCCTTCAGGAATAGTTCTGCAGGTTTCTTAAAGTACATTCAAAACTCTACTACGAATGTTGGATGCCTTTTGTTGTGTTATCTGTCCAGATGATCCCACACTGCTTCAATAATGTTGAAGTCTGGGCTCTGGGGAGGCCAATCCACGACTGGCACTGTTAAATTGTGTTTCTCTATCCCGGTATGCTTTTACTGCATTGGCATTGTGTTTGGGATCATTGTCATGGTGAAAAAATGACCTTGTTGCCATTCAGATGCTTCCCAGCTGGTACTACCTGGTAGATCAAAATCTGATGACACAGAGCAAAGGGCCCAGGTCAGCCCCAAACCATGACAGAGCCTCCTCTGTGTTTTACAGATGATTGTAGAGTCTTACAGTTTACCTCTCTCCTGATCTCTTCAATACGTGTTGATGACGGTTTGATCAAAAAATGTTAAATGTCAAGTTTAATCACTTCATAAGACCTTTTGCCTCTGGTTTGCAGTCTAGTTCTTGTGTAATTTGGCACACCTTCCTCACTGTTTCACTTCCTTAAGAATGGCTTTTTGACAGGACACTAAACTGAGATATGCCAAGTTTCCAGCTAATAGCTCTTTAGCAGTCACATTGTCAAACTATGTTATGTTTTAAATTTTTCATACATTCAACTCAATACATCGGGAATAGACACCTGAGACAAAGTGTCAAAAGATACCAGTTAAAAGTTGCCAATTTTTGTGCTTTAACAATCTCCTTATAACCATAAACACCTGGGTGTGAGCAGGTCAGGTGATAAAGTTTGGCTTTGAAATGATCTCATATCAAGCAAAATTAAAGAGAAGAGGCGTTCCTTCAAAATAATAGCATTTGTGGAAGAGGGAAGTTTCTGCTGTTTTCTTGTTCTTTATGTATTTATTTACATAAATGTAATGTGATTTAATATATAAATTAATTACATTTGCATAACATTACATTTTAATTTAATTTAGGTTTTAATATATTGACTTGTGTTTGCTCAAATGGATTATTACGACGATATAAATGAGGAAAAAGCGGTTCTTTCCTTTTGAAAAGGTAGCACAGTTTGAGGGGTGTTTTTTTTAAAATAAAAATAAAAAAAAATTGCATTTCTTTTTTCTTCATTTCATCAACTAACAAACTGCAGCTATGGATCACCGCCATAGCGCGGTAACTAAAGGCTTTTATTCTGGCTCAAAGGGAGCGGAAATCATATCAGTTCATCTCTTCAAACTTGGCGGTCGGTGGGCGTTACTAAAGGCTCAGAAGTCCATCAACTAGACCACATAAACGTCGGTGAGAGAAGAAAACGTGACAGCATGCCGGTAAACAAGCAGTCGGGCAGCAGGATGAGAGTGACAGAAGTGGAGGAGTTTGTGAGAAATCCACCGCCAGGTTTCTCTGTGGAGACTCTCGGATCGGGTTACCGAGTCCGCTGCAACGAGGAGAAGAGCCTGGTGCTCATCGACGACTTCCAGTCCTGCGGGAAGAAGATCGTTTTCCACAACTCGCTGGGAAGGTGAGAAAAGACAGAAATGCACACCCAAATGTATATTCATTTATTTATGCGTTCATATGCACAAGCAATGAATATGAAACTCTTTGTGTTTTGCTTTTGACCACAGAAAAGTGAAAATGCACAACTTGTGGGAATACAGCAGCATGAGGAAGAGTCTGCTGTCCAAGGAGATCTATCTGCTGATTTCAGCCTGCGAAGAACAATCCTCAGTGAGCAACAAAAAGGCAGCCAGAGAACTCAGCGGTAAGTGTTTCCCTACACACAAGCTGTCATCTAACAGTAATTACACACAGTACAAAGAGCTGACAGTGGTGAAAACAACTCAGTATGTTACAGCTGTGGGCTGCTCGCTGGCACAGCTGACTCATGCAGGCCTCCAGATTTGGGTGGAGTTCACATTACAGTGAAAGCATGCTTCTTACACCATGTTTCTGCGCAAACTCTCTCCTTTTCTGACTTTTTTACTGCTTTCCTCATGAATTTCTGCCAACTGCATTTCAGTGGTGAAGCAGTATGTGGTGTGCATCGACGGAAACGAGCCGTTCACCAAGTGGCAGCTGGAGAGAGGCATGGATGGGACCATCTCTTCTGTTGCTGGAGAAAGCTACAGAGTAGATGTGAGCAGGACTTCATGGTGCTTCTGTTGCATGAGCCTCTTTTATTCAGAATCACTACATGTTACCTTTCCCTTCATTTCAGATTGACCTGACTGAAGAAATGGAGAGCTGGGCAGCAAAAAACCTCATATCTGACAACCTCATGAAGGTCAAGCCCGTGTGGAGAGACGCCTCCTTCACCCTCAAATATTATTCTGATGCTCTGTTTGACTTTCCACACTGGCTTGGCTTCAGCAATAGAACATTTAAGGTGTGTCTCTAATTGTTCTTATCAGATCTTAAACTAAATCCATGTTTTTGAGTCTCTTTAGATACAGGTTTTTGTCTAACTTTGCTTTTCTTGCATCTGTTCTTATTACAGTTGAGAATGACATGAGCCAGCTGAGGATGAAGGACGATGCAAACTTGAGTTTAACTGTTCACTTTAACTGGAGCTTGTTTTTGCTTTTCAGTAAAATAGAAGAATGGTTGAAATATTATCCTGCCAGACCGATGGCTCTCCTACCTCTGGAGATTTTAGGATCCGAGTCCAGATTTTCTGTCTGTTCAGTGGGTGGAAACTACTGACAAGGACTGAAAAAGACTTTCTGAATGTCATAAAGATTGTTTTAACACAATATGTGTATAAAACTTCTTTTGTGTGCCTGTAAATATAAATTTTTTACATGATTTTTAACTACTGTATGTACTGTAAGAAGGGTTTAAAGTAGTCAAATCTGTGCTGCTGCAAAATGAAATGCTCGTACTTTTGCACTAAGAAAATATATTTGTTCATGACAATTGCTTGCTTGTTTTTCTTTAAAAAAGCAATAAATGCTTTAAAAACAAAGAATCTCGTATTTCAGTGCATAATGAAGAATTCACTTTGGGTCTGTATTTTATGGTTTGGGTCTATGAACAATGATATTCCAGGTAATGGTGTGCTTCTTGTGACAATGGGACCCAAACGAAATGTAGTTGTATTTTACATTTTCTTGGCAGAGAGTTGACGTAAACAGGAATGTGTTTGATGTGCTATTTTAATGTTGTAAGACTCAGAGTTATTGCTTTAAAGCTCTCTGGCAACAATATCAGTACAAATTTAGATTGCATCTATTTTGACCTGACTCCAATGCAATCGTAAGTGTTGCAGCTTTACATTAGTGAATTCTTCCGACATCCACCTGAACTTATTGTTCTGCCATGTTGGACCTGCAATATCAACATTATAGGAGGGGCTCAGGTTTTTGCTGAAGACTGTAAAAAAGTTGTACAACTAATTTCACCTAAAGCGTGATAAGGTACCAACAGGATGAGTGAGAGGTCCAGGTCAGAGGGGCTAAGTGAGGCCTAGGAGGCACCGATCAGCTACAGCAGCTTATGAAACAAAGCTACAGTTAAGGGTTCAATTGATCTCCACCCATAATTCCTGAATAGGGGAAAACTACCCTTAGAGATAAAACTCTTTGTATCAGGTTATAAACATGTGCGATAAGGTTGTTTAGTTCAATGCAATTTGAATTATGTCACTAAATCACAACAACAGTAGTAGATATATTGGTTTACATATTCTCTTGCATCGGGAAGTGAATCCAGTGTAAAGTATCTGCCAGATTAAAGATGTAGATCTAAACAATGTGGTGACCCCTGGTGAATAAAGGAGCAGACAAAAATAGCCAATTGATGCTTTTGAGATGGGAGCCAATGGGTATTGACTCCACTCCAGGAACTACAGGTGTTTTTCACTTCTTTGCTGGCTTTGCTTTTCAGCCACAGGTTGTAGTAACATATTTGTCTTGTCTATCGTTTTGAAAGAACTTCTCTAACCTTTTTACATATGAATATAATGTGTGTCCACACACCTTTGGACATATAATGTAAGCACCACTAAATTCAGAAGCAGGTGTGATTTTGTTCTTCTCAGAAACATACTGTGATCTACAAGCAGAGAGCAAACGCTGCTCTCATCTGTTTGCCTTTATATCATAAATTAAATTCTCTGTGTGGGTGTGCAATGTTTACACTCTCCTTTACATTCATTTATGAGTCAGACATGACATTAATACTAAGTGTGATAAGCATCCATGCAAATGCGACCGGAACAAGCGTAAACACAAGCTGTTATTAGCACATTTTGAGGTCACCTGCGACAAGAGCCTAGGAAACAATCACAGATCATTTACAGACAGCAGAGCTGAAATGGCTGTGACAACAACAAAGCATGCAGATTTCTGAGTGCCTGAAACTTTTTAAGTGTTTGAGGAACAAAGATGAGAAGGAAAGTCAGGAAATGCTGACAACAGTCTCTTAATACATTGCAGTAAACAATAAAGCACGTTTGACAAAGTCGGTCTCGTGTAAAAAACACATACTTCACAAGATGTGTTATTTATGTTTTCTGTCTTACTTATAGTTTCCTTCAGTACACTCATTTCTTTTTAAAAATAATAAAACAAATCCAAAAAGATAGCAGGGATATTATACCATCAGAGATGAACATATCCCTGTATGGTTGACGCTGTACTTCAGAGAATTTCACAAACCTTTTTCCGTGTTTGCCTTTGCTACTCAGAGACACACAGGAACGGTGGGAACAGAGCAGGAAATGGCATGCAGTAAAAGGATGGCCAAGGAGGAACAGTGACTGGCAGTAGTTGGAAAATGATTAATGACGGAAGTGTGTAAAAGTATGAATTTAGCTAAAATAGTGCAAATGTTGTTTGCTTATCCCTAACAATACGTGCACTGTAGCCTGTGATATGTACTCAAACCAATTGGTCACCAGGTCACTTGATCCATAGCCTTTAAAAAGAGGTTATGAAGGGAGTAGCACCATTTAGGGGTCTTATCAGTGATTATTTAGATGCAATTAGTTGCAATCATTTAACAAAATATACATTTCTTGTTTGTGAAACATGAGATCTGTTGGCTTTTCTGTCTACATGATAGAAAATGTTCAGGCAAATGAAATAAAGTGTAGATGACAGGCTGATTTTTTTCCCCTTATTTTTTGTCTTTTCATTCAAGATTGAGCCATTATCCATCCATTCCCTCTATTTATCCTCATTAGGCTTGCAGGGGACGGGGCTGGAGCCTATCCCAGCTACCACAGGGCAATACTGGACAGGTGTGACTCTCATGTCTGCCTCTGTGACGCAGAAAGCAGACATGAGCCATTAGGTGAGTTAGAAATATTAGAGGTAACTTTGTGTCTGCTGTAGCGTACCTGTGAAAACTCATGTAATGGATGATGTGTGGAACATCAGGTATTACTGTCATACTGTAACTATTCACTGTGTTCATTACAGATGAATTTGATAACTATACCTGGTGTCTCAGAGACTTCACATTTTCTGCATGATGATGGAGACTCCTTATTTCTTCTACCAGCACTATATGTGCTGTATGTGTTTATTTTCTGCTTTTATAAAGAATTATAACATTTTTGTGTGTTTCTTGTCTCTGATCAAAAAATGTTTTACTTTGATTTTGGTGTTTCTTTTTCCTCTTTTATTAGATTTCTTTTATAAACCTCTGGAGTGTTAAAGTCTCTCCTACAGAACCACATTTGATCATTTAATGCACTGAACTAACTGAGCTCTCACTTTGCTGGGTAAATGTTATGTCTACAGAATGCAATGGAAAACATAAAAAATAATGAAAACCTATTTCCAAAACACTGCTGTCAGATATTCTGATTTTTTTTAATGAACAGTTTAATACAAATAATCAGTTAACAGCAATAAAAAAAAAAAGGATGAACCAATTTCTGCTTCCTTTCAAACAGAGACAAAAAAATCACTTGCCAAAATTGCTTTAAACTCCTGAATTTATCAAGATCAAGTGAGTGCTCTGATCCACTGAAGATATTGTCCAGTCTGCCTCACACTGTCCCCCAGTAGGTGCATTTGACCCCAGCAGTGAGAGCCCGCTCAGAGTTCGCCTCCCCACCTTACCGGGTAAATCAAAATCGATATGCTGCTCCATTGGCAGCATAGCGGTGAGGTGGTTAGCACTGTGACTAGGGATGGGTATCGTTTAGGTTTTATCTGATACCGGTGCCAAACCGGTACTTTTGAAACGGTGCCGGTGCTCGAACCGGTGCTTAAAGAATGGAGAACACAAAATTGGTCCAAAAACCTCTCATGTTCAGCTGTTTTTTTAGTAAAAAGATAACAATGTTAGCCTTTTCTGCAGCTATAGGGCATATATGGTATCACTCTTGGCTGGAAGCAGTGCTTTAACAATGGAAAAAACAAAAACTTTATCCAAAAAACTCTCATGTTTAACTGTTTCCCACTTTTTATTTGGTCATTTTTGCCTTTTTGGCCAGGGTGAAGGGAGTATCTGCCATCAAACAAGAAGACAGCCGCATGTAGCTATGATGATGTTTGCTAGTTCACCTTACATACATTAATGTAATAACGTGGTTAGCCTACTCAACGTAAATTATACACGAACAACATTAAGCTACTCACGCAGAGAAGAACGGCTGCTGCTGCCATCATCATCCTCATCATTTCTGCTACACTGGCAGGGCTAGGGGCCAGGACTACTCTTCAGCTTTTTGGGGGATGTTGCTAACTCTTCGTCCGATAACAGGCACCACACCTGCAGTAGATGCGCTCGGTGTGAGGTCTCGCAGCAAGCTATCAAATACGGCGCATTTTTCGGCTTTTAAAAAAAACACTATGCGTCGCCAGGTGTTTCATCGGATTTCAGGTGTTACCTCCTTTCCACAGTATCACCTTAAAGCACTTGTTGCAGGCTGCTGAGTTTGCATCTTTTGCTGTGAAGTACAGCAAGACTTTTGACCGCTTCGCCTTGGGCATTTTTAATCTGTAGCGCTGCTCTAAAAGAACGTACGTACCTGGACCCGCCTACTATCCCCGGAAACGTAAAATGATTGGCTAGAATTCAAAGTGTATCACATCTCAGGAAAAAAAAGCACCGAAATAAAGCACCGAAATGTGCGCTGCTTTTCGGTCTGGTTACTACCGTTTATGTCAGAACCGGTGCCATCATGGCACCGGATACCGGTACCCATCCCTAACTGTGACTCTCTCAATGCATGTTTAGCATAACTAGTTATTTCGAAGTGGCTCAAGTTTGAACAGAGACTGGAGCCTGTGCAGGAATGGCAAAACATGAGCGATATGTGATTTGTAAATGTGATCTGAAGTTAAATAAAGCAACAATATAACCACTTGCTCCTAGAGACAAACAAAGCTTGAGCACAGGGCCTGCAACGTGATAAGAAATTCCCATAAGTGGGGCAGGCTGTTGGAATGAAGCAGAAACACAGGTTGCAGGTTATTCATTAACCACCAATGTTTTAAAATGCTCTGCGTTTTCATTGAGTCTCTGTTTGTGCAGGCCTACTCGTGCATATATATGTAGGTCATTTGATAAAAGCTGATCCATCATATGCTCTACTCTACTAAATGGAAAGTAAACAAAAGTGAATTCAAAATAACAGCACCAAGGACTCATATTTTCTCAGTTAACCTGTATATGACGGCCAGACCACAATGAAACTCCCGTTTCTGACAGTGTACCGAAGTTTAACTACACACTGAATCCCCCAGATATCTTTTAATAATTTAAAAACTACAACTTCAACACTAAGTTTCAGTTTTTCGACACGCTGAAAAATGCTGCTGTAGTAAATGTAATAAATGTGTCCACATGACTGTCATAAAGTATAAGTAATAGGTCTGTAAAATACAGGAGAGATTGCACACTGATCAGAATGTCCTGTAATAAAAAAAAAAGTATGCTTTTTTTTGTTACTGTGGGCCCACTATGAAAACATCACACGCACCCACACACACGCATTTTTAGTTTAGATAGTGAAAAACCAGAAATACATTTTCCAAAGCTTCAGTGGGCCAGATTCAATTCTAGCCCCAGTGCTCTATGTTTGACACCCCTTGCCTATGGGCTATGATTAATTGCTTGACCTATTTTACAAAACACCATTAGACCTCAAGCGCGACGTCTTCACCATGTTTTATTTCGCCAACAGTTCAAACCACGTTATTCCCTCTAAACGTTCACAGAGAGACGTAGAATCATATTTAATTAATCGTGTACAGACACTGCATTTTTATGATACATTTCAGCTGCAATTATGCAAAATCTTCCTTCTTCTTCGATCTTTCCTTCTGAGAAGCTGGAATCGGCCGCTGGCGTCTTTAAACAGGATGAGTTAAAAGGTTGAATCACCTGATCAAGCGGTAACCGCGCTTTAGTTAGCGCGGTAACTAAAGGCTTTTATTTTGGCTCAAAGGGAGCGGAAATCATATCAGTTCATCTCTTCAAACTTGGCGGTCGGTGGGCGTTACTAAAGGCTCAGAAGTCCATCAACTAGACCACATAAACGTCGGTGAGAGAAGAAAACGTGACAGCATGCCGGTAAACAAGCAGTCGGGCAGCAGGATGAGAGTGACAGAAGTGGAGGAGTTTGTGAGAAATCCACCGCCAGGTTTCTCTGTGGAGACTCTCGGATCGGGTTACCGAGTCCGCTGCAACGAGGAGAAGAGCCTGGTGCTCATCGACGACTTCCAGTCCTGCGGGAAGAAGATCGTTTTCCACAACTCGCTGGGAAGGTGAGAAAAGACAGAAATGCACACCCAAATGTATATTCATTTATTTATGCGTTCATATGCACAAGCAATGAATATGAAACTCTTTGTGTTTTGCTTTTGACCACAGAAAAGTGAAAATGCACAACTTGTGGGAATACAGCAGCATGAGGAAGAGTCTGCTGTCCAAGGAGATCTATCTGCTGATTTCAGCCTGCGAAGAACAATCCTCAGTGAGCAACAAAAAGGCAGCCAGAGAACTCAGCGGTAAGTGTTTCCCTACACACAAGCTGTCATCTAACAGTAATTACACACAGTACAAAGAGCTGACAGTGGTGAAAACAACTCAGTATGTTACAGCTGTGGGCTGCTCGCTGGCACAGCTGACTCATGCAGGCCTCCAGATTTGGGTGGAGTTCACATTACAGTGAAAGCATGCTTCTTACACCATGTTTCTGCGCAAACTCTCTCCTTTTCTGACTTTTTTACTGCTTTCCTCATGAATTTCTGCCAACTGCATTTCAGTGGTGAAGCAGTATGTGGTGTGCATCGACGGAAACGAGCCGTTCACCAAGTGGCAGCTGGAGAGAGGCATGGATGGGACCATCTCTTCTGTTGCTGGAGAAAGCTACAGAGTAGATGTGAGCAGGACTTCATGGTGCTTCTGTTGCATGAGCCTCTTTTATTCAGAATCACTACATGTTACCTTTCCCTTCATTTCAGATTGACCTGACTGAAGAAATGGAGAGCTGGGCAGCAAAAAACCTCATATCTGACAACCTCATGAAGGTCAAGCCCGTGTGGAGAGACGCCTCCTTCACCCTCAAATATTATTCTGATGCTCTGTTTGACTTTCCACACTGGCTTGGCTTCAGCAATAGAACATTTAAGGTGTGTCTCTAATTGTTCTTATCAGATCTTAAACTAAATCCATGTTTTTGAGTCTCTTTAGATGCAGGTTTTTGTCTAACTTTGCTTTTCTTGCATCTGTTCTTATTACAGTTGAGAATGACATGAGCCAGCTGAGGATGAAGGACAATGCAAACTTGAGTTTAACTGTTCACTTTAACTGGAGCTTGTTTTTGCTTTTCAGTAAAATAGAAGAATGGTTGAAATATTATCCTGCCAGACCGACGGCTCTCCTACCTCTGGAGATTTTAGGATCTGAGTCCAGATTTTCTGTCTGTTCAGTGGGTGGAAACTACTGACAAGGACTGAAAAAGACTTTCTGAATGTCATAAAGATCGTTTTGTTTGTGTAAATATTTATTTTTACATGATTTTTAATTGTTGTACTGTTTGAGGGGTTTTATAGTGATCAAATGTGTGTGTGCTGCACAATAAAATGTTTACAGATTTTGTAATGTCAAATCAATATTTGTTTGTGAGAATTATTATATTATTTTTCCAAAAAATGCAATGAATCTTTTAAACAGTGTTTTTTAATGCAACAGAGATCCAGGAGCTAAATTATTCATGTGGAAAGGTTACATGACACAAACTCATTTAAGGGATAAGCAGAAGAGCAGTTGCAGCGTTAGTGATGGTTTCCACATATTCCTTATAGTCGCTGCCGTAGAAGCGCACCAGCAGGTAGTTGGCAATGCCAATGACACACATCAGGGAAAGGAAGGTGATGACCCGTTTTCCAAACAGGTAACCTGGGGTGCTGTACAGATGTGAAAAAATTAATGCGATACACAGAATACATGCTACTGGGTCTGTAGGAATTTACCTTTGAGAGGTTTGTCCCAAGTATCCAACAAAGTACTTCTGCCTGACGACGAGATAGATGATCCCAGCGAAAGCAGCGGGAGCTTCAAACAGAGGACAGAAAAAGATTCTGTATCTGGTTTCATAATATGCTGTGGGTGTTATATGGTTGAGGTCTTTTTCCACTTAGTCAATCTCGACTCTGTGGCACAAACAGTAATATTTCAGCCAATAGTGTGCTTCATTCTTGTGACATCTTCACCCAAACAGAGCATAGGCCCATTTTGCATTTTACTGGAGAGAGCTCATAAGTACAAAACACCCTGACCAACTCACACTGCACGCACTGTTTTTGAGGAAAAATCCAGTTATCCAATCCTATACTATTGAATGTTGTAACTGTTATGTAAAGTTTATTACATAAGTGTTTATATACAGTTGTGGTCAGGAGTCGAATATCATCATGAATGTGAATACCGAAAAAGAATAAAAAGGAATTCGATTCAGTTTTATTTATATAGCACAAAATCATGAGAGCAGTCTCCCCAGGGTGCTTTATAGTATAATTAGTGCTGTCAGCATTAATTGTGTTAAAATGACGTTAACGCCATAATCGCATTAACACGGCAAATCTCCGTTAGCGAGTTATTGCGGATCGCCCCGTGCAAGGGGCTGCATGGCGCTAATGCGTTAACGACCGTGCTAACGCGTTGACGTTGTGCAGCGCTTGCACAGGGCGATCCGCAATAACTCGCTAACAGAGATTTTCCGTGTTAATGCGGTTATGGTGTTAACGTCATTTTAACACAAATAATGCTGACAGCACTAATTATAAAGGTATTTTAGGTAAGGTCAGGTAATACAGAGAAACAGGCCAACAAGTAAAGAGAAAAGTTTAGTGGTCAGACGAGAGATAAAATAAGCTATTTGCTCGCAGTGGCAAAAGGTCAAACATGGTGGTGGTAGCATCACGCTCTGAGGGTGTTTTGCCTCCAGCAGTACTGGTATATTTCACAAAGTGGATGGAATAATGAAAAAGAAGGATTACATCCAAATTCTTGAACATCATCTTAAATCAGCAGCAAGATGGTTAAAACTTGTTGAAACACAGTTATTGAAAAACTGTTAGGTGTTTGAACAGGACAACGATAACAAACACACATGGAAACTGATTTCGATGTGTGTTTGCTATCAGGCTAACATTGAACAGGCTAACATCCCAAAGCCCTGACCTCAACCCTATACGCTAAGCCAGGACGGTGCCAGGAAATCAGCCAATTTCAATGCAATCTGCCAATCCTTCCAACAAGACTTGTCAAATATCCAACCAGAGTTATTCCAGAAGGTTCTTGATGGCTACCAAAAGCATCTGGTTGAGGTCCAAATTACTAAGGGACATTCAGCTAAATTTTAGTGGGGTATATATTGGAGCTTGTATCTAAACCTTTGACCATGTGTGGATTACAAAGAATCCAAAATAAATCCAAACAAATCACTACACACAGAAAAAAGAACAGTTGAAAGAAATCATTAAAAGCTCCAAATTAGCATGACATTCATTCCCATAATGAGTTGATGTAAACTCTGGACCACAACTCTGGCTTGAAGCACAGGTTGGTATTTTAAGCTCCCAGTCTGCTGACATGGGAATATATGGAGACTAACTTGCTGTTGGATCCAGCCTCAAGTAGGCACTAGAGGAACTGCATTTTATGTCAGCACTTGTGCTTGTGTTTTATTTTATTTTATTGATTTGGCCTAAATTGTTAAATTGTAACAACATGATCCACACTCTTGTGGCCACAGAAGGTTAATGTCAGTAAAGTCATGTGCAGATCTGACTTTCTACCTTTGAAAAACAGCAGCGTTTCAGGCATATTGGATTGTGTTGTGTTGTATTTTGCAAGGAGAGAACAAATACTTTTCTAAATGTTTGCTTTTGTTTCCTGTGTGGGTGTGCACTGTTTACAGCCTCCTTTACATTCATGAATGATTACCTTGACTGAGACACAGACCAGCACACCACATTACTGCCAAGAAAGTGGGGTAAGCATCCATGCAGTTGCGACTAGAGAAGAAGTTTAAACAAAAGCTGTTATTAGCACATTTCAAGGCAAGTGTGAAGAAACTATGAAGCAATGGCAGATTAGTTAAAGGCAGAAGAACTGGAACGCCTGAGTCACAAAATCTAGCATTTTGTGAGTTTTTTGTTGTAATTGTTGTGGAAGACACTTTGAAATGATAGTTTCCAAATTACCAAGTACTTCACAAAGGTTGAAGCATAGTTTATTAAAAACAACAATTTGCTTTACTATTCTTCTGCTTCTTTGTGAAGGAATGAATTAGCATGTTGAAGATCAATCAAACAAACTTCTTGACATGTCATTGCAACTGTATAGGTCAGGGGTGGGCAATCTCAGTCAACGAGGGCCGGTGTCCCTGCAGGTTTTAGATGTGTCCTCGAACCAACACAGCTGATTTAAATGGCTAAATTAGCTCCTCAACATGTCCTGCAGTTCTCCAGAGGCCTGGTAACGAACTAATCATGTGATTCAGGTGTGTTGACCCAAGGTGAGATCTAAAACCTGCAGGGACACCGGCCCTTGTGGACTGAGATTGCCCACCCCTAGTATAGATGGAACAGATATATGAGAGGTTGGCCTTAAATCAGGGGTGTCGAACTCCAGGCCTCGAGGGCCGGTGTCCTGCAGGTTTTAGATCTCACCCTGGGTCAACACACCTGAATCAAGTGATCAGTTCATTACCAGGCCTCTGGAGAACGGCAGGACATGTTGAGGAGCTAATTTAGCCATTTAAATCAGCTGTGTTGGATCAAGGAAGCAACACATCCTTGTTATTTCACCATCATGTATTCAAATAAGGTCAGCGCCAGCCAGCTCTTTCCCCAACCGGGGAGGGTTCAAGCAAATTAGGACTGCCTCTGGATAGAGTTAACATTTGGTGGATTATGAGGCCGAATGGAAAGCCTATTAGGAAACAAATGTGATATTGTTTCAGTTCGCTGGTATTGATGTTGCAATAGAGAACTAATTGTTGAAGAAAGAGCACTCACTTGGCACAAGACACTCGCTCAAAAGCTGATGTGCGGGTATTATGGTTCTTGCATTCCCTCTCCACCTTCTGTGCGAAAAAAGCTTAAAAACAGAGAGTCAAGATTAAGCATTTGTGATGTGAGCGGTACATTTTCAGTCACTGGGTTAGAGTTTCTCACCATTCTGAAGCACGCTGACAAGAGTGACGATGACCAGGAGGTAGATATTTTCCACCACTTTGTTGGAGTCCATGATTATCCTGTGAGCTTTAGGAGCAGGTGTTTGCTGGGCTGAAAGAGACAAAGATTGTCTTTCACATCCAAACAGGCGTATTTAAAGTCAGTAGCAAATCATAAACCTGATCTCTCTCTTTGTGACATCATGTTGTCCCATCCCACCTCCATCCCACATACACACTTGTTTGTGGCTTCCCCTTTATGTAAATGATGCTCTGGTTTAATACAGAGGGCTGCAAACAACTTTGCTGCTACTTCCTCTGTGTGCTTGTGTAAGACCGGATTGCATGTAAAGGCCTGGCTTGATGTTTTGCAAAATTATTTGCATCACTATTACGCTATGTGTCACCTCTCATTACTCCCAGTAATTATATACATGAGTAGTGTTATGAACAGACACTTGAAGTATTTCTGGCAATAAATAATCAAGACCATGCATGGAGAATGTGTCAACATATACAACACAGTGCAAAATGTTTGATTTAACCCTCATTTCTTTATATTTTGCCTCAAAAGAAACAGACTTTCTATATACATTTGTTGTTATTTATATTATTTTAAAATAGTATATTTTGGTACTTTGTCATTTGTTCCAGTTTCTTTAGTTAAATGTATGAAACATGTCAAAGATAACACCGTTTGGCATACATAACATTTTATTTTTGTACAAAGAAGGTGATTCCCAAGGAGCTGTTAGTTGAAAACTTAGCATTTTACAGCACAGTGTGCAAGTCGAGGACAAAAGATTTACAACAGGTGAACAGTATGTGAAACTTTGTCAAAAAAAAAAGAAGAAAAATCCACCTGACACAGCACCGAGAGATGCATTTAGCCCTTCATGATCCATTCACGACCCATTGTCTTCAATGAAGTTTCATCCGAAATGGTTTCAGTGGAAGGGAGGCTGTCAAGACATGGCAATAACAACACACAAGAGCTTTGAATGTCCTTCAAGAAGACTTCCTGAAGGCGACTTTACGAAAGTTTGTCGAAAAGAGTTCAGGATGTGTTGAAGAATAAAGTTTGTTGGAATTGTACAAACTCTTTTTTGCCTTATATATAGTAATTCCGAGTATGTTTGCAGATGTTTCAATTAGTTGCTGACCTATTTTCTAGTTTCCTAGAAAAACGTAAATTACAGCATACTGTATAACACAACATGCATTTAAAAAGAAGGTACCCCCCCAGAAACAATGTAATCATTTTTTATTCTACAAGAGTAAAAGTAGAGTAAAAATAGAGCTGGCTTATTCTTATTCTGATTTGACCCACTTACAGTCAAATAGCACCTGCGTGCGCCTTTCAAAGGAAATGCAACGTCCTCGCTGATTTTTTTAAAATCTTTTTTCAAAACTTTATATTGAATGACTTTGATGCACTCTCGTATCGACTAAATCCAAATAAAGACGTCCTCCGCCCTACAAAACCCAAACCCGAAGATGTCCAGAGACTAATGTCGTTCTTAATTTAAAAAAATGTTTTTGCACACCTCTTCCTAACACCTACAGTGTAACACCGAACATGTTTATAATGCCTTTGGTTTACAAACACCAGTGAAGATGAACTGGACTAAGGAGCTAGCTTAAAACGTGCTGTACTGTGTCAGCTTTCGGGGAACGAATCGCTAACGTTAAAGTTATTTTAGGAACGTCATGGCGTCAGGAACAAAAGTACCATTATCATCCTATCATCTCCTGATTCGTTTGCTATCCATTTATGTCATATACATATGATGATGACTTTTGGCCACAAATCCCATATGGTCTAGCGGTTAGGATTCCTGGTTTTCACCCAGGCGGCCCGGGTTCGACTCCCGGTATGGGAACGCCCTTTTTCCTGGAGTTTATTCTTTTTACATATCGTCACCTTAGCAGATTCAGGGTGCTTTATATAAAAACTTCACATTACAAAACGATACCATCCACAGGACCACACACGCAGAAAGCTTTGCTTTAATAAGTGCTTAATTTTAAATTTCCTCACCAATAAATGACACAACTCAAAAGCCTAGGTTGCCAATGCTAATGCTGTATCTTATTTAAAAGCTTATCAACTGGCTGTGTAAAACATGCACCCAATAAACAGTTCTGAAACAAAGCTGCAGCCACCAAATGCAAATTCTGAATTATTTGTGGTTGGTAGTAAATTTACCCGCTACCAACCAGCATTTCCTGAGATTCTCTTGCGAATATGGAATATCATTAAATTGTTTATTGTTAAAACAACAAGTGTGCAGTATGGTACTCAACCAATAACTGGGTACTTGAATGACCTGAAACCAGCCCATTTTACATTTAATACTAAAGTTTTAAGTAACTAAAGTTGAAAAATCTGAACATAAATATTTGATTTCTCAAACAGGAACCTAGTTGGAGGTTATAGTTATGTCCTGCCCCTTCCTTTTCATAATAACTGACATTTTGACAATTACAAGAATCATATAAAGAATTTATTATTTACACTAAAAGACAGTTATAACTAAGTAATACATCAACACAAACAGAAACACAAAATTTAATTGGCTTCAAATGGCCAGTTCCTTAATTCAAAGTGACAAAATTGAAAAAAAAAAAAACCACAAACCCCCCCCCCCCCCCCCCCCCAAAAAAAAAAATTAATCTGTTATTTAACATGCCTCCAACATGACTGACACACCTACAAACCTTCATTAACAGAAACATAAATACACATTGAGGAGTTCATCCTTCTTTAATATGAACTAAAAAAAAAAAGACAAGGTATAGCTGTTAAACAACTCCACATAATGGTAAACATCACAGCTTAAATGAAAAGGTCAAGTGCGCTGAGTGCCTCGGTTTCCATGTCGGTCGGGGTATGACTCACAGCCTGAGAGAGGAACTCGTCAAGGAAGTTTACGTCATGTTGCCCGTTTGTTCCGCCATTCATCTCTGATGGTCTCCCAGCAGCCTCGACCACACGCTCGGCTCCGTCAGGCCCATTGGCGAACATCTCGAAGAAGCCCGTGCTGTCTGGTGAAAGGTTGCTGGCTGTTGTTGCCGGCGAGAGCAAGTCTGACAGGAAGTCGTCACTGGTGGCTCCATCGTAGGTGCTTGAGGTGACGGTGCTGGGAGAGTCCAAGTCAGTGCTGTCCGGTCGGAGCTGTTTATCCAACATCTTATTGATTCTAGCAAGCTGCTTCTTCCTTGATTTGAGTTGCTTAAGCAGTTTGTATCTGAGGGCTTCTGTGCTGCCGAGGCCTACAGGAACCTCTGAGGAATGGCTGCCATGTCTCTTTAGAGAGGCTTTAAGGAATGCCTTTGCTCCAGGTGTAATCAGGGACATACTAGACATTACTGTAGGGGTGGCAAGGTGGTTAGAAGTGACTGGTTGTGACTGCACAGTAGGTGATAGGAGGGGTTTCTGGTTGTTTAAGCTCTTAGCACGAAATGCCCCGTACATGTCTGCAGCTTTCACTGGCAGATCTTCGCTGTCCTCTGTCCGGAGTTGTAGTTTTGGGTAGAGCGCCATTGGAAGATGCGGTCTCTTCACAGGGTTGGGGGTAGAGTGAACAGGAGGAGGAGGAGGAGGGGGCTTTAATTGTGTGTCTGAGGCAGGGGCAAACTTAGCAGTGGACTTCTGAACTTGGTTTAGTGGATGTTTGCTAAGCAGGAAGGACCAGCGAGCATTCTGATCTAGTACTGATGCTGATGTGAGATCGCTCTCATTGGCAGAGAGGGGTGGGTTATCAGTAGAAGACATGAGGGAACCCTGTTGTGTAATTTCAGTAGATGGACTCTTATCCTCAGTATCAGGGACCACAGGCTGTTCACAGTTTACTCCACAGGGCTCTGAAGATGTCGATGGTGAAGTATGCAAAGCTGCTTTTGATGAAGCTACCTTTTTACCTTTTGCTCTGCTGACGGTTTTCCCCCTGCTGATTCCTTTCCCTCGTCCTCTCCTGGCACCGGGCACAAATGTTGGATCGCTGGACGAGCCGTCCCCTGAGTCGGGATCACTTGAGGTGGAGGGAAGGTCAACACTGGGACAGTGATGCAGTTCATTACCTTCGGCAGCAGAAGAGCTGTCTAGTGTGGAGTCAAGCGTTTCATTCTTACCAGCGGTGTTCAGATCTAGAGTTTTGTGGTTGTTGTTTAAAGACTGCATTTCTACATCGGGTTTTACTTCAACCAGTGTGAGCGTAATGATTTCACTGTGGGTTAGGCCCTCAAAAGTGTCGAGCAAAGTGGTGGCACCTATGGAAGTATCAAAGCCTGCCGTGACTGTTGTGTCCATGATGCTGCTGGTGTCTTCAGTGAGAGCGCAGATGATGTCGGTGTCGTTATGAGGAATAAGAAGAGACTGATCTGGACTGTGAACCAACACCCCATCCGCTACTGAACCTTCATTTAAACTGTTGTTTCTCTCATTGTCAGAGAGGGCAGATGTGGAGGAGGAAGAACAGATGTGAAGCTCTTTGTCGTCTTCCACCTCCCAGAAGACGATATGCATCTCATTAGCGGGGACCTGAAGCTTCTGGTGGGTCTTACAGTCAGGGTATTTTAAATCATCATATTCCAGCCACGAGCCTGCAAATTAAAAAAAACAAAAAAACAAAAAAAAAACACAACAAATGGTTACAGCAAAATGCTGCAGGTTCAACTTGGTCGTCTATGTCAAGGGTTTGTTTTATGTGACCAATGAATAAGAAAAACTGAAATAACATAAAATAAAATAACAAAATAAATAATGCAGAATTCCGGTCTCTTCCAAGAGCAACTCTGCGCAACACAGTCTGCCATATGTCTAATCTATTCAAAGCATACTGCAGACTAGTTAATTATCTAACTTGTGAAAGAAATAGCTACACATCACAATAACATTACATTTGCAAAATCGGTAAGCTAGATACAAAATAAAATCTAATTATTCAGTATAATTATTCAATAAATCTAATTATTAAATGACAGTGAAATAGACAGCAAATAGGGTTCTTCTCTTGCATGAACTGTCCAGCAGAATGTGCTGTTGGCAAACTACGGCAGAGTCAAATCAGACTCAACCATTAAGTGATTCAACCACAAAGAAAAGCACTTAAATGTAACTTCCAGTTTAATAAAAAACAAAAAACCTAATTTGACCTCATTTATTTGTGTAAAAATACTGCACTAACAACTTCAAAATATCTACTCAATCAAATTCAACTTGTATAAGGAAAAATGCATTACAAAGATGACATATCAAATGTTTAAAGTGAGAATTGCTTTGTTTTGAAATGCTTATGATTTTATAAAAATAAATTATGCATCAAAGAGTTGGGACAGGGGCAACAAAAGCCTGAAAAGGTTGCGTAACAATAAAGAAACAATTTATCCCACAGAAACTGCTTCAGACACAAAGAGAGATGATGTTGAGCACTCTTAGAAGAAGACTACAAGTCTGTACACAGCATCTACTGAACATCTAAAATCAAGCGAGAATGGAAAAACAACTGTCGTTAAAAGGAGAGCTGATGCAACATAGTGGTAAACATTCCCCGTCCTACCGTTTTTGAAATGCTTCCGATTCATTTGAAATTGGCATATTTTTAAATAAATAAATATATATTTCTCAGTTTCAACATTCGATACTCTCTTATTTGCACAACATTAAATAATTCTGTCGTCTGTTCACATGTCACACACAAATACGTACCATCAGCGCTGCAAGTCCAGGTGACAAAGTGCTTCAGGTGACTCTTGTACTGTATGACAGTGGTGACGGAGTAGTTTCTGCCCTTGAAGTTGAAGGTGTACGTACTGACATCGTTGTTAGGGAGCCCCTCCACAAAGTGCAGTGCAAACACTGGAGGTAGACTATAAAACACAAAGCAAGGCAAAAAAAGCAAAAAGTGGTTATAGGTATAAAAAAGTGAAAATCCAGACAGACTTTAACAATGTATTTGTTTTGTTTTTAAAAAAAAATCGTATTTATTTTAACCACTCCGTGCATTAGTTTTGCAAAGAAAAACATACCCTGCAATAACTCAAGTCTGAGCTGCACTCTCTTTATTACTCTCACAGTATATTCATAAGGATACCACTGCTACAGTTTTTTGTCAAATTGTATTTCCATTTATATTTAAGCAGAAAAAAAAATCTGCATAACATATACACTCACTGGACAATTAACTGCTCGTTAAAGGAAATATCTAATCAGCCAATCACATGGCAAAAAGTCACTGCATTTAAGACCATGATATCAGGTGGTGCAGATGCTGGTACAAACTGAGCATCTGCTGAAGTTCAAAGTAAGCATTAGAATGAGGAAGAAAGCAGACTTAAGTGACTTTCAACTGGCATAACTGTCAGCGTCAGACAGGTTGGTCTGTTTTTCAAAACCTGCTCATTTACTCTCCATGTTTCAGAGAGAATGGTCTGAAAGAGAGAAAATATCCAGCGAGCAGCAGTTTTCTGGGTTAAAATGTCTTTTTGATGGCAGGGGTCACAGAGGAATAGCCAGACTGCTTTAAGCTTATAGGAGGGCAACTGTAGCTCAAATAACTACTTGTTAGAAGCAAGGTATGAAGAAAAACAACTCTGAATGAAGAGCAGTTTGAACCTTGATGCCTAATAAGACTTCACTGGCTCATGCTCCTGTCAGCTAAGCAAAACAAACGGGTCCTACAATTCACACGAGCTTAACAAAATTGAGTAACAGATGATTGGATAAACTGATTAGTTTTAATATCTTCAGTAAAATTCAGACTGAAGGGTCAGAATTTGGTGCAAAAAACATGGCAGCACAGATCTACAATCTGTGGTGTGTCAACAGTTCAGACTGATGATGGGGTAATGGTGTGGGGATTTATGCTAGCAAGGTAGTTAATAAGGTGTCCAGTGAGTTTATTGGTAAAAGTGATGATTAGATTTATTGATCTTTTACTTCTATTAATGTGTTCATTAAGTAGTTATTAAACCCTTCCATGACTGGATACAGTAATTTCCACCAACCTCTGTGGTTTGAAGACACTGGACTAAAACAATTCAACAAGATGCTAATTTATGTTCATAAACCCAAAATCCAAAAAAACAACAACCAAAAAAACAAACAAACAAACAAACAAACAAAAAAACAACCCACAACACTTTGATTCTCTTGATTCCTACCTTTCCAGCACCATAGTCCTCATCTCATTCTTCTTACAACACACATTGCAGGTGCCTAAGTGTGCTGCTTTTAGTGGGTGCCAATCAGGTACAATATTTGTTAAAGTAGGAAGAGTCTTCATATCCCTGAAAAATTACAGCATAAAATGTATTTAGGATTCAGACACAAAACAATACAGTGATGATGAGAAGTGCAACTAACTAGTTAAAAAAAAATATGCCACTACCAAGTTTTTTGTAATGTATTGCTGGCATCATATTTATTTGAGATGCTGATTTTCATCAGCTAAGCTTTCAACTCTTATGTATCTGATAACATTTCTGGCAGAAATGCAGCTGAGGAATTTGTACAAATTTGCCTTCAATTACTTAATATTTCATATTTTCCCTTTGCCCTCTTGAGAGACGCCCAAAGCAGAGTAGGGCCTCTTCCAATTCGTATAATAAACAATGCATCTGCTCCCAGCAGTATAGTTATTCTATGCTGTGCTTACACTAAGATCAAGTTTTATGGAATAAAGTGTAATGCAGTATTTTGTACACCTCAGCTGGTTAAAAATAAATGAACCTACCTTTTTCTCACAGCTGTTTTACATTTGCTGCACTTCATCTCCCAGTAAAAAGTTGCCTGGAAGAGACACTCTACCCAAGAATCCATCACGAGCAGCAGTGGCATAGCAAATACCGGAGTTTCCCTCTGACCTGAAAAGTAAAAACATGTCAGAGTTCGAACACTGTTACACGCTCAGATGCACGCTCCTATTCCAAGTGATTTTTAAAAACAATCTTTGGATGGGGATTAAGATAAACTTTAGATATCACATCAGGATAGCCATCGCCTGCTTCGCTTTCATCTTCATTATTCCCATCCATCCCTTTGCACTTACATCATGCATTTTCCAGATTTTATATATTGTAATAATTTGGCTCCAACAAGCTGAGCAAAATCCAAGGTTTGCCTGCCCGGACCCGTGTCTTTCTGATACCATCAGGTGATAATGACTGTTTTGAAGGGTTTAAGATTAAGTCTACGCATTGTGGTATGTGGTATTTTCTTGTGAAACGCCAAATATATAAAAGGATTTTACACATAACAAAGTAAAAATAAAAAACATTTTAAATTTTAAGTATTTTATTTTTTGAAGTTCTCAGATGGGGCGTTTCACATAGTGTGTAAACTACTGTACGTGTTTACATTTTACAGAAAGAACTTGCCAGAACAGGACCAACTGCTTCTTTAAATACTTCTTTTGCCACTGATCTGCTGGAAAAAACTGTACCACTAAGCTATGTTGAAAATTAATATTCAAGAACAGAGGGTTTGAGGGGCCCCATGAGCCTTGTGCGGTTGAGTTTGCATTCGCTCAGACATCTCTTCCTTGCTCACAGTAGCGTTGCGAGATTTGCATATCGTTTCTGACCTAACACTGGTTTACTATAACTGCTGGTGGATTCAGAAATGCAGTCCAGAAAACATTTGACTTTTATTAATACTTTAAAATAAACAAGTTAAGATTATATCGGTTGTCAACGCTAGGATTCTTTTTTATCAACGCTAGGAGTTTTTTTTATCCTGCATGTGGTCCAACTAAACTTTCTGAATTAGGGGAGTATGTGGGAAGAAATTACTCGGCAAATGTACAGGAAAAGCTATGGCAAATATGGCTAGCAAAAAGCCCTCAAAAAGCCAAGGAAAAATTGTTTATCAACTGCTCCCCCCCTTTTTTCCCCCAAAGATCTTTAGAGATTTTTTCCCCCGTTTTTTTTCTTTAAACATATATATTTGAGCAATTCTATCATCTCCTAATGCAAACGTTTAGTCTTTGTCAGCTAAAATGTGCTGCAACAAGCTAAATCCTGAACAAACAAGAACCAGACATGCAGAACTGGGCAGCAAGACCTGTCTGGTATATGACCTATTAAGACTTGAATGGCTGAAGACTAAAGGCTGAGTCACACTGAGGACTTTACTTGTTGCAGCAAACAGACTGAAAAATGCTTTAATGATCAGCATTTTCTTAAATAATAATGTAAAGGCAACATTTCCTGGACACGTTGGTAGTTGGAGCCCTTCTCCATTACCTAATGCATGCTTTGAGCTCAATGTATATATTTAAAACTACACTTAAAGAAAACACCCCTGGTCATAAAATACATGTATTTATAAACAAACATGCAGCTTTTCTTCTGCCAGTTCATGTTCAGTGTCATGTCTGTCAGCAAGATCATGAAACCTTGTGGAGAGGTGGAGAAGGGAAAAAATCAAATCAAATCAAAAAACAGCAACACCCCCCCCCCCCCCCCCCCCCCCAACAATGGCAGATGATGTTTATATGCTATAAATGGGTAATTTTAGCCTGTTGCTAGGTGGTTGCTAGGCAAAATAACAACATCATTTTATCTGATATAGATAAGAACCTTCAGGGACCCAAGATCCAGCTGTCCTTCAAGTTTGGCTGGAAACTTGAAGCAAATTATTAAGGAAATAATTTGGCGCTGAGAACTCACATTTAATGCAATAATTCTAAACTAATAACTATTACAACAACAATAAAAGCATATTGCAAAATCTGACAATAAATAAATAAACACATTCCAATAATACTGTATTGTGGGTGAAGTACTGCAATAATAACATATGGTAGGATGTCCAGTGATTCCCCACCTCTAGTAAAAAGACCTTTCAGATGCTACAAGTTGTTTTGAACGGCCGATGTAAGGGTATTGCTTCAGAGTATCTAAACAAGACACTAATGAGCTGTAACTTAGGTCTGAGGCGTGCGACAGGACATGTAATTTTGATTTAAGAGGTTTACTTTATATTATTAAAATAGTGTCACACAGTATGAAAACTACACCCACCGATACCTAATGAAGCTCCCTATCTGACTCCACTGTACGCTGTCACTCATTATTATAAAGACAGCAACATTAACAATCAAATGCACATGCACTTATCTTTATACATTACGCTTTTCTTATGCAAAAATTAGAAACTAACTTTGCAGTCTGTGCAAAATTTAAACTAAATCTTCTTAAGACTGTGGCTCTTACAGGCCCTCTTCCCAAATGGTGATATGAACCTTCTAAGTTTACCCAAAATACACTCTTATCTGTTCACAAAAACAAACACACACACAAAAAGATAAACATTCAGGATAACACTGACTGTTTCGCTTACTCTACATAACAGACATTAAATTGAGCCAGTGAAGCAATGATATGTTGACCTTGATATTTGTGCTCAAAATTGATCACAGATTGTGCTGAACAGAATATTTTGGCTTTAGATTGTGACGCTTGGACTGGGCGTAAAATAGATTACGTTTTAATTATAGATTACGCTTGAATGCGTTTATCAACCCAGGAACAATGTAAATTATAAATGCTAAATATCAAGCAACACCTGTGCATTTAAAAATTCTGCAAATAGCACAGTTTTCATATTATGAAGGCAAATTTTTGCATGCATTCACTGAAAACAAATGCAGACTTTTATGGAATGACCTTCTCACCAGGCTGCTCAATTATGACAAGAACTATTACAATGACTATTTTGGTCAATATTAAGAACACAAGTCTGACATCAGAGACAAGACACATTTACTGAACTTTTTCTTGACTGAACTGAACAAAGTATAATACACAGTGGCAGAGGGTGGTCTTATTAAGGAAAGAGAAAAATCTGTCATCTCTTCCACTTATCCAATTCAGGGGCAGGAAGCACATCCCAGGTGCCATAAGGTGTGAGACAGGGTACATACTGGACAGGTTGCCAGTCTGTCGAAGGATTAAAAGACATTCATACTCACTTTCACACCTATGGTGTAATTTAGAATCACCAATTAACCTAATCCAACTAAATGCATATCATTGGACTGTGGGAGAAAGCCGGAGAGAAGCCACACAGAAACAGGGAGAACTCTGCACAGAAATGCTTGGCCAGTTGGTGTATTCAGTCCCAGGACCTTCTTGTTGTAAGGCAACAGCACTAACCAGGAAAATCTGGCATTGTTAATGAATGTTGGATTTTATAACACCAGACAAAAAGAAGCAGTGAAAGTGAAACAAATACAATAATTGCTTTATCTCTATTATCTTGTTTACATAATCTCTAAATGTCAAACTCATAAATGAAAAGAAAATCTGGTTAGTTGCCCCACCCTACTTCCTGTATTGTTTGGGCAAACGCGACCCCTCCAGCACTAGTTGCCTTATAATTAAGGCTTTGAGTGGTTTTAGTGTGACTGAGCTGATAATGTGTGTGGATTAAACCAGTAGCAGTAATACACAGAAACAGGACAACATTCCTTAGAGACAGAAATTCCTCATGGGGATCTCAGCACAGCTACACCTTTATTTTCAATGTTCTCATTGAACATAGACATGCTGATAAATGCTTAAACAGGAGAACACCACTCTGCTTACGCTTTTAAATAGCATTCACTGAAAAACTTGTCTCTTAAAGACATGACTTAAGACTGCCTGAAAACACTTACCAACCTGTCATGAACCTTCATTAAGTGTAAAACTCTTGAGCTTACCGAGTTTGCAGTGCAGTTTGGGTTGCAGTAGTCTGAAGACTGACATTCTCAGACTCTGAAGGTCTGCAGTGGCCTTTTGCAGCACATGACTTGGAACCCGCACAATGCCATCTAGTCAGAAAAAATTTCCACAGAAGCAAAACAAATACAACAAATGCTGTGTTTCAACAAGTCTATTCATGGAGGTCTATGGGGCTAAAGTCACAGCCACTTTCTGTTAAGAACTTTGTTTTCCTTAGACAACAGCTATAACTACTAATGCATCTTATTAGCGCGCTGTTCACTGTAACAATCAACAGATGAAAACCGACATTAACGAATAAAAGTTAGACATCACACTCGTGCATAGATTGAAATTCACTTCAACTTACCACTGCCAGTCTGTTGGTGGACTTGAATGGCCGCACATATGTCTTCATATCCTTTTAGGAGCTGCCACAGAGATGACTGCTGAGGTTCGTCTTTAGGTTTACACCTTTGCAAACTCTTACAGTTGAACAGAGCAGCAAGCAGCGAGTCCAGCCAACACAGGTTGTCACTGTTCCTCCAGAGAAGCTGATCTGGAATAGGTACAAGATCTTCTGACTCCTTTAATGGTAAACCAGACAGATCCTCACTCTCTGACTTAACGCCCTCTGTATTCTTACAGATTTCAGTCCGTGATATTTCTGTACACATTGTCTGCTCACTTTGAGAACTCTGTGAAATATCGATTTCATTTAAATGAATGTCCTGTTCAAAGCCGTTTTGGATCCCAGGAAGACTCCTCTCGTGGTTTAACTCAATCCCTGATATACCATGGGCACTGCAATGAGAACTGAGCACAGCCTCATTTTCATCAGTAGTCAAAGAAAGTTGCAGGGAGCTTTCAGCTGAGAGCATAGAGGAGGCAAGACCATCTGCATAAGCAGCACAGTCTGGATCATTTTCTTTCACAGATTCCCTATTTGTCACTTCTGCAACTCGATAATCCCCGTGGTATCCATTCAGCTTTTCCTCATCTGTCGTGGGGGCTGCATATTGGTCATTTCTGACAGCATTTACAGCACCATCCTCTGCTGGGCTAACAGGTTTGGCAGTTACACCTTGTGGCTCGCCAAGTTCACTTGATCGAAGACGTTTGAATGAAGGTTTAATCAACTCTTCCTTTTCCTGTGTGGAGGCATTTTTTCTTTTGTTCCCAACAACTGGCTCCACGGCATCCAAGCTAGCCAAAACATCCTCCAAGGAGCGGCTGACCAGTGGGAAGAGGCACTGTGAGAGAATGGATACAAAGAGGTTACCGAAGATGACGGCAAAACAAATACATGAAACTGTGACTTGAGTGGTTGGACTTACCTGTGGGTTTGTGCAGACAGTGATCGAATCCTGGAGGCTGATTCGGTACGAGCGTAAAGCATAGCTCAGCCCCTTCGATGTACACCAAGGGCAATAGTCCAGTGAAGCAGCTCTTCCCTGCACCTGGGGAACAACATGGTGTATGTTAAAGCCCCAGACATCTACCAAGTTCACAGGTGAACTGAAGACAACAGCTTAAAAGAAAACACAAATCTAGAAAAAGATCTAACTGATGACATTCATTAATATTTTAGATTTTAGACTGCATATATTTTCAACTGATTACTTTTTTTTTTTTTAAATCAACCATTTCTTTTATCTGTCAGCAGCCTTACTTTTATATATTTACACATTATGTACACATGAATCGAAACTTGAAATACTTTACTTGATTTACCTTACAAGACCGATCAAGATTTATGTTTTAAATGCTTGTAGTGAGGAGCAGTTCAAGTGAGGCAGGACAGGGGGAGTCAAGTACTTGAAAGCAGATGCATACTTGTAACAAAATTATAAGTAGTACACAGTTTCCCATGTTACAGTATGACAGATTTGCCAATTTCAAGCCTGTCAAGACAAGTAACGTACCAACTTTCGCCTTTTACAACCAAAGATTTCCGTTTTTGTTTGTTTTTTGAATTTGCTTTGGTACTGTCCAGTCACAGTCCAGTTTCAAATACAATTCAGCTTTGCGCAAGTGACAATGAGAGGAGAACAAGAGCTCTACTGACTTTTCCCAAATACCCCGCCAGTGGTGAGGCCAAAGCCTCCAAACCAGTGTCTTCACCAGTTATTGGCAAACAGCTGCTGCGGCTATTCGGGTCCATGGCTGTCCGGTGCCATCCACAATATATAACCATGTCACCACAAACTCTCTCACCTCCGAGCACGCTAAGGAAGAAAAAGAAAACAGGTATGTTATGAAGTTATCAAGGTACAGGTTGCTTTGAAAGTGGTTTTGTTCCTTTTAATAAATTTGGTTGTGTTGCAAAAAAAAGAAAAGAAAAAAAGATCACTTTATATCTCATAGGCTTGAAACAGTGATGGTAATGCATAACATTAGAGGTACATTAATCTGTGTTTAATCAGGAATTTGCTCCTCATCAGTACAATACTATGCTATTTATTTATTCTTATGCAGGGAAATAGCGTACTCATAAAAATATAGTTCAACTATTTTACGTTATTTCAACCATATTTAAACATTTAGCTGAAACGAAATGATTTGACAAAGGATAAACATCAACTATTGCCATCTGTATTTACCAATAGGATGATGGCAGTCAACAAGGATGATATTAGCAGATAACGATGTTCAGGCACGATACTGCAGCATCCCTACTAAAGGAATAAATGTACACAATAAATACATTAAAACACCCCCAAAAAAGAAAAATCTTGCAAATGCTCAAATGCAGAGATGGGCAGTAACGCGTTACTTTTAACGCGTTACTGTAATCTGATTACTTTTTTCAAGTAACGAGTAAAGTAAGGGATTACTATTGCAAAAACGGTAATTAGACTACCGTTACTTTACCGTAGGAACGCTGCGTTACTGCGTTACTAAAACCGTGATTTTTTTCCGAGAATGTCTCATGACAGTGACATAAGTGAGTGTGACCATGACAACAGCTGTGTGCAGATCAACAGTGGATAATATATATCGAGTGCGGGAGAGAGTATGAGCGTGCAGCGTTTAAAGCGTGAAAGTACTGACCTTACTTTAAGTTTGAGTCCATAAAAAGTGACAAAAACATTAGTGTCCGTTGTGCGTGGGAAGAAAACTTCTTTTTAAAGCGAAAAAAAACCCCTAAACTTCCAAGCAAGCACCAAGTGAGCAATGACGTAATGGGAAATTCACAGAGAAACTCGCGGATTCTTCCACTGACCGCTGCGGCACACCTGCATCAAGGTAAACCTCCGCCTACACACTCCTGCTTTACAGGTGAAAATAGAGCAACAGGACTGCTAGTCTTTGACTTTATTTATTTTCTGCTGTGTTTTACTTGCATCTATTTGAAAGACTGAGTGTAAACACACAAAAAAAATATTTTATGTGCTGGAATGTGCAGAAAATAGGTTTAAATATTAAACAAATTTCTTCCAGTCAGTGAATGTTGCATATAATTAAAATTTTGTTTGATGCATAAAGTTAAAAGATTCAAACTAATAAAACAAGTTTTAAAAAGAGACTTTTCCATTTGATTACATTTTGTATGATGGATTATGTAGAAAAAGTAGAATTGGGCTGAAAGATCTATCGCTTTATCACCTATTCAGGTTGTAAATTGTGTTTTTAAAAAGTAACTACGTAACTAAGTAATTAATTACTTTTGAAAATAAGTAATCAGTAAAGTAACGAGATTACTTTTTTGGGGAAGTAATCAGTAATTAGTTACTGATTACTTTTTTCAAGTAACTTGATCAACACTGCTCAAATGTGACTCTTTAATGTTTTCACTGGTGTAATGTTTACGCTTAATCTTTGTCAATCTACAGCCAGCCTGAAGGCAGAACAATAGACTCTGGAGCACAGATGATGATCACTGAGTGGAATTTAAATATATTCAGAACTTATCTTTCAAACAGATTAGAAAGCTGCCCTTCTTTCCTATAAGTTCTTACAGATGGTTTGGATACATTTTTAAATATATACTTCACATTTAATTGACCAAAACAACAGTGTATAGAGATTGATCTTCTCTGAAATTTATAAAAGAACCCCCACAAGGTTCTAACTACAATAAAGGACTCTACCTTTCCCGGCATGACTGTAGCATGCTTGTGTTTACCGCTAAAGTCAATCTATTAGTTTCCAAATTAGTTAAATTTCTTTATTATGAGCGTCTCATTCATCTTTATAGAACATTCACAGGGTACAGTATATAAAGTATACACTTTAATTGGCAAGGCTTTACCCATATTGCCCACATGTTTTCTCCGCATTTTTCTCCAAAGGTATTTAGATCAATAATAGTACACGACACAAACCAGGAACCAATTGGTTTCCCAGCAAAACTAGCTTTGATAGCTATTTAACACTAACATAAGCAAGCAAGCCAAAAAAAAAGAAACCTCATTTAAAAAACACTTCTGTAATAAAATGCTTAGTTACCATTACCCTGTTAATGCTGTAAGCATATAGTGATTTTATTTGGGAAATTTAAAAAAATACGTTAAAATCAGTTCCGTTAACCAGTCCGCATGCCCTGACTGAACTATCAGACAGCTTGAGTCTGGAAGCTAGCATGCTAAACGCTTAGCCTAAGGCCGTGCAACCGCTTAACTCGCGGGTAAAAATGATTCTTAGTAAAAAAAAAAAAAAAAAATCATACGTACCCAAACAAATGTTAAATTATATTTGCTGTTACACTGAAGTCGGTGCACATTAAGCTGTAGTTTTTAAGTCCCGCCGGTGTAATGGGTACATGTGCATCTTTCTATCGATTCGTGTCACAAACGTTTTCCCAACCGCCGGTTTGTGCAGCGGCCTTTGTCTTCCCCCCCTCTATCACTGATGGTTCCGCTGGCCGCCACTCGGCTGTTCAAGTGAACTGCAATAACGTGGGCTGAAGTTATATTGACACAATACTATCACCAACACTGCGCGACTAAGGATACTAATAATATTTTATTTATGTATATTATTTTTGTAGGATGAGATAGGGGATGTCTATTGCACAGTTTATTAATTTATTTATTGTTATTACTGTTCATTGTAATTATTATTATTATCACAGTAATCAATACAATGATAACAGTGATATCTTCTCTTTCTTTTCTATTATTATGTTACTATTATTTATATATTTGTATTCAATTGTTACCCCCTAAAATACTGAAATACTTACTGAGCAAGTAACCAGGCCTCAGTAGCCAGGGACGCCCAGGATAGGATAAAGACACACCGAGAGCCCCGTTTGCTCACCTCCAAAAAAAGTTGCCTAGCTATCATCAAGGAAGAATGTGTGCTGTTGTTTTAGTTGTTCTTAAACAGCAGTTTTGTTATTTTTATTATTTTATTCTGTTATTCCCCTTCACTCTATCTGAACACACACACAAAGTGAGTTTTTCTTGTCTGAATTAACCATAACCAACAGAACTGAATATTTTAGGCAGATATTTTAACGAACTTGTTAAAAAAATCTGCTGATTTGAAAAAGCAGCCTTTATTTGCCCCTCTTTTTTCACGTAGCATATTTTGTAAATGAACGATAAGGGCGACTATTTCTCTGGTGATTTGTTTTTTTTGCCAGCCCACTGTATGCTTAATTTTGCTGATTGGGTGGGGGTGGGATGGATTTTACATATGTCCCCCATTTCAGTTCATAATACCAGCCCTTGCAGGCTCCTGTACCCCCCCATACACACACACGCCCAACCCACCCACACACACATATGCACACACACCTCCCTTCACCCAATCCCGCCTCTTGCGTGGCATGTGCCCCCCCCCACCCCCCCACCCTTAAGCCCCTCCTGTATCTGCTGCTCTCCTGTCCTCTATTTTCCTCTTGATGACAAAATGAATTTGCATATTTTTCCCAGGGAGCGTTCATTAGAATGCATAAACCGGCCGCCTCCTAGCCTCACGAGCAGGCTATAGCTTTCCGCCGTGGCATCTCCTGATGCAAAATGAGACACAGACAGGCAGCATCACTGGCAGACATGTGGCCTGAGTCTGGGTTGTGATTGGCATTTGGAATCACTTCACCCTTCCCGTTCTTAATTCAAGGATAAGAATAAACTCTGTCAGCCATTTTTCTTTGTTTCTATGTTAGCTGCTAAGAAGAAGAGCCGTTTATTTATTCTCTTTAAACATATAAAGAAACAATTCATTAATTTTTAAACATGCGCAATTAAAGGAATATTTACTGTAGGGATGTGGTTATATTTGAAATCATGAGAGACTGTGGGCACTTTCTTTATTTAAGCACCCCACCCCCCTTCACCAGCCACATTCAAACACACAGACAAACCTTTCAAGTCAAATTACATTACTGGCTTGAATCCACTCAGTGCAAAACAAGTCGTTTTAGGAAGGGCCTCTGTCACAGACTAAAATCACACTCCTGGAATGTCTTTTCTACTCTGCGGAGGCTCTTTTTGCCTTTATTTCCATATAACTTTCCATATAACTCTGTCTAATGGTGGCGCTAGAGCTAAGGTCCCAAAGTGGCAAAATGTGCATTTTATAGACTGATGATCTGAATCTATACAGCTCATTCTTCTGCACAGTTATTCTGTGCTGGTAGTGTAATGGGTAATTATTTATAACTCTAAGTTACACACTGTTATATATAATGCAGTATAACTGCATATTATGCTGTATTATCAAGGATAATAGCAATTTTCATGTCTGTATATGTTATAAGGTAGGCCATGCTAAACAGGCACACTCAATAAATTAATCTACTCCTTATCTGATGGTAGTGGTAGAGCAACGCCACTTGGCACTAAAGTTCATTAGGTTACCCCATACGCACAGCGTTCAGAATCTAATATTTCCCAGTCTGTTAATCAGACATACAAGAAAATGTATTTGTGTCACCTCTTGGCTGTACTAATCAGACACATTATTCAGCTGCATAAGAGTAATACAAAGAAAATGTGTAACAGATGCATATTGTACAGGGAAAAGTGACAAAATCCTTTAAAACCTCATATACAATAAGTTATATGCTATATTTTGTAAGACAATCAGTAATAAATGATAAATTAGGAATGTACTGTTAGTACAATATTGGATAATCTTGAACAAAACAGCTTGCAAAATTAATATAGAAAATATATATACACTGTACATGCATATGCACTATATGTACTATACCTGCTGTGTAGAGTGGGTTAGATTGAAAAGCACTCATTAATAGACAAATCAAACAGACTCCTGGGTTTGTTTGTTTTCCCCCATTTTGGATGTATTGGAATTTGAGTCTATGACAATTGTATTATGTTTATTATAACAACGTGCCAGGTGTTGGGAGTAAGAAGCCCTCTGCCCACTCGGCTCATCATACAGACCTGTTGGACTATATCTAAAATTCCAAGTAAAAACTCACTATCTTTTAGGGCAAAAATAAATAAATAATTGAATGAATAAAGTCAGTCAAAATGCTCATTTACTGCCTTTGCTTTAAACTTAGCAGCCGCCCTTTGATCTTCATAAGTCTTAATTAACAATAAGCACATGACCATTTCCTAATCAGGTAATGTATATGAGACCTCAAAATATCAGGATAAAAAACATACTGTGTAGAAAAACATTAACTGACAGATCTGCATATTAATTTCCCATTAAATATATTTACCATAATTTATTATCTCCAGCTCCATTTTATCCTACTATTAATATTGGGTCATAAGTAAACATAGTCAAAAGCACAGAATGAGTGCTTAAAAAACTAATAATTATGGATACTTGTCAGAGAGAATAAGAAAACACGGTTTAGTAGTGTCAATGCAGGGACTTTCTGTCGATCATGGGCATAAATGACAATTATGGTTAATATACTGATCACAAGGGAGGCCATTCATTGAATTCCTATGGTTTTCATTCATACTAAGAGCTAAATCTTTTTTTCTAAATTTCATATCTGGACGTAACTATCACGCATGGGACGGGTAATCGCTCTTTATGGCCTTTACACGGGAATTTGCAATGTCCTCCCTATACATTTTTAAAGACATAATTTGCAAATAAGCTCACGTGTATTGTGCAGAATGCACAATGGAGCCTGTTGATAAGGAGACGTACAACCCATCCAACACAATCTGACAACATTTTACGGCCGCCTCGTTCGCTGGCTACAAGCGCTCCTCGATGTCTCATTCATTTAGCTTGCCTACTGTACACTGAGCTCAACGTAGTGAATTCAATACTATGGCAAACACACTACACTACTACCAGCTCCAGCATGCTCGGACAGAAATGTTTTTGTATCCACGCGCCTCACAAAACTTCGGTGACGTTTCACAAAAGACAACCAATGGAACCTCGTCTTCTATTAGGACAATGAAAAGCCTTCGACCAATCGCAGGGACGCCAGACTGGGCGCTGTCCAATGGCGTGCGAGCCCCGCCGAGAGTAATGTTAGAGAGCTGAAGACTGAAGACACTGCGTATCGCCTGTGCTCCCTCATACACAGCCATTGCAGACCATTGAGATCCAGCGATAGTCACTGGGTAAGTATCACACACACGAACATTTTAAGTGTCCGTAAGGATGAAAATGACGGTAACATTCAAAAATATCTTACTTATATGTCTGCCACGGTTACACGCGAAACCTTTTACTGTTTGCAAATAATTTTATTGCGGGGAACCCTTAAAAAAACAACAAAATTGCCGGCGCTAAGCAGGTATCGTTACATTACTCTGCCTGGGAGTGAGGACCAGACGCTCAGTAAAAGAGAAGAATTGAAAATTAACCTTGACGAAATTCGACGCAAAGCGTCGATTTCGTTAAATAAGAATAATTTTGTATAATACAATCGTGTCGTTTTCGTAAAATGGAGTCGAATCAAATGGTAGTTATCGCGAAAAAAATCAGGAATGTCTAGCGGACAACACGGTTAGCGACAATGGTAGAAGACTCACCGTTAGCTAGCCATTGGCATTGCAGTGCATTGCAAAGCTGAACGGCTGTCATGCGAAGACCGGAGGAGCGTGCGGAGTCTGGAGACGAGCATCAAAATTTATAAAAACCTAAGAAAAAGAGAGAGCATTTCAAAATATACCCGGGCAAATGTTTGTTTGCCACACTTCACCCGAGAAGACAGCGAAAAAAAATACCTCACGATCTGCGCTTTACTGTAATGGCTGACTGTATTCGCATAGGAAACAAGGCAGCGAGGCAAATGGGAAGCCAGTGACAGAGGCGCAGTTCAGTTCAACTTTTTCTAACCGTGTTTTCTCGAGAAACAAACTCGTAACTATGAGATGTGACGACGGCAAAAGAAAATTCAATCTTTCGTGATTCGAACGAGACCAAGGGGAGATTTTTCCGATGCTCGGAAAAGGTTTAAATCGGGGCTTGAAATGAAGTGGTGGCCGCGGTCGCTCTGCCCTCTATTGCGTGCAGTGCAATGGCTGAGCGTTGACACAAAGAGAAGGAGCCATATTCTCCATGTTAGTGGATGAAGACGAGCGGCCATTAGGAGCTCATAGAAACCAAGTCAGTAGCACAGCCCGCTCATAGACACAGTACAGACCCAATGTATTACTATACAAGGCGGCTAGTGCAATAGGAATCAATCGGGGAAATATTTAGTCAAGATCGCCGGCTTTCTAGACATATTTGTCGCGTAGCAAAGCGAACTGGGAGGCGGGAGGAGACATTTGAGGGGGACTTTCTTTCATGAAGAAGGCATTCTCACAAAATGGAAGAAGAAATATTGCTGTCGTTGTTGACCTCCTTTTCCTCAACGAGAGCCTTTGCGCCATTACTACTTCGCTCGACGCAGCTTACTTGGGACTTACAGTAGCATTTAATAGGAAAATGTAAAGGGGAGGGGGAGAAAAATAACAGTTTTTTAAACATTTTTCGAAAGCTTTTCACATTATTTCCCGAATAAGAGACAAAGAAGAGTTATGAGAGATGATTGTTTATGTCACGGAAGCGCAGTTTGGAGTGTTTTATTTGCAATAAATACGTGTTTTTCTCCAATTTTGTGTCTCTTTGTGTCAAAGTTATTTCTTTCGATTAAAAACACGAACACGAGTAAAACGAAGGTTTTTCAGGTGATTTATTACTGCTGCAGGTTAGGTTTGAGGATATTTATGTTGCAAAAAAAAAAAAAAGACGGGGGGCAAGGAAAATATTGTTTGTTTGTTTTTAACGCCCAATCCACTCATATAGCACCGCGGATGGTTCAGGTTTATACCATGCAGTTGAACTTTTGCAGTTCGGTGTTTGAGAGCGATTCCGGGACATTTATCGCTGCAAACCAAACGCACATTAATGATCGCTGCTGGCTGCGATGATGGGATTTCCTTCTTTAATACGCAGCGGTGTTTAGTCATTTGGTGAAACACCATAATGAGGAGCTGACCGCGGATTTTATGTTAAAACCACTGTAATAAATAAATAAATGGTATCAATAAAACATTTCTTTTTTTTCTTCTTTTTTTTTTTACATCAGCTCCGCCGTCTTGGGCGGTGTTATTTCACAGGACTGCTTTAAGTGATATTAACTTAGTGCAGTTTGACAGCGGGGAGGGCGGGTGACTTATATAGTGCGTGCGGTCAGTAGAGAGACATGATTGTGTGGGTTGGACAAACATTGTAGGTCACTTTTATTTATGATTTTCTTATTATAGATAATATAGTTAATAATTTAAATGACACATAGCATTATTTATTACATTTTAATATTATATTGCAACTGAATACTGCATCATTAAATAGTTGATGTACTTTATTTTATTATTTTTTAATTTTTTTTAGATACTGTCACCAGGATGGGGAAGGATCCAACCAAGCCGAGGGGGAAGATGTCCTCCTATGCATATTTTGTGCAGACCTGTCGGGAGGAGCACAAGAAGAAACACCCTGAGGCTTCGGTTAACTTTGCCGAGTTTTCCAAGAAGTGCTCCGAGCGATGGAAGGTAGTAGAGTTTAGCATAAGGTTTTGTTTTGGGTTGTCCTTTTTTTTTGAAAGTGAAATTTGTAGTCCCGCTGAGGGGTCAAGGATATATGACAAACAGGATGTTGTTGGTTACACCTCTTGACTTTAGCTGAAAAGGTGCAGGTGTTGTGTAATGAGTTAACACAAAACAAGAAATAAATAAGCTTGGGTACAGAGGGTGACGCCTCAGAAGGTGCAGTCGGTGAGATGTCTGTTTTTGCTCTCAGACAATGTCGGCCAAGGAGAAGGGCAAATTTGAGGACATGGCCAGGCAGGACAAGGCGCGCTATGAAAGGGAGATGATGAACTACGTTCCGGCGAGGGGGGGAAAGAAGAAGAAGAAGTACAAGGACCCTAATGCCCCCAAGAGACCTCCGTAAGTACTGCAAAACCACATTTGAGGATTTGTGAGATGTATGGCGAGTGAGTTGTGTAAATAAATGTTTTTCTGTCCCCCCCCCAGATCTGCCTTCTTCATCTTCTGCTCAGAGTTCCGCCCTAAGGTGAAAGGCGAGAGCCCCGGCCTGTCAATCGGGGATGTTGCCAAGAGGCTGGGCGAGATGTGGAACAGCACCGCAGCCGAGGACAAGCAGCCCTTCGAGAAGAAGGCGGCCAAACTGAAGGAGAAGTATGAGAAGGTAAGAGTAAAATGTGAACGCCGACTGAGCTCTTCGGTGACAGCTGTCTGTTTTTGTGTCTCGACACTGGTTCACTGCGTTTTCGCTCTTCCCTCGCAGGACATCGCGGCGTATCGCGCAAAGGGCAAACCAGGCAGCGGTACGCCAGCGAAAGCCCCAGCCAAGGCAGAGAAGAAAGACGATGATGATGACGACGACGACGAAGATGAGGAGGAGGAAGAGGATGATGACGATGAGGATGATGATTAGTAGGTGGCAGGTGACATAAAGTGGTCATTTTCTTGTTTATAAAGCATTTAACCCCCTTGTACACACTTCACTTACTGAAAGAAAATTCATTAGTATCCAAGGGGTAAAAAATAAAAAAAAATAAAATAAAACGACAAAAAAGGCTGTGTATATCAGTTGTTTTTATGCTGTACAGTTTTTTTTTCTCCTTTTTGTATAGTTAACACTACACAAGTATCGTGTCTGTATCTTTCTGCCAGTCTTTTTTTTTTTTTTTTTTCTTTCCCCAGTGGTAGTTACTAGACCACTATCCTGCCTGGTACAGTGTAAAGGGGTGGGCTTTACAGTATTTACCTTAGCTAGAGGTGCACAGCACATAAAAATGTTCTGAGTTAGATCTGAGTGTTTCTTCTTCTCCTCCTTTTTTTCCCCTCCTTCACCTGTGTGTTTTTATTTTAAATTACATGTTATCAAAATTGACGTATCACAGTTGTTTTACTGATCTTTATGTACCACTGTAATAGCAAAATAAGACAAAAAAAACCTTGTTTATTGTTGAAAATTAAATTGCTTCTGATGTCAATAAACATTTTTTTAATAAATTGGTTTTGTATTGTGTACAGGTTATGTGTTTAAAAAAACAAAAAAACAAAACGTGTGTGAGATTTAAGCTGGTAGAGCAGGAGTAAGCTGAGTTGGATTAAATGGCAGCTCTATGTGGGGAAAAAGAATCAATATGAGCAATTAAAACAAATTTAATTAAAACTAACACTATAACAGATCATTCTCTTTCTAGACCTGAGGATCAATAGTTATCTTTCTGGAAGGTGAGACGTATATTAACTCGCACTGCTGCCTCGGTTAAGTTAAAGTGACTCCACATTATGAGACCTGGACGCAATTAAAGAGAGCAGGAAAGCGTCTAACGACTCGGGCCTTGATAAGCTGTTCCTATGAAGTATGACTCATCACCACAACTGTTTGTATCCTGTGTTTTTAAGTCTATTGTGGCCGCTTGCAAAAAAGCTGCTAGGCTCCTTGCCACACTAGGAGGTCCACTGAAAGTTGTAGCTTTACTGCTTTTTCTTCATGCCAACATGCATCACCGACTCTTCCTGTTTTATTTAGATCCAGCTGCTTCATCTCCTGTACTCTCTTGGTCTCATCTAGGGTATAAAAAAAGAGGGGCATTTATATAAGAAGGATTATGTGCTTTGAAAAACCCAGTGACATAAGAATATGGCTGGTGCAGTCGAACCTAAAAGCCACACTTGGGCTGTGCATCGAGGCCTCGGCAGCACTCCCTTTCCCCGTGGGAGAGTGCTCATTGAGGAAGAAGGGGCTTACCAACTCCCAGTCTGAGAGTATACACAAGTCTGCACAGAGCAGGAGCAGGGCTGTGGTGTAAATTACTAGGCTATGTCTTCCACTGGGCTATATCAGTCCTCAGTCTATGCACTAAGGTCAGCCTTGGCCTACTGTATGAGCTTTGGTATGAAGTGGGCCAGAAGACAGGCAGACACAGCAGCAGCTGACCCCTGCACTGCTTTGATAAAGCCCAGTCACCTCTCTACTCTGAAACCTAGAGATGACTGCCTTAATTCTGAATCCAGCTGCTAAAAAAATTTAAAAAAAATCTTTCCTGTTTTGTTTTTATCTCCCATTGTTCCTCAAAACTGCACAAAGCTGACTCGAGGCAAACCCACTTACCAAATATTTGACAGCTGCACACTCCTCGCGCTGCTGGGTATTTCCCCGCTGTCTCTGTGCTCACTGTGCCACTATGGTCTGCTCTCAGTGTACAGCAGACTGTGGGAAGCGGTTAAAACGGTGAATGTTTACACTCAACATCCACAGAACGGGCCAACTGGAGCGGATTGTGTGGTGGTGAGTGGCAGGAAGAAGGAAACTATGCAGAAACAGTTGCAGTTGCACTCAGCTGTTGATCAGTTTCTGCGTGGGCCTTTTTTTCGTTTCTTTCTTTTCTGTTTTTTCCAGGCCTGAAGTGCGCATAGAGTACTGCAGGCTTTAGCCACACAGCGCCACTGCTGGATCTTAAAAGCCCGCTAATCCCAGCCACCTGGTGTTCTCTGGGCACGCTCTGGGCTCCATCAGCGGGCTCCGGGCGACACCTAGTGGTCACGTTGTGCGCTTGCATCCAAACTGGTGATGAAATCTCACGATTATAGTTTAAACCAGTCAATAAATACTTAACTTTGGGGTAAACATTAAAAGTCCTTGGATTACATATTGATTTAAAGCTGAAAGCCGCTGGTTCAATGTTAATGTGGACTTTATTATCGGATATGAACGTGTGTAGAAGCTTAAAGCCTTAGCTGGAAGAAATCTAAAACAGCTCACGCCTTCCTTATGTCCTATAATGAGCTTGATCGTGACAGATTATACAGCTGGGTTGGCATCCATCCATCCACTCGCTTCCGCTTATCCTTTTTCAGGGTCGCAGTAGGGCTGGAGCCTGACCCAGGTGTCTTAGGGCGAAAAGCGGGGTACGCCCTCGACAGGTCGCCAGTCAGTCACAGGGCTAACACACAGAGACAAACAACCATTCGCACTCACATTCACTCCTAATGCTCAATTTAGACTGATTAATTAACCTATCCCCACTAAGTGCATGTGGGAGGAAGCCGGAGTTTCCGGAGAGAACCCACGCAAACATGGGGAGAACATGCAAACTCCACACAAAGACCCCAGCCTGATACAGTGGCTTGCAAAAGTATTCGACCCCCTTGAACTTTTCCACATTTTGTCACATTACAGCCACAAACATGAATCAATTTTATTGGAATTCCACGTGAAAGACCAATACAAAGTGGTGTACACGTGAGAAGTGGAACGAAACTCATACATGATTCCAAACATTTTCTTACAAATAAATAACTGAAAAGTTGGGTGTGCGTAATTATTCAGCCCCCTGAGTCAATACTTTGTAGAACCACCTTTTGCTGCAATTACAGCCGCCAGTCTTTTAGGGTATGTCTCTACTAGCTTTGCACATCTAGAGACTGAAATCCTTGCCCATTCTTCTTTACAAAACAGCTCCAGCTCAGTCAGATTAGATGGACAGCGTTTGTGAACAGCAGTTTTCAGATCTTGCTACAGATTCTCGATTGGATTTAGATCTGGACTTTGACTGGGCCATTCTAACACATTGATATGTTTTGTTTTGAACCATATCATTGCCCTGGCTTTATGTTTAGGGACGTTGAACGCGTACCCAACTTTTCAGTTATTTATTTGTAAAAAATGTTTGGAATCATGTATGATTTTCGTTTCACTTCTCAAGTGTACACCACTTTGTATTGGTCTTTCACGTGGAATTCCAATAAAATTGATTAATGTTTGTGGCTGTAATGTGACAAAATTCAAGGGGGCCGAATACTTTTGCAAGCCACTGTAGTGTGAGTGTAGGCAGGGTGTATGAGTGACAAGAGGAGTGTCAAGATGAGTGACAGGAGGATAGCAGCAAGAGGTGGTGATTTTAAGTCCATTCATGGACTGGCCTCCCCAGAGTCCGTACCTCAACATTATTGAAGCAGTGTGGGGTCATCAAGATGAAAATGAGACAAAAGGCAGCTGCCATCCAACAATAACCAACAAGAAGAGCTTTGTATGTCCTTCAAGAAGCCTGGAGAACTATTCCTAAAGATTACTTAAAGACATTACAAGAAAGCTTGCCTAAGAGAGTTTTAGGCTATGGTGAAGAACAAAGGTGGTCGTACCAAATCATGACATTCAAGCTTCCTAGAATTCCTGTTGTTCATTTGTGTACTGCATTAGCATGTATGTTTGCACATTATATAGTTTATATATTGGTACTTTGCCACAGTACAGTACAGACATACTATCACATGAAAAGGCCTGCAGCTGGCTGCCTGGTCACTCCAATTTGAAAATGCACAGAAGAGCATTGGGGATTTTTACAGAGTGACACCAGAAATATTGCTCATCACTGTTTTGGGAGGGGAATAGTTTAGTTTACCTAGAGCAGTGCATAATTGTCAATACTTTTAATTCCACAAATTAGTAGCACTGTGGCTGGATTCTTCACAGTTATCACTGTCCACAGTGAGTTTACATTTTAGGTTTCAGTCCCAGAGCCATATCATATACTGATTATCAGCAAGCCCCTGACTGCCAGGATCTACTGAACACCAATATTAAAGCCACATACACCTGCTAATCTCTCTGCCTGTTGCATTTTATTGTTGTCGTCATGGGGGTGAGTATAAATCTACCGTATATAGGAAGTCTAGGCATAGACAAGCTGCTTCAATGGTAATTGCAATGTAAGATAAGCTTAATTTCTGTTTCTCTTCCATCTCAGGAGAAGATAACCCGAAAATAATGTGATTACGGATTTTATTTTTCTCTGTAATTACAAGTGAAGTAAAGCTGTAACTGGCACATTCCCTTCAAAATGACTTCACCTGTTCCCAGCTTTGTGTCATGCATTATGATTGTCGTAACCTCTGAGTTTGTTATTTTGTGTTGTTTTCAACCCCATTTCTGTGCTTCTTTGTCAAGTTTGAATATGTTACTCTGGGTTCCCGTTTTATTTTGACAGCTGGTTATCGTCTGTGTTTCATGTCTAGTTTGAATTCCTTTGCCTCATTGTCGGGATTGTTGTCAGCTGTGCTATGCTACGCGGGTGTTTCCATTCCCCTGATTATCCCTCACAGTATGTGTGTGTGTGTTATACTCTCAGTGTAACAGATTTATGTCCTTCTGTGTATTCTGTTAAATGTGTGTTTCCTTCCTCAGCTTGTCCTCGTTTGGATCCTCAATCCTGTATTTTGTGGCAGTATTATAAAAACTGAAGCATAGCCATCATTCGTCACCGCAGATAAAGCTGTTGGATTTCAAAGCTGTTTATTTTCCAGTCTGTATGTGTGAACCACCTTTCCTTTTCACTTATTGAACCTATCCTATAAATAAAAGTATTTATTACTACCATTACTTATTTTGCATTGCTTCTGTTTTGTTCCCTCGTGTGTGTATTTAGAAGACTTTGATTGCCTCATTTCAGACCTTAAATCCGAATCAGACTTCAATCAGACATCAACCAGGCTTCCAGCGATGAGGAATGTTGCAACAAAAAGCACAAAAGCATCACTTTTAAGTAGGAAGTAGCAGCCATCCGCTGATGTGAGATCTGGTCCTAATAATGGTTTTTCCTCGACAGTAACACTGTTCTCTACAGTCACTCTGCACAGCCAGAAACCTGAAGTTTACTTATGGAGCTCTGCAGAAGATTAGCACAACAGTTTCAAAAACTGCTTCTTCCTCTGGGTAAAAGAAGAGACCACCTATATATTATGATCAGGCTACTTTTTCTTGCTTTCTTAAAAAATCAGTTTTCCTTTTCCATTACTGGGACGGTCTCATAACACGGTGTACTTTTTATCACAGAATACCATGGTTGGTAGATTAGGTGCTGTGTTGTAAGAGCAAATTAAAACAGTGAATTTGTGTGTTATTAGAATTATTAATATTATAAATGTGTAAAGTTCAGAATGTAACTGAGGGGAAACTTTGTAGAAGGACATTGCCATGGTAGGATTCGGCACGCATGCATTCATTGATGTTTCCTTAGAAACCAGCTGTACATATTAGTTTTGTTTGCGTGTTATGTACACACACACACCGGTTGCTTTATTAGGTACGCTTTGCAAGTATCAGGTTGAACCATTTTTGCCTTCAGAACTACCTTAATTCCTTCATATCCAAAAGCTGCTCTGGTCTGGTGACTGTAGAGGTCGTTTGTCTACAGTGAACTCATTGTCATGTTCATGAAACCAGCTTGAGTTGGTTTGTTTTTGTGTGTTGACTTTAAATGATGCTCATTGTGGTACTCAGTTTCCTAATCTTTGCTGACAGGAGTGTAGTCTTCTGCTGCTATAGCACTGCTTTAAGGTGACGTTCTTCTGCATACCTCGGTTGTAACAAGTGGTTATTTGAGTTACTTCTTATTCAACTCAAGATAGTCTGGCCGTTCTCCTCTGATCGCTGACAAAAACAAGACATTTTTCACTCAGATAACTGCTGGACCATTCTCTGGGGGAAAATCCCAGTAGATCTGCAGTTTGTGAAATACTCACCACCCTGTCTGGCACTAATAACCATGCCAAATTCACTGTCACCTTTTTCCCATTCTGATGCTTGGTTTGAACTTCAGCAGGCTGTCTTGACCATGTCTACATGCTTAGATGAGTTGCTGTGCAAAAGGATTAAAAGGATGGCTAACATGCGTCCAAAATATGACAGAACCTCCACCTTGTTTTGTAGAAACTGTAGAAACTCACTCTTGCACCTCTCTCCTGACCTCCTCCATATTTCAGATTTGGATTCATCAATCAATCAGACTCGTTGTTCTTGTGCCATTTTGAATACCTAAGCCTTTTCTTTTGATTTCTTTTCCTTATGAATGGCTTCTTGGCAGCCACCCTTCAACTGAACATTCTTGATGAGGCTCCAGTGAACAGTAGATGGATCATCTGAAGAGCCAGATGCATCTCTCAGGTCCTGTGTCAGATGTTTTCTTGACTTTTTTTTACTATTCCATAAAGAGCAGATTTTTAATAGATATTTTCTGGCCTGTCACTTCTTCTTGTGTACTCCACTTGTCCAGTTTTGTCAGATTTCTAAGGACACACTGGACACCGTGTACTTAATCCGCGTGCTGGAGTGGCTGTAGCTCAGGAGGTAGGGCAAGTCATCTATTAACCCATGAAGGTTGATGGTTTGATCCCTGGCTGGAAACTATCCTTAGTCAAGATATTAACTCCAAGTTGCTCTCTGATGCACCAGAGAATGAATGTGTGTGAATGTTAGCAAAAAAAAACACTTATGCAGAAAAAAGTGCTTGTATAAATGAGTGAATGAGCCAAGTTGTATAAAATGCTTTGAGTACTCAGAGTAGAAAAGTGCTATATAAAAACCAGTCCATTTACCATGCTGATTTATAGAAAGTCTTCAGTAAATGGCTTGTTTGGAATCACCTTGTTGGCACCAAAATGCTATTTTATGTCTGTCAAATTGTTTCTTTGCTAAGTTTACTGTTATGTGTGATTAATGTTTAGAATTAGGTGCCTTTTTATGCTTGAATGAGTCATAGGTCAGTGTTAAGTGACTTAACAAATAAACAAAATAAAAGTACACAAAAAAGCCCATTCTTCTGAAAATAGTCAGGCACACTGGACTGGACTGAAAAGTGAGTGAGAAAGCAGCGAATGTCCAAACACCTTCAGAAGGCCTGGAGAACTATTGCTCAAGAGCATGTTAAAACATTTCAAGTGTGGCTCCTTGAAAGCAAAATATAAGCAAAGGAGGGCTGAAGACATTTGGATATTGTGGTATATTCCAGTATATTTGTAGTGAACTGCTTAAAAGGAACTAACTTTGATTCTGTCACGATCTTCTCACTCAAACAGTGTCTAGTTATAAACTCTATCTCCACTTGGTGGAGCTATTGCAAAGGTGTGTAATTGTTGAATTTCCTTTCGTGCCAGCCTTCCTGTTTTCTGTATGAATAACACATCAGAAGAATAAAAGATCTCAGTGTAATTTCTCACTCTATGGTTTTCTTTTTAGTCTTCTTTCCCCTCTGAATCCTTTGTCACTGTAGGCTACAGCGCTGCCAGTTTCACATCTATCCCATGAAATCACTTGCGATACATCCCTGCACTGCCTCCACAAAGTGAGAAAACCAAAGTTATCATCAAAGCACTCCCCAGACACGTCTTTGCACTATAGTTTTTTTTTTCCTGAAATGATCCGATAGCACAAAGGCAGGAAATTACAACTGGGCGATGATGTGGCGGTTACAGCAAGCATTAGAGGCACACAAACATCAAACAAAGAAACTAACGTTTGGTAGCAAATGTTTTAATTTTAGAACCCTATTGAAAAAAAACCCCAAAACATTATTCTTATCTGATTTCCCCCCCCCCCCTTTTTTGAGAAAGGGTTTCCAGAAAAATAAAAGATCAGCCATTAATTTTGTGTTAAATGTTTTATTTTCTATATTTCTATAGTTCAGACTGAGATAAAACTGCTTAAAATGTGTGTCATTCCACTGAACCCTAAAGAAAAGAACTATGTGAGTATGTGCTTTTCACAGTGGGAGACGAATCTATCGGTACTGCTCTAAAACACACATGTATGTGTGTATGAAATTGTCTTTGTGACAGCAGTTATATGTGTGTTGGCATGTCCTTTTGTTTTTAAGCGTGGAAAGTGTTGCCAACGATCAAGTAGGCGGTGACACAAATGTTGAGTTCTTGTGAAACAGAATTTGTCATCCTGCACTCGTGGTTGTATCGAGTGAATCATCTCATATGTCTTTTCTCCCTGTGTGTGTGTGCGCCCAAGTCTTTTGTGTGGAACAATATTGGCATTTTGGCCGTGAGAACACGAGTGAAGAAATGCATTTCTTTGTGTTTATGTGAACAATGTGCACAAGCAATGTTTACCTGTAGCCAGTGCACAGGAGAAGATGGAAGAGGTGAAATACAGAGAAAACAGAATTTATAAACAGTTTTGTAATGAAAACACAATTTTTCCCACTGATTTCCTTTAAAGTCCTGTTGAAGACGTAACACCTCCAGGAACTCCAAAATCTGATGGAGGTGTTACGTCATGTAGATTTCCGAAAACTGATCCAACATGCCACAGTCATTATGGGAAAAATTATGAACTCATGGCATGAGCACCAGTTACAGTTTAAAATTTGTGGTTTTCAGTGAGATGTCTTAACAACATTTGAATTGTTTATCATCTATCAGGTTATGGTGTAGAGCAGGAATGTCAAATATACAGACCGGGGCCTCGAATCGTTCCGCCAAAGACTTCAATCTGGCCCACTAGACTGCTTTGTAAAATGTGGAGAGCAAAGATTTTTGACTTTTAACTGTATTGTCATACGTTTTACAGCTTTTCCTGAAAACCTCCCCTGTGGCCAATCATACTAAAGTGGAGAAATTAAGTAACAGATAAACGGTTAAATGACAGAAAGTTGATGTTTTTCACTACGATAGAAATTAAAATTTAAAAAGCGAGCTTCAGTAACTGTTGAAAACTTAAATAGAGTCCAATAACAAAGAGAACCAGATAAAACCGGAGGACTCGGAGCATAAATATTGCAAGGAACCACATTCAGCAACATACGCAGGTGCTTTGACAAAGACAAGCTGGGCTATTTATACACTGAGAACTGATTGGGTAGTAATCGATGGGACACGTTTGAAAATCAACACAAACAAGGAGGAAGTAAAACTAATGCAAACCATGAAAGAAAAATAAGTCTTTATTCACACGAGCTTGAGTATTTTTAAAAAGCGGGATTTTCCACATTCATAAAAAGGTCCCATATGCAAAGCAATGTTTTTAAAAATATCTCTGTCCACATGAAAACGCCAAAAAATTATGTCAAGAGCATGCTAAAAATAGCAACTGCAGATATAACCCCGCTGACCAATCACAAGCGTCGTTGTAACAACAACAAACAGTGACATGGAGCACAGTCTGATGTCAAAATAGGGGTTAAAGGTGCACACCTTTGATGTTCCAAGACACAATCGTTGAATCGTATCTGTTATTAACCTCTGTCTCTCTTCCACAGCATGTCTTTATCCTGTCTTCCTTCTCTCACCCCAACCGGTCGCAGCAGATGGCCGCCCCTCCCTGAGCCTGGTTCTGCCAGAGGTTTCTTCCTGTTAAAAGGGAGTTTTTCCTTCCCACTGTCGCCAAAGTGCTTGCTCATAGGGGGTCATATGATTGTTGGGCTTTTCTCTGTATCTATGAAGCGCCTTGAGGCGACATTTGTTGTGATTTGGCGCTATATAAATAAAATTGAATTGAATTGAATTGAATCGTTGATATCCTTGTCCAAATGTAAACACTGACAATGAGATTCTGCTACCCTTCTGTCACAAATGACCCATCACTCATCTCCACCTGCTCCATCCCCCCTGCACTCTCTTCTTTAGCTCTCTTGTGCTGTCTTTCTTTGAATTGTTGGTATTTAAACTCATCCACCTTACACCTGTTTCCCTCTCATTTGCAAAGACAGTGCAGCTCCTACACATCACCCTATGTTAAACAGTCTGATTCAAAACTTCATTGCCCTCTCCCCTAGATATCGCCATACCAGGTATGCCACCTGGCCTTTCCACTCTTCAGTCTCATAGCTGCCCTCACTTCCTCCTTATTAATCCTCTGCACTTCCTGATTTGCCAACTGTCCTCCATCTGTCTTCAGTGATGGAAGAAAACCACACACACAGACACGCGTGCAAGGCAGCCAGCAGAAGTTAAACCTGTATCACCTGTATCACTAGTCAAGGTGCTGCATTTCCTCTTTAATTACGTGCAGGCATTGTTTCCACAATAACATTTAGAGAGTTAAACATTAAACACCCCTGTCCTGCTGTACTGTAAACCTCTATGGATTCTTTTGGTTAGACTTTGAACAACAAGTAAAACCCGTTAAAAAAAAAACACTGAGTACTTATCAAGCATGAAGTGATGACGTTTGTAATGAAACACTGTGGTGAGTGTCCAAATCATGGATTTTGTGATGATGCATTTGTGCAAAGATTCGTAAGATAACTTTAAAGGCCTCAGTGTCTATGTAACATCTGCCTATCCTCTCTTGCTGAAGACCTAGTGACCTGGGAGCAGAGATTGAGAAGTAGGACGCTATCAGAAACCCAATAAGTGTGCTTTTTCAAAGCGTTTGCCAGCGGTTTACAGCGTCGAAATCTCTTAAATGAAGGTCTTCACTGTAGAATTGGGATGCAGATTTAGCACATTCATTAACAGAATGGTTATCAGCTTAAATCATCACACTGATTAAATTTTAGAACTTGATTGGATGTTAGGGAAAAGCCAAGATGATTACAGTGCACTCATATTAAGGACGGAGCAATGATGCAATTTCACTACAGGCCTGAATAATGAAATTTGTCTATCACAATATACATAGTATTAAATCAAAGAGATGCTGGCTTTTCTTTGCATGGCATGTGGTGTTGTTTCTTCAACTAATTAAAAGCTGCTTTATTCTTCTTTGTTTAATCACGGGGAAATGATAATATGCAATATTATTCTATTTAATACCGAGCTAAATAACTCAGTTACTTTTAGACATTGTTGCTAAATCAGCCTCATGTTTTGTTGTGTGCCTTTATCGCTTTATGTCAATAAAAGTAAGCTGATGGAAACCAAAGCAGGTAGTTGCCTCTCTCCATGAAGAAACTGTCTTACTGAATGGGATTTATTGCGGACAGTAATACGCTGACCAGGCATCACCTGCCTAATATTGTGTTGGTCCCTGTCAATAGAAAATTGTATTTGTTTAGTCAGCATAAGCTTTTAATGATATAAGTTTATTTGTGATAGAATGCTGCATGATGATCTTTTCCTTGCTTAGAACTGATTGTTCTTTTCATTGCTCAGAACTGATTGTTCTTTATGAAAACGTGTTCTGATATTTGTATCTGAATCTTCCCACAAGCGATAGTAAGAAGTTGAACAAGCAGTTCTGACCTTACACACACACACACATACACAATCACATATGCACATGCTTATGTCACTGAACGAATGTTTTCATTTCTCTTGTATAAATAAAGAAAGCAGGACGGTGACAGACCACAAGTCCGTGAGTGTCTCTTACGTGTACGAGCGCTCTGTCACTTGTCCTCGCGAGTAAAGACAACTGCAGTGTTTGTGTTTTCTAACTCAAGTGTCTCAGCTGAAGAATTGCGGGGTGATTTTAAGAAATCCCCTCACAGTCCCCTTTTTGCTACTAAAACAGCCCTGACCCCCAGAAGCATTGACTCCAATAGCCCCCCGAAGCTGTGCTGTTGTTTCTGGTACCAAGCTGTTAACAAGAGATCCTTTAAGTCCTGTAAGTTGTGAGGTAGGGGCTTCAAAGACTTGTTTGTCCAGCACATCCCACCGATGCTAGATTAGATTTAGATCTGGGGAATTTGGAGGCCAAGTCAATATTCAAACTCATTTGAGTGTGTGCTCCTCAAACCATTCTCAGCAGAACATTACCCAAAGCATCACACTGCCTCCATGTGATTCCTGGTGCCGGGTGTTCACCAGGTAACCAATGCACACCCACCCAACTATCACATTATGCAGAAGAAAAAAAAAACGTGATTCATCAGACCAGGCCACCTTCTTTCATTGCTCATGTGCCCATAGTTGGTGCTTTCAGTGGTGCACAGGGGTCAGCATGGGCACCCTGACTGCTCCCTAACAACAAACTGTCATACACTGTGTAGTCTGGCAGCCTTTTATCAGAACCAGTGTTACTTTCTTTTGTCAATTACAGTAGCTCGTCTATTGAATTGGACCCCACTGTCCAGCCTTTGCTCAAAGTGTGTATCAGTGAGCCTTGGCCTCCCATGACCATGTCGCTGTTTCATCACTTTTCCTTCCTTAGATGACTTTTGGTAGATATTGAGCACTGCAGACTGGAAACACCCCATAAGAGCTGCGGTTTTGGAGATGCTCTGACCTGGCCATCTAGCAATTACACTTTGGCTCTTGTCAAACTCGCTCAAATCCGTACGCTTGCCTATTTTTATTGCTTCTAGCACATCAACTTGAGGATAAAGTGTTCACTTGCTCCCTAATATATCCTGCCCGCTAACAGGTGCTATGATGAAGAGATAATCAGTGTTATTCACTCCACCTGTCAGTGGTCATAACGTTCTGCCTGATCGTTGTAGGTATAGTGTTGTACTTACGGTAGCTGCTGTTTCATGGTCTATAAGACACACTATTGAGAAAACTTGGCCAGAAAGAAAGCGTTAAAAATAAATGTGGCACACGTTAAAAGCTGGTTTGTCGTCTTGATGTTGTCTGTAGTATTTCAGCGTGTGAAATACTGAATGGAGCCAGAAGGTTTCAGAACTACTGTAGCCCCCTCCCTCCTGTATCCTCAAACAAACCCATCAGATTATGTTCTTGGCGAGTCAGGCTGTCTTTGTCTGTTTGTTTTTTCCTTCTTCTTCTTTTAAGCTCTGCAAACACTCAGCGTTGATTAATCTGTTATCCTGTCTCTGTCAAAAAATAAACCCTGCATCAGCACAGCACTCCCACCAGCTGACTCACAGAGCAAATAAACAAGTGAACACCTGAAAAACAGCGGCTACTTGCAGACTGAGCTCAGTAAAAATAACACATAATCCTATTATTTGCTTGTTGTTACATGTGTTTGTTGGATGAAGACTGAATAAAGCAGATGACATGATCCCTTTTTTTTGTGTGACATAAGCTACTTTTCTGTTATGTGACCAAAGAATCCTCCCTGGACTTGTCTTCCAGCTGCTTTTGTTCTCTGTGGAGGGCCACAGCTCATCTGATCGCTGCTGTTTTGTTCCGTAGCAATTTTATCGCACAGTGGCCATAACGTTATTCAAGTGATACTGATAACAGCACCTCACCTTTCTACTTTAGTCACCGTGAGAGAGAGCAGAGTGAAACGTGGAAAAACTGGAGAGGGTGGAGGTTTAGGTGGAGGCTGGTACTGCCTGTGGTTTGCTCTAAAAGCGGTGCGGCCACACCTTGGTGAAACATTGCTGTGCCGGTGTTTCATGATCCCAGAGGGGACTGACCCACGGGGACTCATGCCAATGTTAGACATTAAAGTGTGTGTGTTTCTGCATATCTATCTATCTATATATCTATATCTATATCTATCTCTCTCTCTCTCTCTCTCTCTCTCTCTCTCTATATATATATATATATATATATATATATATATATAACCCCGTGAGGCTGCACTGTTTATTGTGATGAAAACACTCATTGTAAATAGGATGAATGTATAAACTGGTCAGACGGTGGTGTCAGAAGAGAGATTTTGTAACATACTTAAACAGTTTGCAAATGACGTGAATTTGTGAACGTTTTTGTGCAACAATTTGTGACATTTGTCCTCAGAGTTGAAATTTTGGGTGTCACATTTGGGGAAAATTGAGACATCAGATGATCACAAAAATCATCATAACGATAACTAAAACTTTTGGTTGTGATGCACATATGACGTAGATTTAACTCGTCAGTATAAATCTCCTCTATCATGAATGTTTAATCTACGTGGTGTTGCATATACTCCCCAGAAAGCTGATTCTGTTCATTTGATGTAGCGTTTTCAGTCTCAGCTGACGGTATGTTTGTCCACCCTTATAAACAGTACAGTTGCACAACGGCAGAAACTTGCACTATTTCCTAATATTGAACAAGCTCAGTTTCATGATTGTTAACATTCAGACTCTAATGATTGTTGATCAATGGCTACTCTTCATTTTAGTGGTAGCATTGTAAGTTGGTGAAAGATGTACCTTTAGGCTCTTTCTTCGGGTCAGCATTGGCTATTTCATTTCCACATAAATGGCCTCCCTTGACTCCCCCCTCAAACAAGTGTGCATCCTCAGAAAGAGTGTCCCATGGCCTCAGGTGTAACTAGACTGTGAAATCCTGTCCTGACCAGACAGCTTTTCTGTGTTGAGCCAATCGCTTAGCCAGGTTGTTTGGTTTTCCCAATGGCACCATTGTGGCATTTAACTGTGTACACTATATCAGTGTCAATGTCAACAGCAAGTTTTACCGGTGTTTACTGGTGACAGTTGCGCCACAGTTTATAAAGCGTTTTAATATTGAATGCGAAATGTGTCCTTATGTCTTCTTTTCTCTTGGTCCTGAGCTTTGACATTTTGTCAATGAGAAACAAAGAGCATGACAGCTAGTTGTATTGTTGTATTGGAAGATCACGTGTGTGCATCTAATGTTACTACACGAGGTTTCTTCTGATTGGACGACTTCCAAATTTGTCCTGCTTTCCAAACGTGATTAGAGCTCGTGTATTATATTTTCATCATATAGTCACAGTTTTTGTCCTCGTGCATTAGTTTTTATTTAGTTATCGTCATGTTTTTTTGTCAGAAAACAAATATTCAGAAAACTATATTCTGCAGTTTTGGTCGGCCAATCTTTGGCGTAGCATGTTTTGGGGTTTTAGAGCCACACAGGTGCAATGTTTTGATAAAATATGTCTCAGCTGTTCCTATACGCCTGACACCTAAGGTACCATCAGTGTATTTTTTGTTTGTCAGCGGCTGTCGTTTTTCTTCCCTGGATTGCCTGGAGCATGTTTTAAGGGTTTTGCAGGTTTGGTGAATACCACGCTGGGGTAACCATGCTGGCAGTTTGCGTAACAACGATGATGAAACTGAGCTCATGGCTCATTGTTAGGCAGTGGGGCTAGTTTCGGTCTTTATGCAACTGTTTATAAGGCTGGGAAACATGCAGTCAGTTTAGAGTAAACAAGATACTTGGATAAATGATGAAAAGTTTCCCCACTAAAAACACAACAGAACCAACCTTCCTTACCCTGGATTATCGAGCATGTACCATGACAACATACAGCAGTATCAGAGGATATCACATTCTTGCTCACCTATTCACAAGATTTCACCACAGCAGGTAGCTGTGGCAGTTTTACATCAGGTGCTCTTCCTCTTACAACCTCTAGGGTATCTGTGCCTCTGCCTGAGCTCAAACCTGTTAGGCAAACATGCTACTGGCTCTTATTTAACACTGCCTTGTTTTAATTGTCCTAGCCGAAACCTTACTCCGATCCTACTCAGACCAAGGCTGAACTCAGGTCTAATTCAAATCTTCCAGGACACACGTCTTCAGGTGAGATACTAAAGTCCAGGTGAAACCAAATGTGTGAATGTGTTTGTTGCCAATCAAGCACTGTGTGAATGTGGCTTCTAGGGTAAAGTGCATTGCGTGATCAGGTTGAATGAAAAATACTGTATGTGGAAATACCTGTCCATTCTTTTCCCAAAGGATGGCAGATTTACATCCTCATAGCGTGAGTAATGCAAAATACATCCAACATCAACATTTTTTGTTGCTTGATGAGTAAACCTGTTACGCCTAATTCCGGCAGGCAGTGCCTGACATGCCTACTTTCATGCAGCACTACAGACTTACTGTGTTGAACAAGCTGAACAGGCAGTGAAGAAAGGGAAGAGCACAAAGCCAGCCGATGGACTGAACAGTGCCTCTCTGGGACGTTTCTTACAAGCACAGAGAATAAATGCTAAATAACTCACATTCACAGGTAAACAGAGAGTGTGGAAATAAGGCTCCACACTCCCTGCAGCAGGTGCACGTCGATACAAAATACAAGTGCCGAGTGTTTATTTTACTCCCCTTCTGTGGTAGACAGATGGCAAAAATGTGCGGTGATGACAAATGCTTTCATAGCCATGGAGGGGGGAGGTTTTAACTGTGACGAGCATGTACCGCTTAACTCCAGAGAAACCACCGACTGCACTCGACAGCGATTCAAAACAAACAGATAAATGAAGTAACTTGAAATCACAGACACGACTAGATTTAGCCTTCAGCAGAGGTCTGTCAGGGGGATGTCAGGCCAGATGCCTGTGCAGATTTAACACTAAGTGTGTTAGACAGGTGGACAGATTAGAGGTGTACCCACCTCTGCTTGATCCGCACAACAATAGTTTGCTGTAAATAAGCTCAGGCTTAGGGTGTCTCCTGGTAAATCTGAGCCTAATCCAACTCAGGTTTAGACTACGGCTTTTGAGGGGGACCTGATCCTGCATAATAATGGCAGCTCTTTTGGGATTGGTGATATTTGTAGCAGAGTTGTCAGTCTGGGAAAAGATTCTCTGGAGATTTTCACACACAAAAAAAAAACAACAAAAAAAATGACAAGGGGATTATTTAAAATGAAAGAACTTGTTGAATTCAGTGGCTTTTTGTTCTTATAAAACACTCCTTGTACTGGCTGGTTGTTGGTTTTGCTCATTATTTGGATAAACACATGTTTTTTGGAAAAAAAAAAACGCAATTGTTTAGGTTGTTGATCTCTCTCAGTGAGGGACTGATGAGCATGAAAGCATATTAGCAGGAAGGAGATGTTACTCTGTGCCCGTGGTAGGGAAATAATTGCTCATACCTCCATTGGGAGAGACAAACTGGATTGTCCTCTCAGTCTGAGGGCGTGAAGCGTCACACTGTGTGTTGTGTTGCGTTGGTAGCTTCCAGAGGAAAAATACAAAACAACCCCCCCCCCCCCCCCCCCCCCAATCTTTGAGCCACAGTCTAAGCTCAAAGTCCACTTCAGGATCTAAGAATAGCTGATGACACACGGCGCATGTTAATATTCTGAGGGAAACATGGAGAGGCAGAGGGCACTGGTAGAGGACTATCCCAGCGCTGCTAGGCTGACAGTTAGTGCTTATATATGGAGCAGTGTTAACCACTGAGTGCTGCCCTTCAAAGCTGAAATGCGACAACTGTTTTGTAGCGTCACTGGAAGTGGAAAGAGATCTTCTCTGAAAGTGGACACACTGTGCTGCTTAATCTCTAATCAAGCCCTTTGACCTATGAAGCAACCAAGGATTTGTTTCCTTGTTGTGGCCAAGCATTGTAGTTCCATAAATGTGTCGTTGTATGTGTGTGGCCTGAGTGAGACAGCAGAACAGTCTAGAGCCCAGGCAGAGGCTTACAGAGGTGTACTGTCTTTAAACTGAATGTAACATTTCTATTTGATCAGCAGACTTTGAATAGAGGAAGTAAAGGACTGCAGAGGTGACCGGGCAGTTTATATTACACAGACCTGCACTGTCAAACAAGCAAAGACAAGTGCTGAGCAGGGAAACACATGCTGCACAGGCACACTGAGACTCTGAACGCTCACCAATGCTTGGATTTATTTATGGTAAATGGCCTGTATTTGTATAGCACTTTACTAGTCCCTAAGGACTCCAGAGCGCTTTACACATCCAGTCATCCACCCATTCACACACTGGTGATGGCAAGCTACATTGTAGCCACAGCCACCCTGGGGCACACTGACAGAGGCGAGGCTGCCGGACACTGGCGCCGCCGGGCCCTCTGACCACCACCAGTAGGCAACGGGTGAAGTGTCTTGCCCAAGGACACAACGACCGAGACTGTCCAAGCCAGGGCTCGAACCGGCAACCTTCCAATTACAAGGCGAACTCCCAACTCTTGAGCCACGATCGCCAGATATGAGGCATTTTGGTTGGAGCACATCTGCAGAAGACCGCGGAAAGTCTGTCTTGCATCCAGGCTTGGATACAGAAGGCATAGATCAAATACCATGTGACATTAGGCTTATGTACAGCTTTAATATAATGCAAATAACCTCAACCTTTAACCACAATGCAACAATAATAAAATGTCACCCCATGAAAGTCCTACATACAGTGATATAATAGCATAATCAGTGAACTGATAACTTGTGCAGAATTCACCTGCTTGCTGCTACTACTGCACATTCACCTAATGTATATACTATATATATATAATGTTCTTCCTCTACCCCCCCCCCCCCCCCCCATTTTTTTGCACATGTCGAGGAGCGTGTCAGGTTACGTTTCACTGTGTGTTATACTTGTATAACTATGCATGTGACAAATAAAGAACCTTGAACCTTGAACCTTGAACTTGGCTGCACGCAAGCCAAGTATGTGGACCTTTTACAACCAGATGTTTCTTTTATGGATCATAATAGAAAATATCTGCATTTCAGCTTCACTTAATAAGCTTGCTAGTGCATCTCCCGTACATCCCAAAGGTGCTCGACTGGATTGAGATCTGGTGTCTTGGGAGGCCATTTGAGTACACTGAACTCATTGTCATGTTCAAGAAACCAGTTTGAGATTATTTGAGCTTTGTGACATGGCATGTTAGAACAATACTAGGCTGTGGTGTTTCAGTGATATTCTGCTGGTGCTACGAAGCCCTAAGTGTGCCAAGAAAATATAAAGCAGGCAACATTCTTCCAATCTTCTGTTGTGAAATTATTGTGGCAGTTTCCTTTTCAGAGTTGACACAAGTGGCACTCGGTGTGGTCTTCTGCTGGTATAGGCCATCCGCTTCAAGGTTCAACATATTGTCCTTTCATGAATGCTTTTCTGCATGTCTTTGATGTAACAAGTGTTTTCTTTTGCGTTACTGTTGGCTTTCTATCAGCTGAAGTCAGTCTGGCCATTCTCCTCTGATCTCTGGCATCAACAAAGCATTTTCAACCAGAGGTGCTGCTCACTGGATATTTTGGCTTTTCTGGCCTGTCTCTGGAAACCCTAGAGATGGTTGTGTGGGAATATCTGATTCTGAACTCTGAAATACTCAGACCAGCATTTGTGGCACCGACAATCACATTCACAGTCACCTTTCTTCCCCGTTCTCATGCTCAGTTTGACCTTCAGCAGGTCAAACTGAGCATGTTCAGTTTGACCTTCAGCAGGTCAAACTGAGTTGCTGCCATATGATTGGCTGATTAGATACTTGTGTCAGGTATACCTAACATGTACTTAATAAGGTGGCTGTGAGTGTACGTGTGCCATGTATCTAACATATATTCAACATTAAAATGACACAGCAATTAGAAGCAATCGTCTTGAGTTTGCAATCAGTTCTTCTAACATTTTATCATTTTATATATTGGATAATTATCAAGCAGGTAGAAAATAATTAAGAGTTGACTTGGTAATGGCAGTACTATTCAATCGATGCCCTCCTTTGCTTGGTGAAAATCACACACTGACCGTAATTTGGAAAACAAAGCCAACAAAACCACTTCCACACTTTACTATGCTTGTACAGGCATGCCAATGGTTGTGTGTGTGTGTGTGTGTGTGAGTGTGCGTAACTCACTTGCCCTCTTCACTCCCCCTTTATAGTGGGGAGATTAGGTAGTTAATCCAGTAGATCTCTGAGAAAAAGCTTCTCCTGATGCCACAATGGATTTCATTCACTCCACCAGAGAGATGACAGACCTGCTGCCGATGCATATCTCGACCCCTGACGGAAACAAGGCCACACAAGTGCACACACACATGCACACGCACCCACACAAGGCAGAGCACTCCATGAAGGACAGGATATTATATTACATGTATTAGATGTATGCTATAAATAACCTGACAGCTATATTGAATTCATATTATAAAGCTGTCATGTTTTTTCACTTCTTAATCAGATTACTTGTTAAGTAGTCCATTTATTGTATACAATACTAACTATGTTAAATGTAAAATATACAGTACTGTTTTATTGCTGCTCTTTACTCTTCCCTGTGTACTGAATGTCTGATTTATTGATTAAGGAGGATTACAGGAGGATCCTTGTTGCCTTGTCTCATGTCTAAGTCACAGCTCACTAATGGAAGTGATGTCACACAGTCCTGTCTGCAAGTGCAACTGTACAACTTTGAGTCCCCTACCTTTAACCTTTCCAGAGGGGCGAAGAAGGGTATCAATCAACACGATATATTAATTTCATTTAGTCACAAATGATTAAGAAAGGCTTTATTAACTGAGATTTTGTAAATAAAGACAAAAGAAGAATAAGATTACAGCAATCTGTGCAAGATTGGATATGCCCTATTAGATTTCCACCTTTGTCCCTCCTGTGTGTTCTCTGCCCTTCTTGCTGCTGTGGAAGTGTGATTGGTTATTCTTCCACCAAACTGCACTGCGCTGTCTTCCAATCCACAGTCCAACTACTTTTATTAAATATGTTCAACACTCCCTTTCCTGATCCACCCTCCAAATCTGGCTACTGACGCCATGTTAAATAAAAAAAAAAGAACGGCGCCGACATCCGGATATAAGCTAATTCTTACTTCAAAATAAAACAAAAATGAACCCTGAGACATTGGTTGAAAATTTCTGAAGAATTTGTGGTTTTCATAATATATATATATTTTTATTGCCAATCAGTTCAACCAAAATGTTAACCCTGTAGCAGCCCACTCTTCCATTATTATTGCTCTATTATTTATAGATAGGTAATAGAGCAATAATAATAATAATAATAATAATAATAATAATAATAATAATAATAATAATAATAATAATAATAATAATAATAAGGTCTGGGTTAAAATCCACCAGTCCGTGAGGAGGTTGCACATGCATGGGGAAAACTGTTTTTTCCCACAGTCCAAAGACATGCATGGGTCAGGTAAATTTGCCACAGGTGAGTGTGACTGTGTCTTTGCGTTGGCCCAGCAATAGACTGGTCAAGAAATCAGATGAATAGAATAACTACGAATGATAACATGAGCCCTACAAGTAAGATAATTTTTCATTTGGGATTTTCAGGTCACGGTGCACTGCCACAGCTCATTAAGGATAATGAAATATTTGATTTGCCTATTTGTTTAATAGGCTATTGTATAGATGTTCTTCAATAAAATAGCTGTGCAGCTTACATGAGTAGTTTTCTGGAGTAATCAGACAAATTACCAGTGAACAACTAAAACAATAGTATAATACTATACTACTATAATACTGTAATAATAGAAAATAGGATTAGTAGTGATGGATAGATAGATACTTTTATTTTTTTTTATTATTGTTCATGAATTAATGTGTTTTATATTTATTAAAATTATTACTTACTTTAGTGGGAGGAGACTACCACATAATGTTTCAGAATTATAATTTAAGTGGGAAGTTCTATGATATGAAAAAAATGAAATGATAGCTAGATAAATAGATAGATAGACAGACAGAAACCCCAGCATGCTAGACTAATGTCATGATTTGTACATTTTTTCCCCCAAATTTTTCAAAGAAAAACTTTCACACAAAAAGCCTTTAAGCGGTTACATTCTTTTATTTCGAAAACCCACACCGGAAGTTCTGAATCGTTGGCTAGCTTTACTCTGACTCGAAGCAGCGGAATGACAGCTGAACGGGTCCTAAAGGTGCAGCAGTGCAGTCTGAAACGCTAACAGCGGTCATACCCGCGTTTTAAAGAGCAGGACCGGCTCATATCACCGTTTCGCCTTTTCACGCCGACCGGCGGACGTGCCCGAGTTTATCAGAGGACGGCAGCCGTTAACCTTGCGGATGTTTTTTTGTTCTTTTTCCACCCTGAGAGAACAAGGTCCGCGTCCGGATGTGCCAGCACTATTGGTTTTTTCGCATGTCGTAGGCACCTCTGTTTTTTCTGAATCGGGATATTGTTGATGTTTGAGGGTCAAAGGAGGCCCTCGGGTCGACAGTTTGCCCCTCTAATCTTAAGTATATTTCCCCAAGTCAGTGATTTGTGAGGGAGAGAAATTAACGAAATGATTGTGCAATAGAGAGGAAGAGGCATTTTCACACGTCTCGGCTACCTCAGTGTTGTGACTGTGGGAAAAAAAAGAAAGACAGACAGAGATAGAAAGAGCGAGTCGCCGGGAAAAAAAATTATTTCCTGCTTTTAAAACACCACAAGGACGCGTTTGTCAGAGCTACGGGGAGCTTTTTTACAAGTGCGAGAAAAAGGAAGAAGAAAAGAGAAGGAATATTGGCATCTGCCCTGCGAGGGAGAGTTGTGAGTGTGTGTGTATGTGCGTTTGAACACCTCCGAGTACCGGGAGAAGCTTCACGATGACGGGCAGCACCCCAGCGGACATGGTAAGAGAAATGCCTGTCAGCTCCTCCGCTGTTTTAACATTCACACCCATTCATTTCCTCAGGCTTTGGACTTGAAAGCAGACGCGTCTGAGTGTGTCCTGCCCACGACCGCTACTTCTGCTTTTATTAATTCAGCTGTATGTGTGACCCTTTATGGCTGATCAAATTTTGGTCTCCAGAGGTTCTCTGGAAATAAAATGTGGAAGTTTAACTTTTTTCTTTTCTTCTTGCTGACTGTTTAAAGGTACATGTTGTAAAAAGTTTTAGGCTGCCATTGACTAAGTGTGAAGCTCCATTAGCAAGCTCTGGAAGCTTTATACTCCATTTACAATCCATCATCAAGTGCACCTTCATTTTTATGCATCATATTATCTTGCTGTGGTGAGGCAGTTGCATCCAGAGAGAACTTAAAAAGTTAGGAAATGTGCAGAAAGAAGTTGATTGTGGAGGTTAACAGGCAGTTTTGATCACGACATAAAGCTTAACATTACCTGGGTCCAGCTTTTGGAAGAAATCAGAACCTCAGACCTGAATTGAACATATTTAGATTGCAAACCGCTGGACCGATCATTTGCTCCACTTGAGCTCCGGTCGGCACCCTTTCGTAAATTCTGAGGCTAAAGGAAAGTTGAGTTAATTGCACATGCATTACTCAAGAAAGTTACAAGGGTTTAGAAATTCATCTTCATGCTGCAGAGGGAGCCATGGAAGACAATGGCATCCTGGAAACGTTAGATGAAGTTTAAAAAGATCAGTACATTTTAAAACACACACAAACACATGAAAAAAGAAGGCAGTGCATGCACAAACATTTGTAAAACATGAGCAGAAACTGCAATAACCAGCAGCACGATCCTGTGGGAACACATAGTTTTAATTATGTTGCTGTGATTTATCGTATTGCGATTACTCTGCATTTCCCAGTTTGATGATACTTCCTGCTCAGATCTGTTCCTCATGCCTTTATCAGATTGGTGCCTTGTACCATTGCAGAAAGCCTGAAAGCACCCTGGAGTTTACAAAATCAGCATCATACAGCGACATGTCACACCTACTGATGTAGTCCTTAAAACAAAGGCAGTAAAAAGTGGTCATCAGTAGGCAACTCTTTCAGTCACTATGACATCTTAACTTGTTTTACACTAGCTTACTGGCTTGTCATGTGTATTATGAGCTCTCCTCATAAGGATTTACGTCAGCTTCCTGTCTCCCCACTGTCACAAATTAAAAGCATCACAAAGTGCATTTAGCTGGGTTTGGGTCTTTGACGTAGTGCTTCCCTTCCCGTGGGCATGACAGTTTTATGGCTGTTATCTCTGCTGCCAGCGTGTGGTGGCACTAAGAATACTTACAGGTCTATGTATAGAAAGGATAAACCATGTAATATGGCCCCTCCGGGAGATCAGCTATCCCAGCTGTGGCCCTGCTCCGGCCTGTCCAAGTTCAGCTGATCCCCTTAGCTGCAGGTCCATAATGTTGTCGGGATATTTGGATAATGCTATGAGGAAGTAAATGAGACGTCCACTGTGTATATGTGTGTTAGAGCATCTCAAAGTGTAGCTCATGGCGAGGGATTCTCACAGATTACAGACATAATTATGAGCCGGATCTTTCATCTTTTGACCTGTAAAGTACTGGAAGCTGAATACTAAAATATTATGTCACCTTGGCTGTGGGTGTGGATATTATTATTTAAAATTTTTTATGGTAGCACAATAGCATCATTCAGCCAGTGAACTTTGGTTTTGAGCCACAAGCCTCCTGCTAAATTGTCTTCAGGCAACTCAGTGAATCCCTGCCAGCTGGTTTATGGCTCTGCCTGATTTGTTCTCTGAGAATTTCCCCCGTTGGGGAAGTATCACATTATTATTACATCATTTATCGGCAGTGCCGGCCATAAAGTTCATTTCTTAAGAGGTAGAGTAATAATATTCTTTTCACTTCTCCAAAGTAGTAATCCTTTCCCCCTTTTTTAAATCGTTTTTTTTATGCCTGCTCCAGGCTTACGCTATTAAAATGCCTGCAGAAGAAACATAAAGGTCAGATTCGCCACATGAGTAAGACACTTCAGGTTTTCTAATCTTCCCTTTTGTGGTGTGGCTCAGTCGATACATCAAACTGGCCCCTTGTGTTCCCCACGGAAATTTGGGGGGAAAATCTCAGCTCTCAGCACTTAGCTGATCCTGTGTGGCTGAAATCAGCAGCAGATGCACATTCTCCCCAAGCCCCCCACCCCCCCCCCCCCCCCACCTCAATGTTCACTCAGCCTGAGGAAGAAGCAAGTGTATACACACAGCCTCATAAAGGCTGTATAGAGTGGGAGTGAGAGTAGGAGGAGAGGAGATTGCTGGTGCCAAACACTGTGGGTGAATGAATCTGACAGAAAGAATAGGAGAAGCAATAGTCATGCCTCTCGAGAATGGAGGATGGGATTTTTTTCCCCATCTTCGAATGGGAGAAGAAGAAGAAGAGGAGGAGGAGGAGCAGGAGCAGGAGGAGGGGAGGATGGGTAGATAGAAAGACTGCGAAGCATGGGAAGAGGGGCAAATTACCTCTCTCCGGGCAGATCTTAGAAGTGCTGACAGGGTTGAAATAGTCCCCATGGCAACAGTGAGACGCTTGGATCTGAGTCTGGGTGTGTGTCTGCGTGAAAGTATGTAGAAGGATAGGTCTTTGTGCACTGCAGGTATGTGTTGTGGCAACAAGACGAGACGAGAGACGGAGAGAGTAGCGGGAAGAGGAGAAGATAGCAGCGCCCTTTTTCAGATAAGCCCAGCTGAATGAATACGCCACAGACGAGACTGAAAGGCCCACAGAGCAGAGAGTGAATTTCAGACATCGCTGCTTTCGATATGTCCCAGCTTAACAGGCAAGACATGGAGCTTCAGCTTACGTAGACTTGTAACAGACCATGAAACAGCAGCATTTGTATGCTAATGCTTGTTTTAAACCATTAACAACAGCAAGTTTAGGTTTAACCTGTTTGCAGACCTCTTAATCATATCGACACATCTCAGATTTTTGTCAGTGATACAGAGGAGTTTTGGTGACTGCGTCAGTGAAGGGTGCTTCCACAAGTCAGCGAATTAGCCGTTTAGCTAGCTGCTATTTTAAAGCAAAAATGCAGCCTTTTGAAATCCTCCGCTTGGTCCTTAAGAACTTGCGGACATTTTCCAGCTATTTTATCAAATAAGCAGTCATTTAGGAATTAGCTGTTTGATTGACACAAAAAGAAATAGTTTGTATCCAGTTTTGTATCAACTGCTCCTGCAAATTTCAAATGAATTTAACGGTTTGGTCCTTCTTCCCGGTTGGATGAGGTTACTACTACAGGAACACATGCGATCCTGCTATGAGATGATATGAAGAAATAAAGACTGTGATCACACATACTCACTCACACACAACGAGTGTAGTATTCAGACACCCCGTCATTTGTGGACTGGCGAGAACATGTTAATTTGTGTTGGAGGAGGTGATCGCAGCTCTGACTCAAAACAAACCAGGTGGTACAGTACAGTTCTAACTCTCGGGAGTTGGACTGAGGTGGCAGTAGGCTAAGCAGCATTTTCCGGTTCCTCTTGAGTCTTCCCCTGGGTTTCCTCCCGGCTGAGCGTTCCCAGAAAGCATTCTGAGGAAGCCGCCCACCCGGGAGGGATTCTTATTAAATGCCAAACCACCCAAACTGGCTTGTTTTGGCATGGAGGACCTAGCTTCATTACAACTTGATCATTGAAACAAACAAAAAAACAACAACATCAGTCTGAGCTTCTAGTCAATAATTACTGTTATTAAGTCAATGAAGTCTTCTGTCTTTTGCCTGGAAATGCTGCTGATGTGGTTTGATGGAGACATTGAAATTGGTACAGCAGTGTGTGGATGTCATTGAGCAAATCTCAACTTAAAACAGACTTTTTTTTCACTTATTGTTAATTTTTTTCTTTGTTCTGTCTATTGACTTATGATGACTTAATTAATTGATTCATGGCTAAATCCTTATTGTCGATCCAGTTGTTTTAATTGCGCCACTGTGACTATGTTTAAAGCAAAAGAAATGCTGTATAGCAGATTTGTTTAGTGGTATTAGGACTGGATAAATCTACTCTGTGTGTGGTTTCGAAAACAGCGCAGTGACTTGTTTGGGTACACACACACACACACACGCACGCACACACACAAAAGAAGTCAAAGGTCAGGGTCAGAGGCCACCGTGTGTCAGTGGCAGATGAGGAATGAAAGAAACAATGGGTGGGGAATCCTTGCTGCAGAAAACAATGCTACCGGTTCTGATGTTCTGATTCCAGCTAGAGCTTAGCTCAGCACGTATGCCACAGTGACAGATCTGCAGGCGTTGTCAGCTTCAGGCTGGAGATGCTAACAAGGCTTTGATTGACACTTTCAGTGGGAGCGAGAACATGACTGAAGCCTGACAGCGCCAGTTGGAGAAAACATGTCGTTGGATATGTGTGTGCTACCAATGCCATGTACTGCTGGTCTTGAGTCACAGATCAGGATTACGTCATCTTGCCCCCGTGTAGCAGTTGACATATTGACTCTGGCATTGTCACATGCAGGCCTCGCAGAGCCATGGAAAGTTCTAATGGTAGTTCTGAAGGTGCAGGAGCTGTGTGCCTGATTCCTATTAATTTCTATCCAGTCAGGAGATTCGAATAGATACAGCAGCTAAAATATATATAAATATTTTAACAAAGATAAATGAGCCAAATACATTTAGTCGATATTTTCATTGATGGGATTGGAAAAGAAAAACAGTTGTCAAGTTTTTTGATGATCTGTTTGTGGACTGTGTTGCTGTATTTATAGTTAATTTGTGAGGGGATGCTTTGTCGCTGCAAAATGGACTGTATCGCTCTTCATAGCTGTATTTACAGTTAATGATATTAGAAAAGCTCTTGTCAATGTATATCCCCAGCAGTCCTCTGTATAGAGGTAATTTAATTGCATTGATGCATGTCCACAACACCAACAGGAAGTCCAACTGAGAAGCTGTCATCTATCGATTGGTTATGTAACTGTTTTTTGCTTACGTTTGCCTGCATGTTCTTCATTGTGGTATGTGTCTGGGCATGTGTATCCTGTGAGTGTGCTGCAAATATGTAGTGCTACGTACCTGTTAGTACTCCCTGATCTCTTTCTCCCAGCTTGTCTGTTTCCTTTGACGTGTTGTTCTATTAAGCAGTATTGTCCTTGTTGATGTAAAAAATATGAATTTTTAGAAGTTCATGAACAAGTGCTTTGGGGGACGCCTTGTTTTTTTATTGGGGGGGGGGGGGGGGGGGGCTGTTGACGCCGGACGTTATCTTATGGGTGGAGTGATAAAGGTGACAAGCTTTGGTCCCGAATTTATCCAGGGAGTTGACTTGTCCATAGACTGTCCATAAAGGTTCAAACTGTGTTTTGTACCAGGCCATAACCATGCTTTCTAATGCTGTTAAGTTATTCATTTTGGGGATTGGCTGTCTTTTGGAGCCAGCCTCAAGTGACACCTAGAGGACCTGCAGTTTTTGTCACTTCCATGTTGGCTTTATTTTGTTGGACATTGCCCACCCATCCTTTATAATCAGTTATTCTCTCTGTGGCAAAATAATTGACAAACTGAACATAAAAAAGGACTGGCCTTTGGAAAGAATGCAGACTTTTCTGACCTGGAAGCTGGGGGCCATCTTTTATTTACAGTTGATGATTAACCTGCTTTTTTGTTTCTTTTTTCTTGGCTGCTCCGAACCAAAGTAAAACATTATGGTTGAAGAATGAGTAACATATGGAGCAGCTGTGGAGGAATAAAAAAAACTCCACTTATAAAAAAGCAATCTCATTGATATTTAAGTTCCCCAAAGCAAAAACAATAAATATCAACTATGATGATCAATTTGTTTTCTGCAGAATTTAGGTTTCCTTTCAGCCTCTGTGCTGTTTTTTCCTATTTTTGAATTCAGGATTGGCACAGATTTTATTAAAAGAGGGAATAGTTGTTTAAGTCACCCCAAGGAATTACAAGGAAAAAGCCAGATTGGGCTTGTGCTGGGATAAGGACTTATTACGTTAGAAAACCCTCCCCTTTTCAGCAGTTGGTGTTGGCAGGTATGGCTTTGCACAGGTTGAGGAATGCGTTGAACTGCTTCATCATTTTGGGGGCGAGTGGGGGCTGGTAATTCAAGATGAAACTGGTCTACTCCTCTGATTCTGATCCTCTTAATAGTCTTAATAGTAGACAGGCAGCTGTTGCATGCAGTTACTAACTAAAACTGAAACTAAAACACAACATTTTTAAATGATAAAAGCTAAAGTGAATTTAAACAGCTATGACTACACTCAATTGAAAATCCAAAACTGTATAAAATTCAGGTTGTAGTTGTAAATGTTTGTGTCCTTGGAGCAATAATAGTGATGTGACAACTGTGATTTCTTGGCATTGAGCTCTTCCAAAACAGAAATGTTCTTAGTAGTAGATGCTGGACACAAAACACCTCAGGACAAAAGTAAACCGAGGACACTCTTAGGCTTTTGTGCCAAATGGTTCAGTCCAAGCATGACTTAAATGAGGGGGTATGAACGTAAGTCGTACACAAGTGCTCGCACACTCAACAAATGAATCCCCGTGTGCTTGCAGCTGCTTTTGATGTCAATGTGCATGTTTATTTTTTAACAAATGTGTGCATGTGCATATTTGCATGAAGGAAGCAGCGAACGCACAACCTGTTCTTGTTGTTAAATGTGACGTATTTGCTGTTGGTGTTGCCGGTGGAGTAACACCCACGCCAGCTCACTTTTGCTCCAGATCCCAAGACAAACTGGACTGGCTTCAAAAAGCCGCTGTTTGCATGTAATGATGCTGCTACTGTGCTGCTGGCACTGCATCATTTAATGCCTTATGTCACTGGCTAGCCATACAAAAAGACACTGTGAGTCTATGATCATGCAAATGTCATCAATACATTCAATTATGTTTCCTGTAAATTGTAAATCTCCCAACTTGACGTAGCTGAAGGCCCATCCCACGATGGCGCAAATATAACTCTGGCAGAAAAACACCCAAATGCACAATCCCACCACTGTTCTTCATCTGTTTTAAATCGCCATAAACCCAGAAATATAATCAAAGACAGGACCACAATGTATTTTAAGTTAACGTCTAAGAAAACAGCAGCTTAACTGTAAAAGAGAGATAAGGAGAAGCTGAGCTGCCACCTAATACTAAAGGAATTAAATTCATGCTTCAGCCGGCTGAATTAAGAAGATGAAAAGAGGAAGAGAAACACGAGTTGAGAAAGGGCCACAGAGTTAGACGGGAAAAGGAAGATGAGCAGTCTAACAAAAGCTCATTATAATGTCCTTTACATAGAAAGTCTTGTTTTCCAAAAGGAGACCGAGTGAAAACCTTTTGTTCATTTATATCGTTTTCTCAACCACCCGAGGCAGTTGTGCAAAGGGGGCATGATAGCGTCATTAAATATTCTGCTATATCCCGCTGATGAAAATTCTGCACAAACATGTTCATTCTAAATGAGTAATGCATTTATTTCAGGTTTACACCAGGCATTAACTACATTTGCAGACTTTTGGGTCCTCTTATAATGTCATGCTTTATATTTAATGTCATTCAAACGACATTACACGATGAGGACTTTACTTAAAACTGTGACACTGTTGTTTTTTCGGTGTATAATTTAAGTAAATCTAAAATAAAAGGCTTACAAATGCAGAAAAATACCTTGTGTTTCTTTAGAAGTATTATGTTGAGTATAAAGAGGGAGCGTGTGTGCTGGTTGTGTGTAGGAGAAAAGGGGGATGGGGTGGGGGTGTTTAACTAGCTCAATAAAAGCGGTCTTTCAGCTGCGCTGGAAACAATTTCCAGCTGAGGGGACATTTATATTAAAGCTTCGCTGTGCCAGGACAGGCTCTATGTATATGTGTGTGTCTGCGCTGTTCATGTTATGGAACAACACAATGACTGGATCAGAGACTGCCATGCTCTGCCTCTTTATCAGTAATAACAGGTTACTAATAAACTCGTTAATCTGCTGTTTATCTTACCCTATACTCCCATGCATGTTATCGTATGGTAATTCTATGGAGAACATTGTATTGATCTTCCTTCTATTTGAGCCAGCGAAGGTCTCGGTCTGTGTACTTGTCGTGTCGCTGTGCTGGCCTGATTGATGCTGCAAATTTCATTGCACCGGCTCTGCTTTGTGTGATGACAATAAATTGAATTGAATAGAACCGGGCATGAATCAAATAGCCCTCTTTCTCATACATTTCTGGACAGGCTGCCGTTTCTACATCAGTGCTTAAATCTGTCCTGATATTCAGACACCCTGTGCCAGAGCACTCAGACAGACAGCACGTACCGAGAGAATTAGAGGGTCAGTGTTGAAACTCTTTGGGCCCCAAACAGGGGGAGGTGTGAGCCATGGAGCAGTCATCCAAAGGTTAAGCCTCATTGACTGGATGTTCCAAAAGGATCCGCTGACCTCAGGTCATCAAACACATGTCTTTTAAACCAGACTTGTACTCCGTTGTGGTTGTCAGTCATAGATTTTCCTCTCTGTGTTTTCAAAATGTAAAAAGTCTGACACAGCTTCTTGTTCTTTTTTTAAAAAAAAAAATCAACCCAGCCTAGTGTCATTCAGAAGCAGCTTGGGGAGGGCAGTTTGGCCACATGATGATTATGACGATGAAGATGATTTTATGTGGTATGACCAAGATCCAAGATATGAGTCACGATTCACCCAACAGATTTAGGTCTCATGATTAGCTGTGAGTTTAGATGTGGACTTCAGCATCATCATCTTTTACTGCAGCTGTAGTGGCTGTTTGGCAGTCACCTAGTTCACAGTGTCGTGGAGGTGCTGGTTAGAGTGGTCCTCCAGGTTGTAGGGTATCCCCTGGAGAGCAGACTCATCCCATCACCAGCTTCTGAAAAACACAGAGATCTGGCACAACAGTGACATGGTCAGCCTGCTGGTAGGTAGAGAACAGAGTTGGATAGTTACATATAGCACAGTTAATGATAAGGTAATGGCTTTCTCTGAAAAGGAGATGATATCATGTTTATTGTCTGCATTCATTAGATGATGAGCACCTTGCCATGCTTTGACTTGTCTTAATTGTATCATAGCTAGAAGAGGCAACAGCTGATAATTGTTTCTGTAAACGTTTCTGCTGCTGTGATTGTTTGATAATTGATTCAGTTATTAAACAGTCACTTTGTTATGTTATTTGAAAATGCTAAGCTCAGAAGAGTTTCAGAACATGATATTTGTGTGATTATAAACACAGGAGAGAAAAAATTGAGCGGCTGAAGCTAGAAGAAAATATTTGGCCAGAATCGAATCCAACTTTATTTCCGTTTTGCCACTTTGAGAACAGTCGCACCAGCATTCCGGTTTTTTTTTGCCTCAGACGCTGAAAATCCCCTCCGTGAACTTCAGTTTGCTGTGTGAGTCCTCGCACCGAGCCAACTAAGAAACTCCTGTGTGTTTGTGTACGGGATGTGTTCTTAATACTGAAGTAATGTCAAGTTTATGCCAAACAGGATGTAACAGAAAATTGGCAGGGCGTGTTTTTGGCTCGTTTTGGGTTGTCATGATGTCAAATTAAAGAGTAACATAATCAGAGTCTTTCTCCTTCCTTTCTGGTTTTAATATATTCACATAGACACAGGTGGTGGAAGTGGGCAATGAGGAATCCAGAGGCAGAGGTCATAGAGTTAAAAAGGGAGAGAGTGTGTGTGTGTGTGTGTGTGTGTGTGTGTGTGTGTGTGTGTGTGTGTGTGTGTGTGTGTGTGTGTGTGTGTGCGCGTGCATGCATGCTGGTTGATATGGGGAATAGAGAGAGGGTATGTTTGGCCTTCATGGTGTCTTGCACAAATTTGTCATTGCGTGTTAGATGCTATGGAGCACTCGATGAAGATCTCTAATGATCCTGGCAGGGGTTTTGTGTGTGCGCACACTTGTGTGTGTGTGTGTGTGTGTGTGTTCTTATCTAAACTAGCTAGCAGCAATGAAGCATTAGACCTTGAACTGACGTGACTGAAGGCTTTTGAACTGTTTTTCTCAGTTTCTGGTAATAAGGAACAACCGTTTATGTCGGGGGGAAATGGCAGAACTTTGACTTACATAGAAGACATCAGATATCAACCATGATTTAGGCTAATTGCACATCTCTGAGAAGTGGCTCCCGTGTGCCAGATATACAGTTACAGAACCAGTCAGTGGACCCTAAATTAGTGTTTGAGGCTAGTGGCATTTGGAAGCTCAGATGCTTGTGTGTGTCTGTATATATAAAGCTGGCACATTTCAGCTAAGTTTAGCTGACTTTCATTTAGCACAGACTCCTCAGTCAGCTGATGTTGGTACAGTGGAGTTTAAAGCTCAGACGAACCATTAAGGCTGAGAGGCACAGTAATCCTGTTTAATTTTTAATCTAAAGGTCACAGCATTGTATAAAAAGCACCCTTGTTTGCGAAAGCGTGCTGTGCTTCGTTCTGAAATGGTTAACCAAACTTCTGCATCTTCAGCCACTTCTGTCATCTCAGGTGGTTATGTGTGACGCAGATTCCTTTATTGTGACACGTGTGTGCCATCATCTCAATTCTGCTTACATTACAGAAGCAGCACAACATCCCTTAACCTCACTCGGGCGTCTGTATCGTATTGGAACAATATGAAACCTCATGAATCCCCTCCCCCCTCTGTCGCTATCCTGTGCCTTCCTGTTGTTGTTTGTGTAACTGCTTGCCTCCACTGTCTCCCCACAGAGGCTTCCTTTTTCCTGTTGTGTACAAACGAGCATAATCTGAGGCTAAAAGCCTTAACCAGAACAATGAAAAAATAAATAAACAATGATGAAAACTGCCGGTGCATGTCTTATATTCTGCAGACACAAAGGCGCGCGAAATTTATGTTTGTTTCGATCAGATAACTAATACATTTTTTATTATCACTTAATTGAAGTTGTAGGAGATTTCTGTTGAGGTTTTTGGAAGTTTGGAATGTTTAGGCTATTGTGTGGGTGATGCAAGTAAATGCATCATGTTAATGGGCGGGAAGGGGGGGGACTTTTAGTCTTTATTATGACAGGGCATTTGAGAGTGGCGAGGAAAGCTGGGAGTCAGAGCCAGGGAAGAGACGCCTCTGCAATAGCCTTATGGCCTCTGGGCCCCCCTTCTCAACCCGGTGAGCTAGTGTAACATCCGCTGCAGTGTTATCTAACACAACAACACCACGGCCCTTCTCAAGAAATCAAACAAGACATAAATGTAGATATTTCCCCAAACAGCAAATGAGCATCATGGAGATAACATTCATCGCAGAGCCATTGATTTGTTGTAAGGCCATTTCATTAGATTGCATTATGTTATACAGGATTGTATGGTATGGTGAAATCTCTAATGTGCCTACTCTTGCAATCCTCTGTCTGTTGTCTCGCTTTATGAGGCTTAGTGCTAGTTGCATTGTTAATATTGTGATTGCCTAATAGTCTGTTTTTAATTGCAAACAGCCGGATGACCTAAAGTTAAATTTTGCTTTAGGCTCATTTTAATAATTCTTTGGTTTCTTACTGCATAATCTTGTGTCAGAATTTAATAACTTGCTTTAAATCTCATTCTCAAATAGGCTCAGATAATGTACTGTGTGTGTGCGTGTGTGTGTGTGTGTGTCATAGCCCTGGTTTCTGTCCAGTACCATCTGGTGAATTCCTGCACAGAGGGCATTTTAGCTTGCCAGCTATGTCTCTGTGTGTGCCTCCCTCTCTTCCCCTCCAACACACAGACCCACACACATACACAGACACATCCACACACACAGTTTCTCCTCTGCACACACTCGGCATCACGTGAGTCGTGACTACAGGGCAGTGCTTGTTTCTGAAGGAGAAAAGAAAATGCAGTGTCGTGGATATAACTGCTGTCTCCGGGCCGTTTCTACTCTCGACTCTGTTGTCCCCCCCTCACATGTTACGTCAGTTGGTCTTTAACACTCCCGCTAAGCTTTTACTTCATAAACATGCACTTTTAATTTCAAGACAAGACTGATTTGCATTAATCTGCTGCCTGCAAATACCGCCAAAAAGATTTTTGCAAGGAGGAATGCCAATAAATCTGTTGATGGCCATTTCCTTTTATTTTGTTCACTTAATCCTCCAAATTTTCACACTCTAGAAGCGATTAACAGGGGAGGGATTGCCCTCTTTTCTTAATTAATTGCTGGCTATGAATCTGAAAATGCATGTGATCAATTAATTATAGAGGCACTGATGTAGTACAGGGGAAAGCTTGTTCTTTGGGGGCGGGGGCAACCTGAAAGTTACAAATTGACTACCTGGAGTGCTGGACTGCACACCTCTTGGGAGATAGGGGGGCTGACACAGTAGGGAGGATGAAGAGGAGACAGGGGAAGGCAGAGGTCACATCAGAGCATGCAGCTCTCTTGGGAGGCAGGGAGGTGGGGAGGGGAAGAGCAGCATGGGGATGCTTTACATGTCTCCAGGGTTTTTTACATAGCAATAGGCAGGGGAAAGCACACGGGAGGAAGTCACATTGGTGAGACACTGTGTGATGGAAGCAAAGGACAAAGAGAGGAGGAGGCGTGAGCAGGCTGAGCAAATGGTAGGACGAACGAGGTAAAGCACAGGATGTCCCTACTTTAGTGCCATCACCAGCAATCATCAAGTGTGTGTGTGTGTGTGTGTGTGTGTGTGTGTGTGTGTGTGTGTGTGTGTGTGTCTGGTCACTTTACCAGCAACACGCCTGCATGTGGCATGCTGACCTTTTGGCTTTGTGTCTGATGATGGCTGCCTAAGCAGACAAAATATAGAAAATTAGAGTGAAAGAAAGACAAAATCCAAACAGAATCCAGTGCTGATTCAAAACAAGACAACCATGTATACACACGCATTATAGTATACATGTAAAAGATAATGTAAGTCATACATGTCCCTAGAGTCTGTTGTTCCATGCAGTTTCAACACCTGTAGCTTTCAGTTACACTGAATGCAAAAAAGGGAAACACACACACAAATGTTGGTTTTGTTCTTTAAGCACACCTTGAGAGTTGTTGACTGATAACAAAACCCTGAAAAACCTTAATGGGAGCCAAAACAAGGAGACAACACCCAGTGTTTTCCGTGCTGTTTTCCGTGCTATGGTGTCAGTGTTTCCTAATGTACTTGCATTGTGACCATTTACTCATTACCTGCACCAGTTTAGGTTACAGTAGAGCACAAAAGGCAAATAGTAACCCACACACAGCTCATATCTGAGACCTCTCTTAAAGTTTTAGTTTAACACTACACTTAAAACATAGCTTCAACCTTTTATTTTTTGACTGCGATGTAAACAAGAGTCGTTAGCTTAGTCGTCAGTTACCGTCAGTTACGACGTGACATAGCTGCACTGACAAACAAACAAATAAGGGTCTAGGTGGGCTGCGCTGTAGTTTAATGTGACTGTGTAGTTGTAATATTGCATCATCACTTCTGCAGCAATGTGTTGCTTGTCTTGAATTCTGTGCATTTCAATGTGAACTGAGTGTGATACTATAACACTGTGACCTGCTGGGGAATAAAAAAGACAGAAATCTCAGTTTCCAATAAAATTTACAGTTAATAGAGGCTAGATAAGTTACTTTCTTGCTCACTAAGCCATTTATTATATTATTTTTATTACTGCTGTTTTGTTTTTTGTAATTCTGTACCTTAAAATCTTTATACTGCTGTTCATGGTGTTTATTACAAACACTAACCTTGAATTTTTTTTTCTGTCAGCATTATTTGGTGAAGAAGTTGATAGTTTTTGTTGTTGTTGTTGCTTTTTTTGAGCCTCTTCAGCAAAGTTTTCCAAGAAAAAGACAATAAGGCAGTACACTAACTTTTAGAGGAATACACTTGACATTCAGAGGATAGGAAACTGTGCGTATACCTGTTAAGAGGGTTATGGTTGTGGTTTCTTTGGGCAAGATAAGACTGAAGTTAGAGGTGTTTAGTTGTTCCAAAAGCCCACATTTCAAGAAAGAAATAAGTTGTGCAAATTGAATGCAGTTCATGTAGGGGAGAAAAAAGATGCATGTTTTTATAGATATAGGTTTCCTAGAAATGCATTCCTTTATACAAGGAGCGTAACAGAGACAGTATTTAAAAAAAAACCAATAAGAGCAAGATTTATGAAGAGAGGTTTCTGAGGTTTCGCGATGAAGCATGCATCGCACCTACCGTATAGCCTTTTTCCGGAGGAAAGTTATAAATAGCTCTCAGTTTCTTTTTGCTTTCATGCAGAAGCACTTCAGAAATAGGTGATGTGTATTAACCCAACAGGCGGGAGCGAGTCGTACACGTGGGCAAACAAATGTCTTGGTGAACTCTTTATCAGTTCCGGACGCATCATTTTCAACTTCTTTCTCAGCCACGCAAAGCATAATTTCATCACAGCTTTGCGCAACCAGTGATATATATTTTTGTATCACTTTATCAAACATTGTACCTCGTAATCTCTTTTTTTTCTGTCACACTTTGCCTCGAATTTACCCACAAAGTGAGAAATGGATAGTCGAGAGGTTCACAGGTGGATCAGAGAAGAATTGATTGAAGCGTACAAGAGCAATTTGACATCTCTGCCCACATTTTTAAAACCAGAGCGTCACCAGCTCCCACAGCAGTCATTTTGAATGTGCACACAAATAGTTGTATGTTCATGTGTGTGCATATGCTTTTGTATATGGTGGATACATGAAAGTCCTTTTATCTCATTGTTCACCATCATGCTTCCTCTTCTTACTGCCTCTATTTGACCTTTGTTGATCCTGCTTTGGGTCTCTCTGTCTTTGCTGTGACACTGTCTCATTTCCTCAGTACTATAAGCGTCAGGAGTTCCTATGTATGCTGTGGCTTCAGACTTGTCATTGTCATCACTGCATCGGACCTGCATAATGGTAATGTTATGGGATACAGGACTCTGCAATCCTCTTTTTCTCTGTTGTAGCTTTAAAATTTCTTCCAGTTGACAACTTGTTTGTGTTTTTTGTCTTTTTTTCCTACAAGTATTTTTTTGTATTTGTATTTTGGAGTTTTGTTTTCCCTGTTGAGATGATGACAGTGGAGCCTCCCCTGGATGAAGGGTGAGGATAGGGCTGTTACAGAGCCCTAAACTGTTACAGATGCTTACAGACACTGGGAAGTTACACTGAAAATACTGTTCGGATATTTCTGTGAAACCGTCATCGTTTTTCTCTTATTAATGTTTCTGCGTACCGCCCTTCACAGTCTCCTCCGTTCTTCTGTTTATTAAATGCGTAAAAATTTTCCACGCAGTTTTCTAACCCCGAGGTGTGTTGTGCATTTTTAATTAAAACACTTTTATTATTGTTTTTTAAAAAATTGACATGGTGTATTTCATTGTGGAAAGAGCATGAAGTGACCTTTGACCTGCATATAACAGCCATCCTGTACCCTCAGCCTCTCTACAGTAGAATCATGTTGTCTTTATAATCAGTTGATACAGCTGGTTATGAAGCAGTTTTCTTTGAATCTTTTTACCAAAAGTAAACTATAAACAGGGAAATTTTGAACCCTGGCTGATAAATCGGGTGCATGGTCCTGTCTGTCAGCTCTTACACCATCACCATAACATTTTCTGACTCTTATATCATTGTTGGATAAAGATCTCTTTGACCTCTCTGCTTCACATTCAGCATACAGTATCCTGTAACTCACTGCCTTTCGGTTATAGCTTCGTGCACATTTGTCATGCTAATTAATTTGTTCCCGATGTGTTGAACAGCCATTTTTAAAGTGTGAAGTCCTTAACAGTCACAAGGGACGCAGGAGAAAGCCGCGAGAAGTAAACCTTTGTGTGACAGCTCCGAACACATAGAGAAAGCATAGAAGGAATGTGTGAACAAAGGCACCTACCTGGTGCCTATAAGAGAGAGAGGAATGTAGCCTTGTGTGTGTGTGTGTGTGTGTGTGTGTTTGTTTGTGTGTGTGTGTGTGTCGAGCAAAGCAGGTTTTCAGAGAAGAAGCCTGGGAGGAGTATGATGACAGCATGAAAAGAAGGCCCTGCCTGTTTCTGGAGAGAAGAGAAGCAGCTGATGGATTAAAGGTTTATCTGTATATAGAGGAGAAAGATGAAGAGAGAGGACAGACAGCAGAGAGCTGTCAGGTACAGCACAGGAAACGGCTGATCTTGCTTGTGACAGGAAGGAGAGGGAGAGAGGAAAAAAAGAAAGAGGAGCAGAGCAGATTCTGGCTATGATGAGGATGTCGTCATATCAAAGGATGGGTCTTTTTGAATGACACTACAAAGGGACAAGGGCTTGGAGAGAGATGCGAGGCATGATGGGGCAACTGTGTAATCAGACATGTGACTGGTAGTAGTGGGAGCTGCCGAAAAAGCGAGTTTTCGTCTCTCTTGGATCGGATTACCCTTGGATTCAAAACCTGGAGGTGTAGTGAAGCTCCATAGATGCAAAACCAAACCACAAGGTCAGCGCTAAAGTCAGGGAAGAAAGGCCTTCAGTGTTATACAATGATCATAGAATAACCTTTATGAATTTTTAGCCTTTGCAGATGATCTCTAAGCGGAGGGTGTCTTTGCTTTGCCCAATCAAACTGCTGTAGAAAGTTTGAGGATGCTGCGAAGGAAAGAAAGCACACTATTACAATGCTATTAGTACTGTAATGCAGCCATTAGCTGCCTATACTACAGGAAGTTAGGAAGCAGCCTAAGAAAGGGCATCTGAGAAAGGTCTGTGGTGCTTTTAAAATCGCTCTTACAGTAGATACTCTATTTAATGATTAATGTCCCCTAATAGAGTCCAACAGGAAATAGGGCGGTGTTTTATGGTCACTGAACAAGCTTCTGCCTATATTGAGGCAGGGAGATATATGATTTTCTAAACACTTAATTATCAGCTTGTTATCATGTAGGGCTGCTCGATTATGGCAAAAATGATAATCACGATTATTTTCACTGAAATTGAGATCTCGATTATTTGACGATATTTATTTAACAATAACAATGTATTGAATAATGACTTTAAAGATTGTCAAAAAATAATATAAAACAGTGTGCAAATACTGATAACAGTGCAAATGTTTGCAATATAAAAAAATAAATGACAAATGTAAACATCTATGTTTAGTGAACTTTGCAGTGTTGCTCTGTGGTGCAGCTACGACACTGTAGCAAAGTTTACACACTCTGTCTACTTGATCCACGTCTGACTCTGCGAACCCATAATGTTTCCACACCACTGAAGTTTTTTTTTACCTCTCTTTTCAACCAGCAGTCACTCTCCTCTCCAAATAACTTCTGCTTAGCTTTCCGAGCTTCCCTCGGGTCCTCTTAATCAGCGGTCCCCAACCCCCGGGCCTTGGACCGGTACCGATCCGTGAGTCGTTTGGTACCGGGCCGCGAGAGTTGAGGCTCAGTTGTGAAATTTATAGTTTTCAGGGTTTTTATCGGTTTTCAGCATTATTTTGTTATCGTTTTTATCGTTTACTCGGTTTTCCTTGGTCTTTTCACGTGTGTTATGAATAAATTTTCTTTTTTTCTGTACCGGTACTAGTTTTATTTTGTTGTATTTATCCGCGACACCTTAAAGGCCGGTCCATGAAAATATTGTCGGGCATAAACCGGTCCGTGGCGCAAAAAAGGTTGGGGACCGCTGCTCTTAATTGTTGTGACACGTGTTCTAAATGCAGAGAGGTGCGCTCGATTTGCCATACGGAGCAGCGCGAGAGTAAAGCACGAGGGAGGGGCTAATAATCGGCTCAGTCATTTTTAATGATCGTTGAAAGCCCAGATCGTAATCGAGATTAAAATTCGATTAATTGAGCAGCCCTATTATCATGTTCATTTATGTTAAGATTTGAGAACATATATGATGCTTTTTAAAAATGGCATAGCTGTTCATGGCTCCGGATGTCCTAAAAGGCTTTCCTTAAGGGAACTCTTCACATTTAGTACATGGATTCATAAAGTAACTCTTTAGACTTTGACTGTTAAAGGTCAAGGTCTCTGTGAGACCTCACTTTAATCTCATTCTTTTAAACACAATGTATCAAAAATACCAGAAGGGTATTTCTGTGTATCTGGCACACAGTTTGAGTCAAGGATGAAGAGATTCGATTGTGTTGTTCAGAGGTGAAGGATAATAAAATTTCTTGTCCATATGTTTGGATTTTATATGTTAATTATGGAAAGATGGGGGCAGCACTGGAAGGTCCTGGGTTTGAATCCAGTCAAATGGGGTTCTTCTGTGGGGAGTTTCCATGTTCTCCAGGTGTCTGTGTGGGCTCCCACAGTCCAAAACATGCACAGGGTTAAGTTACCTGGTAATTTTAAATTGTCCATAAGTGAAGCGTATGAGTATGAATGGTTGTCTGTCTCCCTCTGCTAGTCCTGTGATAAGCTGGTGTCTTGTCACTGGGTTAGACTCCAGCCCTTCCCACATTGTCTTGAGGAAAACAAAATGGGTGGGATTATGACAAGATAGCTCCCTTTTCATACCCAAGACACCATAATTTTCAGTGGAAACACCTCTTTTATTACATTCAACAACGTAACTCGGAAACTGAGTTTATTTTTTGAAACAAGCAAGGTTGGGTACTGATTGGTCCACAATAATCTTTGGTGTACACCTTGAAATTGTGTTGAAAGTACAGATCAGGATTGGGGGTCACATGAGAAACCAGGGCTGTTGTGGAACCGTTCTTTTTTATTTTCCCACATTAAATTTGTTCAAAAACACAGAAGACACAAAGCAAAACAAGAACAAGTCAAATGATTTTTTAAATATATTTTTAATATATTTTGCATCTATATCAGAAATCAGAAGTGTGGCTGACGGGACTTTACAGCACAGCTGCACAGCTAACAAAATCTACGACCCATAGTTCCTATAGTGAGATGAGGAACAGCTACATTAAACTGTCAAATGTAACACAGAGTTAAACTGCATCTTGACTGGTCTGTGGAGGCATATAACAGGGGAGGGGAAATGCTAGTTGCTGTTTGAAAAACTGTGAGGATAAGAGTCTCTGAAAGGATAAATAACAGCTGGTCACAAGTCCCCTGTTCATCAAAAGATGAATTTATTTCACAGGAGCAGTGCTAAACATGTGTTCTTGCAAAATGTAGCTAAAGGAACAATCAGGACACAAAAGGAAAAAATAACCGAAATTATTCTATTCTAACTAATAACAGCAAAATAAAAGTCAGCACCGTCAGGGTCATTATGTAAAAATAAACACCCGTTGCCCTGTTGTTTCCTTCCTGTGGTTGTGCTACAGTGGAAAAAAATAAAAATAAAGTGAGGTCTGAAAATTCCATTTAAAACAGGAAATGCAAGCAAGGCTGAACACTGTCAAGGTTTCTTTCTCTGTTCTTGCTGCATTCAGTATTCAAGACCACAAATATGCAAATTACCTAAACAAATGTGAGAAAGGAAACAGAGCAAGCTTTAAGAACCATAAAGCATGAGCTTCGAGTACACTAAAAGGGCAAAAGGTTTAGGACACTGATCTTAAACTGTGAATTCAGGTAGGTAGCACCTGTCCATGCCAATGCCTTTGCAAACATTTGTGAAAGAATGGGTCGTTCTAAAGCGCTCCCTGGTACTGTGATACTGTAACAGGATGCAGCTGCTGCAGCATGTCGGTTTGTGAAATTTCTTCTGTCCTAGATATTGAGATATTCGATCAGCTGTAAGTGGTGTTATTGCAAAGAGGAAGCCACAACAACTCAGCTTCAAAGTGGCAGACCACAAAAAGTTACAAGGTCGCTGAGCATCTGTAAAAGTCACTGATGCGCTCCTGACTAACTGCAGAGCCCCAAACCTCCTCTGGCATTAACATCAGGACAGAAATTGTGCACCAGGAGAGTCTATTGGTATGTATATGGGCCGAGCAGCTCCTGTAGGTGTAATGTCCATATACTTTTGTCAATACTACGTGAGAAAAGAAACAGAGCAAGCTTCAAGAACCATAGAGAACCAACTCTCCTATGTATTAAATTGGTACAAACTTGACTGCGTTTTGTAGCTTGCGTGCATCCTGGTCAGTATTTTTGTCGTTCGGACACAGAAGACGAGCACCACAAAACTAAGTGCATGTGCCACATTTAACTTCCAGTTTCGAGTCTGCAAGGACTTCAGTCAGATGGTGTTTTTATTATTCTGTACACTGATTACATGATCACAGAGAGGAGCTCACATATATCCAGAAAAACAGAACAAAATAGCACAGATGACTAACTAGGCCCCTGTTTACCACAAGTGTTGACATAGCAGCCATCATAGCATGGCTGTAGGCACAATCAGCAGTGTTGGAATAAATTTTGACCAGCCAGACTGCTTTGCTGGAGCTTTCTTGTTGCAAGAGCAAAGACGACAATTTCTCTTAACATTAAAAGTTTGGAGGAAGATTAGGTTTCCTCTCAGTCTGGCAACTGCTTGAAAGATTCTCACTCGGCCCCTTTCTGCCAGTTTGTTTGCATCTTGTTGGCATGATGTAAACATGTAACAATAATGACTTTTTCTTGGCTTAATTTATTTTCAAAGTTTATATATTTGTCAAATTATCTTTCTTTAACCTTAGCACCACTGTTTTTCGTCTGGCCTCTCTCTGTTTTATGGAAACAATACCTATCTAGTGTTTGTTGGAAAGCCATGTCAAAACAAAGCATGACACACCAGCAATTGTAGATATGTGGTCTATAAAGATAGCAAAGTTAATAATAAACATTTCAACTGGGTAAAGGTCCTTCTGCTCTATCTTTTCCTACAGTGAACATGCTGATATCCAAATTTATCATCTGCACAGTCATGTCTGTATGAATATACATGAGTGTTGCACTGTTTCTTAAAATCTTTTCTTAAATATTATGTTAATCCATATTTCTTCTCTGTCCCTGAGCTTAATTATTTCACTTTTTCACTTAAACACATCATCATTGCTTTGCCAGGGAAACATTTTGTTAAAATGCAGTTTATTTAAACAACAATGGAGAGCTCAGAGCTTCATCAAGGCTGATTCTCTGATCAGACACGCTCGTGTATATGAAAAATAGAAGAAAAGCAGTCAGTTAGTCAATTAAATATCCAGTCACGATTACGCCACAGTTTTTATTGTTTTTATCGCATCACTAGCAAAGATGTTCATTGACACTGGTTAATGCAAAACACAAAAGACGCCCACATCTCCTGTTGTTTCACATATTGTTTTTATTTTTAATAAAGTCACATTTGTTTATCGCAATTTGTCCATCTCCCTTAGTGGGGAGAAGTCATTGCATGTCACCCATTCATTAAAAGATAAAGAAGTAAAGTTGGCCTGGCTATTGGTGAACCAGCTTGTTAGGTGCACCAATCTGTTGCCTGGCATACCCTTCCAGCATAATTTCAAGGATCCTGCTTGAAACTGCTAAACTTCAGTTTGCAATGTTTCAGGTCTGGAAAAAAAAGATTAGAGGTAGCACATTTTAGGGAGGAAAGAAAGATAAGCTTGCAAAAGCTAACGTTTAATGTGATTAGAGCATTGACCCCCCCCCCGAACGCTGCTAGACACACACATGCTCACAGAGACTCAAAGATTACAAATCTTAGCCTTGGGCTTTGCTTTTTTGTATCACACGTTTATAAGTCAGCCACTGTTACGTAACGACTGCGTTTGTGTGTATGTGCGAACGTAAGAGAGGGAACTCGTGCAAGCGATAAAATACCTCTGTGTAGAATATTGAATTATGTCAAACTCAAAATGAGGCTCTCTGACAAATCGAAAGAGTTTGCTTTCCCATGCGCTCGCTTACAGTTTGCACATGGGCGCAGATGAAGCTCGCGGCTTTTAATGCACGCATTTAACCAGCACTTCCAATATGCACAGTGATTTTCTAAAAGCGCTATCCCTTTTCAGCGTGTTTTTAATTAAAGAAAATAAAGGCTCCTGCGCATAATTTATACGCTAATGGAGACTAACATTGTGGTTCTTTTTTGTGTCTTTGGAAAATTACTGAGAGCTTGCAAAGCTGTTTCTTTTTCACACGTCTTTAAGTCATTTTAAAAAAATGCAACAAATGTGTTACAGGTTACCAGAACATGGCCTATTCTGTAGCATTTAATATTTACAGCCAGAGAGCAGTGGCAGAAAGAAAAGCGACCTCTCCGCAATTGTCTGTAAAATCACTGACGTAGAATTCATTAGTATTTAAAGTGCTGTGCAGCTACATTTCTCAGGTTAACAGCCGAATTTTTCTCCAGATTTAACGGGCAAGTCAAAGCGAGCTGGCTGCTAGATCCAGCTGCCTCGCTTTAAACAGACCACAGCCGGGTTAATCACCCATGTCCTCTCTTAAATTCATTCATGCAGTTATGAATCCGCTCTGACAGCAGCAGCTAACCTTATTGCGCAGACTACATATAAAGCTGCTCTAATATATTCCCACAGGATGGCTTCCCACTCTGTAATTTGTTGACTGCTGCAGAGGGTCTAAAGAGCAGCAATACTCTTTAATGCACTTGTAAACATACACACAGACACATGCGTGCATATGCACACACAACAACTTGAGAAAGAGTTGAGAGCGGCGCTCAGGGAGGAATAATTATAGATGGCATTGAGTTTCCTGCTCTCCTCCGTGTGCAAACGGTGTTTAGCTAAGAGGGCTTGCTTGCTCACATGTTTACGGCATGGCATTTGTTGGCAGCCGGGTCACATTAGTGTTAGACTTTGTGAATGTCTGGTCTGCAGTGGAGCAGAGAGGCTCGACAGGCAAAAAGCTGTGTCACCAATTTTCCACATAAGTAACCTGTTTCTTTATTGTGTTATTTTCAGAAGCAGCCAGGAATAGGAGCAAGGATGCTTCCGCATTCTGTTACCGGAGCTTGCACACTTTCGCGTCTCCAACGCGAGGACGTGAAAGTGTTTGCAAGCTCTGCAAACACTTGCTAAGTGACTTCTTCTTCTTCTTCTTCTTCTCGCAGCTCTACAAGCTCTGCAAGCTAGTGAAATGTTCACAGTGCTAATTTCTGGCATTTCAGAGTGCGTCTGGCAGTGGGTTAGGATGTAGTATTTGTATGCATGAGTAACTAGCAGTCTGCCTGGAGATATGTGTTTGTACTGTGATTACGCATGAATTGTTTTCCTCCCCTTACCTGGAGCAATTGTATTTGTTAGAGAGAATAGACTGTAATTGAATATACTTCCCTGAGCTGGCTGTGCAACCTCATTACCTTGCCCTTTTACGGAAGAGAGAAAGGCGCAGTGAGCCTCTGGGAAAAGGGGGCAGTGAAGGGAAAAATGGCAAGGGAGAGCTGAGATCTCGACTCAGGTGAAATCAGAATTAGAACAGAGAGGGAAAAGGGGAGAAATTCATCTGTAGCAGCATAGCTCAATATAAGGTCTTACACCACCATGAGCCACCAGAACACAAGGACTGTTACTTTTCACTGCCCTGTCCCTGAAGTGCACACGAGTCTTTTGTAAAGAGTTTTTCTTTTAATTTTATGCTCTGATGTTCCAGGTGGCTTGCACATTGTTCACAAGTCCTGCAGGAATTTCAGTTTTGTGGAAATCTGGCGGCTGCACTGGCCATAGCATGAGATTTGCATAATTTTGATACGCAAACCATTTCAAACATTCTCAGTTGGAGTGGAAACATCTGCATCTGTCATGCATTTATTTTTTCTAATAATTTGCATTTTCCAGGAAATACACTGAGAGAAAGAGACTTGTAAGAATAGAGAAAGCAAAGAAAAAGAGACAGAGACGAGAGGCAAAGGCAGAAATTCACCCTTGTGCTGACATATATAAGAAGAAAGGCTTAGTTTGCCTTGTTTAACCCAGCCTAGCTCAATTCTTCTTGTTATTCCGGCCTTGTACATTTCTCCACTGTACGCTGTACAGAGCCAGAGATTGATGGAGTCAGTGAAAGAGACAGAGTGAGTGAGGTGATGCAGAGACTGCAGCAAGCATGGGAAGATGGTTTGATGTGACACAGCAATGGAAAATGGGCAGGGGTTGGGGGTGGGAGGTTGAAGCGAAGCTATCCTGTAGGTGTTATCAGGTTAAGCCGTTCACCACTGGCTGTCGCCATGGTGACACCATGGTAACTACCAGGTGTTCTACTAGGAATGAGCAAAACCTCTCGTATGCAAAGGGGATTCCTTTGAATCTCACTTTGTGCTCATTTCTGCTTCTTTTCTGCATTTGCCTGTAACGTTCAGGTGTTTATGTTTATAACAATCAAACAGATGGAACAGTGTGCATGTTTACCTTCAAGCATCCGCTCAAAAACTTGATGCAAATTCATGCTTTTATGATCTGTGTCATCAAAGTTGTTAAAGGTATATTTTGTGAATCACAGCCGGAAGCAGCAGTGAATTATTTCTAGCGTTTCCCAATCGTTAAAGGTGTGTTTGTGTGAGTCTGTTTGCCTGGATGCATGTGTTTGTACACAGTGCACCTGCAAATACATGAAAAAACACACACACACACACACAAAACTGAAGCTTGAAATTATCTTATCTCATTATTAAGTTGATTTAATCTCTTAGAGGCACATTTACCAGTGTTTGTGCTCATTATGTTTATTGTACGTGGTGTTTTGTGTATGTCATATATATATATACATGCTTCTGTATGGCTCGTCCATGCTTAAACCTATAAGCTGATTTGGTTACGTACTTAAAGAGATCTCAGTTTCAATCCTTTGGTGTTAGCTCTGTTACATCACTCCACCCGGCTCTGTGTGTGTGTGTGTGTGCGTGTGTGTGTGTGTGGTGCTCAGCAGAGTGGGTTTGGTGGGACACGGGGTGTGGTGTAGAAGGCTAACAGATACTTGGCGCATGGAAACACACTGACAACAATGACACACGTGCTTGTGCCATGCGCACACAGGGGCCCAGCCACACAAATACAGTAAGCAAAGGCAAGCACACACCACTGAGTTCTGCTCTTAAAGGCACACTGTACCACTGCTAAACACATATCAGGCCTCTCATTTGCGTCCTAGTGCTCGGCAGTTTAATTGCTCTGCAAATTAACGGTTCTAAATGTACACCCCCACGATGTGTTCAGTTCACTTGTGTATATTTTCTTGCTGGGAGCTGGTGATCTAAGGTGAGAGAAACAAAATCATGTGGCTGGAAGCAAAACACGTGTGTCCCTCTCATTTATGTGGTTATTTTTAGTTGCACAATCACATTGGTGAATAATGACCTTGGTTCTACGCGGGGCAGAGATCACCACTGAGGGTTTTTTTTCTCTCTCTGTTAAACTCCAAGTATGTACTTTTTTCAGTACAGAAGAATTCAGTGGATGTACTTTTATAATGTGTCAGCTGAACTATCCAGTACACATAATGAAAGTTTGTATTCAGTAATAGTGAAGTTAGGTAGTCTAGGTCAAGGTCAAGTTTATTTATATAGCGCATTTCCAAACAGTCCATGTTGTTTGCAGTGCTTAACAATGTAAAATGCCACTAAAATAAATAAAATGCACCGCAATGATGTAGTAAAATATAGAGAAAAAACAAATAAATAAATAAAATAAGTCAATAAAAACAACTAAAACAACAACAACAACAATAACTAAGACTGTTAAAACCAAAATGTTTAGGTCAACATGTGCTGTGGTAGTGTTTAAGTTGCTAAGGTGCTTCACAATCTGATTTATAAATAGTATCAATCTAAAGTTACTCAGTGATCGCACATTGGAGGGGTTAAATTCTACACACAAATCCAGGAAATTAACCTAAAAAATACATACATGACATGACTGTGGAAACGTAATTACTGTATTACATAAACTACAGTACAAAACAAACATGGATACAGCATTTCTAATTTCAAGTAAAGGTTTAAGAAAATCTTTAATTTTAGTTGCCTGAAAAATGTCTTGCTCAAACACCTACAGGGACAAAAAAATGAGGAATGGTAAGCGAGAGACAAACTTCCATTCAATTTCAGACTTGGGAACCAAAGACAAAGAAATACAGTTTGAGGGAATTGAGAAAGCTGAAGAGGAAGTTGGAGAGACTGGTGGGAGTTCATCCAACGGAAGGATGTTCCTCAGGGTCTTCCTATCCTTCTTCTGTTTCCTATTAAATTACTAACTTGAAACCGTGTGCTTCCTGACCCAGCTCTATAATCTGACATATGGGACAGCTGTTTGTTTGAATGTGCATTTTTCTCTGTCTTCATTTTTTGTTTCTCACATTCACTAATGCTTTTTCTTTTTTTTTTGCTTTTACCTGTGTTGCAGATAAACCTGCGGCTGATTTTGGTCAGTGGAAAGACGAAAGAATTCCTCTTCTCTCCCAACGACTCTGCAGCAGATATCGCCAAACACGTTTATGACAACTGGCCAATGGGTGAGTAGCTCAATTATGTATTGCTATTCACATCAGATACATGTGCATCGGTATGCAGAGGTATGAGTCTGCTATAAATGTATGTGCAATATAAATATGAAAGCAATAACAAGTTCCTACGTTATGAATAAAATCATTGTGGTCTAAGGCAGTCGCTTACAGTACGGTGAAAAAGTTTTCACTGTACTAAGCATACCCCAAGATTCAGTAGCTTGTAGAGCCACGTTTAGCAGCAATAACACAAATCATTTTTCTGTTTGACTGTATCTGTATTTCTGCTGGACTAACTTTCTCTCGTTGTGGAGAAATTTAGTCCCATTCTTCTTTACAGCATTGCCTCAGTACGTTGAGCTTTAAAGGTATTCGTGCACATCTCTCTTTAAGGTTGTCAACATTTTAATTAGTTTGAGGTCTGGACTTTGACTAGGCCATATCAGCACCTTGATTATTTCCTTTTTCAGCCATTCTGTTACAGATTGGCTGCTGTGCTTGGAATCATTGTCCTGTTGCATGACCCAATTTCAGCTAAGGTGCAGCTTTCAGACAGACCTAACATTTGACTCTAGAATACTTTGGTATAGAGACGAGTGGATGGTCGACTCAGTGACTCAATGACCTGATACCTGGGTTCTGTGGCTACAGAATAAGCCTACCTCTTAAGCCCTCCACCACTGTGCTTGATAGAGGGTATGGGGTATTTGTGCTGATATAGTGTTTTTCACCAAACACGGAGCATTCTATAGACAAACATCTCCACTCATTTAGAGGCAGCTTTGCAAAGCTAGTCTGTGCTGCCCTGTTCTTTTTAGTGAGAAGAGGCTTTTTCCTGTTTACCCTTTCAAACAAAACCATACTTGTTCGGCCTTTTTAAACTGTACTATTGTGAACTTTGACATTTAAAATGCTATCTGAGGCCTGTAGAGTATGAGATTTAGCTCTCGGGTTCTGTACAGTTTTTTTTTTGCATGGTCTGACGTTGGGGTGAACCTTCTGGGACATCTCCTCCTGGGAAGATTGTGGCTTTGTGTTAATACACACCTCACCAACAAACTGCCAAGACTTTAGTTTTTATGGACGTGGCAATGCACTCATGATCCGTACAGCAGTACAAGGGTACTCCTGGAAGCAGTCAGGGCACACTTGTTTTTTCTCTCTTTCCTCTTTAAGATATAGCTTTTCATATATTTGATTAATTCTTACAGACATCTACAAACTTATTTTTACAGTAACCACATTTTCAAAGCTGATTGACTTTTTTTAAAAGTGAAAAAGCAGGTTAAATATATATTCTTAGAATCATAATCTGTAGCAAAAGAAAAATATCATTGTTTACCTGCCCAGCCTGCAGTTGTACTTTTTCAGTTCACTTTTTTCAGTATTGGAAGTTTTTTTTTTCATGTTTGACATTTGAAAACTAAAAAATAACACATGGAAAATGTACCTGCTCGACACCTAACAGTCAGCAATGAGCTAGCGAAGACAGTGGATGATTGTGGAGCTGCTCTAGCTTGTAATGTGCAAACAAGATTAACGCACAGTTCAAGGTTTAGGTTAACAGCGAAATTAGCATTAGAGTTGACTTTCTTTCTTACCTCATTACAAAGGTGCTTATAACACGGTTGTATTATTTATTTGATTTACATGAGAAAGATCTGGGTTTTCACATCTGCTTTACACATGTCAGATTTTAGCATCAGCTTTGGTTTTACTTACAGTTCTATATTCTTTAACATTTTTGCATTTAATATGTGGCATTTAATAAATATCATCATTACGCAGGCACAGCTACCGAATCTCTGTAAAAGCTCTAATTAAACTATTTAACTGTAAACAAATAGAAACTACTTGATCAGACTTATTGCTGTCAGACCAACTGCTAATTGCTTACATGCAGGTCTATATAGCAGTGTGGGGAATGTGCATATCTTTGGTGTAGGGTAATTAGAATGAACTCCTTTCAGCCTGATTATCATTGCATACAGGAATGTGGGATCACAGTGCAGCCGCTTCCTTTCTGTAATACACCCACTTGCCTCGCTGCTGCTGTGCACCAGGGTTAGAATTCATTTGATACTGCCCACCTTACGTCACCTTCAAAACTCTAGCTTTTTCCCACGGTGCCGCTAATGTACTCCAGTTTAAGAGAACTCCACGATGCATGAAAAACTACAAATTACACAGTTAGACTCGAATTCTCCTCGACAACAGAAGTTTTCCGTTCAATCCCGTCAGTGTTAGGAGCACCCTTTGTTCCTCCCAGACAACCCATCTGAACCCTGAGAGACCCAGAGCAGGCTCTCAGTCAGCAACAACACCCTGCGCTTAGCTAGAGACAAACATCTGGTGGCCAGACTCTGTTGCTGCGCAACTCCGCACTCTCGTTTCTCTCTCATTTAATGCGTTCACTTTTGTCCTTAGCTCTTCCCGAGCCACACCTCGTCTTCTTCTTTTGCCTCGGCTCTTTCTCACGTTCTGTAGGGCATCCCGCAAAGCCCAAATATTATACATTCTGCCTTTAAGGATTTAAAATAAAGGCCCTAAATGTCTTAAAATATCTTCAGTGTGGTTGTCTGTGGTTCTTCTTTTTTTTTTCTTTACCAGGCAGCAACTGATTTCTTTTCACTACACTGTGTTCAGCATTTTCATCACGCCGACACGACAGCTTTTTATACACAGCTTTAAGTTTCTTGTATATTGTGGGTTTTGAAGTACATTAAATTGTACTTGTGAAATGTCAAATTAATACTTCATGGAAAACGAGTAAAATAAGAGGTAAAAAAGAAAGAACCAGCAGGGCTCCTTTCTCTTTAACTGTCTCCTCCTTTCTCTCTGCTTTCCTACAGACTGGGAGGAAGAGCAGGTCAGCAGTCCTAACATCCTGAGGCTCATCTACCAGGGACGTTTTCTACACGGCAACGTAACACTAGGAGGTGAGAAAACACTGAAGCTACACCACCCAGAGAAAATGGCTCATTTGCTCATAGACATGCACACAAAATCACAGCCGTGCGCTGCTGGAAAGTTCTTTGCTGTTCTCATCCTTTTCCTGAGTCACAGAACAGAGGTACCTCAGTGCTCTGGACAAGCTTGCTTTGACAGGGAAAGAGGGAGGAGAGAGGAAATAGAGAAAAAGAAGGGAAAGAGGCTGGTCAGGAAAGAGGGAAGACTGGTGTTTAAAGGAGACCTCAAGTGGTACAAAGGAGAGAGAGAAAGGAAGCGAGAGTGAAAGGCAGAAAAGGACGTCTTCTGTTGTGGAAGGCCAGTTCACTCTCTCTGGCTTTTAGGCTTTTTTATCTGCCTAACCCAATTTAGATTTGACTGGTGCTTTGTGGTTAACGGTGTTACAGCGCACCCTAACCCTTTTGCAGTCTTCTATCTGCCATCCATCTGATAATTCCCTTATCTTTTAGCATGTTAGCACATTAACACAATCCTTGTTGAGTACAGACACACGCATTTTAAGCACACACCAAGTCGTCAACTATTACATGTTAACAGCAGTGTGCAGTTTTAAAAGTTATAACTATATATGAACTTATGCGAAGCGGTGAGAGATCCTGCAAATTTCCTTCTTATTTTGTGTATTCACGACATTTCTGGGCTCCAGCCTTTAGGCAGTGGTTGTTTAACCCCATGCCAATTACAGCTGTGTGTGTAGTCTGAGGATTCTGTAAAAACCTACTGAAATAGACTGTGCCCAGCTCCAACAACGAGGTAGCAAAACTCTTATTTAAACAGAAGCAGAGTTGCACTGAACAACCTGTTATGTTATGCATCTATGGCAGCTGGTCTGTTGTGAGCGCTACCTTTTCAACTTGCTACTGCTGACGAGCATTTCTGACACACCCACCAAAGGCGAGGGCATACCACAGCGTCTCATGGAAACATTTAGATGAACCTGGAGGCACCATTTCAGACTGAATGTGCTCCTTTTCCATCTCTCTCCTCTGGTGTCTGTGTCATGGATTTTAAAAAGAGCAGCAGGTCTGTGTGTTTGTGTGGCCAAGGGCGAGGCTGTGCTACACACACACACACACGCATGCAGGGCAGAGTGGCATCAGTGGACAGGATGAAGCGTGCATTTATGCTGCATTCATACAAAATCCGGTGGTGCCTCACCTTCCTGCAGGGTTGTTCCGAGGCGTGTGGGTGGGTTGTTTTTTTTGTTTTTTAGGTTCATTAGAGTGCTGTGAGACAATAATAAAATAATATTTTACAATCTTATTGGCTGCTTTTTCCTTGCTGATGTTGCTGATTTACTTTCAAGCGCACTGATCGACTTCTGATTTTGCTCCTTTTGGCTTCTTGACCCAGGTTGCAGGCGCCAAGTTGGGATAGTAGACAAATATTATCTCTTTAAGGGGTATCCAGCAGCTCATGTATTGGTTTTGGTCTATTCGGTATTACAACGTTGTTGTTTTTTTTATTGATATTTCACCTGCCTTCCTCATAGCCATTGCTTTCCATTATTTTTCAGACTAACATGAATGCCTACCAATAAAGCTCAACTGATATGTTGGCAGGGCAGATATGTTGGCTTATAGTAGCTGATATATCAGTATTGGTAAATCAAAATTTAAAAACTAAAGAAGAAATGGGAAAAACACCCTTCAAACATGTTACATAGCATGTCTACCAGAGGGTGCTCTGCAACCTCCACATTGGTGTTTTCTCACTTTTGTCTGCTAACTAATCCCGTTGAACTTGAATCCACTGTATATATGTGCATGTACATACTACGCTCTCCAGGTGTGTCAGATATTTTGTGCATTTCTTTTCTAATGAATCCTTTTTAGTGTTAAGTATCGTTTCATTTGCACCTTTATTACTGGTAATTATGTTGCAATATTATCTGCAAATAACAATAAAACTTGGAACCGAGTCGTCTTATTCAAGAGCAAGAAACTAGCCGATCCTTCAGCCGCTTGTGAACAGTGTTTTAAATGATTCGGTTACATATGAAATCAGATTGTTGGTAATTTCCTCATGTTCAAGTGATTATTATTCTGCAATCCCACTTTAATCGCATAATTTGACAGTTTAATTTTCTCTATGTGTAGCTCAGCATTATCCAATCTATAATTTACACTCAGTTTCAGAAAGCTGTTAAAAAGTCATGTTATACTTCTGCTGAGTGACACTGTGCAGGCAAATATAATGTAGCTCACTGAACCTTTTCATCCTCTCCCTCCTTCTCTCCCTCTCTCAGCTCTCAAACTGCCCTTGGGGAAGACCACAGTGATGCATTTAGTTGCCAGAGAGACTTTGCCTGAGCCAAATTCCCAAGGTAACCAGCTCCCCGTCTCCCCTTTTTCCTTTCAGGAGGCTTTTCACACGCTGAACAACGTTAAATGTTCCGCTCCCAGCCATTATTTATTTCTGCACATGGCTTCTGTTTTAGGAGCAGCCACTAGTGCAAATAATTGGCTCCTTGAAGTGTATCCCCAAGATACAACACACTGTGTAGAATATACAGCTAATATAAATCATGCCAGAAGATTTGCTTCATTTTTTTATGACTATGACAAGCGAATAGAGTTCAAATGGACATCAAGTTCTCATACTGGGTATCTGTGAGCCCATGTGAGGAAGAGTGAATCTGAATGAACTTTTGTTATGTGGAGAAACAGTTAAAAAGTTAGATTTGAAGTACTCTTTATGTGAATTGTACAAAAGACCTGAGTCGCCCCTCCTTTTTAATTTCTGGTCTTGTATGTTTTTTATAGTGCTCTTGAGCAGCAGTTCTCCAGGCTTTTAAAAGTTTGGTTGCTTTTTCAGTCCAGTCCTTGTACCTGACCATTTTCAGAGAAATGATTTTTATGTTTATCGAGCCACCTCACACTGACCCATGAATCATTTAAGCATAAAAAATGGAATCTAACTTAAGGAATGAGCCAGCGTTTCTTTAGTTGAATCTATGAAAAATCTCAATGACAACACAGTCTGACAGACATAAAATAGCATGTTTGCACCAACAAGTTGATTCCCAAAGAGCTGTTGGGCAGATGTTTTTAAGGAAGTGAAACAGGGAGAAAAGGCTGAGATAGGCTAAACTGCACAAGATCTTGACTGAAAACCAGTGGCAATGGGTCTTATGGAGTGATGAATACAAATGTGACATTTTGTAGTTCAAATTGGTATTAATATGTACGTTGGAGGTCAGGAGAGAGGTACAACAGTGACTGTCTCCAAGCATCTGTAGAATTAGATGACTATGGAGGCTGTGTCATGGTTTGGGGCTATATTTCAGACAGTGGTGTTGGAGATCTTAGAAAAGTGCCATCAGATTTTGATCCACTATGAAGTACCAACTGGAAAGCATCTGACTTACTACATTTAATACATTTTTAGCATGGCAATGATCCCAAACACACTGCCAAAGCAGGAAAAGCATTAAAACACAAAGTCAGGAGCACTATCACTCATGAATTGGTCTTCCCAACCTTATTAAAGCAGTGTTGGATCATCCTGCCTAAGAAAGTTAAGCCTGTGGTCATACCAAATCTCGATTTTCAAGCTTTTTATGCTGTATTTCCACATTTCAGTAAATTGCAGCACTGATTTTCCATTTTAACAAAATTTAAAGAAATGAGAGATGGGTTAAGACTTTTACACAACACTGTATGTATAGATTTCAAGAGTCTATATTTAAAAAAAAAATGAGGCTATGTTGCTTCAGGCACCACTAGGAAATGTAACAAACTCAAATGCTGAGTTTGAGCAACAGATCCAGTCTCATGAAATCCCAAAATGCTGCTCAGCTGTAGGAGATGGAGATTTAGACCTTCTTTAGAACATTTATGAGGTACATATGTTATATGGTTGTAGTATATCAAAAGTCTTTCCATGTAGTGTTGCAGTATCTGAACTTGGCCTACCAGTATGTTTCTAAATCTGTCCTTTTGAGGTGATGTCTGACTATTGAGCTGAGTAACTCTTTGACAGTGCTGTGTGGGTGTTTGTTTAATCATGACGTTTGTGTGCTGTGTGTCCAGGTCAGAGGAACAGAGAGAAGACCGGGGAGAGTAACTGCTGTGTCATTCTGTAAATACACACCTCCACCGCCACCCCCTTTCATCTTTTGCATCCGTTCTCGCCCTCCATGTCCTGGACCTAATGAGCTTGTACCTTGTCCTGTAGCCTGTCTACACTGCGAATACTCATAGAGACATTTAACAAAACAAACAAACTCGCACTTTCTCTGTTTTTCCCCTTCTCCCTCATACACATGCATAGAAGGACAGCAGGCTCAGGCTGATCCAGGACAGACTTGGAGAGCAGTAAATTGATTAAAGATAGAGTTGATTCCTTTGTTGTACTTGATTTGCTGTCATAACTGAAAATGAGAAGGAACTGGATTTGCATGTTTTTTTTTTTCTTTCTTTCTTAATGAAATCCTTTTGAAGCCTTCTGCCATACACATGCATGCACACACACATTTGCAGTAAACACACACACACCTTGTCGAGCCATCCTCAGGCGGTCTCTTACAAGTCACCTTTCTAACTGGCTCTTTACTCTGGCCGGTTGTCATTGTAATGCAGTGCCCAAATTTGTGCGTGTGGCCTTGTTTTCTCATACAGACCGCTGAGAATTTTAACCACTAACAGCTCATCAGCATACCAACAAACGCGCACGCTCCGACTTCCTGTCCTCACATCGAGCCGCGCGTGCTTGCGTGATACCCCTTAGTGCGGCAGACAAAGCGCAGACGTGCCTGATCAGAGAACTCAAAACATGACACGCACACACACACATAATAACACACACGTGTGTGCCCTCTTTACTGCCCTCCTCTGCATGTGCCCTTAAAGGTCGCAAGAGAGAAACGATTCCCTTTTTTTTATGTCGAGAGCGACACATCCGACTCCTTTTAGTCCGCTGTATTTTAGCCTAACGAAGCCTAACAAGCAAACAAATAGAAAACAACCATTTTTTTAAGGTCTTGTTTTTCGATATTTGTTTGTTCATGATTTTTTTTTTTTGTGACTGTGTTTTGACAGTCCACTCATATTATCGACCGACTAGTGTTGTGATTAATGAAACATCATGCCAATTTTCTTTCCTCCGTGACACGCCGTCGCTGTCTCACTGTGCCCCCCTCCCTTTATTTTTATAGCAGTATTGTGAAGGATCTCTCAGACAGTTGCTTTGTAAGCACGGACATTAACTCAGAAGGAAAAGGGTCCTTATTTGTCTTAATTTGCCTCTTAAATCTGCATTAATAAGTCCAGTTTGCACAACTAAAGCATGTGCTCCTTCATTAGATTATTAAAACAAATGTATAAAAAGCTTTGTTTTATTTTATATTTTTCCAGTGGAAGTAATGTTCCAAACTAAGGTAACATGTGTAGAATATATTTAATATGAATCTTATATAGAAAATGACGACTTTAGATCTTGGTGATATACATTATATTGGTGTTTAGTCTATGATTGTGTATACGGTTAGCTTCTAGCCAGTTCACAGTCACTCTCTGACAATGTCTTGTGCTTAACAGCAGCAAATCCTCCCTAATCATTTATGGACTGATGGATTTTTTTTTTCTTTCTTTTGTTCTTTCTCTTTTATTATTCATTTCTTTTTCATTTGTTTATAAAGTAATATAATCCTGTTTCTTTGTGGGGTTTTGTTGTTTTTGCTTTAAAGAATCGCTTTGTAACAGCACTAGGTCTTAAAAAAATATTGTTTATATTGATCAGGGTTCAAATCTGTACAGAGATACACGTTTTCAAACCAATTGTAAATAGCACTAATGCTCTCCCCTCCCCCCCTGCAAACTTCAAAATGGAATACATCTGTAAACTAAATAAAAGTTATTGAAGTGCGCCACCTCATTGTCATGATTTATTGCACGTGAACTGTAATGTTTTAAGCGCCACTGATTAATCATTTTAACAGCATCTTAGCTCGCAGTCTGTGGGACTTTAACCAGAGGGCTGAATAAGACACCGGACTCCAATCTTCATCTTAACAAGTTCAGCAAATTATTCTAAAAAGAGTTTTTCTTGTTACAGTGACTCTGGTATGTTGAATTTCACCTTGAAACTGTCACTCACAGGTTAGTGTTGTAAATAGAGGTGGGCTTAAATTTTGATTCTTCAACTTCTTGGAACAAGTAAAACACATTTAGTCTCTTTTGAGCATCAATATCACAATAATTTAACAAAACTGTAAAATTTGGGATGATGGTGCTGTTAACAGAGAAGCTGCAGAGTATCCAGGTCCTGTGGCTATAAACATAAGCCCAAATCATGACTGCTCCACCACCATGCTGAAAGTTTGTACGAGGTGTTTGTGCTGATATGCTGTTTGATTTTCATCCAAGAACATTGCTCCAAAAGTCTTTTGGTTTGTCCAGATGCAGCTTTGCAAACCTAAACCATCTTGCTGTGTTTTTTGTTTTTTGTTTTTTTTGAGAGAAAAGCATTTCTACTGGCAAAAAAACCAAGCCCCGTAGTATTTTTCTAATTGTACTGCCATGAAATTTAGTGTTTAACGTGCTAACTGAATCCTTTAGACACAGCTGAATGCTCCAGATCTGCAAACTGTCCAAACCTCTGTTTTTATAGGTGTGCTCACACTTGCTGATGATCAATTAAACAAGTCAATTTAATTAGAAGCAGCTGGCTGCTACTTATCATTATGGAAGCAGTAGGAGTGTACTTCAGATGACTCCGTAGAGCGCTATGAAAACTTTTTCACATGACTGTGTGATGTAGAATAGTAGAAACCAGTATCGGGAGCCTGAATGATTTTATCTGTTTTCTGAGTCATATCAAGATATCACTTTAGACCTCCTGAAGCTGAAAGCTCCTTATTTTCATGTCTCTGTAGAAAAGATGAATGTGTACCAAGATTACACATCATCACAATCTGATGGTGGAATCAGACAGGCGATACAAACTAACAAGAAAGCAACACTATCACAGAACAAATTGGAAAAAAATGTGAGTATGTGGGAAACATCTTGCGGTATGCTGTGATGCACAGAATCTGCACGGCTTCATTAAATATACAAAAACACATCAGGTGGGAGGTTAATACAATTTTAGCAGTGGTAGAGATGTTTTAAGTGTTTAAGGCTGTGCTACACAAATAAGAAAAAAACAATAGATTTTACTTAAATTTGTAAAAACACTCTTGTAATAACAAAGCTGATTATTCAAAATGATGCAAAAAGTCTAATAATATAATAGCAGTGCCGCTGACACTAGAATGTTATTGTTTTACTGAAAGTTGTTGTTTCAGTAAATGATCCAAAGACTTTTTCAACTGATGTGTGAGATTGCTGCATAAATTATTGATGCACTTTATAAAGCAATATTTTCAAATTCAACATTATTGTCAAGTCTGCAATTTGTTCAGGACGCACACACAGGATCGAAATTTTGTTTCCTCCTTTACTTGTTTTAGTTACACACCGCAGTAACACATGAATAATAACATATTTATAGTTGATGCACGCAATAATGATGCACAATTATTGCTGTGTATAAAAATCTCAGGTGTTTAAAAATGTGAGGGGTACTGCAGTTTTTTGTGTACAAAATATTAAGTATTATTAAGTATTGCAGTACATCTTATGACGCTTCAAAAATGAGTATGGGTACACTGAAAGAAAAACACTACAGATGCAACAACTAAGCATGTCTGTGTGCAGGAGTATGCTTCCTGTGAGGTGACAGTCAACAGTTTCTCACTGGATAAAGACCCCTGATTAATGCTTGTGTTGTTTCTCGTGTTCAACACGTCAAGTAAGTCAGAATGTTGACTCATTCAAAGTTACAGATCCAGTCGTACACAGCGAGAAAGAATAAACTCTGACTTGTAAAACAAAAAAAACAACAACGTGATGGCATTGAGTCACTTGTCGAGTTTGCTCAACATCGAGTAGACCAAAGTGCAGCAGGAGGAGCAGCACAGAGAACAACCCAGCCTGCTGCCCTGGGAGAGTTTTGCAAACGTGTTAAACGTCATGTACTCGTCTACTAACGACACACTGAGCAAACAAAATATGTTACATGTGTTGTTTGCTCAGTGGTTAAAGAAATAAAAGATATCTGAGAATATCACTAGGTGTAAAGCAGTGCAGTGTAAGAGAAGCATAAAGAGCTATTCAAACTGAAGATGCTGACTGTTTCTGTGTTACCAGTGGAGTCCTGTGTAGTTTTTGTCCCTCCTCTCCTCCCTGCAGCCATGCTGTGTCACAGTAACGCGGGCCACATTTAACATGAATACAGCTATTCTTTCTCGAAGAGACTGGGTACAGACAGAGTGGGCTGTGGTTACAGTAGTGAAAAGCACCACTCTCTGTGTGTTTGTGTGTGTGTGCGTGAGGCATTAACCATGCCAGCATCACTTCTGCTTTGCTTCCAAACAATACACCAACAGTATTTATACAAATCAGTGTTCCCAAGGAAATCTGAGTCTCCGTAAGAACTCCTTATAGTTTGCAATATGAGCTAAATATCTGTGATCTATACAAATCCACATTTAAGTGTTGAGCTTGGCTGTAAACATTAATAAAACAGTTATCTCTCATGCTTACTTCAGACCACAACAACAGGGTTAAAACCCTGGTGCAGTGATATCTTCTCATGAAGCTTCTCTCAGCATTCCTTTATTGTGCTTACATCGATTATAATGGAAAAAATATAATTATGGAAAAAGATCTTTCAAACAGAGTTGCAAGGCAGGAGTTGCCTGAATTCAGCGGGTGAATTCTGTTTGCAGTAAAGACTGAGGATGATGCCATCTTCTGGCAGAATACTTCTATGACAGCTCATCGTTCCACACTATAAATGAACATGTCGTCTGATAGCTTTGAGTATTTATTTATTGTGTGTGTGCGTGTGTGTGTGTGTTTATATATATAAATAACTATAGGTTCTGTTACCATCGTATCAATATAGTTATTAAATATAGCCTCATCTCACTATGAGGAATAAAATATGCAAATAGCTTATTCTTGAGTGTCAACTTCATGAGTGTGGATGAGTTTTAAGATCAGCTCTGATGAACATGCTGCACCACTTTGGTAACTTCTTTTTTTCTCACTATTCTCCATAAATAGCTGAAAGTCAATCATTTGCTTTAAATTTATACACTCACCTTATGTTGTTTAACAATAAAACTCAACTGCATCTATACCAGCTATGGAGGGCCTCGAGTGCCAGAATGAATGAATTTAATACATAATTAAATAATTAAGTGGGTCACCAATTAATTAAAACTGGAATTAATTCATGAATTAAATATATAAATAATTAATTAAATGTCAAATCATTTAAAACATTTAAGAAATTATTTATTTATTTACAATTGTAAGAAATAATGACATATTTGATTCATTATTTATATAATGAATGCATTAATTATTGACACATTTAATTAATAGATAATTTGTCACGGCTGGGGCAGCAGTCGTGTGGAATTATTTAAGGACCCAAAACGCAGGCACTTCAGAAGTGAGGAGGCTTTATTGAAGGAGGTGGAACTAATGCACAAGGCCAGGGAGGCGAGAAACAGAACAGAGTAACCTAAACTGGGAAAACTAAAAAGCAAACCTGAAATGATAACCGAACGGGGAGAGGGACGGCAAGGGACAGAGAGACGCAGGGAAACCACTCAGGGTGACGGAGGACATGAACGCAGACGAACCGGCAACAGGCAGGAGAACAGGCAGGAGAACACACAGGGCTTAAATGCACACAGCAGTGATCATAGGATGGGAGACAGGAGGGGAACACATCTGGAAAAAATCACAGCTGACGAGACAGGGGAAACGTAATCTGAACACACCCACATGAGACAAGGACCTTCAGAATAAAACAGGAAACTAACAGACACAGAGGACCTGACAAGACACTGAACTTAACAGACTTACAAACAGACACCGTGGACAGACAGAGGGAACACAGGCAGGCATAAAACAAAACCCAAACACATAGCAAACCTAAACAAAAGACATAACAGAATAAACAAGAACATAGGATGATATAAAGAAACACAAAACACTGAGTCGTCAGACTATGGACCATGACATAATTATTTATTTTATTCATTCATTTTGACATTCGAAGCCCTCCATACCCATATATATTGAATTCAAAATCCTGCTCCTCACATACAAGGTCTTAAATAATCAGGCCCCATCTTATCTTAATGACCTTGTAGTACCATATCACCCTATTAGAGCACTTCGCTCTCGCTCTGCAGGCCTACTTGTTGTTCCTAGAGTATTTAAAAGTAGAATGGGAAGGAGAGCCTTCAGTTTTCAGGCCCCTCTTCTGTGGAACCAGCTTCCAGTTTGGATTCAGGAGACAGACACTATCTCTACTTTTAAGATTAGGCTTAAAACTTTCCTTTTTGCTAAAGCATATAGTTAGGGCTGGACCAGGTGACCCTGAATCCTCCCTTAGTTATGCTGCAATAGATGTAGGCTGCCGGGGGATTCCCATGATGCATTGAGTTTTTCCTTTCCAGTCACCCTTCTCGCTCACTATGTATTAACAGACCTCTCTGTATTGAATCATATCTGTTATTAACCTCTGTCTCTCTTCCACAGCATGTCTTTTATCCTGTCTTCCTTCTCTCACCCCAACCGGTCGCAGCAGATGGCCGCCCCTCCCTGAGCCTGGTTCTGCCGGAGGTTTCTTCCTGTTAAAAGGGAGTTTTTCCTTCCCACTGTTGCCAAAGTGCTTGCTCATAGGGGGTCATATGATTGTTGGGTTTTTCTCTGTATCTATGAAGCGCCTTGAGGCGACTTTTGTTGTGATTTGGCGCTATATAAATAAAATTGAATTGAATTGAATCACAAAGGTAAAATTCATGCAATAAAGAGAAAGCTATTTTCAGTTACTCCCTTTCCTCACAAGAGGTCGCCACAGTAGCATTCATGTCATGTATTTTTCATGTTAATGTTTCAATGTGTTTCAATGGAAGTGAACAATCAATAATAATGTTGCTTTTGATGTTTGATTTTGTAATTGCAAAAGGCTGGACATACTTTATAGACATGTTGCCCTTTTAGCTCAAATATTGATCCATTTATCTGACTCATTTGGAAACACTGGAAAAGAGACTGGTGGCTATACAATATTTAGGGTTATTATCAGGTAAGAAGAAATTTGGAAGAATAATGTAAAGCAGAAAGGAAAGTGGTCGACGACAGATGGCACTTCTGTGGCAGCTAAAGATCTTCTTTCTGCCCAGGGGGGAAAAGACTTTTATAGTTAAAAGTTCATGAATAATATAAAAGACGTGAATGCAAAGAGCCTGTAATATTCTGATATACAAGCTGTAAATATCAAAGACCACCTTAGGTTAAGTGAAACTTTCCAAAGGTCATGGTTACGATTGTGGTCAAAAGTTTACATCCACTCACCATGGAGCTGAATGTCATGGTAATTGTGGTGTTTTATTATTTCTTTGAACAGTTATTTTTCCAGGGTGGAATGATTAAAAATGATTTTGGATTTCCGCTAATCTACACAGGCCTAAAAGTACACAAACAGACTGAAAATTATACATGCACCCTCACTAATATTGGATGTCCTTCAACAACTTGTGCATTGCCCTGTCTTGGTCAATATAAGCAGCTGGGAGTATCCTGTGTGGATCCCTGCCTCCTCTACTTGTCTCGGGTCGAGCCTGCCATTCTCTCACCTGGGCAGCTCACCTGGAGTTAATTTGTGGCAATCAGCGGAGGGTATTTATGGCCAGTTTCACCATTATTTCACCGCCAGTTCATCAACCCACCTAGGTTGGTAACAGGCTCACACTCTTAGCTCGAGAGCCAAGTTCTTATTTGCTTACCTTATCTCCTTTGCTCCTAGCGCCATTGGCTTGCTACGTCACGACAACACCACTAAAACTCACCTCTTGGATTCTCATCACAACCCTCATAGTATTTCAGCCACACTCCAGGAAGTAATTACCAATCACACTAACCTGCCTGCCCTCCTGCCATCACCACTCACGCAGATCCTTAAAAACTCAGGTCAGAACATCTAATGCTCCTCTGCCAGTCACTCAGACCTCCCCCTCCAAGCCTTAGCCTTCACCTGCTAAAGTGAGCCACTCCATCACGGTATCCACTGTACCTCTGGCCCAATCCGTGCACCCACTAACTCTTTCTCTTACTCGTGCCCCCTGAGCACCACTCTGCCAGTCACCCATTATGTAACATACCTCAAGCCACCACGCTAGTATTCCCTTACTAGTATCATATTAGGTATCAAGCCAAGGTTCTAGGTTTTGTTTCGCCTTTTCAATCCAATGTCATTTTAAATAAAAGCTTCTTTTTAGTTAAATTGTTATTCTCCCGCACCTCAATCCTGCACTTAAGTCCAGTTCTGGTACAGGCCTCTGCCCCCCTCTCTCACACAACCAGACACTTTGGTAGCTTCTGGCATGATTCTAACTGGATATCTGATGACTTTTGTCACGGTCCTGAGTCTGTTGACTTAGTGATTTTGATTCTGAATACTATTATTTTATGTTTCAGATTAATTCTTAAAATTGTCTTGTTCTTAGGGTTTGGTTTCTGTTTTGTGTTCTGACCGCCTTCTGTTCTGTGTCTTTGTTCCCTCCCTGTTGCAATGTTTGATGTGTTAACACACTCCATATTATCCATTGTTGATCCACAAACATCTGTTACTGCTCATACATCACTGTCATCAGACACTTTCACAAACGAAATCACGGTTTAGTAACGCAGTAACGCAGCCTTCTTACAGGAAAGTAACAGTAATCTAATTGCTTTTTTGCAATAGTAATCCCTTACTTTACTTGTTACTTAGAAAAAGTAATTGGATTACAGTAACACGTTACTTTTAACATGTTACTGCCCATCTCTGGTGTCAAAATCTACTATATAAGATTATTATTAGGCCTATTGTGGGTTTTTTTGTTATAAAAAGGAGAATAACGTGTTCTGATTCTGTGAATCTTAGAGAAAGGATTTTCCAACAGCCTTTCTTTTAACATATGGAAAGCAAATCTTAGCAGGGCAAGATCTGGGAGTTCAAGGAACTGGACGAGTGGATTATGTGGATGAGGAAGAGGCAAAGGCTCTTTTCATTCCACCAGTAGTTTGGATAGACATTATAGACATGGTAGTGAACAATCAGCTCATGCAAAGCCAGTGTGATGAGGCCTAGAGGAAAATGGAGATGAAAAGTAACTAGAGAAGATGGAGTTAGATAATTCATATGTGGGCCCTGAATAGGGCTGCCACAAACGATTATTTTGATAGTTAACTAGTCACCGATTATTTTTACGATTAGTCGACTAATCAGATCATGCATCCATTGGACGTAAAACGTACAGCTTATTGCACCAGCATGCACCTGCTATTATATAACTATCATTAGCTTACAGCTTTAAGTGTTTAAGGTATGTGCTAACTAAAAATAAAGACAAGATGATAGTTTGTTAAATTTTAATGAAATTTGAAGATTGTTTCGGTGAAGTTTAATAAACTCCTTGCTATCTAAAATACAACGGGACACCGGAGTATATTCTCGAGCATCTCACACTTTTGATAATCAGTTGTCTGCTTGACCGAACCGATTTACTCAGGAACAAATAAAATACTAAAAAAAAGCCAAACAATAACATTTTAAGTTATCTAAATGACTTATATATCATGTTTAACCTGAGTAGCGAAAGACGGCGGTGGGTTTGAAAATGATTTCCCGGGAGTCCGGTGTTCTCACGGGCTCTAGTGAGCCTTGCCCCCGGCTAGCTATCGAGCTAGTGGGTAACAGACGTCTCCCAAAACGTCGGAGCGCTTTTGAAAATATGTGGTGTCTTGATAAACTGAGCAGATATTTGAGGTTTATACAACTACATTCTCGCCTGAAAATATGTTAAACGTTTATTTTGTGACCCAGAAAGAATAATAAGAGTAATATTAAAACTAACTAGCTGCCGCCATTGTTGGAAACTGAGCTGGACTGCGCTATGAATTCTGGGACAGAGCTACTATTAAATCAGTTGTCGACGATTTTGATAGTCGACTAATCGTGGCAGCCCTAGCCCTGAACTTCTGAGATTTAGGTTACCATAGGTATTAATCCTAATACGTGAATTATCCTTCTCCATAAAAATAGAGTTTGGGTTAGCACTGGGCTTGTCACTAATGTTGGCTTAAATAGCAGAGGTTTAACCATTTCATTAAATTGAAAACAACACATAGACTACCTTAAGATTATGGACATGGTTGATATTATACTATAGATGTTATTATGATGAACACTGTGTTGATGTAAATCTTTGACTTAAACATGTTTTTCAAACATCAAAGTATCTGTATGAAGAGAAAATCAACCAAATTAAAAAAAACCTGGAAAACAAAACAAATGGTTAAAACATATCCTGGCATTTTTCCCCAATATTTTAACAGCCAGAGACAATTAGATCACATTTCTAGACCAAATAAATCCACTATTGTGGCTCTGAGGTTTGTTGCCAGTTTTTGTTTCTGAGATTTGAGTTTTGTTGTTTCTATTTTCCTGTCTCCACCATCCTACGTCGTCTTGTCAGTGTCCTGACAATCAATCTCCAAAATGCATCTAGAGGATGGAGGAAAGAGCTTTAACTGAGGGTGTCCAGGTGTATCATTTATTGAAGCGCATGAAAGCTGTGCACATTTAAGTTGTTCTTTACCGTCTGTGTTTGTGGAAAAAGAGATGTTTCATGTTTAAAAATGTAATTAACAGCACCCTTAATATGCATATGATAAAACAACTGTGCATGCACACTGTGCTGTACACAAGAGGTCAATGTGGGCCCTGTTCATTTTTTAAATAAATAATTAAGCTCAACAATCCGCAGTGGTCATTAGAGCAGGGCAATATGGCCAAAAATATTTCTCACAATATATATTTGAAAATTTGCGATAACATTATAGCTGACGATATAACTGATGTGAGACAAAATACAAAATACAACTCCACAACTTTACTAGCGCAAAAAACCCATCCATTTATTTTCGCTTAAAGAAGCAGTTGTTTTTTATGTGCATTAAAGCTATATAAAAATGTAACAGTGCAAATGCAATTTCTTGCTGAAAGTTTAACCAAAAGGCATTTCCAGTAGAAATGGGCTGACATATCCTGAGCATAACCATGTATAATATCCACTGAAGTTAAAAAGAGGTGCTTTGCAACATTAAACTGCAGTGTGCCAAAGAAAAAAGTCAAGTGCGTATGTTTTGGACCATAAGGTGCACGGGATTATAAGGCACATTATCTGACTGCTTTGTTTAGCTTAAATCAAACTTTATTCAACTCATTCTTCTTGCTTCCTCCACTTCTGTACCATTGATTCATTAATGCTGTATTCTGTCACAGCTGCTCTATTCTCATGTTGTTGCAGTATATTAATGACTAACTTCGTACTATGAATGGATTATCTCAGTTGTTCTTCTGACTGAAGTTTGGTCCGTTTACAGCATCCTGCCATGCAATTGCATTTGTCTCTAACCATCAGGAACCCTCACACTAACTTTTATCGAGTGGAAAAGTGTTAACGTTCATCCTGCAGCTTCACTGTTTATGTCATACTAACATAGCTGTGTTGCTAGCGTTCACGTTGCTCATCATTATATACCACCTAGCCCAACTTCAGTAACCCTACATACGTCACTGCTGTTTAGTTTCCTGTCTTCATTTATGTTGGAAGTGATAGCAGAGCTGTACGTTTGAATTTTTTTCAGAAATCTCTCAGTCAGAACATGGTATATCATGCTTAGGTAACTAGCGAAACTAGCGAGCTAACTTCCTACTAACTTCTAACTCCGTTAAATGTAATGAATTCTGTTTTCACAGATGCCTGGATGTTAAACTTACGTGTTACCCCTGGTAAAGCAGGTTGTTTTATTAAAGTTGAAAGAATTTAGACAGTTTTGGGGCGATCGTGGCTAAGGAGTTGGCAGTTCATCTTGTAATCGGTTTGAGCCCTGGCTCCGACAGTCTCGGTCATTCTGTCCTTGGGCAAGGCACTTCACCCGTTGCCTACTGGTGGTGGTCAGAGGGCCGGGTGGCGCCAGTGTCCGGCAGCCTCGCCTCTGTCAGTGTGCCCCAGGGTGGCTGTGGCTACAATGTAGCTTGCCATCACCACTGTGTGAATGTGTGTGTGAATCGGTGGATGACTGAATGCGTAAAGTGCTTTGGGGTCCTTAGGGACTAAGTAAAGCGGTATACAAATACAGGCCATTTACATTTACCATTTTCAGACCTGAAGTGGACGGCGTTTTGGACCCAGATTACTCCCAGATTTACGAGTACCTTAGTCCGACAAATACGGCAATAATGACGGCCCGCTTGCATCTTCCACAAAAAAATGTGCTTTGGTGGGTATCTGACGGACAAACATCAAAGCAGTTCCACATCACTGAAGTTGCACCATTTTTACAAACCAATTCTGGTTTATCCGTTTCACCCAGGACAGCACCCCTTCTCATTCTCCGTTGCCGCCTTGCTTTTTTGGCCATGTGCGTATGAAAACAAAGGCACTGCGCATGCGCGTTTTACCCATATTCTATCGTAATATTTTATTTTCTTATCGTTGCCAAACATTGTACCGGTATTACCATGAACGTTATAATATGGGCCAGCCCTAGTGGTCATAAACTGAACAATTACACCACATTTTATAAATATGCTTATAAGTCTGCACAATTCAATTTAATTTTCAACATACTGTAGTCTACAATTACTTTCATGGTTTAAAAGAGTTCAGCTATCAACCTTAAATGTTCATCAGTTTCTTCATTTTTATTTAAGAATTTATGATTTCCATGGTATTTAAAACAAAAACTTTACATTGTGATATTATCTCAGTTTTCTACCACACTCTGTCCTCATCCCTCCCACTACCCTCAGGGCAACCTTTATTTTCCTTTTTTCTTTACTTCATCATCTTTAACACATCTTCCATTTCTTGTATGCCACACAGACAGGCCCTCTACAAAAATCAAGCACACAAGTCTGTTATGAGTGTAGGCTTCTTACAGCTGTTTTTCAACATGTTTGGTTCAAGGGACAATTACAGCACCAGCAGCCTGAACCATTTGCTTTCCATTGGAGGTCAAACCAGGTCATCATCACACCATAATTGCAAATTATGCAATGATCCTGATAAGTGTGAAAGTTGAAATAAATGTCCTTATGCACTTGTGTTTATAAAACATCTCAATTTCGCAGTGTCTCAATTTCTGCTCTGACATATGGATTGTAGGGTCAGAATTTTTTGTAAACAACATAAAAGCATGAATCTATTCTGCCTTGTATCAATGGTTCAGGCTGCTAGTGCTGTAATTGTGCCGGGATATTTTCTTGTCACACTTTGGGGCCCTCTGTACCACTCAAAGCTCCCAAAGCTCAAATCATCTCAAACTGTTTTCTTGAACATGCCAAAGAGTCATGTTCAAGAAACCAGATTTCACCAGATGACAGTCCAATAAGCATCTCTGGCAAGTGCGCAGGACATGCACACCTGACAAATCTGCAGCAACTGCAAATGATGTGTCCAAAATCTGCGAAGATTGTTTCCAGCACCTTGTTTAATGAAGAAGAATGAAGTTAGGCCTAAAGGTAAAATTGTGGCAGCTATAAAGGTTATTTATTTATCAAGACAGCCTGCTACATGTAAAAGAAGCCATATCAGCCCTTCTTTCATACTGTTCTTTGCCCCTTGTGGTCAAAATGTAATTTACCTTCAATTATTTGGGGCAGTTGACTATATTTCAAATGGGGCCTATACCAAGGCCTATCACAATACGTAAAGGTCAGTGGAGTCAAGTGTCACACCTTTTATCTTGATTTGTTGTGTAACCATATAAAACTCTGATGTATTGCACATTTTTGGCTGAATTGGAAAGTGTGAATTTTATTCCCATTTTGTTACAGCAGGGGCCCCGCCAGCCCTTGGTCTTTGGACCCAAAATGAAGAAGTGGATTGATCATCGTGACCCTTACAAAGCATTGAGTCAGTGAGTATAATATTATGTGAGTTATATGAGATAAACTGAAGTGAATTCATGTGTTTTGATTTAATGTGAGGATTGGCTTCAAAATTAAGCCACTACATGAGGCCACATAATGAACATTACCAAGACTGTGTGTTTTGCTGCAGAGAAGCACGGGCTTTCATCTAAAAGTCACCAATTCTATTATTTAAAAGAATTTAAATGAAAATTCTCTTTTAAGAAAGAACACTACCTGCTATATTCTGCCTTTTTTTCTGTTCTAGAGCAAAAATCCACAAAAATAATAAATAAGTTATAAGCTCAAAAACCAAAATGTCATAGTCAGATGTGTAAGAAATACCCCCTGTGATGGAAGCATCTGAATGCACCTTTAAAATGACTAGAAAAAACAAAAAGTTCTTGAACAATTATAAGTTGAGCCATCTGTGTGATAAATATTTGTGTTTTTCTCTGAAGCCTCTCAGGATCAATTAGTCAGTTTGGTCATAACAAGTTTAGCAGACAACAGTGTTGTCCTCCAAGGAACAGCCTATTAGGAGTAGAAAAACAGATCAGGCCTCTTGTGGGGGGAAAATGAGAAGATACAGTGGCACTGTGGTGGGATTCCTCTGGGATCAGCCTGAAGAGTAGTTCACAGACCTCTTTGTAAGGATGGAAAGTAAGATCATGCTAATTCTGTAAACCTGTCATCTTTTAGGGCCTTTTTACTTATTATTCAGGCAACTCAGGCCTAGGGACTGTATTACACCAAATGATTTGGTGAACAAACTCACTGAAAGAGTCAATCAGAGATCAATAATTAGGCCCAAAATTCATCAGACAAATACACAGTTTTGTCTCTACATCACCACAGTTGATTATAAATAAATCAATATGTGACTGGTAGGGGTGCAACAATACATGTATCTGTATTGAACCATTCGATACAGTGCTTTGGGTTCGGTACGCATATGTATTGAACAATATAAAATTTTTAATTTATTTCATCAACTTTTCTTCTGACAATGCCGTCTGTGTTGAGGGATCAGTGGATCTGCGTTTGATTACTCCACCTAGGCTGCATTGTCGAGCGCAGATCCACTGAGCGCCGCCCATATGCATTCATTCAAGTTAGCATGGCAACTGCCTCAACGCTACCCAAAATTGAACCTCATCCACCGTCATTCAGATCTGGCGTTTGGAACTGTTTTGGTTTTCATGTGAAGTAAGACCCTACTTAAGCACGTCGTGGACAGTATGTCAAATGTGCCACGCAATGCTCAATTACATTGGTTGGAACACAGCAAATATGACTGCACATTTACGCTGACATCACGCTAATGCAAAGACAAGTGGAAGCAGACAAAAATAACAATAAACACGCATGCTACAAACTTTACCTAAGTCATTTAGACAGCCGTTAGCACATGATTCTAAGAGGGCAAGAGATAGACCGGGCAATTGCTACTTTTATTGCTGTTGACAAAATAGCTTTTATTTTGGAAAGAGCAGTTTCTTTGTAATAAACTCTTTTCCACAGATGAGTGATTTCTCCATCAGATATTTTTTTTTAATTATTTTGTTGTTTCAGCAACATTTAATTTAAAAACTATACTTTTGAGTTAAAAGAAATAATTTATAATTTGAATAACTTAAAAAAGGCATGAACATTTTTTTTGTATCGAAAAAATATTGAACCGTGACACCAAAGTATCGTAATGAACCAAACCGTGAATTTTGTATATCGTTGCACTCCTAGTGATTGGAGCTCACTCATTCAGGTTAAATCTAAGCAGGAGTAAATAAAAATGCCTCCAATACCTGAAAAGTTAATGTAACACTTCATACAACCTCTTAAATGAAAACTTAAACTCTCCATTTGAATCATATCTTGACTGTTTTAATATCTATTATGGTGATGCGTAGAGGCAAAACTCCAAACACTGTCCAACATATTGTGAAACTAAGTGTAAGTTACAACCACAGTGCTGTTTCAGTTTTCTTGGAAATCATTTTGATTACAACACGACGCTACAGAATGTAGATCATTTTCCTGTAGGCCTAAAGCAGTCTGTTATTTCTCTCTGAGGGATTATCTGAACATCTTTAATATACCCAGGGAACTAATTTCTTTTGTTTGGCAACAATAGCTTATTAATATGTCCCTGTGGATAATATCCAGTGTAATAGTTTGAATTTAGAGCCCCTGGAGATTTAATATTCTCTGGAGTATTTTTTTTTCTTTTTGGCATTGCTGTATAATAACTGTACTGTATGTGAATGTTTTTTCTACCCTGGTGCTTTTCGTTCTTTCTTTGGTAATTGATCTAATCAGTCGCAATAGTCAGAATGAAAAAATAAACAAAAACCAAAGTTAACAAAGTTTGCCTCATCTGTCTGTGTGGAATATGACGTCCTCTGGCTGTAAATCCAATGTCATGAAAAATGTTTAACTTCATGAGGCAATTTAATTTTTCCTGTTCTTACAATTTACCTGACATAAGCTCCTTTGTCCCTGGACTACTATAAAGTGAACCTAACAGTTCAAGATGTTCAGTTCTACTGCTCCCTTGTCTCGTTAGTCCCATTTCTCCCAGCTGTGTCTCCCTCCTGTTGCCTATTCCCTGATTACCACCCTGTGTATATTAGCCCTGTGTTTTCCTGTGCTCATTGTCGCATCATACCTCAGATCCTGCCTGTGTGTTCCTGTTTGGTTTCATGGTTTGGTTCCTGTTTTTGTTTCATGCCAGCAATAAAAGCTGTGGTTTTCAGTTACATTTCGTCTCGGAGTCCTGCATTTGGATCCACATTTCCACCTGCCCGCACACAGAGCCCTGGCAGTCTGTATACATAGACCAGTCATTTGTGCGTTGAATCATATATTGTTTGATCTTTGCTTCATGTATATATTAGTAGAAAGTGCAAAAAAAAAAAGTCCATATAGGAAGCAGATGTGTTGGTGCAAAAGATTACAGTGCATCAAGAAAGTATTTGTACAGCTCACTTGGTCCACATTTTATTATGTTATAGAATTGTTGCAAACCATCCATTCATCTTTCATGGATATTGTGGTGGGCCACTAGAGGGCTCCACTCACACCCAGTGTTGAGGAAGTGTGTTCCTAGGTTTTGTGGAGTTGATGTTGGAGAGGAATATAGAAGGAGTGAGAACTGAGAGCTCTGTGTCGTTGATACTTACCTCCACAATATCACCACTTCCAGCACATCTGCCGGCACACTAGTGATGTGTCGATCGCGAACAAAATGGCTCTTAGAGTCGGATCTTTGACGTGAACGACACGAGCCGGCTCCTTATCGCGAGCCGTGGGGTTTGTTTTTTTTCTTTCTCTCCCTTTCTCTCGTACTTTTCTTACCGCTTCACTCCGCACTAGTGATGGGATTTCTGGCTCTTTTTAGAGAACCGGCTCTTTTGGCTCCCAACCGGCTCTTCAGGTTGTTTTGTTGCTTTTAATTAATTTATTATTAACAATAATATAAAATTATGCACAAAAGGAATTACTAATGTAAAAAAAAAGTGGTTTTATTTATATATGTTTATATATAAATATATGTGGTGGCCCCCGAGACGAAGCACGTACAAATTCCAAAGCACATTCCTAGAGTTAACTGAACTTCCAAAACAGAGCTACCAAAAAAATGTTCATTTACTTGTTACTACCACACACCAAATCAGGTCGTTGGTACTAGTGATGGGATTTCCGGCTCTTTTTAGAGATCCGGCTCTTTCGGCTCGGCTCACTAAAAAGAGCCGGCTCTTTCGGCTCCCAACCGGCTCTTCAGGTTGTTTTGTTGCTTTAATTATTTAATCATTAACAATAATATAAAATTATGCAGAAAAGGAATTACTAATGTAAAAAAATGTGGTTTTATTTATATATGTTTATATATGGCCCCTAGAGACAAAGCACGTACAAACTCTAAAGCATATACAAACTCCAAAAAGCACGTACAAACTCTAAAACACATTTCTAGCGTTAACTGAACTTCCAAAACAGAGCTACCCAGATCACTTAAATGACACAATTGAAAGCATGTGTGTATTGTTTGTGTATTTATAGACATGCACTCATATTTATTCAAATAATTAAAAAAAAAAAAATTCATTTACCTGTTACTACCACATACCAAATCCGGTTGTTGATACTTCCTGGCTTGTGTAGCCACTAGGTGACAAAAGCTCAACACTGCGCCCTAGCATCCTGGAGCACTTCTGTTGTCTTTTGTACGTGATTCTGAGTTTGTACGTGCTTCTGACTTTTTACGTGTTTTGGAGTTTGTACATGCTTCGGGGTTTGTAAGTGCGTCTGAGTTTTTACGCGTTTTGGAGTTTGTACATGCTTAGGAGTTTGTACGTGTTTTGGAGTTTGTACGTGCTTTGTCTCTAAGGGCCACCATAAATATACTTTATTTATTCACTCCACATAAAATGTAATAAATAAATCATATAATACAAAAAACAACTATTTACATTTTAAACTTTTAACTATTTAAATTTTCAGCTTTTTCCTTTTAAACAAATTTAACGTGAAACAACACAAAACACTGCAAACCACAACACAATTAAATATAAATTAAAATATTAAAACAAAAAGAAGATGCACATTCTCTGTCATATGGGCCTGCATGATTTCTGAATCCTTTATCATCTGCAACTGAAAATAGTGGATGATTACTATACCTTTCTAATGTGACGTTGTTGTCCCTGGCTCTCTTTCTCTCTGGCTCTGTTCCTGTGCTGCTGCGAGTGTAACTAACGCACCTCCCCACTCTGCCCAGCGTAAAGTACGGGCCGTGTGTGCGGAGTTTAGCGGAAAAAAGGGCGAGAGAGAGGGTGAGAGAGGAAAAAAAACCAACAACTCACGGCTCGCGTCGTTCACTTCAAAGAGTCGGCTCTAAGAGCCATTTCGTTCGCGAACGACCCATCACTAGTTGGTACTTGCTGGCTTGTGTAGCCACTAGGTAACAAAAGCTCAACACTGCGCCCTAGCATCCTGGAGCACTTCTGTTGTTTTGTACGTGCTTCAGAGTTTGTACGTGCTTCTGAGTTTGCACGTGCTTCTGTTTTTATGTGTTTTGGAGTTTGTACGTGCTTCAGAGTTTGTAGTGTTTTGAGCCTTGTGCTTTGTGCTGGCAAGAGGGGGGAGGGGCAGTAGTTACACTTGCAGTAGCACAGGAACAGAGCAGGAGGGAGAGAAGGAGAAAGGGAGCCAGGGACAACAGCGTCACATTAGAAAGGTATAGTAATCATCCACAACTATTTTCAGTTGCGGATGATGAAGGATTCAGAAAGTTTATTCATGCAGGCCCATATGACAGAGAATATGCATGTTCTTTTTGTTGTCATATTTTAATTTATATTTAATTGTGTTGTGGTTTGCAGTGTTTTGTGTTGTTTCACTTTAAATTTGTTTAAAAGGAAAAAGCTGAAAATTTAAATAGTTAAAAGCTGAACTGTGAATAGTTGGTTTTTGTAATATACGATTTATTTATTACATTTTATGTGGAGTGAATAAATAAAAGTATATTTACGGTGGCCCCTAGAGACAAAGCACGTACAAACTCCAAAACACGTACAAAACACAACAGAAGTGCTCCAGGATCCTAGGCGCAGTGTTGAGCTTTTGTTACCTAGTGGCTACACAAGCCAGGAAGTATCAACACAAGCCAGGAAGTACCAACAACCGGATTTGGTGTGTGGTAGTAACAGGTAAATGAACTTTTTTTTTTAATTATTTGAATATATATGAGTGCTTGTGTATAAATACACAAACCATACACATATGCTTTCAATTGTGTAATTTAAGTGATCTAGGTAGCTCTGTTTTGAAGTTCATTTAACGCTAGAAATTTGTTTTGGAATTTGTACGTGCTTTGTCTCTAGGGGCCACCACATATATTTATATATAAACATATATAAATAAAACCACTTTTTTTTTTACATTAGTAATTCCTTTTGTGCATAATTTTATATTACTGTTAATAATAAATTATTTAAAGCAACAAAACAACCTGAAGAGCCGGTTGGGAGCCGAATGAGCCGGCTCTTTTTAGTGAGCCGAGCCGAAAGAGCCGGTTCTCTAAAAAGAGCCGGAAATCTCATCACTATGGCACACAGTCTTTCCCAAGGTAGCCGAGAGATGTAATCTCTCTAGCAAGTCCTTGGTCTGCCCTGGGGCCTTCTCGCAGTAGGAGATGCCCAGAAGACATTCTTTCTCTCTCTTGGAGACCACAGCCACCCTTCAAAGCAGACTAATTACTGCCATTTGTAGCCATGACCTCATTCTTTTGGTCATTAGCTAGAGCTTGTGACCGTAGGCGAGGGTAAGAATGCAGACTGACTGGTAAATCAACAACTTCTGCTTACATCTCGTGAGCCTGGTATCAAGATGAGTTCAGGCCTGAGTTAACATATTTAACTATTCCATCCTCGCTCCTTTGTGAGAACCATCTCACACCAGCCCAGAGAGCAGATGTTGCTGGATTGCAACCGTAGTTTGCAGATGTGTTCTCCCTCTGCCCAGTTGCACCCCACTCCAGTTCTATTTGGATCACCCTTTCATTCTGTAGACTGATGCCTTGAGCAAAGGGCTGACAGTTGTTTGGACCCAGCAAGGGATCGAACAACCTGTGGTTTACATCAGCCGAAAACTGTCATCCAGGTCATGGTAGTCTAAAGAGCTCGGAAAGAAAAGCGTCTGGACTTCTTTAAGGTGTCGCAGATAAATACAACGAAATAAAATGATACAACCAAGACAAAAGTTGTGGTATTTTGTAAATATAATAATAAACGTGAAATTCACTGTGTAATTGTGTAACTTTATTAGCGGCATCCTCTTGAACTGCGCCAACAACATTGAGAGAAACGTCCACCTCTCTGCTCCTTAATGCTATCTGGTTGCTATGGTAAGGTGTAAATATTTCTTTCAAAATAAGACACACAACTACAACATGGGGAAAGAACCAGGGAAACTGAGTTAACGATAAAAAAACCTGAAAACCATAAATTTCACACCCAAGCTTCAACTCTCGTGGCCCGGGGGTTGGGGACTGCTGCTTTAAATGGCACTTATTGTAATACCCAGAAAGTCATTTACCTGGCAGGAAACACGGCACCTAAGCGGCTCAAACGCTCAAAAGTTTGATTATACTTTACGAGAACGGATGACAACAGGGCAACTTGCAATACTTGCAAAGTAGATATTTCATTTAAGGGAGGAAACACTACAAATATGCAAAAGCATTTGCTCACAAAACACGCGATAACCTTAAATGAATGTCATGTTTTTAATTCTGCTCCGGACTCGTGAATCTCAACGCAGCAGCAGCGGTAACGTTTGCACGTCCTCTCCCGTTATTGTGGCAGGTAAATAATCAACTAACAGTGCATATTATGTTAGCACAATCTGCCTTATTACAAAACTGTTACTGTGCATTTAGGTGACCATGATGAGAGAGACAGACAGAGTCTGGCTGGCTCAGATGCTGGCAGTTCTCCCTGCAGTCTACCGGTAGCGTCTCCTTTCAGGCCAGGATAGACGAATGTCACTGAGCAGTGACTAAGTTTGTAGAAAAAGGCTTGCATCTATTTGCCACAGCAGATGCCCCCGATTTTCGGTAAGTGAATGTGTTTAATTGTAGGCAGGGACATTACTGGATATTCTTGTGTAATGGCTACAGAATAATTTATGTTAAACTTTGTTATTGCTACAGAAGAATATTTATTTTATTATTTTACATTTACAATTTTTTTTCCTGGGGACCCTGTGACACCCCATTGAAGAGCCGTAGGCTGTGGATCTCTTATGATCTCACTGTTGGGTTTGTAAGGCCATGTTACTCCTAAATTTCTATCTTGTTCAAAGAGAAGATATAAAACAAAGTTCTAAGCTAATCGACCTTAGTGTTCTCCTTTTTAAAAAAGAATCGATAAGAGAATCGATAAAGAATCAAATCGTTAAACAGAATCGAAAATGGAATTGGAATCGTGAAAATCTTATCAATACCCATCCCTAGCTATGATGTTACAGGAGTACATATGATTCATCATCTGATAATGATAGGGGCATGAATGACACATGAGTCAACACAGGGGGTGTTGCCCTTTGCTGTATGCAAGGCCTCACTCATCTTTTCTAATTCAAGCCATTGAATGGAACCTGCCCAACCATGTGTGTGCTGTTGGTGCCTTCTAGCCTGTTTTTACTTTGGTTTTACTAACTTGGTTTAACATAAAAGATCTCCAGAAAGTTTTCTGTTTTGTTTCTAGACTCACCCCATCAGTACTCGGCAGATGGCCGCCCCTCCCTGAGCCAGGTTCTGTCGGAGGTTTCTTCCTGTTACAAGGGAGTTTTTCCTTATGTATTATTTTAGGTCTACCTTACAATATAAAGTGCCTTGAGGTAGCTTTTGTTGTGATTTGGCGCTCTATAAATAAAATTGAATTGAACTGAATTGAGACTCTATGAATCTGTTACTTAGTATTATTAGCAGATGTATGTAAACCTGTAGTTTGTGAAGGTAGGCATAGTAATGAAATGAAAGAAATAAGAAAGCATTTTTCAAATATATGCATTTTTAAAATTTTATGTAATGACATTATGTTTATAGTCTATCATGCAGATTAACATATTTAGTCATTTTTAATATTAGAAATACACTGTATCCATAAAAGTCAGAACAAAAAAACTTCACACACAAAGTTCACAACTTTTGTTGTTTTTGTTTTTTTGGACTATTTGTTGTAGAAGAATATATGAGGAGAGTGTCTGAATATCTGAAGAATAGCTGAATGTGTCGCACCGCATACTGCATATATGACTTAAAAACATAAATATCAGACAGCATTTCCAGTTTCAGTTTAATATGGTCATACAAAACCTATATCAATATGGAAAGAAAAGTTGTAAGTTATAGTTGGATTTTTGCTTTCATTTATACTCACTTGCAGTACTTCAGTATAGTCAATAGCACAATTTTCAGTAGTCCAATAAAGACCTCTATAATGTGTGTTAGTCAGACTAACACACATTATAGAGGTCTATAAATCACAAACTTGCCCACTAGTTTCTAGATCTAGGTTATTCTTTCAAATGCACACCCACACATACAATATTAGTGCACCCTTAATTTCCTAAGAACATAAACTAAATTTATAATTTTATAATAGTACTAACAGTGATGCTGCCACTGTGACACTGATAAAAGTTGATGTAACATCTACATGTTAAGGGTTACTCCAACAAAATACAAATGAGCACAATTTCTTTGGTCACAGAAAAATCTGAATTTACTGATTCAAATTTGTATTTTAAACTTTTTCTTTTTTTAAAGATTTTGATTTACAGTGAAAACTACATACTTCAATATTTTTAACATTGGATATGAAGACTAATACATTAGTCCTTTATTAAGACTAATGTGTGTGTCTTAAAATGCATTCAGATGCAGTATTCTGTATAAAATACTTGGTCAGCATTTTCAGCTTTAAAAAAACTTTTACATTACATCGCAGTAGGCACTGCAGAAGTTCAAGTCTAAGGCTATGTCCACACGTACACGGGTATTTTTGAAAACTGAGATTTTTCGTTTTCGTTTTAAAAATAATCCCGTCCACACGTAAACGCAAAAATGAAGGAAAACGCTGCTAGGAACATGCCAAAGCAACAGGTGGTGATATATTCCTAACCGTGTAGAAATGTTGGCCAATCAGAAGTCTAGAAGCCTCGGTGGGAGATGGTAAACAAAGATGGCACATAGAAGCAGAACCGAGTCCTATGTGTGGAGGGACAGTAACTGTTTTTGTATGTGTAAGCATTTAAACGCTGCAGAGAGTAAAATTAACAGTAAAAGTCTCCCCCATTGTAGAAATTCATTTCACCGAAACAATAACTATGGAACGCCAGGACTGCCATAATGAATTAATTAAATACACCATTAAATAATTAATTAAATGTGCCAATAATTAATTAAAATCGGAAATAATTACATAAATATGTATGACACATGTAATGAATTAATTATTGACACATTTAATTAATTATTGACATAATTAATTAATGACACATTTAATTAATTATTTCTTTATTTCACATTTTAATTAATTACTGACACATTTAATTAATTATTTCTTTATTTCACATTTTAATTAATTATTGCACAGTTGACTCCTTCAGGTCTCACCATGAAATAATTTTATCTGTCAACCTCACCCATCAAACTCAGGGGGCGTGGCTAACGCTGATCGAGTCAAAACCATTGCTTTGGCCTGGTGGCCATTGTTTTTAGAACACAACAACCAGCATGTGGAAACTAACAGAACTGAAAACCCTGTTTGTGTGTCACCAAATACCGTTTTAATATTTTTTTTAGCCGAGAATGTAGTGGTTTAATCTTCATGTGTCTGGTCGGTTTGTCAAGATAGAGCCTCTTTGCAAAAATGCTTCAATGATTTCGGAGATGTCTGCCCAGTCTCACGGCAAAGCGTGGGATACACCCGTTCGCCTCGCAAGCAATCGAGCTGTTATTACCATCGACAAAGCGCAGGCCCCAGTACACAGCTGTAATAACCCCCGCTGACACTGACTTATTTTACTGAGGTTATATTTATCGGGGTTTTTATTTCCTGATGTTCTTATGTGTCCTACGTGTTTCAGTTGCCAATTCTGAATTATAACTAACATTAAAAACATGTTTAAGGAGGAGAGAGAGCAAATAAATTCAATTAACAGCTGATCTTTGGGTTTTTGTTCAGTCATCAGTGTGACCTGCGTATAAACGCATAAAAGAAATAACGTTGGTGTTTCCGTCATGTAGTAACTGCTGGCTTTAACTGTACAAAGGTTGTTCGACACTATGAAACACATACAGACTTCATGATGTTCGGCTAATATTTTTATTGTGAATATTAATCATGAGGGTAAACGGACCTGTACACCACAGAGCGAGGTCAGCATATCCACGATATCTTCAGCTCTATGAGTTAACCCAGAGTTTCCCAGCTGACTAATCTAACGGTCATCTACGAATATGTCACGGGTCATATCAATATGATTTTACAGAAAATCATCCTTATTACTGCCAACTATTCCAGAGAAGTGAAAATCTACAGCATAAAGAACAAAACATCCAGAAGTCTACACGATGTGTTTCATAGTTTGTAACAAGCCTTTGACAGTTAAACATAACATGACCGAAAAAGCAAAAAAATAAATAAAGGAATAAAAAGAGAGAGAGAAAAAAATCACACAAATTATATGTTAACCTCATTTATTTTTAGTTAAGTAAACTCTAAAAATTCTAACAGATCGCTGGTGCTTAGAATACAGTTGAATAACTATTAAAAAACAGATGATATAATATTTCTGTCCAGGTTGCAGTCTGCATTATGAACATGTAGTTGGAAACTCTGCTCCTCACGGTGGAAATGCGCCTTCTCTTTCCTCTTTGTATAAAAACATTTTAAAAGTCAGTTTAATCTCAAAATTCACTGTTAAATCCAAAACACACCAGATAAAGAAAAGCGAATAGTTCAGTCTAACACGTGCCAGTGAACCATTAAACGTCTGTAAAACTGTGCAGTTCTGAAACGTAACTTTAACCTCAGCCAAACCAATTTGCTCAGTTGTAAATAAAACAGCGAAGTAAACGTGCACCGACAGACAAAACCTGAGTGAATTAAGTCCAGCGTTTAACCACTGAGAGTTAAGGTTTCAAAGCTGTGTGCCGGTGATTGGACATCAGCCGCTGATGAAGTGGGTTCGCCTATAAAGTGCTCTGTTGGGAAACAAGCTCCAGCAGCTCTGCGCTCGGGAAAAACTGTATTTACTTATCTTGTGCAGAAAAATGTGCTGACATTGCGTTATATCGAGCACCGGCTGCCCAGTTAAACTGTGTCTATCACCAGGTAACATGGGCGTGTTTCTTGAATTAGCAGCAGGTGTTAAACAGCTGACAGGTGAGGAGGAGGATGCATGCAGGTAAACTGAGGGCCTGTTGAGCTGATCGCTGGTTTCGTGAGAAAAAAATGTCAGCTCGTTCTTTATGTTACAGAAGCACAGAGACACAAGACCAGGTGGAAAGAGACGATCGTTCGGTGAAAATGAGAATCTGCGAATGCAACATGTGGAACACGGAGAGTGGAATATGTAAATAAACAAACCGGTTAACGTAACCCCCTCGGTGCACTCTGCATGCTGACTGTTAGCAGAGCTACTGAAATCTCTGAAAACATCTGAGCACTTTTGTAAACATGTTCTATGTTGACAACCTGACCAGACATGTGAAAATTACAGCACGACATTCGCAGCTAAAACACTGTTAAAAGTGTAGTTGGTGACAGAAAAGTATTTTAAAACTACACCACCACCATTGCTGCCTGTGATTTGAAATGCATTCTGGGATACCTGGCTGCCCCAAGTCTACACAAGCAATCGATTATCTAGGATCAACCTGTTTTGACTTACTTTGCACGGCAACCAATCAAATGTTAGAAAAGCTGCATGGGCAGCGTTAACCCCACCCCCTGTGTTTGATGGGTGAGGCTGACAGATAAAATTAATTCAAGATGAGAGCCAGGCGCCAGGACTGCCAAAATGAAATAAATAAATATATCATTAAATAATGAATTAAATGTGTCAATAATTAATTAAAATGTGAAATACATAAATAATGAATTAAATGTGTCAATAATTAATTAATTACATGTGTCATAACTATTTATTTAATTAATTAATTCCAATTTTAATTAATTATTGCCACATTTAATTCATTATTTAATGGTGTATTTAATTAATTCATTATGGCAGTCCTGGCGTTCCATAAATAATGTGGCGCACAGTGTGACATCAAAAAAGGCGCACACCTTTGACGCTGCGTTTTCTCTGTTTTCCTCGTCCACACGTAAATGCAAAAACTGAGTTTTTGAAAATATCCACCCTGGCAGGCGTTTTTAAAAATCTCCATTTTCAGTGACCGAAAACATGTGGATGAAAGGTGCAAATACATAGAAAAATCTCTGTTTTCAAAAATACCCGGGTACGTGTGGACATAGCCTAAATCCTTATCAGTATTTTTGCTGCAATTCTAAACTGCGCTGTAGTTTGCAAGAACTTCTTTAATGACTCTTTGATCTTCTGTGTCTGAAGAACAGAAAGACTAAATCTTTTACATCAGATGACAGAGGGCACTGCAGACATTCAACTCTAAATCCTTTTTTAATATTTTGTGGCAATTTTGGATGTAACTTGAGTTTTCAGCAACTTGTTTAATGACTCTTTGATCTCCTGTGTCTGAAGAACATAGATAATTGGGTTTAACATGGGAGGCAATACAGTAGTAATAGAAAGGCTTATGATTCTAGCATTTGGATGTATTACATTCCCAAAGATATACACAAATGTAACAGGAAGGAAATAAATTGCCACTAATGAAAGGTGACCTGTGCAGGTTTTGAAAGCTTTCACTCTTTCCCTAAATGTAGAAATCTTTGACAAAGCATAGCCAATACAGCAGTAACTTCCCACGATAAATGCAAGTGGAAACCCAAGAATTATAACTGGTGCCAAACGACCAATTGCACGATTGGGGGTGACATCATTGCAGCCAAGACGATACATAGGACCATGATCACAGAAATAGCTCTGAATAACAACAGACTTACAAAAAGAAAGTCTGGTGAGAAGGCCAACTTCAATGAGTATAAGAGTTATGGCAAGAAGCCAGAAAAAAGCAATCAAAGATAAAATGAGCTTGTGGCTCACTCTCATTTGATAGTGCAGAGGGTACATGATAGCCATGACTCTGTCAAAGGACAATACAACCAGATTAAAAGCTTGCATCGCATAAAAAGTAAAGCTGAAAAACATGAAAGCCAAGCAGTCATTGTAGGAAATATAATAATGGTTAAACAGAAAAATGTCAACAACCTTTGGCATCAAAGAAGAGCTACTTAACAGGTCTGTAAATGCAAGGTTAAAAACAGCAATATATTTAGGACTTCTCAACGTATGATCCAATGTTATTACAATCATCACTAATGTGTTTCCCACCACTGCAAGAATGTAAATAAAACACAGAAAGACAAAATAATATCTAATATTAGGTATGCCAATAAAACCACTTATTATAAAATATGCAGGTCGCATAAAGGTGATGTTGTTCTCATCAGCTGAGTTAATCAATGCCATGTAAAGAGCTTCTGTTAATCTTCTATAATTCTGTGTGTTCTATCGTTTGTGTAGGCTGCCTCTATTTTGTGAAGCCTAGCTGCAAATAGAAGCAGAGCAACACTGTGCTCTGATACTTATAGCAGTTCTCTTTTCCCTTGTGTCAGCTGTAAGCAGGCCTGAGTTCACAAATGTTTTTATCGGCCCATTTGAAAAAAATTAAATAAGTCTGCCTCTTCTCTTCTTGATAGCTACATGCCAGTCTCATAATTCATATTTACTGCTACTTGCTAAGGTTTTAGAAAAGGTTGTGGCCACGCAGCAGCAATAAAGGAATCTTGATCATTTTCAGTCTGGCTTTGCAGACTTCATTTTACAAAAACAACCATTTGCAGAATCCAGCGACATCTTCTTTTCAAATTCATGTAGGTAAATAATGGCATTTGCTGACGTTGGACCTGAAATCTACCTTTAATACTGTTGACCATCATATTGTTTGACTGACTGAACTAGTGTGTCAGTTTGTCTGGATCTGCTTTATACAAAAAGTAACTATTTTATGATAGCAGAATGCTTCTCAACATTGATAATATGTTTTTTTTAACCTGACCTGTCATGGCCAACTGAGATACTGCGCGGTGCGGTCAACAGCAGGGGACTGGACGCTTATAGGTGCAGAACAAAGAAATGCCAGGAGACACGTTCTGGCACATCGAGCACCATTGCCCAGCATTTTGCTGGTCAGTGCACTGCCACGGAGAACAAGCTGGACAACATAAGGGCCAGAGTTACTTTCCTGAGGGATTGTAACATTCTGTGCTTCACTGAGACAGGGCTGACCCCCATCTGTGCCAGACCATGCCATAAATCTGTTGGACTGATTCTCAGTGTTCTGTACGGACAGAACGGGAGTGTTGAACAAAACCAAAGGTGGAGGGGTGGCTCTCATGGTAAACAGAAATTAGTGCGATGCCAGGAGCATTTCTACTGTCTCCAGTGACTGCTCGCCTCATTTGGAATACCTGACAATTAAGTATCACTCCTTTTACCTGCGACGTGAGTTCACCTTGGCCACCGCCTATCCCACCCCACGGCGGACACAAGTATGGCTTTGTCTAAACTACATGATATGCTGAGTGCGTTTCAAAACAAAGATCCAGGTACAGCCCTCATTGTGGCAAGAGACTTTAATAAAGCAAACCTCAGAGAAGTTATGCCGAACTTTTACCAACACATTACGTGTCCGATGAGGGGAGAAAGAATTTTGGGCCATTGCTACACGCCATACAAGTAGGGCAACAATCCAAGTTCACATCCAAATCTGACCACAACCCCATTTCCTCATTCCTTAGTATAAACAAAACATACATATTGATGAGTAGTCACGAGGGAGGTGAAATGCTGGTCTGCCCAATCAGAAGCTACGCTACAGAAAGCATTCGAACACGTAGACCGGGACATGTTTTGGTTATCAATGACATTGGTGAGTTTACGGAAGTAGCAGTTAGCTTCATTAGCATGGTAGCAGGGGAGATCATCCTTACTGTAAGAGTCAAGATACTCCCAAACCAGAAACCGTGGTGGGCGGATTGATTCGCACTGCAGTGAACACCAGGACTGCCACATACAATGCTGGTCTCGCCACTGGCAATATGAGCGCCTAAAAAGTGGCTTTGTATAGTGGTGAGGGATGCCAAACACAGGTATCGGGAGTGCGTGGAGTCTCACTTCCACCAGGGTGACACACAGAGCATGCGGCATAGACCATGCGCACCATCACAGATTACAAAGCCAAGGACACCACGACAATTAATGTCGATTCTGCATTTACCAATGAGCTGAACGAGTCCTACGCCCGTTTCAAGGTTAGCCAGGTGGCTAGTGTTAACTACAGCCTGACAACAGAGGACGGTGATGTCAGCACCGAGGAACAGGTAATCAGCATAGTGGAGCACGACGTCCGAGCGGCATTGAGGAGAGTGAACACCACGACAGTGGCGGGAACAGACAGCATCACTGGCCATCTGCTGCATTGCTGTGCTGACCAGCTTGTAGGTGTATTCACTTCTATCTTCAATGACTCCCTGGTAAAGTCTGTGGTCCCCACATGCTTGAAAATATCCTCCATTGCTCCGTGCCCAAGAACAACAAGCCAGACTCTGGGACTTAAGAGCCATCTATGTGCATGTGTGTTGGACTTCCTCACTGGCAGATCTCAGGTGGTGAAGGTGGGTAGGTGTGTCTCTGACAACTTAACTACCAACACGGGAGCACTACAGGGGTGCATACCCTCACCACTGGTGTATTCCCTCTATACTTCTGACTGCATGGCCACTCATGGCTCCAATACCATTGTTAAGTTTGCTCCATCAACAATCCTATTTGGATGAGATGAAGAACCTGGCATCGTAGTGTCAGGACAACCACCTCCAGCTGAACATCTGACCAAGACCAAGGAGCTGGTGGAGGACCTTAGAATGGGTCAGCAGTGAGTCTATCATCAATGGAGCTCCAGTGGAGAGGGTACTGCCCTGAAGTATCTAGGTGTTTACATTGCCTCAGACCTGACATGGTCTGCTTGCATTGAGGTCCAGTCCAAAAAGGCTAGGCAGCACCTGTACCATCTCCGACGGGGATGGGGTCTCTCAAATTATTCTTAGGACTTCCTATTCAGGTGCTGTGGAGCGCATCCTCACACAGAACATACTGATCTGGGAATAGCTGTGATCATGACCAAAAACTCTTCAGAGAGTGGTCCGTGCGGCAGACCACTGCTGCAGGTCTGTTCTCCCTTCCCTACTGGACAGTTACCACAGGAGATGTTGGTCCAGAGCAGTTCGGATATTAAAGGACTCGTCCCATTCCAGTAAGGTTCCACACTATCAGGACAAAAACGGAGAGATTCAAGAAGCGCTTCTATCCTCAGGCCATCTGAGTCCTAAATCAGAACATGCCCCCACTCCCCTCATAGCATCACCATAAGGGTCTGGAACACAACCTTATTATCATATTCTTGTCATATTTCATAATTCTCACTGTCACATTTCATATTATATCTGATTTATTATTACATCACACACTGCTACACTGATCATACTGCTTCACTGCTTATATTACTCTGGTTATTCTGTTCACATTACTCTGGTCACTCTGTTTACATTACACTATATTACTCTGGTCACTCATTCAATTACTCTGTTAAATTACACCACTTACATTACTTTGGTCATTTTGTTTATTCTACTTGCATTGCTCTATTAATAGATTGCTGTGGTAATATGGCACAAAGCGCTTTAACATTCCATTTGCACATTGTACATTTCTAGTTTTTTAATTTAAAAATTCTGGGTGTTTTAAAAATGTAAATTTACTTAATCACAATGTCATTATGTCAAGTCACTGGACATTGTGGTAATCCACAGTCGCCATTTCATGCATAATGCACCTATTATATGTATGGACGTGTGTGTGTGTATATATATATATATATATATATATATATATATATATATATATATATATATATATATATACTAAACCAAAGGGGTTTTAAGCAGCCTGGGCTAAGTAAGTAATCTGGTGTTGGTCAGTGGAAGCAGCAGTTCCAGGGATTGGGCTGGAGGGAGAGTCAAACTGGGTCCGGGGTTAGGGTACTGCGTACTTGCCGCGGGTGGTCTGTAGTGGCGTGGAGGGGTGGGTGGTCCGGGTGAGTGATCCGAAATTCCTGGCGTTGAGGCAGGGAGGCAGGCAGGTGAGTCGGGTGAACAGCTTGTGGGACTGTCAGGTGGTCCAGCGTCCGGATTGGAGCTCTTCGGCGGAGATTTGTGTCTGGCAACTTGGTGCGTGGCTGTGAGAGAAACACACAATGAGTCAAGGTAGTTTGCAAAGCGTGTGCGAAATCACAGTGGTGGCCTGCACTAACTAGGGTTAGCTGAGAATCTGGCGAAGAGAGGTTGAGTGCGCTGGCCTTATGAGTCCTGGGCTTAATTACCCACAGGTGTGAGCAATCAGCAGAACACTGAGGCCCCTCCCAGGGGTGGAGATACCGATTCGGAGGGAGACACCCTGGCACACCCCCCGACCATGACAGTACCCCCCCCCCCCTCAAGGGACGCCTCCTGGCGGCCGACCAGCATCTGCCCCACGGCGTGACCTGAAAAAATCAGAAACCATCACAGGGTCAAGTATCAACGAGCGAGGAACCCAAGAACGTTCTTCCGGCCCGTAACCCTCCCAGTCCACCAAAAACTGCTGCCCTCTACCCCGCCGCCGTACATCCAGGATACGCTGGACAGTGAATGCCGGGTGTCTGTCGATGAGCCGGGCGGGAGGCGGGGGTTCAGGAGGCGGGCACAGATGGCTAGACAGCACTGGTTTCGCCTGGGAGACGTGAAAAACAGGATGAATCCGCAAGGCTGGAGGTAAACGGAGCTTGACAGCTGTGGGGCTGATGACCCTGTCCACTGAATAGGGGCCGATGTAACAAGGGGACAACTTCCGAGAGGACGTTCTGAGAGGGACGTCTTTAGCGGCAAGCCACACCTTCTGTCCTGGTGAGTATGTGGGTGCTGGAGACCGGCGCTGGTTGGCATAGCAACGTTGGCTCGCAACAGCTCGCAAAAGGGCCTCCCGTGTACGGATCCAAACCCGGCGGCAGCGCTGTAGGTGATGCTGGACCGAGGGGACAGCAAGATCAGCCTCTTCCTCTGGAAACAGCGGCGGTTGATAACCCAACGAGGCCTCGAACGGCGACAACCCGGTAGCAGATGTGGTCAATGTGTTGTGCGCATATTCCACCCACGGCAGATATGTGGCCCAAGTTGCTGGGTTATGACAGGTTATGCAGCGGAGTGTGGCCTCCAGCTCCTGATTCAAACGTTCCGTTTGGCCATTAGTCTGTGGATGGTAACCAGAGCTCAGGCAAGGCTTGGCCCCCAAAGGAGTGCAAAAAGATTTCCAAACCTGGGACGAGAATTGCGGACCCCTGTCCGAAACTATTTCCACAGGAATGCCATGAAGCCTAAAAACATGTTCAAGCAGTAGCCTGGATGTTTCTGCCGCTGTGGGTAACTTCTCTAAAGCTACAAAGTGAGCTGCCTTAGAAAACTGATCTATGACTGTGAGTATGGTAGTTTTTCCTGCCGAAACCGGGAGCCCCGTAACAAAATCCAGGGCGATATGGGACCAAGGGCGATGAGGCGTGGGCAACGGCTGCAGCAGCCCAGCAGGATGTTGATTACGTGATTTATTCCTGGCACATACTGAGCACGCAGCCACATATTCCCTAACATCTTTGTCCAGCGTGTTCCACCAAAAATGTCTCTTAACCAAAGAAGCTGTCATACCTCTGCATGGGTGGCACACGAACCTCGAAGTGTGCACCCAATCCAGTACCTTGGAGCGAGCAGCCGCGGGAACAAAACGCCGGTTGGCCGGCTGGAGCCTGGGCGATAGGAAATAGAAAAGTTAAAACATGTGAAGAACAGTGACCAACGAGCTTGACGTGAATTCAGTCTCTTAGCACTGCGTAAGTATGTCAAGTTCTTATGATCCGTCCACACTAGGAATGGTTGCCCCGCGCCTTCCAGATGATGTCGCCACTCCTCCAATGCCAACTTAACGGCAAGCAGTTCCCGGTCCCCTATATCGTAATTCCGTTCCACTGGTGAAAGCAACCGAGAGAAAAAGGCGCACGGCCGCAGCTTAGAAGAGGGACCGGTATGCTGCGACAGTACCGCCCCCACCCCCACATCAGAAGCATCCACCTCCACAATAAAAGCCTTAGTTGGGTCGGGCTGAGCGAGGATGGGCGCAGTAGCAAATAGATGTTTCAGTCTCGTGAATGCGCTGTCTGCCCCTTTGGACCAGATGAACGGAAGTTTCGTGGAGGTGAGGCGTGTAAGTGGCGCCGCTACCTGACTGTAGTTTCTTATGAATCGGCGGTAGAAATGGGCAAATCCCAAAAACCTCTGGAGTTGCTTGCGAGTGGATGGCACAGGCCAGTCCGTGACCGCTTTCACCTTAGACGGATCCGTCTTCACCTGCCCCCCTGCCAAAATGTATCCTAGGAAAGAAACCGATGTTACATGAAACTCAATTTTCTCAGCCTTAGCGTATAGTTTGTTTTCCATGAGGCGTTGAAGGAAAGCTCGGACATGTGAACGATGCTCCTCCAGAGTCTTAGAAAAAATGAGAATGTCATCTAAATAGACAAATACAAATCGGTCGAGGAAATCCCGTAGGACGTCATTAATTAGGGCTTAAAACACCGCTGGAGCGTTCGTTAAACCAAAAGGCATGACAAGATACTCGAAATGGCCAAGGGGGCTGTTAAAAGCGGTCTTCCACTCGTCTTCCTGACGGATTCGTATGGTGGCCCTGAGAGGCCAAAAGCGCTGCAAAAAGAAAAACACTTGCAAAAACAAAAAGCGCTGCAAAAGAAAAACACTTGCAAAAACAAAAAGCGCTGCAAAAAGAAAAACACTTGCAAAAAGAAAAAGCGCTGCAAAAAGAAAAACACTTGCAAAAACAAAAAGCGCTGCAAAAAGAAAAACACTTGCAAAAACAAAAAGCGCTGCAAAAAGAAAAACACTTGCAAAAACAAAAAGCGCTGCAAAAGAAAAACACTTGCAAAAACAAAAAGCGCTGCAAAAAGAAAAACACTTGCAAAAACAAAAAGCGCTGCAAAAAGAAAAACACTTGCAAAAACAAAAAGCGCTGCAAAAAGAAAAACACTTGCAAAAACAAAAAGCGCTGCAAAAAGAAAAACACTTGCAAAAAGAAAAACACTTGCAAAAACAAAAAGCGCTGCAAAAAGAAAAACACTTGCAAAAAGAAAAGCGCTGCAAAAAGAAAAGCGCTGCAAAAGCACACACAACACAACGGAAATAGGAAAAAACACAACGGAAATGTTTCTGGGGAGACAATAACCGGACGGACCAGTTGACCAAAACATGCTAACAAGTGCACTGGGACTGGGAGACACTTCAACGAAGTGGAAGCAGAGCGGCCAAAGAGTAAACTTCCAAAAGTAAGTTCTGAATATTATGTCACTTATTTATGTGCAAATGTTTAATAACGAGGAACATTAAAACATTACTGTTGGCCACATGCCGGCAAAGTTATGTGACATTAGCGATGTTTGTACTTTCAGCGTTTACTTTGTTTTAAAGTCTTTACTTTATACGCTGTTAGATAGTCGACCTTAATCTTACAGAGAATGTGATGATTTTGTGGATAATTAAAGTCAGTCATATATCCACAAACACAACAGGCTGAAAGTCAGTGATGCTGCTCGGTTTGCAGTCCTGAATATCACGGCACAAGCAGGATTCACTGCACTGTTAATGTTAGCTATGTTATATTGCTGCCTCTGTTCGGTGGTGTTGAGCCAAACGGACTTTAACGTGTGTTTGAACGAGCTGACGGTTCACTCATTGTAGCGACTTCCACAGTCGCTAGAGCCCGGGGATGGAGCCCGCCTATTTGCCTGACGCGCTGTCAACTTTAGCAATAATGCGAGAGGTGGAATTGTTTGCTTGTTTATTAAAGTGTTTACAGAGTAATGTCATCTCAAGATTTGGACTCTTACAACGTCACAGGCTCTAATGTAACAAGACGAAACATGTTGTGCAGCGGTCAACAAAAACTACGGCTACCCAGCCCTCCTCTCTGTCAAAATCAAAACCAGTGAATGACAGACTAACAACGCCCTCTTAATGTCGCCGCTAGCACCCACGTGACTCCCATTACACATCACCATAGCAACCAAACAAATGAAAACCCAGTGATCATCAAAAAATTCAATACATTTAATTATGGTTCCTACACTCATTAAGCTGAAAGAAAGATGCTTTAATCACAGCAGTCACACATGTGTCCACTGTACCAGCTGGGAACTCTTCTTGTTCAGCACTCGTAATAACACTAAATCCTCCTGTTTGTAGCAGTGTGTACACCTGAGACTGTCACCTGTCTGTCTGTCCTGCACTCTGTCTCTGTTTCTTTCTCTCTGATTGTGGAATAAAAGTATGAACATGTATTTATAAGTTACACTTGTGTTTGAATCCTGCAGCTTATCACACATTTGATTTCCATGTGTGACGACTGCAAGTGTCCAGAGTGAGGACAGACTGAGGGACCCACTGCTGCACATCATCTGTGAGGCTTTGCACCCCCAATGATCCACCAGGAGAAACTCAGCAGTGTGTGAGGAAGAGGAGGAGGAAGAGCCAGCAGCAGCTGACAGATGGAGAGAATAGACAGACTGTTCCCTGTTTGTGAAGGACTGCTAGGAAAGTTTAACATAACTAACTGTCTGTCCTGAATCAGTCTTATTAGGTAATGTTCAAATAATGTTATCATCCAGTGTTTTCAGTGTGGGAGAAAGTACTCAGGGCCTTCAAGTTACACACTATGAAAGGCAGCAACAAGTTTAATGTTCAGAAACCTAAAGTATGTATCAGCAGCTGAATGGAGCTAAAAATAATTGTTTGTTTCAGTTCTATGAAGCTTTGAGTATTTTGGATCAGTAGTACTGCTGTGTTTGTTGCATCATATCGCTGTAATTGTTTATATGCTTTATATATTCTGAGGTAAGTTGATCTATAGTGTTACATCATATTCTATAAGGATGTTATGTGTTTGTAGACTTTCTGCCCAGTTTGACCCATTTAGCAGAAGTCAGCCTTTTTAAGGCTCTGATATCTATTCTGTATGACTTAAAGCAGTTATGACATGGTCTGATTTTCTCACCCAATAAAGGAATATTCAATATATCAGTCTACTCTTCATTCTATCAGAAACAGTTATCACAGCTCGTACATTTGCTTCTTCCACACATATATGTAAGCATTGAGCCAAATTTAGTAATAATGCCAACATATTAAAAGAACAATATTCGTCTCTTATATATAATACATCTATATATACACTGTCACAGATACTTGAGTGTCTTTAAGGGAAGATTTAAGGTGATAGGAAATATAAATAAATGCAACTTGAATCTTTACTGAAGCTCAGTGTTTGACACAGAGTTCACTCACATGTGCTGTACCAGTGTACCTGCACATGTGATGTGACAATAGAAGTGATTTGATTTGAGAGTTCAAACTCACTGCTGTAATAACTGATAATGATTAATATAATAACTATAATATTGGCCATCTCATATTTACACTGACTTTAGTCTCATGAACAACATTAGCTAATTGTTATTTACTAGCTAATCTTATATGACTGTTCAGTACAGATATGAAGCCCAACAATCATGTTTTACAGTCCTGTGGTTTCAGCCTCAGATACTTATTAAATCACACAAAGCTCGTGTAGAAACAAACAAACGAACAAAATATGTTCTCCTTCATTTCTGTCAACCACACGTTTCCCGCTATCATGGTTGCTAGGCAACCTGGGCAGCGCGACGGAGGCTAGACCGTCCCATTTCACAAGCCTCACACTTCCGGCCTTAGCGGTCTTTGAGTACGCGGCCCTTGAGGACCGTTGAGGCTGCGTACTTTAAGGCTGCAGACCCTGAATTGGGATACAGCAATTCAGGGACTGTTTCCCAATTCAGGGTCTGAAATGGGACGGTCTAGCCTCCGTCGCGCTGCCCAGGTTGCCTAGCAACCATGATAGCGGGAAATGTGTGGTTGACAGAAATGAAGGAGAACATATTTTGTTCGTTTGTTTGTTTCTACACGAGCTTTGTGTGATTTAATAAGTATCTGAGGCTGAAACCACAGGACTGTAAAACATGATTGTTGGGCTTCATATCTGTACTGAACAGTCATATAAGATTAGCTAGTAAATAACAATTAGCTAATGTTGTTCATGAGACTAAAGTCAGTGTAAATATGAGATGGCCAATATTATAGTTATTATATTAATCATTATCAGTTATTACAGCAGTGAGTTTGAACTCTCAAATCAAATCACTTCTATTGTCACATCACATGTGCAGGTACACTGGTACAGCACATGTGAGTGAACTCTGTGTCAAACACTGAGCTTCAGTAAAGATTCAAGTTGCATTTATTTATATTTCCTATCACCTTAAATCTTCCCTTAAAGACACTCAAGTATCTGTGACAGTGTATATATAGATGTATTATATATAAGAGACGAATATTGTTCTTTTAATATGTTGGCATTATTACTAAATTTGGCTCAATGCTTACATATATGTGTGGAAGAAGCAAATGTACGAGCTGTGATAACTGTTTCTGATAGAATGAAGAGTAGACTGATATATTGAATATTCCTTTATTGGGTGAGAAAATCAGACCATGTCATAACTGCTTTAAGTCATACAGAATAGATATCAGAGCCTTAAAAAGGCTGACTTCTGCTAAATGGGTCAAACTGGGCAGAAAGTCTACAAACACATAACATCCTTATAGAATATGATGTAACACTATAGATCAACTTACCTCAGAATATATAAAGCATATAAACAATTACAGCGATATGATGCAACAAACACAGCAGTACTACTGATCCAAAATACTCAAAGCTTCATAGAACTGAAACAAACAATTATTTTTAGCTCCATTCAGCTGCTGATACATACTTTAGGTTTCTGAACATTAAACTTGTTGCTGCCTTTCATAGTGTGTAACTTGAAGGCCCTGAGTACTTTCTCCCACACTGAAAACACTGGATGATAACATTATTTGAACATTACCTAATAAGACTGATTCAGGACAGACAGTTAGTTATGTTAAACTTTCCTAGCAGTCCTTCACAAACAGGGAACAGTCTGTCTATTCTCTCCATCTGTCAGCTGCTGCTGGCTCTTCCTCCTCCTCTTCCTCACACACTGCTGAGTTTCTCCTGGTGGATCATTGGGGGTGCAAAGCCTCACAGATGATGTGCAGCAGTGGGTCCCTAGTCTGTCCTCACTCTGGACACTTGCAGTCGTCACACATGGAAATCAAATGTGTGATAAGCTGCAGGATTCAAACACAAGTGTAACTTATAAATACATGTTCATACTTTTATTCCACAATCAGAGAGAAAGAAACAGAGACAGAGTGCAGGACAGACAGACAGGTGACAGTCTCAGGTGTACACACTGCTATAAACAGGAGGATTTAGTGTTATTACGAGTGCTGAACAAGAAGAGTTCCCAGCTGGTACAGTGGACACATGTGTGACTGCTGTGATTAAAGCATCTTTCTTTCAGTTTAATGAGTGTAGGAACCATAATTAAATGTATTGAATTTTTGATGATCACTGGGTTTTCATTTGTTTGGTTGCTATGGTGATGTGTAATGGGAGTCACGTGGGTGCTAGCGGCGACATTAAGAGGGCGTTGTCAGTCTGTCATTCACTGGTTTTGATTTTGACAGAGAGGAGGGCTGGGTAGCCGTAGTTTTTGTTGACCGCTGCACAACATGTTTCGTCTTGTTACATTAGAGCCTGTGACGTTGTAAGAGTCCAAATCTTGAGATGACATTACTCTGTAAACACTTTAATAAACAAGCAAACAATTCCACCTCTCGCATTATTGCTAAAGTTGACAGCGCGTCAGGCAAATAGGCGGGCTCCATCCCCGGGCTCTAGCGACTGTGGAAGTCGCTACAATGAGTGAACCGTCAGCTCGTTCAAACACACGTTAAAGTCCGTTTGGCTCAACACCACCGAACAGAGGCAGCAATATAACATAGCTAACATTAACAGTGCAGTGAATCCTGCTTGTGCCGTGATATTCAGGACTGCAAACCGAGCAGCATCACTGACTTTCAGCCTGTTGTGTTTGTGGATATATGACTGACTTTAATTATCCACAAAATCATCACATTCTCTGTAAGATTAAGGTCGACTATCTAACGGCGTATAAAGTAAAGACTTTAAAACAAAGTAAACGCTGAAAGTACAAACATCGCTAATGTCACATAACTTTGCCGGCATGTGGCCAACAGTAATGTTTTAATGTTCCTCGTTATTAAACATTTGCACATAAATAAGTGACATAATATTCAGAACTTACTTTTGGAAGTTTACTCTTTGGCCGCTCTGCTTCCACTTCGTTGAAGTGTCTCCCAGTCCCAGTGCACTTGTTAGCATGTTTTGGTCAACTGGTCCGTCCGGTTATTGTCTCCCCAGAAACATTTCCGTTGTGTTTTTTCCTATTTCCGTTGTGTTGTGTGTGCTTTTGCAGCGCTTTTCTTTTTGCAGCGCTTTTTGTTTTTGCAAGTGTTTTTCTTTTTGCAGCGCTTTTTGTTTTTGTAAGTGTTTTTCTTTTTGCAAGCGTTTTTCTTTTTGCAGCGCTTTTTGTTTTTGCAAGTGTTTTTCTTTTTGCAGCGCTTTTTGTTTTTGCAAGTGTTTTTCTTTTTGCAGCGCTTTTTGTTTTTGCAAGTGTTTTTCTTTTTGCAAGTGTTTTTCTTTTTGCAGCACTTTTTGTTTTTGCAAGTGTTTTTCTTTTTGCAGCGCTTTTTGTTTTTGCAAGTGTTTTTCTTTTTGCAGCGCTTTTTGTTTTTGCAAGTGTTTTTCTTTTTGCAGCGCTTTTTGTTTTTGCAAGTGTTTTTCTTTTTGCAGCGCTTTTTGTTTTTGCAAGTGTTTTTCTTTTTGCAGCGCTTTTGGCCTCTCAGGGCCACCGTAGATTCGCACTAAGTGATAAGCATCGCAGAGATCTAACTTAGTGAACACTGTGGCGCCCTGTAGTGATTCACAAGCGGAGCTAATGAGTGGCAGGGGGTACTTGTTTTTGATAGTGATGTCATTTAAGCCCCTGAAATCAATGCACGGCCGGAGAGACCCATCCTTTTTGTCCACAAAGAAAAACCCAGCTGCTACGGGGGATGATGATGGACGTATGATACCAGCTGCTAGTGAGTCCTTAATGTACTCCTCCATCGCAGCACCCTCTGGCTTAGAGATATTATACAACCGGCTCGTGGGCAGGGGCACCCCGGGGAGCAAATCAATCGCACAGTCATATGGACAATGGGGCGGTAGGGATTGCGCTTTGCTTTGCTTTGCTTTTCATCTTACTGAACACTTCCTGCAGATCATGATACTCTGGTGGCACCCCAGAGAGATCGGGGACGTATCCACTAGTCCCCGAAGCCTCCCCCAGGCCCGGAAAGCGGGCGGAGGTCAGGCAATTGGAGTGGCAAAAAGGGCTCCAGCTGATAACCCTTTGCCCCTCCCAATCCAAGTGCGGGTTGTGAAGGCTCAGCCAGGGATAACCTAAGGTGAGTGGAGTATCAGGCGAATTGAGGGCGAAAAAGGTGAGTTTCTCCCTGTGATTACCCGAAGTGCAAAGTGACACTGGACTGGTGCAGAAAGAAACCTTAGTGAAGACCTGGTTATTGATTGCTCTGACTGGGATGGGCGGCTCAAGGCGTACGAGCAGGATGCCTAACAGTTTGGCGAGATCGAGACTGATTAAATTCTGTTCAGAACCGGAGTCTAATAAGGCTGTGCATGGGTGAATAATCTGGAGTATCTCCAAGGAGACAGGGAGTTGGAAACGGGGTTTCTGATTAGAGTGTGAGCCGCCCACCCGTATCCCAGATTCTACCGGCGGGCGAAGCCTCTTCCCTTCTTAGGGCATACAGCGATTAGGTGTTCCAGTGAGCCACAGTAAAAACATGCATGAGCTCGGCGACGCCGCTCCCTCTCTTCTGGCGTTAACTGTGACCGGCCAATCTGCATCGGCTCCAGCTCGGGGTCTGTGACGTACGTTGAGGCGACAGACTCATGTGATTGGACAGTTGGAGGTGGTGACGATAACGTACCCGGAAGCGAGTGCGGTTGACAGCGCTGGGATTTGTAGTTCCTTTCCCTCTCTCTGTCTCATAACCTGTTGTCAATGCGAAGGGAGAGGGACGCCAGTTCTTCAAATGTTTTGGGCTCATCTCGGGAAGCAAGCTGATCTTTCATATCATCGTTTAATGCTTGGAAAAATACTCCACGCAGTGTCTCGTCTGGCCAGCCGGTTTTGGCGGGTGCGGTGCGAAAATCAATCAGAAAATCGGCAACATTTTGACGGCCCTGACGGAGATTCAGCAGCCTCTGAACTGAACTGCCCTCAGAAATGGGATGCACAAACATTTTCTTGAATTCTCCCAAAAACACTTCACAAGGGCAGGTAAAGGGCACAAGGGCAAAGGATTCTTAGATAGATACCCCTCCGCCCACTTAAGCGCACGATTGCGCAGTTTCCCCACCAGATAAGATATCCTATTAGAGTCCACAACAAATGTGTGTGGAGAACGACCGAAAAAAAGGTCAACCTGAAGCAAAAACCCGCTGCAACTCCCCGGATCCCCTGAAAAGGGTTCGGGCTCTGGGGAAGTGGCGTCACGAAAAGCTGATGCGAGCAGAGGTGCCGCGGTGACAGATTGAGGTGGTGGAGCTTGTGTCTCGGAGGCTTGGCCTGCGGTGCCCGGGGTGGAACTAGTGGCAGTGGGAATACTAGCTTGTAGGGCCTGGAGGGTCTCCAGTATCTTATCTTGACCATCTCTGAGAGTCTGCTGCTGGGCTAACAGGAACTGTTTGGACTGCTCATGGCTTCCTAGAATTGCGCCCTGCCTCTGAATGGCCGACCGTTCTGCGTCCGCTGAGTCCATAACTTCTGGCCAGATTCTACTGTCACGGCCGAGGCCACCTCAAAAGAGAAAGGAACAGCACGTAAGTAGTTTTAGAGAAATGTTTATTTTCTTAGTAAGTGTTCATAAACAGGAAACTGGAATGTGCGTTTAACAAGTGCAAAATGCCACAACTAAACCAAAGGGGTTTTAAGCAGCCTGGGCTAAGTAAGTAATCTGGTGTTGGTCAGTGGAAACAGCAGTCAAACTGGGTCCGGGGTTAGGGTCAGAGTCACTGTAAATAGAGTACAGACATTCAGGTATGGTTCAGGAGGAATATGGGCAAGCAGTTCGTTCTGAAGTTTCCTTCACACTGCGTACTTGCCGCGGGTGGTCTGTAGTGGCGTGGAGGGGTGGGTGGTCCGGGTGAGTGATCCAAAATTCCTGGCGTTGAGGCAGGGAGGCAGGCAGGTGAGTCGGGTGAACAGCTCGTGGGACTGTCAGGTGGTCCAGCGTCCGGATTGGAGCTCTTCGGCGGAGATTTGTGTCTGGCAACTTGGTGCGTGGCTGTGAGAGAAACACACAATGAGTCAAGGTAGTTTGTAAAGCGTGTGCGAAATCACAGTGGTGGCCTGCACTAACTAGGGTTAGCTGAGAATCTGGCGAAGAGAGGTTGAGTGCGCTGGCCTTATGAGTCCCCGGCTTAATTACCCACAGGTGTGAGCAATCAGCAGAACACTGAGGCCCCTCCCAGGGGTGGAGATGCCGATTCGGAGGGAGACACCCTGGCACACACCCGGACCATGACAGTTCCTTCCCGTTTCATGCAAGGCCACCTTGGTTGGCTGGAAGACTGTTTACTTAGCCTAGCAGGGCGAAGGACTCTGTCTCAGCTGAACTCTGGACACGCACACACTCATCCCCCCTCCCTTTCCAAACACCTTCGATGCTTGTTCCCTCCTGGGAACACGGCGGGTCTGAGCCCGCGCTGGAATGGTAGCGCTGGGCAGGATGGCTGCTGTGTTTGCTTCGGATTACTCCTCACCCCCCACCCTACCCTGTGGCTTGTCACGTGTTCCATAATGTTGTGCTGGGGACATTTATGTGCTTTTTTGTGCAGAGGAGTTTTTTTGTTTCCTGTTCTCATGCTGTCCTCCCAGGAGCCCAGCATGAGTAGAGGTCTCTTTTTTCTCTCTTGTACTTCCCCATTGTAGTGTATATTTCAGTGTTTGTTTTCTGTAACGCTACCGATCTCTGACCTGTATCCCCATGTGATGTCTGTGTTGTGTGTGTAAGGTCGGGGGGGGGGGTGTCCTATTTCACTGCAGGGCAACCTGCACGTCGCGACTAAAGCCTCGATTGATTGATATATCAGAATCAGAGAGACTTTATTTATCCCCAAGGGGCAATTAAGATACAACAGAGCAGGATGACGTTGAAGATAAGAACAGGCAATAAGAATGATATAATAAATACACAGAATATACAGTATATACACAGTTTAAATATTACACAGTTTTAAAATTAAAGTGACTAAATAAGTGAATAAATAACTGTAAGTGACTAAAAGTGAATAAAGTGTCGGCAGTATAAAAAGAGTGTAGAATAGTTTACGTTTCTGGTGTGCGACATGGTCTTATCGGCTGGAGTTAAAAAGCAGAGTGGCTTTGGGGACAAAGGTGGCTCTCCTCCTCTCAGTCCTGCAGGAAATGCAGGACTGCAGGGTGAAGAATGTGAGAGAGGTTGTTGATGATTTTGTCTGCCTGTCTTGTGCAAGAGTTCTGACAGGCAGGCCAATGATTTTAGAGCACACTGATGCTGCAGTCTGTTCCTGTTCTGAAGGCTGAGGGAGTGGAACCAGCAGGTGATGGAGAAGGTCATGATACTTTCCAGGAAGGCATAGTAAAAAGTCATCATGATGGGTGTGCTGACTTCAAAGGAGTTGAGTTTCCTAAGGAGGTATAGCTGTTGGTGGCACCTCCTGAGAATCTCCTCTGTGTTAGCAATAGGGATGGGTACCGGTATCCGGTGCCATGATGGCACCGGTTCTGACATAAACGGTAGTAACCAGACCGAAAAGCAGCGCACATTTTGGTGCTTTATTTCGGTGCTTTTTTTTTTTTTCCTGAGCTGTGATACACTTTAGATTCTAGCCAATCATTTTACGTTTCCGAGGATAGTAGGCGGGTCCAGGTACGTACGTTCTTTTAGAGCAGAGCTACAATTTAAAAATGACCAAGGCGAAGCGGTCAAAAGTCTGGCTGTACTTCACAGCAAAAGATGCAAACTCAGCAGCCTGCAACAAGTGCTTTAAGGTGATACTGTGCAAAGGAGGTAACACCTCGAATCTGATGAAACACCTGGCGACGCATAGCAGTTATTTTTAAAGTCGAGAAATGCGCCGTATTTGATAGCTTGCTGCGAGACCTCACACCGTGCACATCTACTGCGGGTGTGATGCCTTTTATCGGACCTGGAGTTAGCGACATCCCCCAAAAACCCGAAGAGGAGAGTCCTGGCCCCTAGCCCTGCCAGTGTAGCAGAAATGATGGCGGATGATGATGGCAGCAGCAGCCGTTCTTCTCTGCGTGAGTAGCTTAATGTTCGTGTGTAATTTACGTTGAGTAGGCTAACCACGTTATTACATTAATGCACGTAAGGTGAACTAGTAAACACCGTCGTAGCTACATGCGGCTGTCTTCTTGTTTGATGGCAGATACTCCCTTCACCCTGGCCAAAAAAGCTAAAATGACCAAAGAAAAAGTGGAAAACAGCTAAACATGAGAGGTTTTTGGACAAAGTTTGTGTTTTTTCCATTGATTAAACACTGCTTCCAGCCAAGAGTGATACCATATATGCCCTATAGCTGCAGAAAAGGCTGACGTTGTTATCTTTTTACAAAAAAAAACAGCTGAACATGAGAGGTTTTTGGACAAATTTTGTGTTCTCCATTCTTTAAGCACCGGTTTAAGCACCATTTAAGCACCGGCACCGTTTCAAAAGTACCGGTTGGGTACTGGTATCGGATAAAACCTAAACGATACCCATCCCTAGTTTTTTAAGAATTTAAGGAGGTTGTCAAAGATGGTTCCCAGGTATTTGTACTCCTCAACTACTTCCACTGACTTCCCTTGGTGGCGGTGACTGAAGCAAGTTCAAGTTTGTAGAGTGGTGTGACAGCTCCAAACTCCTGAAGAGCGGGCATGTGGCGTTGTGAGGGGCCTGACAGCAGTGACAGGAGAACTGTGTTGTCAGCATATTTCACCGGGTGACAGTTGGGCTGTGTGGATCTGCAGTCAACGGTGTAGAGGACGTAGAGCAGAGGGGAGAGCACACAGCCCTGGGGGGAGCCAGTGGACGTTGTTGATCGGAAAGAGAGTTGTTGACTTTCTGAGTCCTGTTGGTCAAAAAGTCCAATATCCACAGGGTTAGCTGATCATCCAGATGAAATTGGGAGGAAAGTTTAGTGGCCAGGATATGAGGCTCCAGACTGTTGAACGCTGATGAGAAATCAGCAAACAGAAATCAGCAAACAGAAATCTGGCGGAGGAGTCAAGGAGTTCCAGATGTTTGTGGATGGAGTTCAAGATGAAGATTTTTGCATCATCAACACCTCTGTGTGCACAGTAAGCAAACTGGAGTGGGTCCATCAGGGGGTCAGTTGCTCTTATGATGCGCTGTTTTATGATCTTCTCCATGGCCTTCATCACCTGTGAGGTGAGGGCCACAGGATGAAGATCCATCAGAGACTTTGGGTTGTTTCTTTTGGGGATGGGGATGACTGTGGAGTGTTTCCACAGCTGGTGGACGGTGTGACTGTCAATTGATTGTTGAAATAGAGTCTGGAATAGGGCTGCCACGATTAGTCGACTAGTCACAATTATGTCGACTATCAAAATCGTCGACGACTGATTTAATAGTCGACGCGTCATTTGAAGCTTTGTAAGATCCCAAAAGACACACAAATAAGTAGTAGGATTTAAGTGTGTAATAACAGACTGAACCAGAAGATGGCAGCACTGTATGTACAAGGATCCCAGCTGCCGTTAAACCCTGAAGAAGAAGAAGAAGAAGAAGCTGTGTCCCAGAATTCATAGCGCAGCCCTGCTCAGTTTCCAACAATAGTGGCAGCTAGTTTTAATATTACTCTTTTATCATTATTTCTAGGTCACAAAATGAACGTTTAACATATTTTCAGGCGAGAATGTAGATGTGTAAACCTCAAATATCTGCTCAGTTTATCAAGACACCACATATTTCTAAAAGCCCCCCAACGTTTTCGGAGACGTCTGTTACCCACTAGCTCGATAGCTAGCCGGGGTTCAAGGCTCACTAGAGCCGGTGAGAACATCGGATTCCCGGGAAATCATTTTCAAACCCCCCGCCGTCTTTCGCTACTCAGGTTAAACATGATATATAAGTCGCTTAGATAACTTTAAAATGTTATTGTTTGACTTTTCTCAGTATTTTATTTTTATTTTATTTGTTCCTGAGTAAATCGGTTTGGCTGAGATTAAAGTTATAGTTTTTACACAGCTGAATAAACTTCAAGCAGACAACTGATTATCAGAAGTGTGAGATGCTCGAAAATATACTCCGGTGTCCTGTTATATTTTAGATAGCAAGGAGCAGACGGCTGAGTTTATTAAACTTCACCAAAACAATCTGCAAATTTCTATTAAAATTTTATAAACTATCATCTTGTCTTTATTTTTAGTTAAAACATACCTTAAACACTTCAAGCTGTAAGATAATGATAGTTATATAAGAGCAGATGCATGCTGGTGCAATAAGCTGTACATTGTAGGTCCAGTGGATGCATGATCTGATTAGTCGACTAATTGCAAAAATAATCGTTGACTAGTCGACTATCAAAATAATCATTTGTGGCAGCTCTAGTCTGGAACACACTTCCTAGTTGCCCTGCACAGTGCCTCAGAACTCGACTGCTGATGTTGTCAAGGTCCCATGAGCTCCTCTTCCTGGTCCTCCTGAGGGCTCTCACCACGTCCTCAGTCTTGAAGGTGAGTGTAGAGCTGCCAGGTTTGAGTGAGGATCTGGACTCCTCAAGCTGGGTGATATTGGATGGTATACACTGGGTGATATGTATGTATACAGTTTTCTCAGACAGGCATGAACATTTTCACACTTCTCTCTTGTTTAAACATTCTCAAAGTTTAAATCTTCATAGAAAGATAAGTCCAGTATTATAAAATACTGCACGGTGGCACGGTGGTTAGCACTGTTGCCGCACAGCAAGAAGGTCCTGAGTTCAATTCCACCATCAGGCCGGGGTCTTTCTGTGTGGAGTTTGCATGTTCTCCACGTGTGTGCGTGGGTTCCCTCCAGGTATTCTGGCTTCCTCCCACCGTCCAAAGACATGCAGCTTGTGGGGATAGGTTAATTGGATAATCCAAATTGCCACTAGGTGTGAATGTGCAGGTGAATGTGAGTGCGAATGGTTGTCCCTGTGTGTTGGCCCAGGCTGGCGACCTTTATCATAACATAATTGTTGATGTAGATTACAAATAAGCCTTATATTGATTTGAATAGAATTCGTTGTGCTATGCTGCTTTGTTCACTTTGTTCACACTTAGGACTAGGGATGGGTACCGGTATCCGGTGCCATGATGGCACCGGTTCTGACATAAACGGTAGTAACCAGACCGAAAAGCAGCGCACATTTCGGTGCTTTATTTCGGTGCTTTTTTTCCTGAGCTGTGATACACTTTCTTCTTCCTTACATTTGTATTGGCGGTTGGCAAACAACTGAAAGGTGCATTACCGCCACCAACTGGTATGGAATGATACACTTTAGATTCTAGCCAATCATTTTAAGTTTCCGAGAATAGTAGGCGGGTCCAGGTACGTACGTTCTTTTAGAGCAGAGCTACAAATTAAAAATGTCCAAGGCGAAGCGGTCAAAAGTCTGGCTGTACTTCACAGCAAAAGATGCAAACTCAGCAGCCTGCAACAAGTGCTTTAAGGTGATACTGTGCAAAGGAGGTAACACCTCGAATCTGATGAAACACCTGGCGACGCATAGCAGTTATTTTTAAAGTCGAGAAATGCGCCGTATTTGATAGCTTGCTGCGAGACCTCACACCGTGCACATCTACTGCGGGTGTGATGCCTTTTATCGGACCTGGAGTTAGCGACATCCCCCAAAAACCCGAAGAGGAGAGTCCTGGCCCCTAGCCCTGCCAGTGTAGCAGAAATGATGGCGGATGATGATGGCAGCAGCAGCCGTTCTTCTCTGCGTGAGTAGCTTAATGTTCGTGTGTAATTTACGTTGAGTAGGCTAACCACGTTATTACATTAATGCACGTAAGGTGAACTAGTAAACACCGTCGTAGCTACATGCGGCTGTCTTCTTGTTTGATGGCAGATACTCCCTTCACCCTGGCCAAAAAAGCTAAAATGACCAAAGAAAAAGTGGAAAACAGCTAAACATGAGAGGTTTTTGGACAAAGTTTGTGTTTTTTCCATTGATTAAACACTGCTTCTAGCCAAGAGTGATACCATATATGCCCTATAGCTGCAGAAAAGGCTGACGTTGTTATCTTTTTACAAAAAAAACAGCTGAACATGAGAGGTTTTTGGACAAATTTTGTGTTCTCCATTCTTTAAGCACCGGTTTAAGCACCATTTAAGCACCGGCACCGTTTCAAAAGTACCGGTTGGGTACTGGTATCGGATAAAACCTAAACGATACCCATCCCTAGTTTTTTAAGAATTTAAGGAGGTTGTCAAAGATGGTTCCCAGGTATTTGTACTCCTCAACTACTTCCACTGACTTCCCTTGGTGGCGGTGACTGAAGCAAGTTCAAGTTTGTAGAGTGGTGTGACAGCTCCAAACTCCTGAAGAGCGGGCATGTGGCGTTGTGAGGGGCCTGACAGCAGTGACAGGAGAACTGTGTTGTCAGCATATTTCACCGGGTGACAGTTGGGCTGTGTGGATCTGCAGTCAACGGTGTAGAGGACGTAGAGCAGAGGGGAGAGCACACAGCCCTGGGGGGAGCCAGTGGACGTTGTTGATCGGAAAGAGAGTTGTTGACTTTCTGAGTCCTGTTGGTCAAAAAGTCCAATATCCACAGGGTTAGCTGATCATCCAGATGAAATTGGGAGGAAAGTTTAGTGGCCAGGATATGAGGCTCCAGACTGTTGAACGCTGATGAGAAATCAGCAAACAGAAATCAGCAAACAGAAATCTGGCGGAGGAGTCAAGGAGTTCCAGATGTTTGTGGATGGAGTTCAAGATGAAGATTTTTGCATCATCAACACCTCTGTGTGCACAGTAAGCAAACTGGAGTGGGTCCATCAGGGGGTCAGTTGCTCTTATGATGCGCTGTTTTATGATCTTCTCCATGGCCTTCATCACCTGTGAGGTGAGGGCCACAGGATGAAGATCCATCAGAGACTTTGGGTTGTTTCTTTTGGGGATGGGGATGACTGTGGAGTGTTTCCACAGCTGGTGGACGGTGTGACTGTCAATTGATTGTTGAAATAGGGTCTGGAATAGGGCTGCCACGATTAGTCGACTAGTCACAATTATGTCGACTATCAAAATCGTCGACGACTGATTTAATAGTCGACGCGTCATTTGAAGCTTTGTAAGATCCCAAAAGACACACAAATAAGTAGTAGGATTTAAGTGTGTAATAACAGACTGAACCAGAAGATGGCAGCACTGTATGTACAAGGATCCCAGCTGCCGTTAAACCCTGAAGAAGAAGAAGAAGAAGAAGCTGTGTCCCAGAATTCATAGCGCAGCCCTGCTCAGTTTCCAACAATAGTGGCAGCTAGTTTTAATATTACTCTTTTATCATTATTTCTAGGTCACAAAATGAACGTTTAACATATTTTCAGGCGAGAATGTAGATGTGTAAACCTCAAATATCTGCTCAGTTTATCAAGACACCACATATTTCTAAAAGCCCCCCAACGTTTTCGGAGACGTCTGTTACCCACTAGCTCGATAGCTAGCCGGGGTTCAAGGCTCACTAGAGCCGGTGAGAACATCGGATTCCCGGGAAATCATTTTCAAACCCCCCGCCGTCTTTCGCTACTCAGGTTAAACATGATATATAAGTCGCTTAGATAACTTTAAAATGTTATTGTTTGACTTTTCTCAGTATTTTATTTTTATTTTATTTGTTCCTGAGTAAATCGGTTTGGCTGAGATTAAAGTTATAGTTTTTACACAGCTGAATAAACTTCAAGCAGACAACTGATTATCAGAAGTGTGAGATGCTCGAAAATATACTCCGGTGTCCTGTTATATTTTAGATAGCAAGGAGCAGACGGCTGAGTTTATTAAACTTCACCAAAACAATCTGCAAATTTCTATTAAAATTTTATAAACTATCATCTTGTCTTTATTTTTAGTTAAAACATACCTTAAACACTTCAAGCTGTAAGATAATGATAGTTATATAAGAGCAGATGCATGCTGGTGCAATAAGCTGTACATTGTAGGTCCAGTGGATGCATGATCTGATTAGTCGACTAATTGCAAAAATAATCGTTGACTAGTCGACTATCAAAATAATCATTTGTGGCAGCTCTAGTCTGGAACACACTTCCTAGTTGCCCTGCACAGTGCCTCAGAACTCGACCGCTGATGTTGTCAAGGTCCCATGAGCTCCTCTTCCTGGTCCTCCTGAGGGCTCTCACCACGTCCTCAGTCTTGAAGGTGAGTGTAGAGCTGCCAGGTTTGAGTGAGGATCTGGACTCCTCAAGCTGGGTGATATTGGATGGTATACACTGGGTGATATGTATGTATACAGTTTTCTCAGACAGGCATGAACATTTTCACACTTCTCTCTTGTTTAAACATTCTCAAAGTTTAAATCTTCATAGAAAGATAAGTCCAGTATTATAAAATACTGCACGGTGGCACGGTGGTTAGCACTGTTGCCGCACAGCAAGAAGGTCCTGAGTTCAATTCCACCATCAGGCCGGGGTCTTTCTGTGTGGAGTTTGCATGTTCTCCACGTGTGTGCGTGGGTTCCCTCCAGGTATTCTGGCTTCCTCCCACCGTCCAAAGACATGCAGCTTGTGGGGATAGGTTAATTGGATAATCCAAATTGCCACTAGGTGTGAATGTGCAGGTGAATGTGAGTGCGAATGGTTGTCCCTGTGTGTTGGCCCAGGCTGGCGACCTTTATCATAACATAATTGTTGATGTAGATTACAAATAAGCCTTATATTGATTTGAATAGAATTCGTTGTGCTATGCTGCTTTGTTCACTTTGTTCACACTTAGGACTAGGGATGGGTACCGGTATCCGGTGCCATGATGGCACCGGTTCTGACATAAACGGTAGTAACCAGACCGAAAAGCAGCGCACATTTCGGTGCTTTATTTCGGTGCTTTTTTTCCTGAGCTGTGATACACTTTCTTCTTCCTTACATTTGTATTGGCGGTTGGCAAACAACTGAAAGGTGCATTACCGCCACCAACTGGTATGGAATGATACACTTTAGATTCTAGCCAATCATTTTAAGTTTCCGAGAATAGTAGGCGGGTCCAGGTACGTACGTTCTTTTAGAGCAGAGCTACAAATTAAAAATGTCCAAGGCGAAGCGGTCAAAAGTCTGGCTGTACTTCACAGCAAAAGATGCAAACTCAGCAGCTGCAACAAGTGCTTTAAGGTGATACTGTGATACTGTCAAAGGAGGTAACACCTCAAATCTGATGAAACACCTGGCGACGCATAGTGTTTTTTTTTTTAAAGCCGAGAAATGCGCCGTATTTGATACCTTGCTGCGAGACCTCACACCGAGCACATCTACTGCTTGTGGGTTGCCTGTTATCGGACCCGGAATTAGCAACATCCCCCAAAAACCCGAAGAGGAGAGTCCTGGCCCCTAGCCCTGCCAGTGTAGCAGAAATGATGAGGATGATGATGGCAGCAGCAGCCGTTCTTCTCTGCGTGAGTAGCTTAATGTTGTTCGTGTGTAATTTACGTTGAGTAGGCTAACCACGTTATTACATTAATGCATGTAAGGTGAACAGCAAACACCATCATAGCTACATGCAGCTGTCTTCTTGTTTGATGGCAGATACTCCCTTCACCCTGGCCAAAAAGGCTAAAATGACCAAAGAAAAAGTGGAAAACAGTTAAACATGAGAGGTTTTTGGACAAAGTTTGTGTTTTTTTCCATTGTTTAAGCACTGCTTCCAGCCAAGAGTGATACCATATATGCCCCATAGCTGCAGAAAAGGCTAACATTGTTATCTTTTTACAAAAAAAAACAGCTGAACATGAGAGGTTTTTGGACCACTTTTGTGTTTTCCATTCTTTAAGCACCGGTTTGAGCACCGGCACCGTTTCAAAAGTACCGGTTTGGCACCGGTATCGGATAAAACCTAAACGATACCCATCCCTATTTAGGACCATATAATAATAAATATGTGCGTGATGACAGTTGGGCAGCACGCTAACGTCCTTACTCCACTCTGTATGCTCGTATGGGTCTAACCTTTTCACTCCTTTGATTGTTTTTCCCTCGTACTTTTTTTTTTCCTTTTCGTCAAGTCTGTCTTTGTACGGACCTGCCGTGTTCACCGTCGTTTTGTACATAACTGTTTTTGGGGCAAATAAAATGCAAGTAGGGATTAAAACCACAGAATTAATGATTACCGGTGCCGGAAATGCTAGTGCTTGATGCAGTGTTTTGATTTTGCTGCCACTCGTACCCACAATGCAATGCACGAAAGTCACGTCTCTATAGCGAGGGACCACTGTAATGCCAGTATCTTGGGGTTTTCTCCAGCTGATGAGAGGGTTGCTTCCCTGCACCTTGAGGTCAGAATGGCTTCTCAATGACATTTGTGTCTGTACACTAAAAACAGTTCAGAGTACCCAGTCTTATTGGAGTTGCTGGGTGGGTTGCATGAGTGCTTGGGAGGAACATCATGGTCAATCTGAACCAGAGTTGTGTTCTGTTATTGGTCATCTGTGCTAACCACAGCTTGACCCATTACTAACCACTATGTTTGAGCATACGAGTAGTTCTAAATTCACATGGCACTGACTGCATGTCTTTGAACTGTGGGAGGAAACCAGAGAGAACCCACGCAAACACAGGGAGAACATGCAAACTCCAGAAAGACCACAGCCTGATGGTGGAATTGAACTCAGGACCTTCTTGCTGTGCGGAAACAGTGCTAGCCACCATGCTGCCCCGTCAGGCCTTTCATAATCTTTAATAATCACATCCCTGGTCTGGAGGGGAAGGGCACGACTTACACTAGGGGTGAGGTCTAGAGATGGCACGATACCACTTTTGTATGTCCGAAAGATACATTTGGATATCTGCAGATATCGATATGAATCTGATATTGTCTAATTCATAATCAATAACTGCACCCAAGATATTTTGCAGTTCAGCAATACTGATCTTTTTATTTGAACTTTTAGCAGAACTTTAAATCTAAGTATTTAAAATATTATTCAAATGTAATTTAAAATGCAATTATATGCATTTCAAAACTTTTTGGTTCTGAAGAAAAAGAAGTGCAAAGCAGCACAAAATAATGTTTATATACAACAACTGAAAAAAAAAAAAAAACAGGTTTTAGAATGGACCATTTTAAACTTAAAGTTTAACATAAATAGACATCCAGAGTGGAAAGCGTTGCAAATAAATGCAAACACGGCTTCACAACACTCATGTTTTTCCAAAATGTATGTCAGTGTAAGCTATTTCTATCACATTTAACCTTTGACTGTATTTTGTGTAATTTCTATACAAAACGTAAAAAAAAGTGTTTTTCATAGTTTTTTTTTTTTCAAACCATGAAACCTTTTGGCTATGTGTCATGCTGGGGTGGGCGTCCCTGACAGAATTTGTTTCCCCTTCGTCTGGAGCACACGCTGGGCTCTCGAAATCATGGGCAAACAGCATCCCACATTCTTGATTTTTAGTTCACAAACACTTCTCATAACGATAAACTACTTATGAAACTTTGGAGGTTTTAGCTCTTTATACAGTAAAGTTACAAGAGGATAAAAATAATTATCAGGCAAAATGTCCTTTGTTTGTTAAAATAATCCTGTCCCATACCACGTGAGAACAATAAACATAATTTTCTGATGTAAGCCTCAAACTGAACGGTAATGTAGCGACAATCATTTTTCACAAATTGTTTTACAAAACTAAAATATTACTACTTCCATGTCTAATTGTCTGTAATGGAGGCGGAGTAAACTGGCCTGCTTACAGCTGACACAAGGGAAAAGAGCACTGCTACAAGTATCAGAGCACAGTGTTGCTCTGCTTATATTTGTAGCTAGCCTTCACAAAATAGAGCCTAAACAAACGATAGAACATAGAATTATAGAAGATTAACAGAAGGTCTTTACATGGCATTGATTAACTCAGCTGCTGAGAACAACATCACCTTTGTGCGACCTGCATATTTTATAATAAGTGGTTTTATTGGCATACCTAATATTAGATATTATTTTGTCTTTCTGTGTTTTATTTACATTCTTGCAGTGGTGGGAAACACATTAGTGATGATTGTAATAACATTGGATCACATGTTGAGAAGTCCTAAATATATTGCTGTTTTTAACCTTGCATTTACAGACCTGTTAAGTAGCTCTTCTTTGGTTCCAAAGGTTGTTGACATTTTTCTGTTTAACCATTATTATATTTCCTACAATGACTGCTTGACTTTCCTGTTTTTCTGCTTTACTTTAATTTCAATGCAAGCTTTTAATCTGGTTGTATTGTCCTTTGACAGAGTCATGGCTATCATGTACCCTTTGCACTATCAAATGAGAGTGAGCCACAAGCTCATTTTATCTTTGATCACTTTTTTCTGGCTTCTTGCCATAACTCTTGTACTCATTGCAGTTGGCCTTCTCACAAGACTTTCTTTTTGTAAGTCTGTTGTTATTCAGAGCTACTATTGTGATCATGGTCCTATTTATCGGCTTGGCTGCAATGATGTTACCCCCAATCGTGCAATTGCTGGTTTGAGTCCAGTTATAATTCTTGGGTTTCCATTGGCATTTATCGTGGGAAGTTACTGCTGTATTGGCTATGGTTTGTCAAAAATTTCTACATTTAGGGAAAGAGTGAAAGCTTTGAAAACCTGCACAGGTCACCTTTCATTGGTGGCAATTTATTTCCTTCCTGTTACATTTGTGTATATCTTTGGGAATGTAATACATCCAAATGCTAGAATCATAAGCCTTTCTATTAGCACTGTATTGCCTCCCATGTTAAACCCGATTATCTATGTTCTTCAGACACAGGAGATTAAAGAGTCATTAAAGAAGTTGTTGAAAACTTAAGTTACATCCAAAATTGCCACAAAATATTAAGAAAGGATTTAGAGTTGAATGTCTGCAGTGCCCTCTGCCATCTGATGTAAAAGATTTAGTCTTTCTGTGACCAAAGAGATTCTGCTCCTCTGTATTTTTCAGGAGTAAGATGTAGACATTATTTTAACTTTAGTCAGTTTTAGTAGCAGCAATCTTCATTTTTCTTTGAATTTGTTGTTTCAGTATCTGCGTGTGCTACTGTTATGGTACTATTATAGAATCTAAATGACCATAGAATTGAAATTACAAGTTAATATAATTGAAAAAGAATATTCAACAATAAAAATATAAGTGAAGTAATACCAGAGTAATTTCTCTTGCATGACCATAGTAAAATGAAATTGTAAAAGCTGCTTTCCATTATAATCATTAATTTTTTTAAAGTCGTACAATACCACGTGTCACATGAAAAATATATCGATTCTCACATTAAAATATCAATGTTTTAGTAATTTAGATTAAATTTGTAGTTTATCATTAACAGGAACACAGTGGAAAGAAACTATAACATTCGGATTGTCTACATTCAAAGGAACTACTTCCTCTTCCACCTTTCAGTCATGTGCAAAATACGGCTGTATAAATGTCTCGCAACCCTAAATCTAATAACTTAAATCTCAGCCAAACCGATTTACTCATGAACAAATAAAACACTGAAAAAGCCAAACAATAACATTTTTAAGTTATCAAAGTGACTTATATATCATGTTTAACCCGAGTAGCGAAAGATCGCGGGGGTTTGCATCCTATGCAGTCCTATGCTAAAGGCTAATCTAAAGAACTCCACACAACAGTTACAGTTATAATCTCTGGTCTCCTCCCCCCTACAGTAAACACCCCCACAATAGAAATACACTAGTACAGTGGGCAAGGGTGCAGACACCCTGACCCCCATGTCCTTTTAAAGTAGTGCCGACCCGGAGGACGGCAAAACAAGCGGGACCCGCTGTGGGTGAGGCAGCAAAAAAGTTCAGGCGGCCTACCTCGAACCCCTTGGTGGAAGTGCTGCAGCTCCGGCGGGCGGCCATGGGTCCGGCAGCCACGATGAAACGGTTCTGGTGGCCTGCCCCGGGTCCAGTGGCGGCGGCGCTGCCCCTCTGGCGGCTTGTCCCGGGTCCAGTGGCAGCGGCGGCGCTGCTCCTCCGGCGGCCTGCCCCGGGTCCAGTGGCGGCGGCGCTGCCCCTCCGGTGGCTTGCCCCGGGTCCGACGGCAACAATGCTGCTCCGGTGAGCAACAGTGAGCAGCAGGGTAACGCGCTAGTCGCTGACGTGGAGGCGCTGGACGTGGATGGCGCGTTAGACGTGGAGGTCCCTCCGGCACGCCGACCTCCGGCTCTGGCTGAGCGGGTCCCTCCGGCCCGCTGAGCCCCTCTCTCGATAGTGGCCGCTCCTCCGGCAGCGGCGCTGGCTCCACCGGCTCGCTGAGCTCCACCGGCTCGCTGAGCTCCTCCGGCAGCGGTGCTGGCTCCACCGGCTCGCTGAGCTGCTCCGGCTCCAGCTCTGGCTCCACCGGCTTGCTGAGCTGCTCCGGCTCCAGCTCTGGCTCCACCGGCTCGCTGAGCTGCTCCGGCTCGCCGAGCTGCTCCGGCTCGCCGAGCTGCTCCGCAGCTGGCGGCGCGGGCTCCTCCCGCTCTCCGAGCTCCTGCTCCGGCTCGCAGGGCTCCGCAGCTGGCGGCGCAGGCTCCTCCCGCTCTCCGAGCTCCTGCTCCGGCTCGCAGGGCTCCGCAGCTGGCGGTGCGGGCTCCTCCGGCTCGGGCCGAGCAGGTCCAGGCGGCGTCGTAGCAGGTGGTGAAAAAGATGGCAGAAGGGTGGTTGCAGGCAGAAGAGCGAATGGTGGTACAGCCACGGCAGATGGTGAAGCCGCGAGTGGTATGGAGACCTCTGACTGAGACGACGTTAGCTGCACTAACTGGCTAACAGCAGCGTCTAGGGTGTCACCATCCACTGAAAACAAAGAAGCAGATGGGGTGAGAAATGAAAAAGTGTCCTTATTACTCACCACAGCCGGCTCTTGAGATGTCCGGGAAGTCGGCTGCGGTGAGGAACGGCGGCGGCGCGAACATCGTTTCCGGGTAGACGTCGGGGCCGTCATCGTTCTGTCACGGTTTGACAGGCAGACCGTGGGGGTGTAGAGAAGGAGGACCCAGGCGCGGTGCTCTGTGTGCGAACAGTGCGTTTATTTACAGTGTATGGTGCAAAACAACAATAAATCCCCGTGTTTCCCAAGACTCCCGTGTCGTGTCCTCCTTGTGCTCTCTGCTCCGTGTCTGCACTCCCGGTGCTCGCTGCCCTTTGAGCCTCCCACGCTCCTCCTGCGGGAAACAATAGCGGCAGCTGTCAGGACACTTAACAATAGCAGGCATGCACTAAACGACTAACCCTAAACTGGGTGACTAACGTGGAGTCTCACGCAATGATCCCGCGTCGGTGGGAGCTCCAAGACTCTCCTAAGTAGCTCCCCCGACGAGGCCTGATCAGCAGCAGGTGTGTGGCTTCGGGTGTGGCCAGTCCGCCAGCAGGGCCACACCCACCAGGCCTGAAGGCTCCCGCAGAAACAGATATACACACACACGTGCAAACAGGGAGAAGGACAGCAACACCAAATATACATACAATAATAATATAATTCATAGCTGCTCGGGACCCGCTGTGGGCGAGGCAGCAAAAAAGTTCAGGCGGCCTACCTCTAACCCCTTGGTGGAAGTGCTGACAGATGGCAGACAGTTGGTGTCGTAAACCACCGCCTCTGTTCAAAGATGGTCGCTCACAGTGGACATAGATGGCTTCTTTCACGCCTCTTTCAAACCATCTGTCTTCTCTGTCCAAAATGGGAACATTGGCATCCTCGAAAGAGTGTCCTTTATCCTTCAGATGCAGATGGACTGCTGAGTCTTGTCCTGTGGAGGTGGCTCTTCTGTGTTGTGCCATGCACTTGTGAAGTGGCTGTTTGGTCTCTCCAATGTAGAGGTCTGGGCATTCCTCGCTGCACTGTACAGCATACACCACATTGTTAGGTCTGTGTTTTGGAGTTTTGTCTTTCGGGTGAACCAGTTTTTGTCTGAGCGTGTTGCTGGGTCTGAAATGCACCAGAATGTCATGCTTGGAGAAAACTCTCCCGAGTTTTTCTCATACACCGGCTACATAGGGGATGACAATGTTGTTGCGTCTGTCCTTCTTATCCTCCCTCGCTGGTGACTGATCTTCGACCAACCTATATTCTCTTTAACTCTGATGTATATTACGGAATCTATTCTCAACACGATTCAGAAAGAGAAATAAGAGTAATTTTAAATCTAAGTAGCTGGAATTGGCTGGCGCTATGAATTCTGCGATATGGTTTTTCAATTTTGTTGTCCGGGTGGAAAATCGGGAGAAATTCGGGAGAACAGTGGCTCCGGGAGATTTTCGGGAGGGGCACTGAAATTCAGGATTCTCCCGGAAAAATCGGGAGGGTTGGCATGTATGGTTGTGGCAACACCACTAACCTTGTCAAACACCTCAGAGTAAATCATATCACAGAATATGACGAGCGCATGTTGAGGCGAACTGAAGAGGAGGAGAGGGACAGGTGCTGCTAGGGCGAGACAGACGTCTCTCACAGAGTCCTTTAGTGCTGCATGCAGGCAAGGTGTTCAAATAGCGCACAACTTAAGTTTATTTATTTCTATTCTCAACAATCCCCCTTTTTATCTCTCCAATGAGAGATCACATCACACATGTCCTTCATCCTGGGGGAAAACTGGTTTCCTAAACCAGATGCACTCTCTTTGTGTGAATGCTTTTCCCACTTCCTAAGATAAAATCAGTTTAACTGCTTGAATAGGGTGGTGTGGAGTAGACAACCTTCAATATCTATTCACTCAGTCTTCTTTTTCCAGCGTGGGGTGAGTCTCTGCGTTCTTCCTCCTCTTCTTTCTTCAGTCTCAGGGGTAGACTACCCTGAGACCTTTTCACCGACCACGGGATTATTTTGCCCCCGTGGTTGAGGTCTGGGTGTTCTCTGACTCGTTTGAGTCAGGGCTCGATTCCCCCTTTGGTGCTCAAGTTGCTCCTTGTTCCTTCACCGACCTTCCTGGCTCCTCAGCTACTGCACACTGGCTCCAGTGCTACCCGGCTTCGCCTTTGCCCTTCAGTCGAACAGCGTGCGATGTCCTGTCCACTTCGGCTCCGACCACTTTCTTTTGATCACTTTCAGACGTACCCACCAGGCTTCCGGCAGCGAGCTTCCTGCAGCAAGCTGTACTCTCTCTCTAACCCATGTGCCTCTTCAATAGCTCTTGCTCTGATCTCTGGGGATAAGACTGGTCGCCCATCTGGTGCTCTTGAAGCCTTCTCTCCAGGTCTCAGTCGGCATCTTATGAATGATCTCCTTCCATCAGTTTGGTCACTGCACCTGTAATTAAAAATTAAAACTACCCTGGCAAACCCCTTTTGCCACATGGTCCTTGCCATGTGTCAATTCAAAACAATTAGAGATGCATAATAAAGTTGTGCATCTCTTAAAAATTCCAGGGCTTCTCTCATGGAGTAGCTCTGCTCCAGGCCTGTAGACCTGTGTTTAGAAAATTGGCCAGTGGTGTTTCCTGCTGCAAATCATGTGATTAAATCATATGATTAACCCTCTGCTGTAGAAAAAGTAGATGTAGATGTTAGCCCAGTGCATCTTGTATGCACACTTTCTCACAGTGACCTTTGCATTGTAAACAATACAAGGTCATATTAACACACTGCTTGTAAATAGACACAGAAAAAACTGGCAACCAAAAGATCTGCATGGCCTACAAGACATGCAAAACTAAGATGTTGCTTACATCCTCCTGTTCCTGTAAAAAAAAGAAACATCCACCCTTTTTGCTCTGTGGGTGGAGGTGCAATCTTGCATATTGGTGTCAAGTCAGTCAAGTTTTTATCAGTCCAGTCAGTCCCCATGTTTATTGCTGATAGCCGAACCTCTCGTGTCGCATTAAGTTTCTACTGCCAACAATATGATGACATTTCAAAAAGAACAAAAAAAAACAATTTTAGAATGGATTACCTCGCTGAATCCTTTTAGGCAGGGACTCCCTATCTGGTTGCGTCCCAAATAAGTGACTTTCTCCAGAGCCCATTGTAATGTGGAGAAGCTCAGTTTGCGATCATTTTCCAGCAAAAATTTTACATAACGCTTTCAGATCCAATCATGCAGGACAGCTTGAAGGAGAGAAAATTGTCAAACAAAACTTTTAGTGCACTGTTTAAAAATACCAGCATAACCAAATATATAAAATCGTAGTCTTAGGGCTTATCCCTAAGTTACTGCAGTAGGTAACTGAACAAACTGGCGATCAGTAGCAGGCAGCGCTGGCTTAAACAGTCCTCCTGTAATTGGCAGCGGTTGGGGCTCAGGTGCTGCCCAGGTGGCTCCGCCCAGGAGAGAAGCCATGGAACAATACTGATGACAAAATGCAAAAAGCCCCTAAGCTGCTCCCACAGACCATGACATTCTCTCACAAATCATTAACGTATTGCATTCATTGCTTTTAAGAAAACTTGTGTGTGATACGCAAGTTCCATTGGCAGCATTTATGACAACATGTAACTGCATATGGAGGGAGGCTCATGTGGGATTAATGCTATTAATTTACAGAAGGTTTTGTGGTTATGACACCTGTCTCCCACAGGCTAAAACTTAAAAAAAGAAGAAAAAAAACACAGACAAACATTCATACTCACACCAATGGGCAATTTGTAATCACCAGTTAACCTAACCCCACTAAGTGCATGTGTATGTACTGTAGGTGGAAGCTATGCAAACTCAGGTAGAACGTCTCAGCCAGTTGAGCAAAATATAATGTTCAACAGAATGAAAGGCAGAGGTCAGGTCCATCGTCAGGAAAACACAATATTCGCCTTTATTACATTACATCAAAATCTTGTTGGACACTCTAAGACTAGCTGGGTCTGTAAAATGAGTAATATGAATTCATATTAATAAATGTATGTTCTCATCTGCACCGCTCATGTGTTGCTAATTGGATGTATTCTAATTTCCTCCATCTTAATTCAAGTAAAACTGAGGTTCTAGTGCTCGGCCCAAACATTCAAAGTTAGCCAGTACATCAGTGCACTCGCTAATACCATCAAATCATCTGTTTAAAAACCTTGGTATCCTTTTTGATACCAAGATCAACACTTGAATTATCTCAGAGGTTACCCAGTCTTGTTTCCTTCCTCTGAGAAATATTGCAAACAACAACCCTTTACTGTGAGTTTGTCATCTTGAACTTTTAGTACACACTTTAATTTTCTCTTGTGTTGATTATTACAATTCACTTTTCACGTACATCTCTCAGTTCTTTCATAGCTCATCTTCAATTAGTTCTGAACGCAGCAGCAAGGCTGCTAACAAAAACTAGCCAGCAGTCACATATTAAACCTATCCTTGCTTTCCTTCACTGGCTTCCAGTGAAATTCAGAATCCACTTTAAATTATGGTATTAACATATAAACTTTACATAGACAGGCCCCTGCACACCTCATCAATGCAGCCGACCTTTTGGATCTAACCAGGGCCTTCTAGCCATGTATGCGTGTATGTAGGGATGAATATCTCTCAGTATGGCTGATTATATGCCTGTTTATGGGTCTCTATGTTTAAACATGTAGATTTAACTTCTACAGCGGGGAAAATAAGTATTTGACACATCAGCATTTCCAGCAGTAAGGGGATTTCCAAGTGGACTATTGACACAACATTCCCACCAGATGTTGCCATCAAGCCAAACATTGAAGTCATACACACAAATCAGAACATTTAAGTATACAAGTTAAACCATAATAAATAAAGTGAAATGACACAGGGAATAAGTATTGAATACATGAAGATAACAAGGGGCAAAATGACATAGAAAGCCAGGAGATCACCTGAAATCTGTCAGTATTGATGGAGAAACCCAGTCCCCTATCAGTACTAACTGGAATCAGCTGCTGTAGTCCTAATTGATGGCCCATAAAGGCCCCTCATTACCCAGAAGGCACACAGGAAAGACTTCATGATGGGTAAAGGCAAAGAACTCTCACAAGATCTGCGTAATCTCATCGTTGAAAAGCATTGTGATGGGAATGGTTATAGGCGCATTTCCAGAATGCTGAATGTTCCTGTGAGCACTGTGGGGGCCATTATCCGGAAATGGAAAGAGCATCAGTTCACCATAAACCAGCCACGATCAGGTGCTCCACGCAAGATCCCTGTCCGAGGAGTCCACAGAATAATCAGGAGAGTACTCCAAGAGCCAAGAACCACTCGGACAGAACTTCAGGAAGACCTTGCATCAGCAGGTACTGTTGTGTCAAAGAAAACTATAAGCAATGCACTGACCCGCCATGGCATCCATGCACGCTCACCACGCAAGACTCCATTGCTGAACAAAAAGCATGTCAAGGCTCGGTTAAAATTTGCGCAACAGCATTTGGAGAAGCCTGTGGATTATTGGGAGACTATAGTATGGTCAGATGAAAGCAAAATAGAACTTTTTGGCAGTCATTCTACACACCATGTTTGGAGGAGAAATGGCACTGCTCACCACCCCAAGAACACCATACCAACAGTTAAGTTTGGGGGTGGAAGCATCATGGTTTGGGGCTGCTTTTCAGCAAGGGGTACTGGCAGACTTCATATCATTGAAGGCAGGATGAATGGAGCGATGTACCGGGACATTCTGGATAAGAATCTGCTGCCATCTACCAGGAAGCTAAAAATGAAAAGAGGGTGGACATTCCAGCAAGACAATGATCCCAAACACAAGGCCAAGGAAACAATGAAGTGGTTCCAAAGAAAGAAAATCAAGTTGCTTGAATGGCCCAGTCAATCACCTGACCTAAATCCCATAGAGAATCTATGGAGAGAACTGAAGATTAAGGTTCATAGAAGAGGCCCAAGGAACCTCCACGATTTAAAGACCGTTTGTGTGGAGGAATGGGCCAGAATCACTCCTGAGCAATGCAGACGACTGGTCTATCCATACAAGAGGCGTCTAGAAGCTGTAATCACCAACAAAGGCTTTTCTACAAAGTATTAAATAAAGTGTGTTCAATACTTATTCCCTGTGTCATTTCACTTTATTTATTATGGTTTAACTTGTATACTTAAATGTTCTGATTTGTGTGTATGACTTCAATGTTTGGCTTGATGGCAACATCTGGTGGGAATGTTGTGTCAATAGTCCACTTGGAAATCCCCTTACTGCTGGAAATGCTGATGTGTCAAATACTTATTTTCCCCGCTGTATCTGTTCTATGTGTTGCTTTTATTTGAGCTGTAAAGCACTGTAACTTGATGTTTCGAAAGGGTGATATAATTAAGTTATTATTATTAACAATAATAATATTATAAGTCTTAGCAATGAATGGGAATTATGAGATTGACCTTTAGCTACCAAGAAGACAAGGGACAAGCCTATTTCTTTATTTTTTTTTAAGTGGGTGGATAACACTTGTGAACCCAGGTAGTCCAATACAACCACTGTGACCTGCTGTACAGCTGCAACCTAAAATAAAGCACCTGGAGCTTGGACGCTATTATCTGACTCCCATATTTTGAATGGTGTTTGGCTGGCTGCTGAATTGTGTGCCCTATGCACACATGCACACACATGAGGAGAGCAGTACACAAGCGAACAGAGTACTGCTATAAGTATCAGAGCACAAAGTTGCTCTGCTTATATTTGTAGCTAGCCTTCACGAACTAGAGGCAGCCTACACAAACCAGTACAGAGAATTATAGAAGATTAACAGAAGCTCTTTACATGGCATTGATTAACTCAGCTGCTGAGAACAACATCACCTTTGTGCGACCTGCATATTTTATAATAAGTGGTTTTATTGGCATACCTAATATTAGATATTATTTTGTCTTTCTGTGTTTTATTTACATTCTTGCAGTGGTGGGAAACACATTAGTGATGATTGTAATAACATTGGATCACATGTTGAGAAGTCCTAAATATATTGCTGTTTTTAATCTTGCATTTACAGACCTGTTAAGTAGCTCTGCTTTGGTTCCAAAGGTTGTTGACATTTTTCTGTTTAACCATTATTATATTTCCTACAATGACTGCTTGACTTTCCTGTTTTTCTGCTTTACTTTAATTTTTATGCAAGGTTTTAATCTGGTTGTAATGTCCTTTGACAGAGTCATGGCTATCATGTACCCTCTGCACTATCAAATGAGAGTGAGCCACAAGCTCATTTTATCTTTGATCGCTTTTTTCTGGCTTCTTGCCATAACTCTTATACTCATTGCAGTTGGCCTTCTCACAAGACTTTCTTTTTGTAAGTCTGTTGTTATTCAGAGCTACTATTGTGATCATGGTCCTATGTATCGTCTTGGCTGCAATGATAATACTCCCAATCATGCATTTGCTGGTTCTGCACTAGTTATAATTCTTGGGTTTCCACTTGCATTTATCGTGGGAAGTTACTGCTGTATTGGCTATGCTTTGTCAAAAATTTCTACATTTCGGGAAAGAGTGAAAGCTTTCAAAACCTACACAGGTCACCTTTCATTAGTGGCAATTTATTTCCTTCCATTTACATTTGTGTATATGTTTGGGGGTGTAATACATCCAAATGCTAGAATCCTAAGCCTTTCTATTAGCACTGCATTGCCTCCCATGTTAAACCCGATTATCTATGTTCTTCAGACACAGGAGATCAAAGAGTCATTAAACAAGTTGCTGAAAACTCGAGTTACATCCAAAATTGCCACAAAATATTAAAAAAGGATTTAGACTTGAATGTCTGCAGTGCCCTCTGCCATCTGATGTAAAAGATTTAGTCTTTCTGTGACCAAAGAGATTCTGCTCCTCTGCATTTTTCAGGAGTAAGATGTAGACATTATTTTAACTTTAGTCAGTTTTAATAGCAGCAATCTTCTTTTTTCTTTGAATTTGTTGTTTCAGTATCTGCGTGTGCTACTGTTATGGTACTATTATAGAATCTAAATGACCATAGAATTGAAATTACAAGTTAATATAATTGAAAAAGAATATTCAACAATAAAAATATAAGTGAAGTAATACCAGAGTAATTTCTCTTGCATGACCATAGTAAAATGAAATTGTAAAAGCTGCTTTCCATTATAATCATTTATTTTTTTAAAGTCGTACAATACCACGTGTCACATATTAAAAAAATGCGAAAAATACGAAAAATATATCGATTCTCACATTAAAATATCAATGTTTTAGTAATTTAGATTAAATTTGTAGTTTGTCATTAGCAGGAACACAGTGGAAAGAAACTAACATTCGGATTGTCTACATTCAAAGGAACTACTTCCTCTTCCACCTTTCAGTCATGTGCGAAATACGGCTGTATAAATGTCTCGCAGCCCCTTGACTCACAGCAATGGCTGAGTGTAATTGGAGTCATGTGCGGACGTATTTTACCTCCACAAACAGCTGAGACGTGGTTTGCGATACATGTGGCAAAAAAGTGCTCCAAGAGTGAGGTGTTGTGGCCATACTAGTGAGACATTCAAAAGGGCTGTTGGGGCAGGAGGGATAAATACATTTTACAGGGTTTATCTATCGGATAAAATACGTTAAATTTCACTGTTATTATTGGCCAGCCCGGAAACAGCGGTGGTGTCCAAATTCAGAGGCTGCTTCCACCTGAGGACCCGGCCTTCACGGTCTAAAGAAAGCCGGGTAGTACGTCACGAGCTCCCTCGGTGGAGTAAAACTCTGCTGTCTGCTCCTTGCTATCTAAAATATAACCGGGCGCTGACTTAAACTCTCGACCATCTCAAACTTCTGTTTAATCATTTTCTGTTTGACGTTTATTCAGCTGTGTGAAAGCCCCGGAGGAACCCTCCCAAAGGATTAATAAAGTTTAATTTAATTGATCTTTGTTTGAAAACGGAGCAGAATAATCCCTTGATCTGTGCAACGACTGAAGGGTAGTGTAACCCCTGAGGTCGAACAAAGAAGAGCAGAGAATCACCCGACTGGAAGACACTGGTAGCTGCAGCAATAAAATAAAGGTTAAAAGCTCCTTAGACAGAGGTTCTAGTCTGAGTACATTTGAAAGGTATAAGGTGGCACCAAAATGGGGGTGGGAAACTGGAGTAACAACATAAAGCTGTGGGAGAACTGGAGAGTGATTGAAGTGTCATCTGTACCTACTATTGTTGTTGTAATCATAGTTTTTCTTGCATCTGAACTGCGCAAACACAGAGGTCATCCCACATATGGTCCACCCGTTAAAGGGGGACAGAGGGCCTCAGGACAAAGAAGAACAAATGGACCTCGCAAACCTGGATTCTAGGGTGTAAGTGATCTCTTTAAAAAGAGATCAAAGGGGGAATTGTGAGATTATTATATTATCTTATGCCACGTTATGCCCCTAATTAAAGATTGTGAAATTATTATGTAGTTTTAGTTTGCATTGTTCCCCTGAATTAAAAGAAGGTGATAACTATTACATTTGTTAAACTGATTTGTATTACATTGGACTGCTGATTTATTGTGAATGAATGATATTGTTTTATGATGCATTATACTGCTGAGTTATAAGAAATACTGTTTTCAGAGAGTCAGGACCTTGTTTTCTGATAATAGAGGAGACAGAGAGCACATTCCACGGGAGCTTCACTCCCACCGTTGTTGAAGGCAGACAAAATAGGGAGCCAAGCCCATAAGTCAGGCTCGCTTTTGTGGGTGGCTGTAGCTCAGGTGGCAGAGCAGATCAGCCACTAATCAGAAGGTCGGTGGTTCGATCCATGCCAAATATCCTTGGGCAAGATACTAACCCCATGTTTGTTGGTCAGAGGGCCCGGTGGCGCCAGTGTCTGGCAGCCTCGCTTCTGTCAGTGGGCAGCTGTGGCTACAATGTAGCTTGCCATCACCAGTGTGTGAGTGTGAATGGGTGAATGACTGGTTGTGTAAAGCGCTTTGGGGTCCTTAGGGACTAGAAAAGCGCTATACAAATGCAGGCCATTTACCATTCGCTTTTGATTAGAGTCCCAAACATGATAGCTTGAACCAAGTTTGAATAATTAAGAGACCAATTGAGGAGATAAGTGTGGGAGGCGTAGTAGGGAAAGGTGTTTGTTTTGTCTCATGTCTCAGAGGGTGTTGTCTCAAAGCCTGGGCCAGAGGATGGCTAGAGAGGGTCAGAGCGAGGGCAGTGGACCTGGGAATGGTGGCCCGGGCCCATGATGCCATTGATGGACATGGAGGCAGCTGAGTGGGCCGAGGAGTGACACAGCGCAACGTATGGTGACCTCTTGTGGTCAAGAGGTCAAGAGAGGGAGTGTGGAGATCAGGGAAATATTTTACTGCTACTATTCATAACCATTATCATTACCATTACATTAATTATCATTTCAGTCATGCGGGGTGAGGCCGAGTGCATTTTGAGGTCGAGACACACACACACACAAACAGTAGTTAGACTCATGTTTAGGCAAGAGTTCAAATAATAGTTTGCAAAACCTTGTAACTGTAAGATTATGTTTGCATAAGGGACAGTTTGTTCCAGGAGATAAGCGAGAGTTAGAAGATTAATAGGAAGCACCTGGCCTCGAGACGGAGAAGCTGTCCTTCTAAATGTGTCAAAAGTCGTCAACAGAACATTTGTGGTTTTGAAACTTATGCATGTATTGTATCTGCTTTGACACATGAGGGGGCATCATAAATAATACCCTGATGTTATAAAAACAACTGTTTGTGTATTATTGGGCGGAGATCGATGCTGGTGTGTGCAGTGTTCATCTCCCCACGCGTGTGTTCATTAAAATCATTGTTTGACCGACTCTCCTGGACCAATTGTTGTTTTTTGTGCTCACCCTCAATATTTGAACCAGAAACTGTCACGGTCTGCGGAGACAGGCCGTGCGGTGGTGTGTGTGATGGACCCAGGTGCGTACACAAGTGAGTAGACGGGAGTGAACTTAACAGAAAGCGAGCCTTTATTATGGCTGAAGACAAAGCGTACAAACAAAGCAGGGATAGCGTGACTGAAACTGACCAAAAACAAGATACGCATCCAACCTGAAGCCTAAACAGCCCAAAACAAAAGGCCCAAGAACAGTTCATAAACATTCCAACATCCGTCTCCGAGCCCAGGTGAGCAAAAGTCCAAAAAAAAAAAAAAAAAAATTGTGGCCGGTGACGGGGCAGTCGTGGACGTGGCTTGGCGGGCCCCAGGCCTGGACGTGGCTTGGTGGGACCAGACGAGGCCGGGCCGGGCGGAGCAGAGGCTGAAGGCGGGGTGGGCTCCTCGGGCCCCCCCAACGGACGAGGCGAGAGGCCGGACGGGCTCCTCGGGCCCCCCAGCTGACGTCGCGAGAGGCCGGACGGGCTCCTCGGGCCCCCCAGCTGACGTGACGTGAAGTGGTGTGGATGCTGCAGGGTGCCGGATAGGCACACGCGGGCATCCAGCAGCAGGCGCAGGATGAACAGTTATGGAGGCCCCTGGCTGGACCGGGAGCAGAGCTGCTAACTGCGGTAAAGGCTGAGGAAAAACAGGCTGTTGAGGCATAATCCCCCACAGAGAGAGAGCAGGTGAAAAACAGTCTATAGCGCTTACTGTCTTAGCACAGGAGTCCATGAAGTGAGCAGTGTTAATGACCACCAGTTCTGAGCTAGCAAGCTTTAGGTTCTCAGAGTCTGCATCAGTTGTAACTGGCTTAAAGGCAAATGGCCCAGTCTCTGCAGTCACAGGAGGAGTCCACATAAGCTTGTTGGACCTAATCAATGGCAGTGTAAGGCTCAGAAGGGCTGGTTTAGCCATACAAAACACAAGAATTGCCACCCGACCCACAAAAACAAGGCTTAATACCATTAGGGTGAGACTCCTGGACAAACCTTAAGTACTCAGGTATGGACCTAACTAATGGCATGTTAGTAGCATGACTGTGATATGTTGGACAGACGCATTTGCTGGAACCCGCACCCGTAGTGATCTGTGGCTTCAGAGTGATAGCTATATTGTGTCGAGAGACAGACACAGGTAAAACAGCACTTGAGCCATTAACTGCAGCAGGTGACACTTGAGGCCGTGAGTGAGCGGTAACACCATTGTTCGAGAGCAAAATCTTATCTAGTGATGTGTTCACAGAGACAGGAGAAAAGGGTGTCACATTAACCCTGATCTCAGCCCCCCTCTCCTGATTGGAGGTAATAGTGCTGGAGCAGAACAGTTCAAAATCGCCCTGTTTGTTACCTTCAGGAAGACAGAATTCATGTTGTGGCATTACACAGTCCAGGTCACCATGATCTGCAGTTATGTTTGCATCTTGACGACTTAACATGAGTTCATGATCAGCGTTCACAGTTTTCAGTTCATTAAACACAAGTGTAGCTGGGAAAACAGGATCACTAGTAATGTCACCCTTTAATTCATGGTTCGCCACCTCTGCATTATCCTTGCTTACTGTGGCTGCAGAGGGCCCCAGAGGTGGGAAGACACATTTCTTGAGGTCCGGCTCCAACAAAGGCACACCTGTTGGCCTATTGAAGAAGGGTGTGGCTTGGGAGCCGGTCAGCTGAACCTTTATTTAAAACATGGTTTCCAGACATGACCTTCACCAGTGACTGAGTTATGCTTTCATTACCTTCATTAAGTGACTGGTGGAGGAGCAGAGCCGACTCAGGAAGGAAGACATTTGCCATAGGCAGCTCAGACTTGGTCGGAACTGCAGACATGGTAAGAGACACAAAAGGAAACACCTCCCTCCCACTATTAACATGAGAAGCAGCGGAAGTCTCTTTCAGTCTATGTGTGGATTCTGAGGTCCCTGCAGGATTGAGTGAATTATTCGTGATTGACTGCGAAGAACAGTCTCTAGACTGTGGCGTGGTTAATAGTTAATTACTAGCCATATCTCTGGCTAAGTCTGTATTTACTTCACACGCCTTCCACTCAGAGGTAACTTGGGGTGACAGAACAGTTTCACTCACCTCCGAGTGTCGGGTGGTGTGACGGCGACGCGAACGCCGCTTTTTCTTGGCTGTGGACCCCGTTGACGTAGACGGTGGGGCCACCTGCAGCGTCGCAGAGGCTGGGGAGGCGAGTGTGGGCGGAGTGGTTGGCGGGAGCTCCTGGCAACTCCGGGGGCCCCCAAGGGCCAGGTGTGCACCGTGGAAAATCTCCTCATAGTTAGGGGTGAGCCACGGCTTCCCCCGGAGCTCCTCCTCCAGTTGAGCACATGCGACTCGCTACCGCTCCACAAGGTCCAATTCTATGATCTCCACAGCATCGTCCCGTCGCACTGTGGAGGGCAAAACGTGCCGTAGCGATGTGCAACGGCGGCGTGAACGCCGTTTCCTCTTTGAAGCGGCCGTGGACAAAACTTCTCCATGGTGACCAGCTCCTCGTCCTCCAACCACATCCGTGTGAGAAAGGAGGCAGGGGACGAGTAGTCCGATCGGGGCGGCGAGGGCGGGCAGCCGGTTCGAGGCGGGGCGGCTGGCGAGAGCTCCTCCTCCGAGACGAGCCAGGGCTTCCAACGGAGCTCTTCCTTGCATACGCCCGTAACACCTGCTGCCGCTCTTCCTCACCGAAGTCAATAGCCTTTGGCATCTCCGTGCGCCGTGTAGTGCAGTCAGGCGGTAGCGAAGATGCTGAGGCCAATGAAGCGTGAGCCGACGTTGTGTCGGCGGTGAGCCTCACTGTTCCGACTCTGACTGCTTCTGGCTCGCGAGGCAGCGAGGAAACAATGCAACAGCATGGCTCTGGCGACGGTTCACACACACCGGGCAGCTGCTGCTGTGGGCGGAGTCGGAGAGTGGAGACGAGAAAGTCACTGATGAGGGGATGCAGCGTCTCCCATAATCAGGGGAACACGGACACGCACACCCCTACTTGGCGGGCTAACTCTTCCTGTTCCTCCTCTCCGGAACAGTGCAGCCATTTGGCGCATAGTGACTCCACTGTCCGGACGATCTCCGTCTGTTGTGTCGCTGGGTCCAGCATGGTCGCGTCGTACTGTCACGGTCTGCGGAGACAGGCCGTGCGGTGGTGTGTGTGATGGACACAGGTGCGTACACAAGTGAGTAGACGGGAGTGAACTTAACAGAAAGCGAGCCTTTATTATGCCTGAAGACAAAGCGTACAAACAAAGTAGGGATAGCGTGACTAAACTAGACTATAACTAAACTGGGAAAACTAATACTGTGACAAACTAAGAAGACTCAGAGACTATGATGATCACTGCAAAGACTGACCGTGAAAACATGGAGGTGAGAACACAGACGACGCGACACTGAACACAGCAAGACTGAGGACTAAATACACACATGAGGTGATCAGGGGAAGTGGAGACACATGAGGACACATCTGACTAGAATGAAACATAATTACAGCACAGGGGAGAGTAAACCTAAATGCAGTGAACAAAGAACACCAGACTCTTTCAAAATAAAACAGGAAACCCAGAGACATGAAGATATATCATGACATGACCTTAACATAACCACACAGACATGAAACATGACAGGTAGACGCACGAATCAGGGAGACTGAGTACAGGGAGAGATGACAGAAACAACTAATAAATTAACTAGATCAAAAATGGATACAAAAATATTAGGGGTGCAACGATACACAAAATTCACGTTCGGTTCGGTTCGATACTTTGGTGTCACGGTTCGATATTTTTTCGATACAAAAAAAATGTTCATGCCTTTTTAGTTTGTTATTTATTAAAATTAAAAATATATATTTTAACTCAAAAGTACAGTTTTTAAATTTAATGTTGCTGAAACAACAAAGTAATAAAAAAAATTAATATCTGATTGAGGAATCACTCATCTTTGGAAAAGAGAGTTTATTACAGAGAAATGGCTCTTTCCAAAATAAAAGCTATACTATACACTTCTTCTGGGGTATATTCTCAACAGCATATTAACCTCTTAAGCCCCAAGGGGGTTTCTGAGCTTCCTGCTCGAAAATGTAATGCCCAAATTTAATTGATTATTTCTCTGCAATTACAAACTCTGTCCTTACATTCTTGGTATCAAAATAAAGCTAACACTTGGGAAATTTCATCAGAGGTGTAAATATTGAATCAGATATTACTGTGTCAAAGTTACTGAGACTGGAACACAGAAAAAGTAAGTAGCTTTTATCCTCGCCTAATTTTAAAAAAAAAAAATTAGCATATAACCCTTTGAAAAATATGCCTCAGATCACATTTGGTTCCAGAAATTCAGTAACCAACATATAAACATCATCTGTGCAAAGATTTATGTTTCTAAAGTGAAACAGTGAAAAATTACAGCAATGTCAATACATGAATATCGAGACATTGTACAAAAATGTCCAATTTTGGCACACAATTGGACACCATGCCAGTTGATTTTTTTAGGTATTAAAGAGCAGAAATTAATAAATTTTATTAACAGGCCTAAACATGCTTTTTTTAAAGATATATTTTTGAAGAATTAACCACACATTTACATGGCAACAGCCCTTTTCTGCAGCGCATATAGAGCGTTTGATTGGCCTCTGGCCCTTTAAACTCCGAGGGGCTGTAACTTTGGTTTCTTTTGGTCAATTTGCGTGATTGACACTTCTTTTTAATGTTTGAGCCAATAGATTCATAGTGACGATGCCACGTTCACGTCACTTCAACCAATCAGACGTTGTGATGCCAAAACCCACGTGGGCCCAAATCATGCATGTGGCGTCTGTTCAGTCACGTGTCTGTAGGTGGGTCTAAAATGGAGGTTGTTGATGGAAAACTGCTCTGATGCAGGCTAGGTAGGCATGGCAACTACTGTTAATCACGTGGCTACCGGCTACCAGAGAAAATAATGGAGGAAATCGGGATGGTAAGCCAATTTCTGTCTTAGCGCATTTGCGCTGCTGTGTGTTTTTGTGGTCTTCTTTTGTGGCTTATTCAGTGAATTTTGGTCTGATCGTGGTGAAACTTGGTGTGTGGAGTCAGTGATAGCTCTGGAAGCTAACCAGCCCATCTTTAGCCGGTTACATGAAGTCTGAAGAATTTCTGGTTCGGTTTTGTTTGTTTAGCGGACTTCTGCCCATTTACATAACTGCTCGTTTAATCATGGCTTGTTTTCGGTGTGTTTGGTGGTTGTAGAAATGGTTTATATGACATGATCTCCTCCTTTTTGCCCCTGTACCGGGGCGTGGGGCTTAAGTGGTTAAACATATCAGGTCCCCATAAGGAGAATCATGTGCTAACGGCTGTCTAAATGACTCGGTAAAGTTTGTAGCATGCATGCTTGTTGTTTTTGTCTGCTTCCACTTGTCTTTGCACTAGGATGATGTCAGAGTAAATGTGCAGTCATATTCGTTGTGTTTCCACTAGTGCTGTCAGTGTTAATCTGAAATGACGTTAACACCACAACACAGCAAATCTCTGTTAAGGAGCTACCGCAGATCGCCCTGTGCGTGGGGCTGGACAGCCAACACGTTAATGAGCTAACCTGCTAACACACTAGTTCCCACCAATGTAATTGAGCATTGCGTGGCACATCCAACATACTGTTTTACTTTTGTCCATGACAGGCTTACCTTCAGGGTCATACTTCACATGAAAACCAAAATAGTTCCAAACGCCACATCTGAATGAGGGTGGGGGAGGTTCAATTTACCATGTTGCAACAAGCTTAACTTCTGTCTCGCTAGCTTGCCCTGGCTCAGTGAATCTGCGTTCGACTACTCCGCCTAGGCTGCACTGTCGAGCGCAGATCCACTGAGCGCTCAACACAGACAGCATCGTCAGAAGGAAAGTTGATAAAATGAATTAAAAATTTTGTATTGTTCATACATATGCGTACCGACCCGAAAGCACTGTATCAAACGGCTCAATATCGATATGAGTATCGTTGCAGCCCTAAAAAATACATAAAACTCAAACACTGGGTCACACGACCCAGCCTATGACAGTAACACTGGCTGCTGAATTGTGTACCCTATGCACACATGTACACACATGAGGAGAGCAGTACACAAGAGAACAGAGTACTGCTATAAGTATCAGAGCACAAAGTTGCTCTGCTTATATTTGTAGCTAGCCTTCACAAACTAGAGGCAGCCTACACAAACGAGTACAGAGAATTATAGAAGATTAACAGAAGGTCTTTACATGGCATTGATTAACTCAGCTGCTGAGAACAACATCACCTTTGTGCGACCTGCATATTTTATAATAAGTGGTTTTATTGGCATACCTAATATTAGATATTATTTTGTCTTTCTGTGTTTTATTTACATTCTTGCAGTGGTGGGAAACACATTAGTGATGATTGTAATAACATTGGATCACATGTTGAGAAGTCCTAAATATATTGCTGTTTTTAATCTTGCATTTACAGACCTGATAAGTAGCTCTGCTTTGGTTCCAAAGGTTGTTGACATTTTTCTGTTTAACCATTATTATATTTCCTACAATGACTGCTTGACTTTCATGTTTTTCTGCTACACTTTAATGTCAATGCAAGGTTTTAATCTGGTTGTATTGTCCTTTGACAGAGTCATGGCTATCATGTACCCTCTGCACTATCAAATGAGAGTGAGCCACAAGCTCATTTTATCTTTGATCACTTTTTTCTGGCTTCTTGCCATAACTCTTATACTCATTGGAGTTGGCCTTCTCACAAGACTTTCTTTTTGTAAGTCTGTTGTTATTCAGAGCTACTATTGTGATCATGGTCCTGTGTATCGTCTTGGCTGCAATGATGTTACCCCCAATCGTGCAATTGCTGGTTTGGTACCAGTTATAATTCTTGGGTTTCCATTGGCATTTATCGTGGGAAGTTACTGCTGTATTGGCTATTCTTTGTCAAAAATTTCTACATTTAGGGAAAGAGTGAAAGCTTTCAAACCCTGCACAGGTCACCTTTCATTAGTGGCAATTTATTTCCTTCCTGTTACATTTGTGTATATCTTTGGGAGTGTAATACATCCAAATGCTAGAATCCTAAGCCTTTCTATTAGCACTGTATTGCCTCCCATGTTAAACCCGATTATCTATGTTCTTCAGACACAGGAGATCAAAGAGTCATTAAAGAAGTTGCTGAAAACTCGAGTTAAATCCAAAATTGCCACAAAATATTAAAAAAGGATTTAGACTTGAATGTCTGCAGTGCCCTCTGCCATCTGATGTAAAAGATTTAGTCTTTCTGTGACCAAAGAGATTCTGCTCCTCTGCATTTTTCAGGAGTAAGATGTAGACATTATTTTAACTTTAGTCAGTTTTAGTAGCAGCAATCTTCTTTTTCTTTGAATTTGTTGTTTCAGTATCTGCGTGTGCCACTGTTATGGTACTATTATAGAATCTAAATGACCATAAGTTAATATAATTGAAAAAAAAAATTAAACAATAAAAATATAAGTGAAGTAATACCAGAGTAATTTCTCTTGCATGACCATAGTAAAATGAAATTGTAAAAGCTGCTTTCCATTATAATCATTTATTAAGTCGTACAATACCACGTGTCACATATTAACAGGAACACAGTGGAAAGAAACTATAACATTCGGATTGTCTACATTCAAAGGAACTACTTCCTCTTCCACCTTTCAGTCATGTGCGAAATACGGCTGTATAAATGTCTTGCAGCCCCTTGACTCACAGCAATGGCTGAGTGTAATTGGAGTCATGTGCGGATGTATTTTACCTCCACAAACAGCTGAGACGTGGTTTGCGATACATGTGGCAAAAAAGTGCTCCAAGAGTGAGGTGTTGTGGCCATACTAGTGAGACATTCAAAAGGGCTGTTGGGGCAGGAGGGATAAATACATTTTACAGGGTTTATCTATCGGATAAAATACGTTAAATTTCACTGTTATTATTGGCCGGCCCGGAAACAGCGGTGGTGTCCAAATCAAGAGGCTGCTTCCACCTGAGGACCCGGCCTTCGCGGTCTAAAGAAAGCCGGGTAGTACGGCACAAGCTCCCTCGGTGGAGTGAAACTCTGCTGTCTGCTCCTTGCTATCTAAAATATAACCAGGCGCTGACTTAAACTCTCGACCATCTCAAACTTCTGTTTAATCATTTTCTGTTTGACGTTTATTCAGCTGTGTGAAAGCCCCGGAGGAACCATCCCGAAGGATTAATAAAGTTTAATTTAATTGATCTTTGTTTGAAATCGGGGCAGAATAATCCCTTGATCTGTGCAACGACTGAAGGGTAGTGTAACCCCTGAGGTCGAAGAAAGAAGAACAGAGAATCACCCGACTGGAAGACACTGGTAGCTGCAGCAATAAAATAAAGGTTAACTCTCCTTAGACAGAGGTTCTAGTCTGAGTACATTTGAAAGGTATAAGCAGTGGCGTGTCCAGCGGGGTGGCCACCCCCCCAACCAGACTGGCCACCCCAGGTGCCACCCCGAAGCTAAAACAATAAAATTTAATGGAATATCAAATGTACGATTATGGTTTCACAGTGAAGCTCAGATATCCGAGGGTAAGTGAATGCAGCACCAGCTTCTGCACTATGAGCATCATGTTAGTAAAGGTAGGAGAGCCAAGCATGAAAGACGGCACCACGGAAAACATTTTTTCAGCGAAAGATTAACAAGTTAACATAGCTGGACTAGCCATCGGACATTTGCATGGTGGGCTGATGACTTTTTTTTTTTTTTTTTTGTAACGGCATGAACAATGAGAGGTGGTGGATTGGCCAGATGCTGGCCGATTTGTAAAAATAACTCAGTTGTTTGGTGGTGGCTATGGCGGAGCTTCCACAGAGGCAACAGGTGGATGAGGGAAGGGGAGGCAGGAGGAGGAGAGACCCGAGGCAGCCGCCGGTCCGAGTATCAGGTGAACTGAACTTCAGGTAAGAAGTTATGACCTGCAGTCTATCTGGGTCAGATATAAACCAAGTTTAGGTGGAGTTTATTTTTGTTGTGCTGACTTTTTACAGTCAGTTACAATAACTCGTACTGCGTGAGCTAGCATGACGGAGTTTCTATACAGCTGTTTGGTTGCTATGATGTTACTGATAGAGAACTCTATTTTATTCATAAGGTTAGTTAGTAGAGTTGCCAACGGCTCCTTAAAAAATGGAATGTTCCCTCATTCAGAGAAAATATTACGCGTTTTGTATTGAGCTGAGAAGAGACGCAATTTGTCCCGGACTTCAGCTAGAATGGAAAAAAGACACAAAGCTGGAGTTATTCTGTCTTTGCTGCACAGCTGCCTCTTCTCTCACCCCCCCCCCCCTCCCTCTTCTGTTGCTACTTCAATCATGAAACTGATCAATAATCAGCTGATCGGCTTTTCTCTCTTGTTTATTTATCGCCCACTTTGCACCAGAAACAGGAAACCAGCGGATGTCACGCTAAACAACAGCAGCACGTTTAAGCTTGATCAGCTGTTGTTAGAATATATTAATTTCTACTATCAGCTGATGTTTGCTGGAGCCACAGCTGTAAAGCTGCTGGTCATGATGTCGGTTTGGATATGTGGTGAGAGGGAAACATGAGGATGAAACCAGGAGATGTCCTTACTGAATAATCAGAGCTGAACAGGTGATGGAGAAACAGGTTTACCGTGACATGAATGAGTTGAAGGGAAGTTATGAACTGTTTCTGAGAGACAAATAACACCAGGATCCTTTTCTAAGTAGCTGACAGCTGATAGCTGTGCAGGGGCAGATCTAGCAAAGTGTTGCCAGGGGGCCAGGTAGGGCATTAACAGGGAAAGGGGGGCACAAAGAAATACTTTTCTTTCTTATTCTCATTTAAAATATCTAGCTTTTATTAAATAATTATCTGAATCTTGCGAACAAAGTTTTTATCTGACGTAAAATGTATAGAAATCATACATATACCAAAAAGACAGTGTACATCACTGTCACAACAGCATTTGTTTTCATTCAAAGGCTTTATGGCTTTAATACCTGGTGGGCCGGTCTGTAGTGAAAATACCCAATTTTTTGTCCCAGTCCAGCCCTGCAGGTTAATACTGGCAGTGTCACCATGCCAGCTGACTGTATTTCATCATCAGCCAGTGTTGTTCTTTATACATCAATATTACCAAAGTTAACCATAAGAGAGCATATAACGTATTTACTTGCTTTCAGGTTTTATTCAAATGTTAGTCTTTTTATTTGTTTCCCCACTTTTTTCCTGTTTCAAAATCAAACACCAGTTTGTGAGAAGATTATCTTCTTTTTTTAATAGGCATTGGTTTTGCATTGGCATTGGCTAATTTGCCAATTGTATGTTAAAAATGTTCGTATTTTAATATTCAAAAATGTTTTTGCCCAAAACATATGTGCACTACATGTCAGTAAAAATACTATGCAAATATTGATGTCCTTGACTGCTGAATAAACACTGACTGATTGTATGTCTTGTACTTTATCAACGCAGTATCTAAAAACTTTGCACCGTAGTGGTTACAATTTCATTCTAATAAGAGTTAAAAGCGCATTCGGTTATTAGGTTTATAGGGTTATTGAATTATGGTTAACGGTTGGTAGAATTGTTTTTAACATTATCTGCCAATTACATCTGCCACCCTTCTCCAAATCTGTGCCCCTACCTGGCCCCCCAACAAAATTTTTCTAGACACGCCAATGGGTATAAGGTGGCACTAAAATGGGGGTGAAAAACTGGAGTACCAACATAAAGCTGTGGGAGAACTGGAGAGTGATTGAAGTGTCATCTGTACCTACTATTGTTGTTGTAATCATAGTTTTTCTTGCATCTGAACTGCGCAAACACAGAGGTCATCCCACATATGGTCCACCCGTTAAAGGGGGACAGAGGGCCTCAGGACAAAGAAGAACAAATGGACCTCGCAAACCTGGATTCTAGGGTGTAAGTGATCTCTTTAAAAAGAGATCAAAGGGGGAATTGTGAGATTATTATATTATCTTATGCCACGTTATGCCCCTAATTAAAGATTGTGAAATTATTATGTAGTTTTAGTTTGCATTATTCTCCTGAATTAGAAGAAGGTGATAACTATTACATTTGTTAAACTGATTTGTATTACATTGGACTGCTGATTTATTGTGAATGAATGATATTGTTTTATGATGCATTATACTGCTGAGTTATAAGAAATACTGTTTTCAGAGAGTCAGGACCTTGTTTTCTGATAATAGAGGAGACAGAGAGCACATTCCACGGGAGCTTCACTCCCACCGTTGTTGAAGGCAGACAAAATAGGGAGCCAAGGCCATAAGTCAGGCTCGCTTTTGATTAGAGTCCCAAACATGATAGCTTGAACCAAGTTTGAATAATTAAGAGACCAATTGAGGAGATAAGTGTGGGAGGCGTAGTAGGGAAAGGTGTTTGTTTTGTCTCATGTTTCAGAGGGTGTTGTCTCAAAGCCTGGGCCAGAGGATGGCTAGAGAGGGTCAGAGCGAGGGCAGTGGACCTGGGAATGGTGACCCGGGCCCATGATGCCATTGATGGACATGGAGGCAGCTGAGTGGGCCGAGGAGTGACACAGCGCAACGTATGGTGACCTCTTGTGGTCAAGAGGTCAAGATCAAATCATAATTCACGTCGGCAGTAATGACACCCGGTTACGCCAATCGGAGGTCACTAAAATCAATATTGAATCGGTGTGCAACGTTGCCAAAACAATGTCGGACTCTGTAGTTTTCTCTGGTCCCCTCCCCAATCAGACCAGGAGTGACATGTTTAGCCGCATGTTCTCCTTAAATTGCTGGCTGTCTGAGTGGTGTCCCAGAAACGATGTGGGCTTCATAGATAATTGGCAAACCTTCTGGAGGAAACCTGGTCTTGTTAGGAGAGATGGCATCCATCCCACTTTGGATGGAGCAGCTCTCATTTCTAGAAATATCGACAAATTTATTAAACCCCTCAAAACATGACTATCCAGAGTTGGGACCAGGAAGCAGAGTTGCAGTCTTACACGCCTCTCTGCAGCTTCTCTCCTCCTGCTACCCCCCAAAAACCCATCTCCATAGAGACTGTGTCTGCTTCCAAAAAGACAAAAAACAAACTAAAAACCAGCAACAAACAACTTAAACATTTACAAAGAAAGAACAATACAGTATCCACATCTGAACCAAAGAGTAAAACAGTGAAATGTGGATTATTAAATATTAGGTCTCTCTCCTCCAAGTCTCTGTTAGTACATGACTTAATAATTGATCAACAAATTGATTTACTCTGCCTTACAGAAACCTGGTTGCAGCAGGATGATTATGTTAGTTTAAATGAATCAACACCCCCGAGTCATTCTAACTACCAGAAATCTCGAAGCACAGGTCGAGGGGGCGGTGTGGCAGCAATTTTTCACACCAGTCTATTAATTAATGAAAGACCAAGACAGACTGTTAATTCATTTGAAAGCCTGATGCTTAGCATTGTCCACCCCAGCTGTGAAACTCAGAAACCAGTCTTACTTGTTATCATCTATCGTCCACCTGGGCCTTACACAGAGTTTCTGTCTGATTTCTCAGACTTTATATCTAATTTAGTTCTGAGCTCAGATAAAATAATTATTGTGGGTGATTTTAACATCCATGTTGATGCTAAAAATGACAGCCTCAACATGGCATTTAATCTGTTGTTAGACTCAATTGGTTTCTCTCAAAATGTAAAAGAACCCACCCACCACTTTAATCACACTCTAGATCTTGTTTTAACATATGGCATAGAAACTGAACATTTAACAGTGTTTCCTGAAAACCCTCTCCTGTCTGATCATTTCTTGATAACATTTACATTTACAATAATTGATTACGCAGCAGTGGAGAGTGGACTTTATCAAAGTAGATGTCTTTCTGAAAGCGCTGTAACTAAGTTTAAGAATATAATCCAGCCACTGTTATCATCGTCAATGCCCTGTACCAACACAGAGCAGAGCAGCTATCTGAACGCTACCCCAACAGAGGTCGATTATCTTGTTAATAATTTCACCTCCTCACTACGTACGACTCTGGATACTGTAGCTCCAATGAAAACTAAGGTCTCTAATCAGAAGTACCTGACCCCGTGGTATAATTCTCAAACACGTACCCTAAAGCAGATGACTCGTAATCTGGAGAGGAAATGGCGTGTCACAAATTTAGAGGATCATCATTTAGCCTGGAGAAATAGTTTGTTGCTTTATAAGAAAGCCCTCCGCAAAGCCAGAACAGCTTACTACTCATCACTGATTGAAGAAAATAAGAACAACCCCAGGTTTCTCTTCAGCACTGTAGCCAGGCTGACAAAAAGTCAGAGCTCTTTTGAGCCAACCATCCCTTTAACGTTAACTAGTGATGACTTCATGAACTTCTTCACAAATAAAATTTTTATCATTAGAGAAAAAATTACCAATAATCATCCCACAGATGTAATATTATCTACAGCTACTCTTAGTTCCATTGATGTTAAGTTTTTTTTTTTTTTTTTTTTTTTTTTTTTTTTTTCGCCTGTCCCATTTGGTTCTTTAGCCGTCAGAATTGTTGTCTGAAGACCAACAAGGATACCCAATGGATTTATTTTGCCAAATGGATCATCATGGCATTGCCGTATTGGTCCATTTGATCGACCTTTGTTTTTATTATTTATTTTATTTTCAGTTGTTACAGACGGGACAGACATGAGTGAGGGATAGGAAAGGGAGAAAGAAAGAGGAAGGAAAAGAAAAACAGAAGGGGAGAGGGACAGTGAGAAAGGGGGGAAGAAAAAATATCTCCGGGATCACCTGTTGAGAGAAAAAGAATAGAAAACAAGCAAAAAACAAAACAAAACAATGCAACATACTATACACAACACCATCGCATTAATCTAGCTAAGTGAAAACAGCAGTAAATACTAAATATTGAATGTTGTTGTGCAGCACGCAGGACAGACAGCGCACAATGTGCTTTGAAGTAGCAGCCAAGAAAGGTGTGATTTAAGTCTACGAATAGTGAACACCCATGTGCACACCTGTGTGGATCGGCGCGCTTGTATTCAAATGGTTTCCCCATGTAATGGTCTGCTAGAGGATGTAGAGAGCCATAGCCCCGTCCCCCAGGGCATGAAGCAGGCATGGAGGAGATCCAGGCCCCAGACATCCAGAGGCCCCAGAGTGCAAGAGCCCAAGGAGGACCACCGGAGGGGCATCCGTGCCACCTTCATGGGAAGGGCTGAGGATCCCCAGATGAGGGGTCACCCAGTAGCCACCGGGCAGAAGCTAGAGGGGGCTGCACCGGCGTGCCCGCCGGCTCTGCCGGCAGCCAGCTGTGCCAGAGTGAACCGAGCCGCAGGCACAGAGGCCGGAGGCCCGAGGGCCCCCCGCGCCCCTGAAGAGGCCTGACCGAGCAGCAGGCGCCAGGCCCCGCCAAGTAGTCACCGGGAGTGAGCTGGTACATACCTGAGCGCCCAGCCCCGGACACCAAGAACCACCAACGCACCGACCCCTGAGGGCATCAGTCACCGGCAGGGAGTGTGGTGAGGGGAGATAGGCCTCCACACTTTGGAGGGCCTTGGAGTTCCCAGAGAGGTGAAGTCTAAGACCCGACCTGACATATAGACACAGACAAACAGGCACACACAGACACAGACATGCATTCCCACCCTCATGCACACATATACAAACACTCAGCACTCACCCAACGCAGGAATAAACGTAAATGGACATGTACACACAATCACACTCCCCAAACATACTCTATATCCCGGGTCCAGGTATCCTCACCCCCAGAGATGGAAACGGCACCCAGACCCAAGAGATGTTACCCTTCCCTCCGGGGTGGAGGCAAGCAGACCGCCCCAGGCTCCGCAGCAGCAGGGAGGCCAATCGGACAGCCAGCATCTCCTCCCAGCCCCCCCGCCCCGATGGCTAGCAGAGAACAGGGGTGTGTTAAGACCCCATACCTCCCTCCTCCCGCTCAAGTGTAGTGTTGCTGCGTGTTGCTCTAAAGTGTATTTAAAACAAGGGAGAGCATGGTGCTGCTGCCAGAGAGCAGCAGGTGTTAGCACGGCCCCTCCCGAGAACCCTCAATGTCTACATGGATTTAAAATTGAGAGGTGGGCACCGGCGCCAGAGGCAGGTTTGAATACACAGACCGTCTACTGGACGCCGTTAACGTGCCCACCCTCAAGGCCCTATATATATATATATGTGTGTGTTATGAGAGTGTAAGTAATGTGGATGTCTAAGTTGTGAGATAAAATTGAGGCACAGGTGGCCAGAAGAGGACAGAGGGGGGGGGAATGTCTCCCCTGCACCCTGGTGACACACCCGCACCCCAAAGCCCTACCTGTGTGGGTGGGTGTGGTGGAGCGTGAAGAGGGAGGCAGCCGGGGATGGGGAGGAAAAGAAGGGAGGGGAGGGTGTCCCTCCCTAGGGCCAGCTCCCCCGCTGACCCCAATATGCACCCCCGTCCTCTGGTATCCACCAAGGCAAGGGAGCCCAGGCCCATCCAGACCGGGGCCTACGGCAGCAACACCGCCAAGCCCCACAGGACCCGGGGCAGCCCACTCTACCCCACCGCAGAGGAAACTGTACCCACCCCAACATTCAATCATCTCCCAGACTACACAAGACACAGACACCCAGGTTAAGTTTATTCTCCACCTCTCCTATGTCTCTCCCCCACCTGCAGAGTGGACTCCTGCAAAGATGGAACAACCTCCCTGCCAGTTCAAGAGCCCCCCGGTTAGGCCGATGCACAAGAGGCCCCCTGCGCCAGGGCTGAGCCCCCGTGCACCCACCCGCCCACAACCTCGGCGACACACCGACGAGGACCGAAGCCCCCAAGGCCCAGCCAGAGCCCCAGCACGGAGGCGAAGCACCCCCGAACCCCAAACCCCCACGCCCGCCCCGGATCCACTCAGGGGCAGCCAGGCCACCAGGCCAGTAACCTACGTCCGCCAGCACAGACCATCCTCCAGCCCCGCTGCACGCGGCCACGAGGAGAACAACCTCTGAGAGCGACCAGAGCCACTAACCAGGTTATGAACACAACCCCCGGGTTAAGCCCTCCAGGGATAACGTCTCTAGGGGTCCTCCAGGTGCCCTAAGCCCATCCCAACCTCCACATCAACCACAATAGCCAAGGCGGGACCAAACCACGACCCCCCACCCCCGCTAGGTGATGGAGCCGATCAAAGGAGCCCAGAGGGATTGATCTAATGTGGTGGCAGAGGCTATATCGAGACTAATGTGATCTATTAGATAGTTTCTGTATTGGCTAGAATTAAGATTATTTTTATTTTTCCAGTTCATGAGGACCGTTTTCTTGGCGATGCATAGGGCAATAAAAACCATGTGGACTGTATTAATTTCTGTAGTGACATCATCCAAATTTCCCAACAAGCATACTAAAGGGGAGGTTGGAATTTTACATTTCAGACACTTTGATAAGTCCTCACATATCTCGTGCCAAAACTTCTGCACTGGTGGACAGAACCAAAGAGCGTGGATGTAACTGTCTGGTGTATTGCCTTGACAGTGTGAGCAGTTGTTGGCGGATGTAAAGCCCATCTTAAACATTCGATGACCTGTATAGTGCACTCTATGCAGTATTTTGTATTGTATTAATTGCAGATTGGGATTTTTAATAAATTTAAAGGTTTTTAAGCAAATCTGAGACCAGACGTTTTGGTCTAAGCTGACTGATAAATCTGCTTCCCACTTTGCAATAGGAAGGGATATTGATTCATCTATTTTAGAAAGTGTTCTGTATATTTTAGATAATAGTTTGGGGGATTTAAGAGTAAGAAATTGAACCACACTTGGTGGTGTTTGTAATTCAACTTGACTGAGGTTAAATTTCTTTTTTACTATGGATTTAATTTGTTGATATTCTAAAAATCTTTTCTTGTTGATCCCATATTGTGTAACTAGTCTGTCAAATGGAATAAATTCTGTTCCCTCTAATATATGTTCTAAGTATTTAATTCCTTTACAACTCCATTCTGGGAAATTAATCATATTTTTGTTTTGTAATATGTCAGGGTTATTCCAGATAGGTGTACGTTTGCATGGGATTAATGAAGACTCCGTTATTTTTAGAAACTCCCACCATGCTGACAGAGAAAAGCTGATGTTGATGCTTTTAAAGCATTCATGTCTTTTGATGTTTGAGCTAATAAATGGTAGGTCTGAAATCTCTAGATCATTGCATAGTGCCTGTTCAACATCTAGCCAGGGCTCATCTAAGAGGGTACATTTTAACCATTCTGAGATGAACTGAAGCCTGTTGGCTAAGAAGTATTGGTGAAAATTAGGCAGATATAGTCCTCCTCTATCCTTGGTTCTTTGTAGCGTTTTTAAGCTGATGCGCGGGGGTTTATCTTTCCAAAGGAATTTAGAAATATGTGAATCCAGAGATCTGAACCAATCTTGTGATGGTTTGTTAGGGATCATTAAAAATAAGTAATTTATTTTTGGCAAGATCATCATTTTTATAGTGGCGACCCTTCCCATGAGTGATATGGGTAGAGATTTCCATCTAGTCAGATCGCCTTCTACTTTCTTTAGAAGTGGGATGTGGTTTAATTTAATTAAGTCTGAAAGCTTAGGAGAAACAATAATACCTAAATATTTAATATTTCCAGATTGTAGTGGGGCAGAAGATGAATTGTGGAAGGAGCAGTTAATGGGAAGAACTGTAGATTTTGGCCAGTTAATTGAATAGTCTGAAACTCTTGAAAACCAGTTTATTAGAGTAATTACCTCAGAGAGGTTGATTTGTGAGTTTTGCAGAAAAAGCAACACATCATCTGCATAGAGACTGATTTTATGTTCTACGTTATTACATTTTATGCCCTTAATTGTTGTAGCCTGTCTAAGTGCTGCTGCTAGAGGTTCGATAAAAATTGCAAAAAGTGAAGGGGAGAGTGGGCATTGATGTTAAGTTAGACTCTTTTTTTCCAATCGATCTTTCTGAGTTAACTTCAATAATTACTTCCTCCAAACCATCAACGTGTCTTTTAGACCCCATTCCTACAAAACTGCTCAAAGAAGTCCTGCCATTGATTAATTCTTCGATCTTATATATGATCAACCTATCTCTAATAATCGGCTATGTACCACAGGCCTTCAAGGTGGCTGCAGTTAAACCTTTACTCAAAAAGCCATCTCTAGACCCAGCAGTCTTAGCTAATTATAGGCCAATCTCCAACCTTCCTTTCATATCAAAAATCCTTGAAAGAGTAGTTGTCAAACAGCTAACAGATCATCTGCAGAGGAATGGTTTATTTGAAGAGTTTCAGTCAGGTTTCAGAGTTCATCACAGCACAGAAACAGCTTTAGTGAAGGTTACAAATGATCTTCTTATGGCCTCTGACAGTGGACTCATCTCTGTGCTTGTCCTTCTTGACCTTAGTGCAGCATTCGATACTGTTGACCATAATATCCTATTAGAGCGATTAGAACATGCTGTAGGTATTACAGGTATTGCACTGCAGTGGTTTGTATCATATCTATCTAATAGACTCCAATTTGTGCATGTAAATGGAGAGTCCTCTTCACACACTGAGGTTAATTATGGAGTTCCACAGGGTTCAGTGCTAGGACCAATTCTGTTTACATTATACATGCTTCCCCTAGGCAGCATCATTAGAAGACATAGCATACATTTTCACTGCTATGCAGATGACACCCAGCTCTATCTGTCCATGAAGCCAGATAACACACACCAATTAGTTAAACTGCAGGAATGTCTTAAAGACATAAAGACTTGGATGGCCACTAACTTTCTGCTTCTTAACTCAGATAAAACTGAGGTCATTGTACTCGGCGCTGAAAAGCTTAGAAATATGGTATCTAACCAGATTCTTACTCTGGATGGCATTACCTTGGCCTCCAGTAACACTGTGAGGAACCTTGGAGTCATTTTTGACCAGGATATGTCCTTCAACGCACATATTAAACAAATATGTAAGACTGCGTTCTTCCATTTGCGCAACATCTCTAAAATTAGAAATATCCTGTCTCAGAGTGACGCTGAAAAACTAGTTCATGCATTTATTACTTCCAGGCTGGACTACTGCAATTCATTATTATCAGGATGTCCAAAAAACTCACTGAAAAGCCTTCAGTTAATCCAAAATGCTGCAGCAAGAGTACTGACAGGGACTAGAAAGAGAGAGCATATTTCTCCTGTTTTGGCTTCCCTTCATTGGCTTCCTGTTAAATCCAGAATTGAATTCAAAATCTTGCTCCTCACATACAAGGTCTTAAATAATCAGGCCCCATCTTATCTTAATGACCTTGTAGTACCATATCACCCTATTAGAGCACTTCGCTCCCGCTCTGCAGGCCTACTTGTTGTTTCTAGAGTATTTAAAAGTAGAATGGGAGGGAGAGCCTTCAGTTTTCAGGCCCCTCTTCTGTGGAACCAGCTTCCAGTTTGGATTCGGGAGACAGACACTATCTCTACTTTTAAGATTAGGCTTAAAACTTTCCTTTTTGCTAAAGCATATAGTTAGGGCTGGACCAGGTGACCCTGAATCCTCCCTTAGTTATGCTGCAATAGATGTAGGCTGCCGGGGGATTCCCATGATGCATTGAGTTTTTCCTTTCCAGTCACCTTTCTCACTCACTATGTGTTAACAGACCTCTCTGTATTGAATCGTATCTGTTATTAATCTCTGTCTCTCTTCCACAGCATGTCTTTTATCCTCTCTTCCTTCTCTCACCCCAACCGGTCGCAGCAGATTCAATTCAATTCAATTCAATTCAATTCAATTTTATTTATATAGCGCCAAATCACAACAAATGTCGCCTCAAGGCGCTTCATAGATACAGAGAAAAGCCCAACAATCATATGACCCCCTATGAGCAAGCACTTTGGCGACAGTGGGAAGGAAAAACTCCCTTTTAACAGGAAGAAACCTCCGGCAGAACCAGGCTCAGGGAGGGGCGGCCATCTGCTGCGACCGGTTGGGGTGAGAGAAGGAAGACAGGATAAAGACATGCTGTGGAAGAGAGACAGAGATTAATAACAGATACGATTCAATACAGAGAGGTCTGTTAATACATAGTGAGTGAGAAAGGTGACTGGAAAGGAAAAACTCAATGCATCATGGGAATCCCCCGGCAGCCTACATCTATTGCAGCATAACTAAGGGAGGATTCAGGGTCACCTGGTCCAGCCCTAACTATATGCTTTAGCAAAAAGGAAGGTTTTAAGCCTAATCTTAAAAGTAGAGATAGTGTCTGTCTCCTGAATCCAAACTGGAAGCTGGTTCCACAGAAGAGGGGCCTGAAAACTGAAGGCTCTCCCTCCCATTCTACTTTTAAATACTCTAGGAACAACAAGTAGGCCTGCAGAGCGGGAGCGAAGTGCTCTAATAGGGTGATATGGTACTACAAGGTCATTAAGATAAGATGGGGCCTGATTATTTAAGACCTTGTATGTGAGGAGCAGGATTTTGAATTCAATTCTGGATTTAACAGGAAGCCAATGAAGGGAAGCCAAAACAGGAGAAATATGCTCTCTCCTTCTAGTCCCTGTCAGTACTCTTGCTGCAGCATTTTGGATTAACTGAAGGCTTTTCAGTGAGTTTTTTGGACATCCTGATAATAATGAATTGCAGTAGTCTAGCCTGGAAGTAATAAATGCATGAACTAGTTTTTCAGCGTCACTCTGAGACAGGATATTTCTAATTTTAGAGATGTTGCGCAAATGGAAGAACGCAGTCTTACATATTTGTTTAATATGTGCGTTGAAGGACATATCCTGGTCAAAAATGACTCCAAGGTTCCTCACAGTGTTACTGGAGGCCAAGGTAATGCCATCCAGAGTAAGAATCTGGTTAGATACCATATTTCTAAGCTTTTCAGCGCCGAGTACAATGACCTCAGTTTTATCTGAGTTAAGAAGCAGAAAGTTAGTGGCCATCCAAGTCTTTATGTCTTTAAGACATTCCTGCAGATGGCCGCCCCTCCCTGAGCCTGGTTCTGCCGGAGGTTTCTTCCTGTTAAAAGGGAGTTTTTCCTTCCCACTGTCGCCAAAGTGCTTGCTCATAGGGGGTCATATGATTGTTGGGCTTTTCTCTGTATCTATGAAGCGCCTTGAGGCGACATTTGTTGTGATTTGGCGCTATATAAATAAAATTGAATTGAATTGAATTGAAGAGAGGGAGTGTGGAGATCAGGGAAATATTTTACTGCTACTATTCATAACCATTATCATTACCATTACATTAATTATCATTTCAGTCATGCGGGGTGAGGCCGAGTGCATTTTGAGGTCGAGACACACACACACACACACAAACAGTAGTTAGACTCATGTTTAGGTAGGAGTTCAAATAGTAGTTTGCAAAACCTTGTAACTGTAAGATTATGTTTGCATAAGGGACAGTTTGTTCCAGGAGATAAACGAGAGTTAGAAGATTAATAGGAAGCACCTGGCCTCGAGACGGAGAAGATGTCCTTTTAAATGTGTCAAAAGTCGTCAACAGAACATTTGTGGTTTTGAAACTTATGCATGTATTGTATCTGTTTTGACACATGAGGGGCATCATAAATAATACCCCGATGTTATAAAAACAACTGTTTGTGTATTATTGGGCAGAGATCGATGCTGGTGTGTGCAGTGTTCATCTCCCCACGTGTGTGTGTTCATTAAAATCATTGTTTGACCGACTCTCCTGGACCAATTGTTGTTTTTTGTGCTCACCCTCAATATTTGAACCCGTGACACTGGCTGCTGAATTGTGTACCCTATGCACACATGCACACACATGAGGAGAACAGTACACAAGAGAACAGAGTACTGCTATAAGTATCAGAGCACAAAGTTGCTCTGCTTATATTTGTAGCTAGCCTTCACAAACTAGAGGCAGCCTACACAAACGAGTACAGAGAATTATAGAAGATTAACAGAAGCTCTTTACATGGCATTGATTAACTCAGCTGCTGAGAACAACATCACCTTTGTGCGACCTGCATATTTTATAATAAGTGGTTTTATTGGCATACCTAATATTAGATATTATTTTGTCTTTCTGTGTTTTATTTACATTCTTGCAGTGGTGGGAAACACATTAGTGATGATTGTAATAACATTAGATCACATGTTGAGAAGTCCTAAATATATTGCTGTTTTTAACCTTGCATTTACAGACCTGTTAAGTAGCTCTGTTTTGGTTCCAAAGGTTGTTGACATTTTTCTGTTTAACCATTATTATATTTCCTACAATGACTGCTTGACTTTCCTGTTTTTCTGCTTTACTTTAATTTTTATGCAAGGTTTTAATCTGGTTGTATTGTCCTTTGACAGAGTCATGGCTATCATGTACCCTCTGCACTATCAAATGAGAGTGAGCCACAAGCTCATTTTATCTTTGATCGCTTTTTTCTGGCTTCTTGCCATAACTCTTATACTCATTGCAGTTGGCCTTCTCACAAGACTTTCTTTTTGTAAGTCTGTTGTTATTCAGAGCTACTATTGTGATCATGGTCCTATGTATCGTCTTGGCTGCAATGATGTCACCCCCAATCGTACAATTGCTGGTTTGACACTAGTTACAGTTCTTGGGTTTCCACAGGCATTTATCGTGGGAAGTTACTGCTGTATTGGTTATTCTTTGTCAAAAATTTCTACATTTAGGGAAAGAGTGAAAGCTTTCAAAACCTGCACAGGTCACCTTTCATTAGTGGCAATTTATTTCCTTCCTGTTACATTTGTGTATATCTTTGGGAGTGTAATACATCCAAATGCTAGAATCCTAAGCCTTTCTATTAGCACTGCATTGCCTCCCATGTTAAACCCGATTATCTATGTTCTTCAGACACAGGAGATCAAAGAGTCATTAAAGAAGTTGCTGAAAACTCAAGTTACATCCAAAATTGCCACAAAATATTAAAAAATGATTTAGACTTGAATGTCTGCAGTGCCCTCTGCCATCTGATGTAAAAGATTTAGTCTTTCTGTGACCAAAGAGATTCTGCTCCTCTGCATTTTTCAGGAGTAAGATGTAGACATTATTTTAACTTTAGTCAGTTTTAGTAGCAGCAATCTTCTTTTTTCTTTGAATTTGTTGTTTCAGTATCTGCGTGTGCCACTGTTATGGTACTATTATCTAAATCTGAGATTTAGATAATAGTATCTAAATCTAAATCTAAAGATTTAGTATCTAAATCTCCCTCTCTTGACCTCTTGTGGTCAAGAGGTCAAGAGAGGGAGTGTGGAGATCAGGGAAATATTTTACTGCTACTATTCATAACCATTATCATTACCATTACATTAATTATCATTTCAGTCATGCGGGGTGAGGCCGAGTGCATTTTGAGGTCGAAACACACACACACACACACACACAAACAGTAGTTAGACTCATGTTTAGGTAAGAGTTCAAATAGTAGTTTGCAAAACCTTGTAACTGTAAGATTATGTTTGCATAAGGGACAGTTTGTTCCAGGAGATAAACGAGAGTTAGAAGATTAATAGGAAGCACCTGGCCTCGAGACGGAGAAGATGTCCTTCTAAATGTGTCAAAAGTCGTCAACAGAACATTTGTGGTTTTTAAACTTATGCATGTATTGTATCTGCTTTGACACATCAGGGGGCATCATAAATAATACCCTGATGTTATAAAAACAACTGTTTGTGTATTATTGGGCAGAGATCGATGCTGGTGTGTGCAGTGTTCATCTCCCCACGCGTGTGTTCATTAAAATCATTGTTTGACCGACTCTCCTGGACCAATTGTTGTTTTTTGTGCTCACCCTCAATATTTGAACCCGTGACACTGGCTGCTGAATTGTGTACCCTATGCACACATGCACACACATGAGGAGAACAGTACACAAGAGAACAGAGTACTGCTATAAGTATCAGAGCACAAAGTTGCTCTGCTTATATTTGTAGCTAGCCTTCACAAACTAGAGGCAGCCTACACAAACGAGTACAGAGAATTATAGAAGATTAACAGAAGCTCTTTACATGGCACTGATTAACTCAGCTGCTGAGAACAACATCACCTTTGTGCGACCTGCATATTTTATAATAAGTGGTTTTATTGGCATACCTAATATTAGATATTATTTTGTCTTTCTGTGTTTTATTTACATTCTTGCAGTGGTGGGAAACACATTAGTGATGATTGTAATAACATTGGATCACATGTTGAGAAGTCCTAAATATATTGCTGTTTTTAACCTTGCATTTACAGACCTGTTAAGTAGCTCTGCTTTGGTTCCAAAGGTTGTTGACATTTTTCTGTTTAACCATTATTATATTTCCTACAATGACTGCTTGACTTTCCTGTTTTTCTGCTTTACTTTAATTTTTATGCAAGGTTTTAATCTGGTTGTATTGTCCTTTGACAGAGTCATGGCTATCATGTACCCTCTGCACTATCAAATGAGAGTGAGCCACAAGCTCATTTTATCTTTGATCGCTTTTTTCTGGCTTCTTGCCATAACTCTTATACTCATTGCAGTTGGCCTTCTCACAAGACTTTCTTTTTGTAAGTCTGTTGTTATTCAGAGCTACTATTGTGATCATGGTCCTTTGTATCGTCTTGGCTGCAATGATGTCACCCCCAATCGTGCAATTGCTAATTTGACACTAGTTACAGTTCTTGGGTTTCCACAGGCATTTATCGTGGGAAGTTACTGCTGTATTGGCTATTCTTTGTCAAAAATTTCTACATTTAGGGAAAGAGTGAAAGCTTTCAAAACCTGCACAGGTCACCTTTCATTAGTGGCAATTTATTTCCTTCCATTTACATTTGTGTATATCTTTGGGAGAGTAATACATCCAAATGCTAGAATCATAAGCCTTTCTATTAGCACTGCATTGCCTCCCATGTTAAACCCGATTATCTATGTTCTTCAGACACAGGAGATCAAAGAGTCATTAAAGAAGTTGCTGAAAACTCGAGTTAAATCAAAAATTGCCACAAAATATTAAAAAATGATTTAGACTTGAATGTCTGCAGTGCCCTCTGCCATCTGATGTAAAAGATTTAGTCTTTCTGTGACCAAAGAGATTCTGCTCCTCTGCATTTTTCAGGAGTAAGATGTAGACATTATTTTAACTTTAGTCAGTTTTAGTAGCAGCAATCTTCTTTTTTCTTTGCATTTGTTGTTTCAGTATCTGCGTGTGCCACTGTTATGGTACTATTATAGAATCTAAATGACCATAGAATTGAAATTACAAGTTAATTTAAAGGAAAAAGAATATTCAACAATAAAAATATAAGTGAAGTAATACCAGAGTAATTTCTCTTGCATGACCATAGTAAAATGAAATTGTAAAAGCTGCTTTCCATTATAATCATTTATTTTTTTAAAGTCGTACAATACCATGTGTCACATATTTAAAAAATGCAAAAAATATATCGATTCTCACATTAAAATATCAATGTTTTAGTAATTTAGATTAAATTTGTAGTTTATCATTAACAGGAACACAGTGGAAAGAAACTATAACATTCGGATTGTCTACATTCAAAGGAGCTACTTCCTCTTCCACCTTTCATACGGCTGTATAAATGTCTCGCAGCCCCTTGACTCACAGCAATGGTGAGCGTAATTGGAGTCATGTGCGGACGTATTTTACCTCCACAAACAGCTGAGACGTGGTTTGCGATACATGTGGCAAAAAAGTGCCCCAAGAGTGAGGTGTTGTGGCCATACTAGGGAGACATTCAAAAGGGCTGTTGGGCCGGGGGGGGGGGATCAATACATTTTACAGGGTTTATCTAAATTAAATGTCACCGTTATTATTGGCCAGCCCGGAAACTGCGGTGGTGTCCAAATTCAGAGGCTGCTTCCACCTGAGGACCCGGCCTTTGCGGTCTAAAGAAAGCCGGGTAGTACGGTACAAGCTCCCTCGGTGGACTGAAACTTTGCTGTCTGCTCCTTGCTATCTAACTTAAACGGCGGTAACTTAAACTCTCGACCATCTCAAACTTCTGTTTAATCATTTTCTGTTTGACGTTTATTCAGCTGTGTGAAAGCCCCGGAGGAACCATCCCGAGGGATTAATAAAGTTAAATTTAATTGAATCTAATCTAATAACTTTAATCTCAGCCAAACCGATTTACTCATGAACAAATAAAACACTGAAAAAGCCAAACAATAACATTTTTAAGTTATCAAAGTGACTTATATATCATGTTTAACCTGAGTAGCGAAAGACGGCGGGGGTTTGAAGATGATGTGTCGGTCGGCTCAGATATTTGAAGTATACACAGCTACATTCTCACCTGAAAATATGTTAAAAGTTTTTTTGCGACTGTTGAGACAACACCAGTCTCTGCAATTCTTTTGGTCCTGTTGAGATCACGGTGAGATGTTTCCATGTTTTACACAATCCCTTTATTACCCATTATTCTTACAGATCCATCTGGAGATCAGCACACTGCATCCTATGCAGTCCTATGCTAAAGGCTGATCTAAAGAACTCCACACAACAGTTACAGTTATAACCTCTGGTCTCCTTCCCCCTACAGTAAACACCCCCACAATGGAAATACACTAGTACATTGGCCAAGGGTGCTGACACCCTGACCCCCATCTCCTTTTAAGGTAGTGTCCGTTTGCCCTTTGTCTGCCCCTCACCCTCAGTAACTCTTGCTTCCTGGCCTGGGGGCGGGGGTTGATTGTCCTCCTGCCCTGCACCCCAGTTCTTTGTTCCCATTCCAGGCCTTCTTACACCCATTAACGGCCATATTGTAATATTACAATCAATCCCAAACTATATTCTCTTTATTCTGATGTATATTACGTAATCTATCCTCAACACTACTCAGAAAGAGAAATAAGAGTAATATTAAAACCAAGTAGCTGGAATTGGCTGGGCCGCGCTATGAATTCTGCAATATGGTTTTTCAATTTTGTTGTCCGGGTGGAAAATTGGGAGAAATTTGGGAGAACGGTGGCTCCGGGAGATTTTCGGGAGGGGCACTGAAATTCGGGATTCTCCCGGAAAAATCGGGAGGGTTGGCATGTATGGTTGTGGCAACACCACTAACCTTGTCAAACACCTCAGAGTAAATCATATCACAGAATGTCTGTGAAGGTTCTCAGTCATCCAGGTCATCGTAGTCAAAGCGCATGGCACAACACAGAAGAGCCACCTCCACTGGACAAGATTCAGCTGTCCATCTGCATCTTAAGGATAAAGGACACTCTTTCGAGGATGCCAATGTTCACATTTTGGACAGAGAGGACAGATGGTTTGAAAGAGGAGTGAAAGAAGCCATCTATGTCCACTGTGAGCGACCATCTTTGAACAGAGGCGGTGGTTTACGACACCAACTCTCTGCCATCTATAATCCAGTCTTGAGATCCCTTCCCAGACGCCTTAACGCCCACTCACACCCTGGGCCATCTGACCTCAGGAATTCGCATGATAAGGTGGGGCCAGGTTTCACAATGAACTCACCCGAAACTCTGGCTGATTGGGACCCACACCCAGTTCCACACCTTGGCTCAGGCGATTAGAGGATCATCAGGGGGTCCTTTTGTCCCTCTGTGGGGGGACACTCCCACCAGGTTAATATCTGGGACTCTTCACCATTTGACCTTAGAACTGAAGAAGCCTCTCGGATGAGAGGTGAACCGTCTTCAAGTAACTTAAAGAAGTCCAGACGCTTTTCTTTGCAAGCTCCTTTGACCCCATATCACAGAATATGACGAGCGTATGTTGAGGCGAACTGAAGAGGAGGAGAGGGACAGGTGCTGCTAGCGCGAGATAGACGTCTCTCACGGAGTCCTTTAGTGCTGCATGCAGGCACAACTTAAGTTTTTTTATTTCTATATGATGAACCCTGCATTATTAAGTGATAAAAACAAGTAATCTGATGTCCTGTAATCATTATGATGCTATAATTTGAGATACAATAAATAAAAAAAGTTTTGTACTATGTATCCGTACGGATCTGTATCGTCGATACCACCCTGAATATTACTTGGTATCGGATCGGAAAGAAAATCAGTGGTATCGCACATCACTACAATTCACACTAAAACATCCAACAAAACTGTGAGACAAAATGCACAAAGGGAATGAGCAGTTTTTGAATCACTTTTGTTATCTTTAACTGTGTTTAATTGCTTTGCATCCGGGGACACTAGTGTACAGTCACCTCGCCTCAGCGGCTGCTAGCCGACTGAGGAGAATAGCGTGCAACCACAGGAAGTGACTTTGTGAGAATTCAAAGGTCACACAAACAAAATAAAAGCTCCCAAAATACAAATACAGACATTGAGTAGGTATAAATAAACACATATACATAACCAATACTAACAAAGCAAAATAACACTAGAGGATTGATCTTTGGTGAAATATAAATTATTTTTTAATACACTCGTTACCTTTTGTTTTTTATTCATTAAAATAGTGCCTTATCAGCTTAGAGTGACCTGCTTATAGATAAAGCCTAAAGTGTCTGGATGTGGGTGGAAAATTGTCCCCTCTGCCTGCATCAGCATGTCCCTGCTCTGCGGGAGTTTCCACGGCTGCCAATGCACTGTTGGCCAGAGCCGAGCAATCAAACTCAGGGTGTGATGATTCTCCCTCACTCTGGAGAAAGTGGGAGATATCAGTGGGGGCGGGATGTGTAAAGAAGGATGGTCCAGATGGCTGAACCTGACAAACCTCTCAGGCAGACCATGTGTGTGCGAGTGGTCGATGACCGCCCTTGCAACACACTCCAGAACACGGCAAGTGAATGGGGAACATTCAGCTTCTGCACCTGTGGGAAAGGAAGGGCTGTTAGGCCGCCTACTTCTTTTTTCTGGCCTGGTGACTGACGAGCTGACAGCCCGCACTTGTCTGTTGCTTGAGTGGAGATGCAAGGGCTGGCTGGGGCTTCATTTGTTTTGGGATCTTGAACTGAGTGGGAGGCTGGGTTACCACTTGCGCGAACATTCATCACAGGGCCAGAGATGTTGTTGGCTCAGTTTTCCAGGGATGGCCTCATCATCCCTCTTCCTCACCTCACATTTCTGCTGCATGGAAGCCAGAGGAGTCCCAGAAATGTTGTCAGTCATGATCAACATGTCCAAGATGTCCTCCTTCTTCCTCTCTGAGATGTTTCTCAGGTTGAGCAATCTGGCTCTGCTCCTTTCAGTCATGGTGGACTGAAAACAGTCTTATTTTGATGGGATTCTGGGGGTCCTGGAGGAGGCCATAGCCAGCCCCAAATGGAGGTGGGCTGTGACTAACTGTTCCATAGGGGGCATGCAGAGTAAGGCGTGCTTGCCCATGCCCTCAAAATTAAGTGAAGAATCCCCCTGTATAGGGCTTCTGCTGCTGAACGGGCAGTCCTTCCAAGAGACAGTTACCTCTTCCAGTAGCTCCAGGAAGACGGAGAGTAACTGCTTTGCTACCCTTATGGCCTGCGCAATTTCTTCCCTTCTTAATATGATCTGGTGGTCTCAGTTAATACATTTGTCCTAGCATTTCCCACTGTAAAACGTTTATACATGTTTTGCAGTGGGAGAGGCTGGTCTGCTCTAATTCTCATCCTGGAGAGTGGTCGTAACATTAGGCTTGGCAGCCTAAGAGGGAGGTATGAAGATTTCATATTCTTCCTCGTCGTAATTAAACTCCAACACATCATTTTGCTTTCTCTGTGTTGTTAGGAATATGGCTGGGATGAATAGACCTATATGTTTCCACTCTCCCTAATTACACTTGTGTGTATATTTTGTTTCATTTTCCCCTCTGTTCATTGACAGGTCATCTGCTCACCTTGCACCATGTTTCTGGTTGTCATGCTTCATGCTCAGGTGTTCCATCTTTAAGTATTCCAAGTTAATGTTACATGTCCCTAGTGTTTAGTTTAGTCCAGTTTTCCCAGTTTAGTCTTAGTTAGTTTTGCTTTAGTTTACTCCTGTTTTCCGTTTGTATCACTCTCCAGTTTTCCAATTTAGTCAAGTTTTGTTTCCACCTGAATATGTTGGACCCAGCAGACCTTTAGTTTAGCAACAATTTTGAGTTTGGTGTCTGTGTTACTCAGCTCCGCATCATATGGATCTTCTCCACTAGAGAAGAGAAGGGCCTCAGTTGGCCCAGATTGCTATGGCCAACCCAGGTTTTATGGCTTGCCTACCGTCTTGGCTTGCCAGCATCACCCACAACATCGTTGTTCTGAACTGATTAGAGTCAGCAACCTGCGTCTCTCCCCAGCGCCATACTCACCAGCTCTATCACTGCCATTAAGCCCTTCAACATCCATGTTGCCGTTGCTGCGGCAAAGCCTCTAAAGTCCTTCCAAGTCCATGTCACCACAGCAACGGACAAACTCCTCGGCAGGCATGTGGTCCGAAGATGGGGAGCCTATTGTGCAGACGTATCGTGCGAGCAAAGTATTCAAATACAACTAACTTGCATGAGCATGTACATGCCCCACAGCTGAGTATGCTCGGCTTCTGCTTCTGCAGCTCCATCAACAAGCATTTGGGTGCACTCTGAGGAGGGTGCATTTACTCGCAGATGAAAGAGGGTACTGTTAAAACAGCGCTATTATTATTATTATTATTTTTTTTCTTTTCTGTTGACGGTTTCTATTAGCCTCATCATTATTAGCAAACTTACTCATGGGCAAATAAATAAATAAATAAATCACCCTTGTAAAAACGATCACCGTTGTGCTCAGTCTATCTATGACAGTCAATATATTCATCCAGTCGCTCAACCCTAGTGTTCATGGACATGTATGTTGAAAATGTTTTTTGTGTGGCCGAATCAGCTCTCCCAGATACTGAGACTCTGCTCAGGCTCCGTTTAATGACTGAAGAAACTGTGAAAGATGAGAGATGGATTGTGTTTTGGATTTGTGGAAAACACTTCCTAAAAGACTGTAAATACCAGTGGTTATCCCTGAGTGCACCCTTCTCATGTTTCTTTCCCCGGGGCAGCTGCAGTCCTGCCTTCCCCGCACCCATCAAAATTTCCCAGATGAGGGTGGCTAGGGCCCAGCCACTCCCTGTTTCTGCTCCTAGGGTGGCTGCAGTCCAGCCTCCCCCTGTACCCAATCCAGTTCCCTAAGTGAGGGTGGCTAGGGCACCTGACTTATGCTTTAGCAGGAAAACTACATCATAGCTACATTGTAACTGCAAATCCCTTGGAAACTGTACAGCATAAATTGATTGCCTGATAGCAATTGGGCTGTTCAGTATTACTGATTCCTCCTGTGCATTTCTAACTTCTTTTTCCACCAATGTTTTTGATTTTATTAGTGAGAGAATAATAATTTTCTTATCTTATCATATTCATGTAATGAATACTAATCAAAGCATCAACTTAAGGACTCAAAAATTCCTGCTGGGAAATTGTTGAAAGTATGTATGTAATGTACAAAGAAGTAGAAAACCTTGCCTGCAAATAAAAACTGATAACAGCAAACAGCAGGGACACAGAAGGGAAAACAACTCCCTACATTTAATTTGTTTCTATTGGCTGGCAACGTTTATAGCACACAACTACGAAGAGCAGCTCAAAAGCTGGCTAGTTAATGTCTTCACTCAGAGAACCAATGCTACAACATAACCACACAGCCTGTCATGTTTAGTAGCTGTCTGTTCCTCTTCATTAAACCATGTGATCATAGAGTTATGAGTAGAATTTACTCAATCGGGTCACTACACAATGATTCAGTTTATTTGCCACAAAAAATAAAGTTTCTAGGTTTCTACCAGTTTAGTCAGTCCTTTACATAATATTTACATTTTGGTTGGACATTCTTTGAAACAGTAATCAAAGGTGCCTGATATCCACATAGAAGGTGGAAGAAAGAGAAGTTGGAATGCTTCCTGACATATTCTCAGAGTAGACAATGTTTAAATATGTTTAAACAGTCATTAAAGTGTATTTATATAGTTATATAGGGGCTTTAATAAATTCCCTTTAAACAAAAAACAAACAAACAAGCATATGTCATGTTGCAATGCATACATCTCAGAAAGGCAACCCTTACATTTGGCTAAAGATAAATGTGATTAGTTATCACTATCACCTCACAGCATCGAGGTCCCTGCTTTGAACCTAATCTTTCACCTTTCCATACATGACTTGTCAACTCCTTTTTATTTTATTTATTTTGTATATGTAATGATAAATGGTTCATAAACTGGCCATAGTTGTGAATAAGTATCTATATGTCTCTCTGTGTTGGTCCTAACAGTAACTATTACAATTGCTTAAAAAATGACAAATCACAAATCTTTGCTACATGTGCTTTAAAATCAAATGCACATTCCCCCGTGAAGTGTGACATTTGTAATTTGGGTTCTGTTTGGAAGTACTTAACCATAATTCAACACTGTCTTTATTTTATATGCATTCCTTAAATAAACAAAGGGGTAAAAATATTTATGCCAAATTTATTCTTACTTTTTAAATTTGACTTTTCTATTTTTGTAGTGTGTTGTGATTCTTAAGAACTTCTTCAGAGATTCTTTGATTTCTTGTGTCTGAAGAACATATATGATAGGGTTCAGCATTGGAGGAAAGACTGATGTCAGAGACAGGTTTATGATTCTGGCATTTGGCTCTATGTTTGCGCCTAGAGTAAATGTGATTAATAGTGGGAGGAAATAGATTGCCACTAATGAAAGATGAGCTGTACAGGTTTTAAAACCTTTCATTCTTTCTCGAACTGTGGCTACCTTAGCTAAAGCATAGCCTATACTCAGATAACTCAACAAAACAATTGTAAGAGGAAGCCAAAGAATGAGAACTAGTAAAATCCAAGCAGTTATATTGCTGGGTGTATAATCATTGCATGCAAGCCGGTATATCTGACCATGGTCACAAAAAAAGCTTTTAATAACAACTGATTCACAGAAAGAAAGCCTAGTAAGAAGGCCAGTTGCAATGAGTACAACAATAATGACAAACACCCAGAAAGAAGCAATTAAACAGAACATGAACTTGTGAGTCACCTTCAGTTGATAATGCAGTGGGTAAACGATCGCCATAATTCTGTCATATGACAGTGCAACCAGATTTAGAGCTTGCATTGAAAGGAATACATAGCAGAAAAACAGGAATGTCAAGCAGTCATTATAGGGAATGTGGGGGTGATTAAACAAAAAGATATCGAGAACCTTTGGCACCATGGCAGAGTTACCTAACAGATCAACCAATGCAAGATTGAAAACTGCAATATATTTCGGTGTTCTTAGATTGTGATCCAAATATATTGCGGCCATGACAGCTGTGTTTGCCAGAACAGAAATAATATAAACAAAAAACAGAAAGGCATAATAATATTTTATATTAGGAATGCCAATAAATCCACTTATAATGAAAAATGCAGGGCGCAAAAAAGTAATATTTTTACCAAGTGCAGAGTTGAAAAGATCCATTGGCAAAAAATCTTACAATCTTATATTGCCTAAGCTCTGATAATGCAGACAGCAGTACTGCACATTATGATTCTCTTATGCAAACTGGAGTACCCCAGATGATGAAGTTCTAACTATCTGCAGATCCCCTCAGTGTCTCCCTTAAGTGTATTGTACACCTATTCCAAAAAGGCCTAAGCTTTTAAACCCATAACTACTAACACATAGGTGTTTGTGTGTGTGTGTGTTTTCACACACTATAGTTTCCAAATGTAAATGTTTTCTTTTCTTTTCTTTGTTTGATATAGGATTTTAACTTTTCAAGCTGTAGGCTCTGTTTCTCAATTCTACTTTTAAATAGGAACCACAAGTAAGCCACAGACTGAGAGCAAAGATCTCTAATGGGGTGATACGGCACTATAAGGTCAATAAGATAAGATGGAGTCTGATTATTCAAGACTATATGTAAGGAGCAGAATTTTAAATTTGATTTTACATTTAACGGGGAGCCAGTGAAGAGAAACCCATATAGAATAAATATGCTCTTGGGTGCTGGTTTAGCTTTTGTGGGCTGAGCAGGTGACCATATGCCGTATGGCTAAGAGTGGCTGGCCTGGGTTCAAATAGGACCTGTGGCCCTTTGCTGCATGTCTTCGCAGCTCTCCCTCCGATTTCTTGTCAGTCTCTACTGTCCCTATCAAAAAAAGAAAAAAAATACTAAAAAGGATAAATGTGTTCTCTCTTTCTAGAGATAAATGTGAAGTCATGCCAGCTTGTTGCCCAGATCAACAAGGTCCGTGTCAGGTGTTGAGGAACCAGGGCACCCTGATGAGAAGTGGGCTACTGGAACAAGAAGGCATTGGTAGGCAAGATACGAAAATAGGGCGTTGTTGGAATGCTACTACGCAAGTAACCCCGGCGAAAGGCGCTACATGAATAGGATGGAATCTTCAATATACAACATCCACATTGAGCTACTAGTTGTTTCACAGTCAGAGTTTCAACATTCAGCAGAAGGGATTGTACTCACAGCTAGAGATTGACAAGGCACAACACACATGCTACGGCAAGGGTGAGCCAGGACGACACCCGAGATTGGGTACAGGTCAGGCTTCATAGCAGCTAAGATGAACAGGCACATGGGTCAATACATGACTGGGACACAGAAAGGGATTGGCAAGAATACCAGAGGTGCAAAACACCAACTACTGGTAGACTAGGACCCTCAAGCTCCCACGCCTCTGGTAGAGGACCCGAGCTTGAAGCACATTAAGGGGGAGTTATCTAATTGTGTGTGTGTGTGTGTGTGTGTGTGTGTGTGTGTGTGTGTGTGTGTGTGTGTATATTTCACAGTTCGGGTCAGTTCGATACTTTGGTGTCATGGTTATATATTTTTTCGATACAAAAACAAATATTCATGCCTTTTTTAATTTGTAATTTATTAAAATTATAAATATTTCTTTTAACTCAAAATTACAGTTTTTAATGATGGAGAGTTTATTACAGAGAAATGGCTCTTTCCAAAATAAAAGCTATACTATACCCTTCTTCTGGGGTATATTCTCAGCAGCATATTAAACATATCAGGTCACCATAAAATGAACCTCTCTCTGATGGACCTCCCCTAACACTGAATCTTCTGAAGTGCTAGCACCGCATATACAACAAAAACAACTTAAATAAAAGGCCCACTTAAATGCAACCCAAAACATAGTTTACTGAATTTTCATGTTTTTCTTCAGAAAAATTGGGATGTCCACATGTTCTGCTGACAGTACAGATCTGCTTGCTGTGACAATGTCACCTGCTGTGGAAAACATCCTCTCACTTGGGACAGAGGTTCCAGGTACAAGCAAGTAACACTGTGCCACTGTGCCAACTTGGAAGGATGAGGGTACAAGCTCAGTTGTTCCTTCCACCATCTCAGTGGGTTATCATCTGTGGGAATGCAGTCTGCTAACCTGTACAAGTTATTTCCTCCTCTGCCACTTCAGCTGCAGACCTGGTCCTTGGCTCCTGTGCCACGAACAGTTCTCCAAACAACTCCTTCATGGTCGACTTCTTCTCTGGTGAAGATGCTGATGGCTAATCTGAAGAGTTTGCTGCTTGAGTCTCTGCGGAGGTCACAGTTTCTGTGGTGCCTGCGGCTTGGTCCTGAGGAAATATAAACAACCTTATAAATATTATTTAACCAAATACAATTAACAGTTGTTAATTGTATTTGGTTAAATAATATTTATAAATCAAGCAGTAGCAAAATAAAAATAGAAAAATGAAAAAAAGAATACCTACTTGTTCAATGCTCAGGACAATCTCTGTGGTGAGTGCTCCATAGACTCTGAGCTGAGTTACATTCAAGTGTCACAGGGACTTGAATCGAGGATCTAAAGCTGTGCACTTGTGTAGGTAATTCTGAAGGGAAGGATCAATGTATCTCTGCTTCTGGTCCCCCCTGGTCTTTTTTTGTTTTACATCTCTCACTGCTGGACTGTTGTCATCAGACAGTTCAGGATGTGCATTTTAAGAGGCAGGATGCTGTTGGAGATGATGCTTCACACATCATGATTGTTACATATTTTAGGGTATTCAGCCACTGTATGTTCTTCTTCCTGAGTTAGATTCTTCATACTCTTCCTCACAGTGTTGTCGGCCATAGCAGCATACACTGCAGTTTGCTGTTGAAGGTATCTTTCCATTATATCATGGGAGGAGTTCCACCTTGTTGGAACATCTTGAATCAGTTTTTCTTTACTAAGCTGCAGCAGTTGTTTGTTTTTTTTTCTTTCTTAAACACATATAACTATGTTCTTAGCATTGTCAGTAGTTACAGGTATTGTCACATTTGGTTTCACTAACTTTCAATATTCCACAGCTTCTGACAGACCTTTGGCTAAGTCGTCAGTGGCATTACTTTCGATGAGGCATGTCTGCAAAACAGTGCTTTTCATCTGCCATTCTGGATCAATGTAATGTGTGGTGACGGTCAGGTAGCTCTGTGTAGCTCTTGACATCCAGTTGTCTGAGGTCAGAGCAACAACGGGTGCTGCTGACACTGCCATCTCTAATTTGGCTTTTGTCTCCTTGTACAAAGCAGAAACTGTGGTATCTGTGAAATAGAGATTGACAGACCATGTGACTTTCGTGCATTGCATTGTGGGTACGAGTGGCAACAAAATCAAAACACTGCATCAAGCGCTAGCATTTCCAGCACTGGTAATCAAAAAGGCAAAAAAAAAAAAAAAGCCTACGAGGAAAAAAATCAAAGGAGTTAAAGGGTTAGACCCATACGAGCATACAGAGTGAAGTAAGGACGTTAGTGTGCTGCCCAACTTTCATCACGCACATATTTATTATTATATGGTCCTAAGTGCAAGTGCATACACTCACAAAATGTTTAGTAACTTCAGGTCCCTGCAACAAGCCCAGGTCCAGTTTACTTTGGTGATTTGGACTATTCCATTTCACAGCTGTTGTTACTTTTTTTTTTCATTTATCTACTGTACAGGCCAACGCAATCTATTTATCGTTTCAGGTTGTAGTATTACACAACATTTTCAGATCTAATAGAAATAAAATGAGTGTTTTGTAATTCATTCAATGTATTGTCTTTATTTATAACTGGCATTATTGTTTCATTCTATTATAGCCTCTTACAAGAAAGATGCAAAGTTGTATTCCATTATGCTTTATTAGCTGCTTCGGTGAAAAACAAATCAACAATGCAACAAAAGCAAAAACAAAAAAACATTGCAAAACAACATACTGGAAAACAGTTATTCATCACTTGATTGCTTCAATACAACCCTTGGGCACATATATGCGGGACGTTTCGTGGCTGTTTTGATCTCGCTCTCTCTCTTAACTGATCAAATCTCGCTGTGGTAGCAGTTTTAAACTCGGTATGACCCAGGTTGATAGAGGGTGCCCAGTCTGGATCGCATTCCAGCATTTTGTAGGCTGGTTTTCCTACAAAACACAACAAGCATTAGCCCGCAAAGCCACAGTGAACAAAGCAGCATAGCACAACAATTCAATTCAAATCAATATAAGACTTATTTGTAAACTACATCAACAATTATGTTATGATAAATTACGTAATAACTACAACAGAAGACTTACCTTTGTGGAAATGCTTGGAGCAGACTAACATGTGAGCTGGAGTGTTCTGGGACGTTATATTTGGTCTTCGAATGACTGCAATCCAGGCCATCCGTCAGCTCTTTGTTACTTCAGAAACACGGCTTGAACAATTTCTCTTCCACGACGGAATCCGATAAAAAACTATCTCTTTACCCGTTGGCTTCCCGTGGCTGTCATGTGACCGGCTATTGCAGTTAATAATACAACAGCTTCTTGCCATTCTTTGTTTCTTTTTATCGCTGTGTGACTTTTTTCATGTGAAAGCCTGCGTGCGCTAGTACCGCTTGCCACTCGTACCCACAATCCTTTGCGGTTTTACTCCGAAATGACATCACATTTTCAATCTCTATAGGTTTGTGTTGACAGCAATAAAAGTAGCAGTTGCCCTGTCCATTTCTTTTGCCCTCTTAGAATCGTGTGCTAACGGCTGTCTTAATGACTCAGGTAAAGTTTGTAGCATGCATGCTTGTTGTTGTTTTTGTCTGCTTCCACTTGTCTTTGCACTAGGGTGATGTTGGCTTAAATGTGCAGTCATATTCATTTTGTTCTCACCGATGTAATTGAGCATTGCGTGGCACATCCGACATACTGTTGTACTTTTGTCCACAACACGCTTACCATCAGGGTCATACTTCACATGAAAACCAAAATAGTTCCAAATGCCAGATCTGAATGACGGTGGAGGAGGTTCAGTTTTGGGTAGCATTGAGGCAGTTGCCATGTTGCAACGAGATCCACTGAGTTCTCAATACAGACAGCATCGTCAGAAGATAAGTTGATGAAATAAATTAAAAATTTTGTATTCTTCAATACATATGCGTACCAAAACCGAATGCAACCAAAAGCACTGTATCGAACGGTTCAATACAGATCCATGTATTGTTGCACCCGAAACCCTTGTGGTGTCCTCGGGTCAAAAATGGTCCCTAGGTGAATGGCAAACAAGTATATGGGAATTCCAAGGACACCACACGGGTATGTAGCTACATGTTGGGATAGGTTCTTTGTGAAGGCAGGCTTAAATTTCTTCAATTTCACCATGTAGTTTGAGTCATCATCGGAGACCTCCATGGTGTAATGGCAGAAAGCAGGTAAAACCACTGAACATGAAACATATATCTCACCTCCAAGAAGCTCAGCCACAAACCTGTAGTAGACAGTTAAAGAAAGTAATTATTAATCTACACAATAACTGTCCACTATTTTACTGCATGGCTCAAGAACAGTCAGCAGCAATTGGAGTTTTACCTGCTCTGATGGTGTTAAAATGACTAGCTTGTGCTTTTGTTTGTCTAAAGCAGCAAAAACAGCCTCTTGATTTCCACCCTGTGGAAACATCCTGTATGAGTGGCTCTTTCTGTTGCCCCAGTCTTGTTTGCTCCTGGTGTAGTTCCTCCATATTAGCAGGGTTGTGTTTAAAGTGACCCACTAGCTTGTGACATTTTGCTCATACGTCACTCAACCCAGTATTGGCAAGGTTAACAGTCATAAAACTGTGGGATTGTACGTGAAATAGTCTTTCTGCATGGCAGTTGGATCGCGCAACGCTAACTGTAGCACATTTTCTAACCCCCTGTCTTCTACCACTGATAGTGGTCCACAGTTCAGAGCAATCCATTTTGCGAGAGAAATTGTAAGTTTGTCCGATGTTGACTAACTGCTTTTGGTCCTGAGGCCAATCATTTCATCAAGTTTGGGCTGCTGACACATGTTGTTGGTACTTGAATTGAGGCTTACAGTTCCCACAGCTTCTGTGCTCGCTGCATGTCCTTTGGTGGTATGCAAACTCCTTTTTGCACAGTTTGCACAAAACCACGCTTTTATCAAAGCTTCTGTCAGGTAGTCTCTTAACTAACTGAAGTCTTTCATTGACCTACCAAATATAAAAATTTGTACTCTCTTTCTGTTCAGACATATGGCAGCACTTATTTAATTTTTTAATAATGCAGACATAAGTGTACACATTAATTTTTGACTGCTAGCGAAAATAGTTTTCTTTACTAATTACTCTCAACCCCAATCCCTCAACATGTTTGTACTCTCTGCTCATATTGCCTTTAAATTTGTTTGTTGTTGCACTCAACAACAAACAAATAACAAAACTAACAAAAAAAGTATCTTCAAGTACCGAATTGCATTATATTTCCTCACGTCAATATACAGGCCACAAGTAGGGGTGACATGTGGCCCCTGGGTGTGAGTTTGAGACCCCTGATGTAAGTGAATGATCTTCCAGTAACACTGCGCCCCCTGGTGGATGCACAAGAGATTACGACTGGTTTTCATAAATGCTGCTTGGGTGCGTTAACATTCCTGTTCGCACTGTACATGTCACGTACAGGGAATATCATTAAAGTCATGGATCAGCCAGCAATGGGTCAATAAACCACCAGGTATCTATTATGGCCCTGTCAGGAATGAGTCTGCCATTTAAAGTGTCCCGTACCAGTATGAGTATTGTATGATCATATTGAATTGAATGACACTCAGACACCCTCATATATTCTTCTACCAGGGCTTGACTGGGACCAAAACAAAATCAGAACGGGCAATTGTGGTACAGGCGTCCCATTATCAGTCAGTCTGCTTCAAAAAAATCTTTGAAAAAATTATTCAAACTTTCATTTAATCTATACTTGTCACAATCAGCATTTTGAGTTTTAGTTTGTTATGTTTAAGTTCTTTAGGTTTTCTAAGTTCATTCTATCATGCCTAGGTTGTCATTATAGTTCTTTGTTTGTTAGTTTCCCTTTGTGTTTTCTACCCCTGTATTAAGTCTCCCCTGTCCTATGTGTTTCATGTCTGCACGTCATTTGTTGTCAAGTTCATGTTGTCATGTCTGTCTCATTATGTTTCCTATTTTATTTTGAAGAGGTCATGTGTTCCTGTGTTCATTGTGTTTTGTTTTACTCTTCTACTGTGATGTCATTATGTTCATTTGTGTCAGCTGTTTTCCCCTCTTCGTCTCCGTTGGCGGCTCTTGTCAGCCCGGCCAGCACCTTCTCGTCTCCGCTGGTGGCTCTGGTCAGCCCGGCCAGCACCTCCTTGCCTCCACTGGAGGGTCCAGGACGCCACCGTCTGGTCCAGCTCCGTCGCCTGGGGCCTCCACGCCACCGTCTGGTCCAGCTCCGTTGCCTGTGGCCTCCACGCCACCGTCTGGTCCAGCTCCGTCACCTGTGGCCTCCACGCCACCGTCTGGTCCTGCCTCATCTGGTCCTGCCTCATCTGGTCCTGTGCCCACCAAGCCTCAACCAGTATGCCTGATGCTTGAGAGCCGCCGCCGTCTTCCAGGTGGCCGGCCTCCGGACCTGCTCTGCTGCTGCTGCCACTTTTCACGTGGCCGGCCCCCAAAACAGCTGAACTTTTGTGCTGTCGCCCCTGGGTCGACCTTCTGTAGACATTGCCTCCCTGTTATGAACTGCTCCCTGAGCTCCGGTGTCTTTTGTGGAATTTTGTTTTGGACTTTTTTTGTGGGCTCCATGTTCTCTTTTGCTCTGGCCTTGATCAGTTTCAGTTTTGTCTTTGCTTTAGTTTTTCTTTGCTAAGATCAGCCTCAATAAACGGCTCGTTTTCAGTTAATATTAAGTCTTGTTATTTTGTGTGTACGCACTTGGGTCCAACTTCTTCACTCCCTATAGTCTGCCTCTGCCAGACTCTGACTTGACTATTGGAACAATCTTAAGTCTTCACATGTCAATCTTTCATTGCTTGGTCGAACTGGTACAAAATCCTCAGTTATGACTGAGGTTTGTGTAACCAACTTTAAAGATATAAAGGGGAATTACAGTACAATAAGTCTGTGAAGGTTCTCAGTCATCCAGGTCATCGTAGTCAAAGGAGCTTGCAAAGAAAAGCGTCTGGACTTCTTTAAGTTACTTGAAGACGTTTCACCTCTCATCCGAGAGGCTTCTTCAGTTCTAAGGTCAAATGGTGGAGAGTCCCAGATATAAACCTGGTGGGAGTGTCCCCCCACAGAGGGACAAAAGGACCCCTGATGATCCTCTAATCGCCTGAGCCAAGGTGTGGAATTGGGTGTGGGTCCCAATCAGCCAGAGTTTCAGGTGAGTTCATTGTGAAACCTGGCCCCACCTTATCATGCGAATTCCTGAGGTCAGATGGCCCAGGGTGTGAGTGGGCCTTAAGGCGTCTGGGAAGGGATCTCAAGACTGGATTATAGATGGCAGAGAGTTGGTGTTGTAAACCACCGCCTCTGTTCAAAGATGGTCGCTCACAGTGGACATAGATGGCTTCTTTCACTCCTCTTTCAAACCATGTGTCCTCTCTGTCCAAAATGTGAACATTGGCATCCTCGAAAGAGTGTCCTTTATCCTTAAGATGCAGATGGACAGCTGAATCTTGTCCTGTGGAGGTGGCTCTTCTGTGTTGTGCCATGCGCTTGTGAAGTGGCTGTTTGGTCTCTCCAATGTAGAGGTCTGGGCATTCCTCGCTGCACTGTACAGCATACACCACATTGTTAAGTCTGTGTTTTGGCAAACGCCAAAACACAGACTTAACAATGTGGTTAAGACTTAACAAGCATACAGCATACACCAATGTGGTGTATGCTGTACAGTGCAGCGAGGAATGCCCAGACCTCTACATTGGAGAGACCAAACAGCCACTTCACAAGCGCATGGCACAACACAGAAGAGCCACCTCCACAGGACAAGATTCAGCTGTCCATCTGCATCTTAAGGATAAAGGACACTCTTTCGAGGATGCCAATGTTCACATTTTGGACAGAGAGGACACATGGTTTGAAAGAGGAGTGAAAGAAGCCATCTATGTCCACTGTGAGCGACCATCTTTGAACAGAGGCGGTGGTTTACAACACCAACTCTCTGCCATCTATAATCCAGTCTTGAGATCCCTTCCCAGACGCCTTAAGGCCCACTCACACCCTGGGCCATCTGACCTCAGGAATTCGCATGATAAGGTGGGGCCAGGTTTCACAATGAACTCACCTGAAACTCTGGCTGATTGGGACCCACACCCAGTTCCACACCTTGGCTCAGGCGATTAGAGGATCATCAGGGGGTCCTTTTGTCCCTCTGTGGGGGGACACTCCCACCAGGTTTATATCTGGGACTCTCCACCATTTGACCTTAGAACTGAAGAAGCCTCTCGGATGAGAGGTGAAACGTCTTCAAGTAACCTAAAGAAGTCCAGACGCTTTTCTTTGCAAGCTCCTTTGACTACAGTACAATAACTACTTGGACCCTAGCAGAGGTGGGTAGTAACTAGGGGCGGGTTTTAATAATCGATTCATCGATTAAAATCGATTCTGGCTTGGATAACGTGAAATTGATTCATTAAAATCCTGAATCAATTTTTTAATATAAATTTATTTTGCCCGAAAGGACAGAATCTCAGGTGAAACCTCACAAAATTTCAACAACCACCAAACAGCTAAGACAGTAAATGAGAGCAGGAACACGGATTCTGCACAAAGACGTAAACACACAGCCGGACTGCAGATCAGAATCAGTGAGATGTGACTTTCTCACCCGACGGCACGGACACGGTCGGGGCTGAAAGCCGACAGCTCGCTGATTCTGATCTGTCGGCGGGTCCGCGCTTTGTGTTTACGCCATTTTTGCGCCGATTCTAAAGCTGTTAGTTTTATCTCTCTCCAAACAATATTGACCGAACCAGCAGCAAAAGAAGATCCAAACTACGCTTCACATAAACATCGTCATGAATTCCCTCTGACTTTTCCTGTTTTGCTTCCACCACAATAAAATCACACTTCATGCAAAGCTCTCTCTCTCTCTCTCTCTCTCTCTCTCTCTCTCTCTCTCTCTCTCTCTGTCTGTCTGTTTTCTGCATTATTCGCTTGCTTGTTACGATACTGTTTACAT